>NW_028318160.1:0-600000 GCF_062004578.1 Staurois parvus | reverse complement strand
TGTAAGCTCCTTGAGGGCAGGGACTGATGTGAATGTACAATATACACTGTATGTAAAGTGCTGTGTAAACTGACAGTGGTGTACCTGTAATAAATAAATACAATTAATATTTTTCTGTTTAACAAATTGTACCCAGAATCTAGAGCTACCACTACAGCTCCCATATTAGACTCCCGCAAAACACCTCTTATGGTCCACCCTAAAGTACTTTCCTATAATATATTCTGAGAACTCTTCAGAAGAAAAATAGGCTGTGATTGAAATTTCCTTTAGGAAACCCACTTTAAAACATTTGTCTAGTGGTTCCCCAGTATAGAAATTCAACCACTTGAGCTCCAGAGTATTTACCCCCCTTAATGACCAGGCCTCTTTTTGCTACTCGGCGCTGCACTAATTCAACTGATAATTGCGCGGTCATGCAATGCCGCACCCAAACGAAATTTACGTCCTTTTTTTCACACAAATAGAGCTTTCTTTCGGTGGTATTTGATCACTTGTGCGCTTTTTATTTTTCACGCTATAAACAAAAAAAGGCCAAACATTTTGAAGAAAAACAATATTTTTTACTTTCAGCTATAAAAAATATATAGTAAACTCAAAGTTGGTTATAAATTTAGGCCAAAATGTATTCTGCTACATGTTTTTGGTAAAAAAAATCCCAATGAGTGTATATTGATTGCTTTGTGTGGAAGTTATAGTGTCTACAAACTATGGTATAAATACTGCAATTTACGCCATTTCTCTGCTATACAGCGCTGCGCTAGTTTAACGGACAATTGCACGGTCATGCAATATGGTACATAAATGAAATTTGCATCCTTTTTTCCCCACAAATTGAGCTTTCTTTTGGTGGTATTTGATTGCCTGTGCGGTTATTTTTTGCGCTATAAAAAAAAGGCTGACAATTTTGAGGAAAAAAAACAATATTTTGGACTTTTTGCTATAAAACATGTCCAGTAAAAAAAAAAATGCAAAAATCAAATTTAGTCATAAAATTCTGCCAAAATGCATTCTGCGACATGTCTTTGCTTAGAAAAAAAACCAATACGTGTAAATTAATTGGTTTACGTGAAAGTTATAGCGTTTACAAATGGCGGGAAAGATACTTGGATTTTTAGTTTTTTCTTTTATACTAATAATGGCGGCGATCAGTGAATTATGGCGGCGATCAGTGACTTATGGCAGCGACCAGCGACTTATGGCGGGACTGCGGGACTGCAGCAGACATTCTGACATTGGGGGGTACTGACTTGGGATCACTGACATCCCCAAAAACACTAATACAGTGGTCAGTGCAAAAAAAAAAACACTGACACTGTACTAATGGCACTGGGGAGGAAGGGGTTAACTTTATTTTGCAGGGAAGGGTTATCTGTGTGAGGGGGAGTGTTTTACTAGGGGGCGGGGGTGTGTGCTGCACGGGACACCACTGATTGAGAGAGAGAAACTCCTCTTTCTCGATCAGCTCGTCCTCGAGCTGTCAGGGAAGTAACAGACAGCACAGCTACTGCAGCTGTGCTGTCTGTCACTGTTTGCCGCCAATCGCCGGGAAACAGCCGGTAAGGACCGGCTGTGACCCGGCGACTGACATCCGCGGCGGTGATCGGCGAGACAGATAGGGCGGCGGCGCGCCTCGCACGCGCCCCCTATCTATTTACAAAACACACGTTTTAAAACGTGGTTTTGCCTGCCCGTGCCGCCCTGCCGCCGTATTTCTACAGTGGCAGGGCGGCAAGTAGTTAAGGTGTGACAACCGCTGTGGATAATTCACTGCTCATAAACTTTAAAGCAACTTGCACTGATCCTTAAATGAGATCCCATAAGAGTAAATTTTCTTTCACAAATGTTTATGCACCTAACAATGGTCAACTTAGTTTGTTTGAAAAAACATTCAATCTTTTGGAATAACTTGAAAAAAAAATACTCCTCCTACCCATATCATTTGCTAAGATAAACAACTGCAAAAAAAAAAATAATAAAACGGCAAAGGGAACGGCAAACAAAACAAGCTCAAAACAAGCTCAATTAAAAAATATATACCATCACAGGGAAATAGTACCCCGGAGAGACAAACAGTAATAAATGGTAATGATGAGATGGAACATAGCATCAGTGAAAGCTCTAGACTATCCCTGGGGATGGCAAATAGAATCCAAACTATGGAAGATATGGATATAGAAAAAACAAGGACACGGGAAGATATGAAAGAACAAGAGAAGAGATCTCAATTGCCAACTAAAATTGAAATAGCGGATATGTTTAAAGAATTTAAAAAATCTATAAAACAAGAAATTGGGAAACTACATAAAGATATGGGGCAGATATTGGTAAGAGTGAAAGATACAGAGGGAAAATTAGACAAACATGCCCAAGCCATATCTATCATGAAAAAAAAAGCTAACGTATATGAGAAAAGAGCAAAGAAATCTGCTATATAAACTAGAAGATCAGGAAAGCGGACAGAAAAAAGTAATTTACGGATAAGAGGTCTCCCGGAGATATCCCAAGGAGAAGACCTGCGGGAAACAATAGGGAAGGTGTTTGATATAATATTGGAAAAAACTTTAACAGCTCTGCTTGAACTTGATGGGGTCTATAGAATAGGAGGGGTCCAACAACAGGAGGGAAGAAAGAGCAATCCGAGAGATATAATTGTACAATTTCATTATTATCGAGTCAAAGAGGAAATATGGAAAAGGGTAAAAGGAAGAGCAATAATAAAATATGGGGAAGTAAATATTCAGATCTTTGCTGATCTTGCAGCAGGAACATTGGTAAGAAGGAGAACTTTAAAACCACTTTTAGAACAAATGAGAAAGCAGAAAGTTCAATATAGATGGGGATTTCCCGCCTGTCTGATAGGATGGAAGAATGGTCGATCGGCAAGATTGAGATTGATCTGAATCAAAGGTGGGATTAGGCCCACAAATGATTCGTAGGCAAATTAAAGGCCTAACAGGGTGGAGGGTGGGTAAAGTGGAGGGAGGGGAGAGGGAAGGGGGTACTACCGGTAACACTCTGTGGGTTAGGAGGAGCTGTGAGAGTAGGGGGAGAAGAGAGAAGGAGTTGGAGGAGAAAAGAAGTATGGAAGAAGTAAAGTTTGTAACTTACAATGTTAATGGGTTGTATTGTCCTGGGAAGAGATTTAGGTTGTTTAGAGAGTTGCAACATAGAACATCTTCAGTGGTCTTTTTACAGGAGACATATCTAGAGATAGAGTCAAATGTTAGGCTGAATACTAGACATTACCCAGTGTGGTACTATGCAGATTCTCCAATTAAAAGAGCAAAGGGGGTAGCTATAGGGTTCGCAAAGAATATAAGATTTGAGCTGGAGAATAGAATGACAGATCCTAAGGGGAGATTTTTGTTTCTAAAGGGCAAATTGCAAGAAATTGAGTGCACAATAGCGAATATATATTGTCCAAATAAAAAGCCGGAGATATGTTTGAAGGGAGTATTGAAAAAACTGATGGATTTTAAAAAAGGCAGTTTGATAGTGGCTGGAGATTTTTATATTAACAATTTTTTATTGGTTTTCAAAGAAATCATATGTTACAGAAAACAAGGAGAGAAAAACAAAAAAGACAAGCAAAACAGAGAAGTACATCGATGGCAAGGATTACATTTAGTCAAGACCAATAGAGTCATATATTAACAGTGCGTTAATAATCAGGGTCTTACATTTCAGGCCAGCATAGAGGAAGAGAAATTATCCCACGGGAGCCAGATCATCTCAAATACAGCAAACAAACCACTATGTGAAGCAGTCAAACACTCCATCTGTCTTACATCGGCAATAAGTTTATACAAAGTTGGCAATGAAGGTGGAGTAGAGGATAACCAACACATAGAAATACTTCTCCTGGCCGCTGTTAGCACATGTGCAGCAAGTTTTCTGGCTAGTTTAGGTAGACCCGGGAATGGCAAGCCCAGCAAAAAATGCAATGGGTCAAATGGGAGAGAAACATGCAACAACGATTGCAACAAGGAGCGAACCTCTTCCCAAAAAGGAGCAATGGAGCTGCAGGTCCAAAAAATATGATAAAGAGAGCCAGAAGCTCTACTACAGCGCCAGCAAGCAGGAGAAGCACTCGGATTATAAACATGAAGAACTTCTGGTGTTTTGTACCACAACATCATAATCTTGTATATATTTTCCTTAAAAACCACACAAATAGAGGATTTAGATGCATTGTCCCATATTTTCTTCCATGACAATAAGTCAATATCACGTTGTATAAATTGAGACCATCTACGCATATAGAGGTGAGCGTCATTGGACAAAGGGGGGGCCTCCATAAGAACTTTATAGGTGCTAGAGACAATACCCCTTTGGTGGGGACCTTCCATACATAGACGTTCAAAGGGGGTAGGTTTCCCTAAGCTCAATGAGGGAGATAGAGTAGAGAAAAAGTGGCGTATTTGAAGGTATATATACAGATGGCGAGAGGGTAGAGAGGCTTTCCTCTGGAGATCCGAGAATGAATGCAACTTACGAGTCACCGGGTGTACCAAGTGACGTAGTTGAAAAAGGTTAGATCCTACCCAGAGAGACATCCGGGACTTGGCCATATTGTCTGGAAGATTAGGGTTATAAAGGATATTTGTCAGTGGGGAGCAATCAGAGGCCAATGTGAATTTAGCCTTACATTTCTGCCAAACATTCAATGAGAAAAGCATGGGACCTAGGAATAAGTGTCGAAAAGAAAGGACTTCCACTGCTGAGGTCGACCAGAGAAGGGAACACGGATGAACAGGGGACAATTGCAAAGACTCAATCTCAGTCCATGTATTGGGAGGGTAGTGGGTGGACCATGACATGAGAAAGCGAAGGTGGGTTGCAAAGTAGTATGTTATTATATCCGGCGCTCCCAAGCCTCCCCTAGAATGTGGGGAAAGCAGAACCGAACGAGCAATCCTGTGCCGCCTGTTGTGCCAAATAAAGTGTAAGAAAGATTTCTGAAGGGAGTGGAGCTTGGACATAGGAACGGGTACGGGCAGAGTTGCAAACAGATATAAAAGTTTGGGTAGCACGGTCATTTTTAGGACATTAATACGACCGAGGAAGGAAATGGGCAAGGCATCCCAGTGTTTCAGAGAGCGAGAAATTGCTACAAACAGTGGGGGAAAATTGGCCTCATATATGGATTGGTAAGAGGAGGTGAGGTTGGTACCTAAATACTTTAAAGAGTGGGTGCACCATCGGTAGGAAAAGGCTGCCTGAAGGGAGGAAAGAACGTCAGGAGAAACATGTATTGGAAGTGCCTCAGTTTTGGACGTGTTGACCTTATAGCCTGATAAAGCCCCAAATTGTTTCAAAGTTTTATGCAAAATCGGTAAAGAGGTGTGGGGACTCGTAAGTGTAAGGAGAATGTCATCTGCAAATAACGATAATTTGTACTCACGAGAATGGGATTGTATTCCCCGGATATCCGGATCCGACCTGATGGCGATAGCCAATGGCTCCAGGCAGAGAATGAACAGCAGGGGAGAGAGTGGACAGCCCTGACGAGTGCCATTTGACATCTGAAAGGGTGGTGAGAGAAAGGAGGCTAATCTGACCTGTGAAAAAGGGGATGAATAAAGGGCCTTCAAAGCTGCTACAAATGAACCCCTAAAACCAAATCTCTCCAAAACCATGAACATATAGGGCCAGCTTAAACGGTCAAAAGCTTTTTGAGCATCCAGACTCAATAACACAGCAGGGGTAGAGGAACGATTGACCAAATCAACCAGATCAATAGATCTCCTGGTGTTATCTGCAGCCTGTCTGGCAGGTACAAAGCCCACCTGATCCCTGTGTATGAGCTTGGAGATAATACCGGAGAGTCGATTGGCCAAGATTTTAGTAAAAATCTTATAATCGGAATTAAGTAGGGCAATAGGGCGATAGTTATCTACGATAGAGTGATCCTTATCAGGCTTAGGGATAACCGAGATATATGCACGGGAGAAGTCAGTCTGGGGTATGATTCCCTTAAAAAGATCTCGGTAAAGGGAGAGAAGATGCGGGGCCAAAATACCAATAAAAGATTTATAGTAGGAGTAAGGCAATCCGTCCGGTCCCGGGGCTTTACGAGAAGGGAGGTGTTTGATTGTGTCCAATAATTCCTCTAGTGTAATGTCTGCATTAAGGGCGTCCATGTCTGAGGATGTTACTCTCGGAAGTGACAAGGGGTCAAAAAAATTGTCAAATGATGACTGTGTGAGAGACGGGTGAAGGTCCGGGGTCAGACAATTATATAATTTCCCATAAAATGAGCCAAAAAGTGTTGCCATGGCCCGAGGGTCATAAGTAGGGCTTCCATCTGGCTGTATTAGAAGATCGGGCATCGTAGAAGGGGACTGAGTTTTGAGACGGTTGACTAACATACGGTGTGGCTTGTTAGAAAATTCGTAAAATTTCTGTTTAACCCAAAGGAGAGACTGTGCAGTCTTACAGGAGTCAAAAGCTTTAATTTGGGCACGTAGAGATGCCACCCTCTGAAGCCCCGAAATAGATGGCCTATTCAGTAACCGACGTTCCGCCACCAAGAGCTGTTGTATGAGAGAGGCCCTAGCACTCGCCGAGGACTTTTTTAAACGAGAACCCATGGAAATACAAAGTCCACGAAAAACCGCCTTGTGGGCCTCCCACAGAGATGAAGAAGAAGCTACGGAACCGACATTAAGAGTGAAATATGAATCGAGTCCCCGTGACAATTCATCCCTAAGATGATCTGTGGAAAGAAATGTCTCATTAAGGCGCCAGTGACACGGTTTGGACACAGCAGGGGGAAAAAAAAGATTTAAGGTCAAAGAGGCATGGTCAGACCAAGTGATGGGATTGATTTCAGAGGAAACCAGAAGTGGGAGCAAAGAGGCAGAGATGAAAAAATGATCTAGGCGCGAATAGCTACGGTGAGGGTTGGAGTAAAATGTAAATTGTTTATGAAGAGGGTGTTTAATCTGCCAAGCGTCAAAGAGACGATGCTCCCTAATCAATTTACGAAACGATTTTGAAGAGGAGCATTGCCGCTTCGAGGGGGTGGATTCAAAAAGCACCTTCCTATCTTTATGAGGGGAAACAATCAGATTGAAATCACCCTCTACAATCACCTGTGAGGTAGTAATGGAATCCAGATTAGCGAGCGTTTGGGACAGGAATTGCAGTTGACCTGTATTGGGAGCATATAAATTCAACAGAACAAGGGGAGTCTCGCCAAGCATACACTCTAAAATAATATAACGACCCTGACGGTCAACTTTGGAGGAAACAACCCGAAGGGAGCAGTGTGACCCAATAAGGATTGCCACCCCGGCCTTCCCAGAGGGATCAAAGGCCGAGTACGCTTGGGAAAAAAATCTCGAGGCAAAACGGAAAGAGCCAGTCGATTTGAAATGGGTCTCTTGGACAAAAATAATGTCTGCTCCTGAGGATCGGAATTCCTTCAAAGCCATCCACCGTTTTTGAATGGAGTTGAGGCCCTTGACGTTATATGACAGAAACCGCAAAGCCATTATAAAATAACGACAACGGTTTTACATGTAATAGCATGAAAAATGAATGGAATACCATCGATGTAATACAGTAAAAAACAAAAAACATCAAACAGTTGAACACAATACTTTGCAAGGCAATAGTGTAAAGAACAAAAAACAGAGAAATAAGTATCCGCAAGGATATAAACTCGGGAGCAACAATGTGACCCAAGTCGTCTAGGCCTATGGCTAGACAAAATCGGGAGCAGCACGACAACCAGAACATCGGAGAGGACGTCAAACCCGGCCAGCAAAGAAAAAGTAATCAAAAATGAAAAAAGCACCCAACACAATTTGGCCGGACAGATAAGGGAAACCCGTGGGAAAATTATGTAGAGAAGAAAAAAAAAAAAAAAAAAAAAAGTGCAAGAGAGAACCAAAAACCCAGGAGGAAAAGGTTCATCACCAGATCCAGAAGGTAGCCCCAGAGATTCGTCAAGCAGGTGGATCAGTTGACCGAGGATGGCGCGGACGTGAAGGTCTCTTCCGACCTCTGCGAACCGGGGTCCAAATCCTGCTGGGGGTGGCGGACGGACGAGACGGAGTTGGTGGCAGAGAGGACCCATCCTCTGACAGAGGCGGAAGTCCCAGGCGTTTTAGGAAGGAGTCCGCCTCATGAAGATCACGGAGCACAACTTGGGTATTGTCCCTATTTACGACCAACCGAAAGGGAAACCCCCAACGGTAAGGGACATGGTGTTGTTGAAGGTGCATGGTAATCGGCTTCAGGTCTCGTCGCTTAGCCAGCGTAATCGGGGACAGGTCGCAGAAGAGTTGGAGTCTGTCACCCTCAAAATCCAGCGATGATTTATGACGAACAGCAGAAAGTAGAGCTTCTTTCCTTTGAAAAAAATGAAAGCGAACAATAACGTCGCGTGGTCTGGTGCCTTCAGCAGGTTTTGGGCCCAAGGAGCGGTGAGCCCTATCCATACGCCAATCTGCTACTGGAACTAAGGGGGCAGTGGCAGTAAAGAAGGACAGAAGATGACGGTGCAGCTGTGCATCTGCAATAGACTCGGACATACCGCGAATACGGATATTTTGGCGCCGTTCCCTGTTTTCCAGGTCCTCTTGCTGGAGCTGCATTTGGGACATGGAGTGCTTCAAGTAAGCGTTATCTTCTTCCAGTACGTGGACGTATTGTACCAAATTATCAAACTCGTTTTCCAATCTGTCCGTGCGGTCTCCAATCTGGGCAATTTCCCCTCTAAGCTCCAAGGCCAGCTTTCCCACCTCCGTGGATATGGACGCAGTAATGTTGCGCAAAAAATTTTGTAACTTATCATCCAACGCCGACAATGTGAGGGAAGCTGATGAGGTGGCCTGCTGAGGTGCCTGGATGGAGGGAGGATGCTTCCCTGATGCAGACTGCTCCGCAACCCCCCCAGTAGCATGCTGGGGCTCATAGTCCTCCAGCAGTGATTGTGTCAGGGCAGAGGCTGGAACATCCTTGGGTGCAGTACCCTCTGCGACCACCGGGGGGCCGCGATCCCTTCCTGGGCTCCCAGCCATACTAGAGGCCGGGGATTGCGGCCTGGAGAGGAACTGCCGGAGCGGCGACGGCCGCGGGTCACGTAACTGCGGGGAGGGGGGCCTCCAGCGCCCTATCTTCCCCATCAAGTCTCCTCAAGTGCCGGGCCGGGTGCGGGGTACGTAGGACTCACCCACAGCTGAAGAGGAGTGGAAGCGGCTGTCGGGTGAGTCTTTACTGGCCGGGGATGAGCGGAGCTCACTTAAAGTGCGGCCGCCATCGATCCTGGCCGCGCATGCGCCCCCTGGAGATTTTAATATCTGTGTAGATCCACGGATAGATACTACCTCTTCTGTGCAGAGGGAGGAGAGTAGGTCTCTGAGATCACTAAAGAAGTTGATACATAAGTACCAACTGGTGGATATATGGAGAATTAGGCATATAAAAGACAGAGACTATATCTTCTTTTCACATGCACACGAGATATATTCTAGATTGGATTATATATTGATGGAACATCGATTTATAGAGTTTGTGGTAGAAGTAAAAATTGAAGTAATGTCTTTATCAGATCATGCCCCTGTCGCAATGAAATCAGGATGGGGAAGAGAGATGAAGGGAGGCTTAGTTTGGAAGTTGAATAAGGCACTTCTCCTGGATCATGAGATTGATCAGAAGATCGAGGAGGAGATCAAACTATTTTTTGAGGAGAATGATACAGGAGACGTGTCAGTGGCTACAGTGTGGGAGGCCCATAAGGCTTACATCAGAGGATTTCTTATTGCAATGGGGGCAAAAAAGAAAAAAAATTAGTGGGCTTCTAAAGGAAATATTTGAGCTTGAACAGGTGCATAAAAGTAAAATATCTAAAGAGATAATGCAGAAAGTAATAAAAAAGAAAGAAGAGCTAGAGACCTTGATGGAAGAGGAAAAAAGGAGAGTCTTCAATAAAGTAATAAGCGAAAGGTAAAGATGGGGAGATAGGCCAGGAAAGTACTTAATGAGAGCCTTAAGGAAAAAGAAAAATAGGAATTACATAGAAAAAATAAGAAACCCCAAGGGTGAATTGGTCCACTCAAATAAAGATATTGCTAGAGTATTTAAGGAATATTATAGTAATCTGTATAATATCATCTCCCAAGATTCTATAAATAACGCTGGAATTGTAAATAGTGAAAAAAGAAGGACATACTTAAAAATGCAGGTTTACCAAAACTGAGTGAAGCACAATTGGACTCCCTAGACTCAGAAATCACACAAGAAGAAATAAAAGTAGCATTAAAAAGTACTATGACCCGGTTGGCCCCTATCATCTCCTCTTTGGTTTCTCCAGACCAGTCAGGTTTTATTCCCGACAGATTTATTACTGATAACATTCGTCTCACTCTTAATGTTATTCAAGACGCCAATTTACATTCCAAAGAGGTTCTGTTGATGAGTTTAGACATAAACAAGGCCTTTGACAGTGTTCTTTGGCCCTATTTGTTTTCCTTGCTACAGAAAATGGGCTTCAGTGACGGGTTTTTGGCAGGCATACATGCCCTATATGATTCTCCTAAAACAAGAATAAGGCTTCCCGGCTGTAACTCTGATTTCTTTACATTGGGTAGAGGTACCCGTCAGGGTTGTCCTCTTTCACCCCTTTTGTTTGCGCTGGTGTTGGAACCTTTGGCATTGGCGATCAAATCACATTCGGATATTTCTGGCTATTCATTATTAGTTTCACATTTTAAGTTGAGCATGTATGCTGATGATGTTATGCTATTTATTACTAACCCGTTGACTTCTTTACCTAATTTGTGTGCCGTATTGAATGATTTTGCCAAAGTGTCAGGTCTCACTGTTAATTTTACCAAATCGGTGATTATGCCTGTTAATATTCCTGACTCCCTAAGTGTATCTCTCCGTAGTGCTTTTCCATTTCGCTGGGTCAAGGACAGGATATCCTATCTGGGGATTAATCTCTCTCCCAGATACTCAGATATGTTTACAGCTAATTATCCACCATGTGTATCACGTCTCTCTACTTTACTGAAGATTTGGCATGGTTATCATATTTCCTTTCTGGGAAGAGTCACGGCGGTTAAAATGAATATCTTGCCTAAACTGCTTTATCTTTTTAGAGCACTTCCAGTTCCGGTCTCAAAAACGTTTTTGGATCACTTTCAGCGGACTATTAATAATTTCATTTGGGGAAATAAGCATCCACGTTTTGCCTCATCTATTTTGTATCGTTCACAACGGACGGGCGGTCTCGGTCTTCCTAATTTTTGGCTATATTATCTCTCGGCTCGTTTTGCGCAATTATCACAATGGGCTACTATTAACTCTCAAATCCCATGGATCAAGTTTGAGTCTCAGTCGATACGACCTTTTTATTTACCGGGAATTTTATGGTCAAAAATCTCCCCCCGATCGCTTACTTTTCATAACTCCATAGTGACCCACTCGCTGACACTTTGGTCCAAATACAAATCTAAATTGAGTTTAGTCTCTCCTATTCCCCCAGGTGTGTCATTTTTTGGTGATCCTACTTTTGTTGTAGCTTTCTCCTCCCCTCACATGTTTCATTGGTGGTATGATCGATCCTTTATCAGATTATCTGATTTCCAAAGAGGAGGATCTTACATTACCTTTGATATGCTGCGCGTGTTATTTGATGTTCCTCTTCGTGAGTACCTTCGTTATAGACAGATTAGGCACTTTTTTAATGCACACTTTGGCCTTACCCCATCTTCTCCGATTTCCTTTTTTGAACGTATCAGCCGTGACTCTCCCAGGGGTAGGGGTCTTATTTCAGAAATTTATCACCAACTTTTGATCTGTCTTTTTCATGCTCCCCCTTTGTACAGACGAAAATGGGAGGAGGATTGTGGTATCACTTTTTCAGATGAGGATTGGGATTCCATGGTGGATAATATATGCAAGAGCTCTAGATCTCTTTTGGTTCGTGAGACGGCCCTAAAAGTTCTAACCAGATGGTATTATACCCCGTCAAGACTACATGTATTGTTTCCACAAACATCCCCTTTATGTTTCTGGGGCTGTGGCCTCACAGGTACTTTGGTTCATATATTTTGGGATTGCCCGACCGTATCTTTGATTTGGCGTAAGATTTCTGAGGTGGCTACCTCACTGTCGGGTACCCCGATACGATTGTCCATACAGACCTGTTTATTGGGGGCCCATGTCCCAGGGGTCTCTGATGCCAATCTGAGATTGATACATACATTATGTGTTGCCACTTTATGGTCTATTGCCCTACATTGGAGGTCCAATGCTGTACCCTTGTACTCTGTTTTACACAGAATTGACGCTGTAATGCTTATGGAACGCATTCATTATACCCTACTGGATAAGATGCACTTATACGATAAAAAATGGGAGTCATGGAGAGATCGTAGAAACTTACTACATGCTTCACAACATCCCTAGTAAAAGCTGGCTGACATATACTGTTGACAGATGTATCACTCAACTTACTGCATGAAATACGTTTACGTATTTCATGCACTTGTAACTTCCTCTTTTCTTCTTTGTTATGTTACTATACTTTTATGTATTGTACTTTTCAAAAGTGCCTTGTTTTTGCTGACAATATCACTTTAAAAATGTGCTGTTGTTTTACTGTCTACTTATGTACAATAAAATCGTTTGTAAACAAAAAAAAAAGTACTATGACGGGGAAAAGTCCAGGGCCAGACGGGTATACTGTGAGATATTATAAAAAATACAAAGAATTGTTAATACCTAAACTGAAGATATATATGAACGCCCTAGGGGGTGAGATGGAAATGAGGCGAGAATCCCTACAGGCTAATGTAGTTCTAATTCATAAGGAAGATAAGGATGTCACCCAGTGTTCAAACTATAGACCAATCTCATTGCTGAATATAGATACTAAATTGTACACAAAGGTATTAGCAAACATGTTGAAAGATTTAATGCCCGATTGGATACATAGGGATCAGGTGGGGTTCGTCCCAGGGAGAGAAGGTAGAGACAACGGGTTGAGATCTTTGTTGCTCATTCAGAAAAGTAGAAAAGAGAAAACCCCGGTGGTGTTGTCAATTGATGCCGGAAAAGGATTTGATAGAGTGAACTGGGGATTCATGATGGACACCTTGGAAGCTCTAGGGCTGGGAGTTAGAATGAGAGAGTGGATTGGAAAGTTATATAGTAAGCCTTCAGCAGCTATTATGGTCAATGGAGAAAGGTCGGAGTTTTTCAGGATGTCAAATGTAACAAGACAGGGATGTCCATTGCCCCATTCTTGTACGTTTTGTCTTTGGAGCCTTTGCTGTCTACAATTAGGAAGAACATAGATATAAAGGGAATACAGATAGGAGATAGAGAACATAAAGTGGCGGCCTATGCGGATGATTTGATGTTCTATGTGGGAAACCCTAGGATAACACTCCCAAATTTAATGAAGATATTGAAGGAATATGGGGAGTTATCAAATTTAAAAATCAAAGCAACAAAAAAGGAGATTTTAAATATAAATCTTACAAACAGTGAAAAAGAAAAAATACAAGTGGAATTTCCCTTTGTATGAAGAGAAAAAGAATTAAAGTATCTAGGGGTAAAACTTTCTGCTTCATATAAGAATTTGTACAAATTAAACTATATTTCACTATTAAACAAGATTAAAGAGGATTAAAGAGATTAGGGGGAGGAAACCCGTCTTGGATAGGACGCATAAATCTGATAAAAATGGTAATTGTGCCCAAAGTCCTATATAAATTTCATATGGTCCCAATCAAACTTCCAGAAGTATATTTTAAAGAACTTAAAAAAATGATGACAAGATATATATGGAGGAATAAAAAACCTAGAATATGTTATGAAACGTTGAGTAGAAATAAAGAAAGGGGTGGTTTGGGTGTGCCAGATTTTAAGAGATATTTATAATATATATATATATATATATATATATAATATATATATAATAATGGTGAGATTTTTTGATTGGACGCACAACCCAGGGAAAAGTTGTGTCAAAATCGAAAATGCACTGAGCAGAACGGATTTGAGTAGGAGTATATGGGTGCCTGCACAATATAGGGGATTAGATGCTAGCACAAGTTTGTACACTTTAAATGTTTTAAGAGTTTGGGATGTATTGCACAGACAGAAGGGGTGGGTATTTAATTCACTGTTAATGCCACTAAGGAACACAAAGTTTTTCTCTCCAGGTAGGGAGGGTATTACAGGAAAATGGATTATAAAGGAGGATGCGCAATTGAGAGATATAATGGTGGGGGAGGAATTGGGATCATTTAAGGAGTTGGAAAAGAAAAAAGAAGTTTTCACTAAGGTAGATGAGTGGTGATATCACCAATTGAAACACTTTGTTGGCAAACTCCCAAAACCTTTGAGAACTAGAAAGGATTGGAATCCATTTGAGAGGTTGTTAGAATCACGGGGAGATGGAAAACACAGAATTGCTAAAATATATAAATTCTTCACTGAGTTAGACACCAGCACAAAACCATTGTATATAGGGAAATGGGAAAGAGATTTGGGGGTGGTAATAGATAAGGGGAAGCAGAAGAAAATATATAGATTAATTCATGAAAATATAATTATGCGAGAGGTGGAAATAAATTACAAGTGTTTGATAAGATGGCACATTACACCGAAAGTTGAACATAAAATGAATGGGGTGAATTCACCATTGTGTTGGAGGGGTTGTGGAGAGATAGGCACATTGTATCATATATGGTGGGAGTGCCCAAAAATACAAGTATTTTGGAAAAAAGTAGCTCACTTAGTGAGGAGGATTACTGAAATCAACGTTAGATTAGACCCAGAGAACTGTCTTTTCCATAATACAGAGTTATCAGTGAAATTATATAAGGATTCGGGTACATGGTATTTTTTAAGTGCAGCAAAGGGATTGATACCCAGGTTCTGGCGAAAAAAGGATGTGCCGACGGAAGAGGATTGGGTAGTTAGAGTGAATCAGATTTGTGAGATGGAGAAACTTTATTATATGCATTTAGATAAGATGGGACATATTATGTAAAAAAATGGGAAGAGTTTAATGTGAAGGTGAAATATATGAAGATATAACATCTAATAAGACGAATACTCTGATTGCTTTATACAGGGAGAGGTGGAAAAATGCAGAGTGGGTGGATGGGAGTGTGGGGGGGTGGGGGGGGGAGGAGGGAGGGAGAAGAGGGTAGATGGGAGGGGGGGGGGGATATAGACATTTAGGGAGATAATTATTGTTGTAAAGTGATATTGTTTCTCTTTTTTATTGGAGAAAATGATTGTAAAATGAATTTTGTTGAAAATCAATAAATATTTATAAAAAAACAAAACAAAAAACAACTGCAAAAAACTACTTCACCACTTTCATTTGGTGGATTAATGGAGAAAACTCCACCACGAATCAGGGGAGTATTATTTCTACTAACCCTCACAGTGATTTATATAACAGAATTGATTGTTACTTCCTTGACTAGCTTTATTTGGCTATACTAAAAAGATTTTTCATTGTGCTAATGATCCTATCAAATTACTCCCCCATGATGGTAGAGCTTAACTAGTTGCCGACCGCAGATAGCCGAATGACGGCTGCACTGCGGCCGGCCAGTTCTGGGTGGACGTCATATGACGGCCTCCCAGAACGCGCTCTCCTGCGTGCCCCAGGGGGCGCGCACCCGGCGATCTCCGTGATCGCTGTGTCCTACGGACGTGATGTGTCCTGATCACGTGATGTGGTAAAAGGCCAATCACAGCGGCCTTTTACCACGTGATCCAATGACACGCTGATCACAGGGAAATGCAAGTGCCGGTTCTCGGCTGCACTTTCCTCACGCTGTCAGATCATGAGGAAAGTACTGCCGAGAACTGGCAGTTGTCACCGCGAGGATCGGCACCGATCATCAGGGCACTGATGATCAGTGCCCTGATGATCGGTGCCCAGCAGTGCCACCCACAAGTTCCGCCCACCTGTGCCCAGCAGTGCGCCCACTAGCTCCGCCCACCTGTGCCCAGCAGATCACCCACCTGTGCCCAGCAGTGCACCCACCTGTGCCACTCTGCAGTGTCACACAGCTGTGCCCAGAAGTGCCACCTACCTGTGCCCAGCAGTGCCACCCACCTGTGCCCACCCACCAGTGCTGCCCACCAGTGCAGCCCAGCAGTGCTGCCAGTCAGTGCCACCAGTCAGTGCCCAGCGTTTGTGCCAGTCAGTGCTGCCAGTCAGTGCCCAGCAGTGATGCCAGTCAGTGCCGTCTATCAGTACCCATCATCAGTGTCACCTATCAGTGCCGCCTATCAGTGCTGCATATTAGTGCCGCCTATCCGTGACACCTCATTAGTGCTGCCTATCAGTGCCGCCTATCCGTGCCACCTCATTAGTACTGCCTATCAGTGCCCTTTAATGCTGCCTATCAGTGCCCATCAGTGCCGCCTATCAGTGCCCATCAGTGCTGCCTCATCAACGCACATCAGTGAAGGAGAAAAATTACCTGTTTGAAAAATTTTATAATAGAAACAAAGAAACTTTTTTTTTTTTTCAAATTTTTTGCACTTTTTTTATTTATAGCGCAAAAAGTAAAGCGCCCAGTGGCGATTAAATACCACCAAAAGAAAGCTCTATTTGTGAGAAAAAAATGATCAAAATTTCATATGGGTACAATGTTGCATGACCGCGCAATTGTCAATCAAATTCGGCAGCGTTGAAAGCTGAAAATTGGCCTGGTAAATAAGGGGGTATAAGTGCCTGGTAGGCAAGTGGTTAAAGTGGTTGTAAAGCCTGAAGATTTTTTACCTTCGTGCATTTAATGCATGAAGGTAAAAAACCTTCTGTGTGCAGCAGCTCCCCCAACCCCCTCAATACTTACCTGAGCCTCATCGCGATCCAGCGATGTGAATGACAGCCTCCTCTGTTATGGGTCTCTGCTGCCCCATTGGCTCCTGCTACTGTCAATCACAGCCAGTCAGCCAATGAGGAGGGGGGGCAAGCCACAGCTCCATGTGTGAATGGACATACGGAGCAGCGGGTGCCCCCATAGCAGGCTGCTTTCTGTGGGGGCACCCGACAGACAGGAGGAGCCAGGAGAGCCTGCGGGGGACCTGAGAAGAGGAGGATCCAGGCTGCTCTGTGCAAAACCACTACACAAAGCAGGTAAGTATAGACATGTTTGTTATTTTATAAAAAAAAAAGAACCTTTAGAATCGCTTTAAAGTGTTACTAAACCCACAAGAGTAAAATCAGTGTGTATATGCAGCCAAGTATGCTTGTTATACTCTCTATGGAACCTAAGGGGTTAGTCCTCTGCATTGTGTAAAAAGGCTGTTTGATCCTGTCTTCTCTTATGCCCCCTTCTTCCATTGTGCCCCACTCTTCTCCTGATAAGACAGAGGTTTTGGAGTCACTCCGCACATGCTCAGTTTGGTGTGTATTGCTAGAGAGTTTTGACAGCATCAGGACACACTTGAACAAAAGTATCAATCAGGCATTCTGGGCTGAATTGAACATCAGAGTGACACATAGGGGAAGTGTAATATTAATTTTTTAATATCCAAACTTTAATTCGGTCTTTAGTAGTTTTTGAAATATATGCTGGCAGAATATATTCCCTATTAATTGGATGTGAATGTGAGGTTTTGTATTTCAGTGGTCAGATGTGAATTATTTGTGTTTGAGTCTAGGTAATCAGTAGAGGTTTAAAGTCCTGTTTTCTTTTAAAATACTCATGTAATGTATACCATATTGTGAATTCTTTTAATGAGTCTGAGAGTTTAAATTGTAGTCATAAATCATGGATTTTGACAGTTGTATGTAATATAAGAACTTCAGAAACCTTTCTCATAGTCTGTATGTCAATCATGATAATGACTTGGTGGTTTGAATGGGAACACATGTTTCTATTCAAATTGGGTGTGATTATGGGAGTAGTTTAGAAGCCCGCGAATTTGAAACAAAGCTTAATGGGAGGACCTAATTTCTCATGCATTTTAAGTATGCAGCTTTTCAAAGAACGAGGCAGAAGACTTCTCATATAGACTACACTTCACTTCATTCACTCACACACAGAGACATTCTTTTCACACACTATTACTCAAAGCACATGCTTGGACAAAGAACAAAAGAATAGCACATGGTCATTTCTTAAACTAGGCCAAGAAAACTTCTATCTAAGCTATGCAAAGGAACTACATTATTTCCTAATATCCAAGGCAATTTATTCTTTATTTTTATTTCATTTTAAGCTACATATATCTGAATTTACTGTTTTTTTATTGACTTTGTATTTTTGGTGTGTGATCAAATAAAGTCACACTGCTCATACTGACCTGGCTTTCATAAGGATTTCTTCCCACAACCATCTACAAGAACCTAGAAATATTAATAGAGTTTTTTCATAACTCTGGAAATCTAACATTATTGGCGAGTGCCAGCCATTCGATTTTTCCACGTTTTTTCAATTTCTCCTCGCTTCTTCAGAGGGGATTGAGATGAACTATTTCTATTGATTAAGCTTCGGAAAGATTGCAGAACCTGGAACGGAAAACGTTGGTTGTGGAGATCTGAGGATTCAAGTGGTGACCAGAAAAGTCTCTAAGTCAGGACAAAAGAGGAAATTTACTACATTTGGTGAGTAGAAAAATGGAATTTATTGATTCATTAGCTAATGAAAGTAAATTGGAATTTCAAGGTTTAGCTAGCCATGCTTCTGATACTGGTTTATGGAAAGCTATGTATGATCAATGTATGCAGGCTAATGTTGATATTGATAGCTCTAGATTTACGTTTAATAAGATGAAAAGAAAATTGCGTAACATTGTGAAGCTAGTTAGAGTTTTCAATTCTATGGTATTTGAATTGCCAAAGAAAAATGTGGTTTGTGTTGTTAAGACAGATAGCAAAACTGTCTTACAGAGTACAGACATGCAGGATACTGTTGAATCCAATTGTGCAAATTGTGAAACTTTTTGTACCTATATTGAACATCTTGAGCAAGAAATTGAATCTCAAAATGTTGCAATATTAAAAAATAAGCAAATAGCTGTGGTAGCGAAGAAAAAACAATCAGAAACGGCCCAGGCCTCATTTATCCCGGACTCACCCAGGGGTGATGAAGTAGGCAGTGAGGCTAATGTACAGAGAGAGAAATTACTTGCTAGAGCATCTAAGTTGAAGTTACAGATTCAGGATCAGTTAATGAAAATATTGAAGGATATACCAGCATATAACATGAGAGAAAATTCTTTCCATAATTCCGATGTTTTTGAGAATTTTTGTGATAGGTTTCAATTAACTGATGAGCAAAGAAATCGCATTTTTGGGTTGTGGATCCCCAGTTTTATGGCTCGTAGGTTAGTCAAGACTCCTTTCATGAATGAGGATGATATGGAAATTCATAGCAATGCTACTGATAGACTACGACAGTTATTACTGTTCACAACAGGAGAGGAGACACCTAGTTTGGAAATTTTAGACTCCTTAAGAGCTACTATTAATGATGACCCTTATGATTTTAGGATTAGATATTCTAAGGCATACAGGATGATTTTTAATTTACAAGATGAGACCCCTGCTATGGTCAAGGATTTTGTAAAAAAATTTAAGTACCTTGATCCAGCATCTTTATTGATTGCTAATGAAAAGGATAATTTGGATGACGCTGCCTATATTATTGACAAAATTAGGAGACAATTAAAGCTAAATAATGTAAGACCAAAAATTGCTTTAATTGAGAATAATTATCCTAAGACTGACAGTCAGCATAAATTCAAGACAGGAAATGCTGCCCCCCGCAGGAATGACAGAGTAAGACAAGGGAATCAAAGACCACTCACTTGTTACTATTGTGCAAAACCAGGGCATTTGAAATGGCAGTGTAGGAAGTTTTTGAAAGACATTCAGATGAGAAATTTGGGTAAAGAAAATGGACTTATTTCTCCTGAACCGTCAGCTCCAATTCGTTCACAGGAAGTTAAGTCATCTTCACCCTACGCTCCTCTGATCAGAGAGATTAGTGAAATGTCAATTAGTAATGGAGGAAATGTGAACAACTCACATTCATCCAATACTTCAAGACAGCCACTATTACCTTCACCATGACTAGCAAAAGAAAAGGAAGTTGAACTCCATTGTCTGGAATATGTAGCTCCAATTTTCTTGGATAAGTGTGGCCGCCCTTATGTAAAAGCTAAAATTAATGGACAGAAATCTTCAATTTTATTGGATTCAGGAGCCCAAATAAGTGTTTTAGGCATAAAAATACCAATTCCATCTAATGCAACAGTATGCACAGTTGTAGGTTTCAATGGAAAAGGTGATGTTCAAGCTAAAAAATGTAAAAATGTGTCTTTTGAAATACCAGGATGTTCGCAAATGGAGATAGACTTTTGGTATTGTCAAGGATCAGAGAACATTATTGGTGCTGATGTTTTGTCTCAAAGAGGGTGGATACTTGATTTAGCCAATGGCATTGTTTGGCAAGGCTCTGCTAATCGTAAGCCTATGGTAATTGACCCAACAGATTATTGTGAAGTCGGTAGCATCTGTTTGACAGAAGCAATTGATGCTGACTATAAATGGCCAGATACTGGAGATAATCTGGAATTGAAACAGTTAGTACAACTACACAAAAAACTGTGGAGTCAAGGGAAAAATGAAGCTGGACTGTTCAAAAATATTGAAGTTAATATTCAAGGCAAAGACCATCCCCCATTAAAACAATACAAGTTGCCGCCAGAATCTGATGAACCTGTATCAGTAATCATACAAGAATTTTTGGAACAGGGTATCATCAGGAAAGCTAATTCAGTTACTAATAATCCTTTGTGGGTAGTGGCAAAGCGTGATGACCCTAGTGCATATAGATTATTGATAGATCTAAGAATGCTAAACAAATACACTCCAAGTTGTACACCCATTGTGGCAGAAACTCCAGACATCATGTCACAAATAAATGCCAATGCGAAAGTGTTCTCTGTTCTTGACATTGCAAATGGATTTTTTAGTATTAAATTGGCTGAGAGTTGCCAATACAAGTTTTCATTTGTCCACAAAAATGTGCAATATTGTCTCAAACGTCTTCCAAAAGGATATCATTCTGCTAAGTATATCTTACATCAGGCATTAGCAAATGTTTTGTCTAAATTTTCTAGACCTGATTGTTTAATTCAATATGTAGATGATATCTTGCTTATGACGAATTCTGACACTGAACACAGGACTCTCTTAGCAGAATTGTTTACACTTCTGCAAGATGAAGGTCTCAAGCTGAATACACGCAAAGTTCAGCTCATGAAAAATGAAGTAAAATTTCTTGGAGTTCTGATTGGTCCAGGAAAGAGACAGCCTTTACAGGAAAGAATTGAGTCTATTGCTTCACTTCCTGTACCAGCAACATTCAAAGCACTGAGACAGTTTTTGGGTTTGGTAAATTTCTCTAGAGATTTTATCGAATCATTTGCAGAAAAAGCCAAACCATTGTATGATTTGTTGAAGTACAATGAGGAAAATGTATTTGGTCCCTGGACAGAAATACAGCAAAAAGCTTTTGAGATGTTGAAAAATGATTTGCAAACAGCTCCAGCTTTGGCTACTGTTGATAAGCAAGCACCATTTGCTTTGCAAGTGCATGCTTCAGAAACTGCAATCTCAGCTGTCTTGATTCAGAAACAGGGAGGAGTCTGGAGAAGTCTTGGATACTTCTCACGTCTGCAGTAGAGAAAGGTTTTGATGATTGTGTCAGACAACTTGTGGGAGTACATTATGCAGTAAAAGCAACAGAGCATATTGTAGGATTCAACAAAATTATTCTACAAACTCCACATAGCACTTTGAAGTTTCTTTTTGAGAAAAATGTTCCGGGAGTTTCCAACCAAAGATTTTCTCAATGGTTGTTGGCTCTATCACCTAAGCAAATACAGGTTGAACATAATGCCAAGTATGTCCTACCTCAGTTGATGGAATACAACGGGTTAGAACATGAATGCTTATGTGAAGTCCAAGAAACTTCCTCTCCTCTTTTCCGTAGAGAGGCAGAGAAAATTGATGAACCTGTATTTGTTGATGGTTCTAGATACTGTATGTCAGGTAATTATTACAGTGGATATTCAATTTGGTATCCAGAGCGTAATTATTCCATACAGCACAAATTGCCAGGACATTTTTCAGCTCAAAGGGCAGAACTTGAAGCAGTAAAAACTGTGTTGACATTAGACAAGGAAGAGAATAGAAGTCCATTAGTGATCTACAGTGACAGTTCATATGTTGTACGTTCCCTGACAGATTATTTACCAATTTGGAAACGTAGAGGTTTTGTAGATGCATCTAACAAAGTCCTAGTGCACAAAGAGACACTTGAATCAATTTTTAAGCTAGCAGAGGAAAATCCTATTGCCTATGCAATTGTAAAAATTCCATCTCATAGGAAGGACAATGATGAGATGAGTGTAGGCAATAGAACAGCTGATCTCTTAGCAAAGGAAGCAGCTTTACATGGAGTACCAGTGATTCAGTCTGAACCAGTCTCAGTTAATGTTGTTAGGAAGACAGACACACAGATTCCCTCCTTTGCAGAAGAACAGAAAAGGGATCCATCTCTTTCTGCTTCTCAGGTTGATCCAAAATTTCCCTTTATATGTGAATATGGAATTTTGTATCATGACTTAAACGGGTTTCTGCGTCCTGTTATACCGCAGCATCTACAGGTAGAATTTACAAAATACAATCACGAAAGCCTAGGTCACATAGGTAAACAAAGATTGCTTGAAATACTCAAGGAAAAATTTTACTGGGACAAAATGGAAGAAACAGTAGACAGTGTAGTTCAATCTTGTCTAATCTGTGCTCAAGTGAATCCTCGACCAAAGGGTCAAAAACCTCCATTACAAAGAACTCCTCCAGCAGATGGACCATGGTCCACATTACAACTAGACTATATAGGACCGTTACCTACAGGTAAAAATGGGTACAGGTATGCTTTAGTTGTAGTTGATGTTTTTTCAAAATGGATTGAAATCTTGCCTGTTCGCAAAGATGATGCATTAACAACTGCTAAAATGCTAATTAATCATGTTTTTCCAGTCTGGGGTATACCAACAAACCTCAGTAGCGACAGAGGAACCCACTTCACAGGTAAAATAATGCAGGCAATGTGTAAAATCTTGGGTATACAATAGAGATTTCATGTGCCCTATCATCCACAATCTGCAGGTATTGTGGAAAGAATGAATAGGACTGTTAAATCAAGGATTGCAAAAATGTTATTAGACAGAGGAAATACTTGGGTTGATGCTGTACCATTGGTTCTGATGAGTGTCAGAAGTACAACATCTTCTGCAACACAGTATTCTCCTTTTGAGTTAATGACAGGAAGGAAAATGCGTATTGTTTTTCCCCATGAACCGTTTTTGTCAACGCCGCAAAAAGAGGCAATAGAAAAAACAAAGTGGTTACAGATGTTGCAAGACAATCTGAACACTATTGTACCACATGCAGCTACTCGCATGCAAAAAATGGTTCCTCCACATTCTTCTAAGTTCGGAAAAGGAGGACAAGTAATGGTAAAAACTTTCAGAAAAACTGGACCATGGCAAAGCAACTGGGAAGGTCCATTTGATATTTTGGATGTTCAAGGAGTAATGGTACAAGTGCAAAGACCTCTTAATTCAGTAAAAAATGCGCGCAGACAACAAACAATGTGGGTGCACAGTGACCAATGCAAATTGTTTATACCGAGATAATGATACTGCATTTCTTTTGCAGACATGGATTTCAATAATCCGGAAGAAACAAAGCATCGCAGATTCCAAAGAAAAATAAACATTGCAACAAAAGAACATAAGGAAAATCAAAGCAGTAGAAAGAAAAGACTTATTACAGGATTGATTTTTTTCTTAGTGACAATGACAATATTAGTAATCTACAACATAAACTTTTCCAGCAATGCAGAAGTTAACAAGACTGAAGCCCTACATAAGAAAAACACTACACTTATTAGGAACAAAAGATTTTTTCCTAAAGACAGTAACATTAATACAGCTGAAGACTTGCTAGGATATATGTGCATAGGTTATGGGAGAACTTGTTGTTCGGAATTGTATTTCGTTCATAATAATGATATTGAAGTTAGAGCTAAAATAGAGTCTAAATCAAAATTTGTTAAAATGCAAGGATTTTATAGGATCAATAACGAAACTAGTAACTTTGAATGTAATTTATCCGATATGGGATACTGGTTAATAGTTTTAAAGGGAAATGAACCTACTATTTGGTCAGGAGATATTTCCATAGACATGTTAAATACTGGAAATATAGGAAGTTCTAAAACAGATATTTGGTATCAATTACAAAGTTATTCACACTTTCTTGATCCTGAACATTTGAATATTAATGGTAATGAAAAAGAGGACATAGTGAAAATATGGGATTTCCAAGTGACAAGAGCTTTGGTTCAAACTAAAGTCAAAGTAATTGTTACTGTGGTAGATTTGATTGTCCCAGAGATAAAAATATCTCCTCAATCATTAAGACTTGTAGAAGGAAAGGATAATCTGAATTTGATGTGTAATATACAAATACACCTACCTCAAAATTCATTATTAACTTGGAAAAGGAATGGTGAATTTTTGGGAAGTTTTCTTCATGATAAAACTGATGTTATCCATAAAAGTATTTTTGGTAATTTGAACTGGGATAATAATAACTTTGTGTATCATCAAAACACTATATCAATTAATGATACAGGTATATATGAATGCTGCATATCAATAGAAAATTATCCAAAGAAATGTGTAAATACAAATGTAATTGTACTATCCCCTAAAAGAACGCAGTGTACGGATAAGAAATTTATTCCAGCCAGTCCCTTCCAAATTAACCATTTCCAGACCAGACTTCTGTTGAGAGAAGGAAAGTTTGTTATTATATTGTGGAACTTTAACATTTCAGAATGGAAAATCTCAACAAGGTTTCCACAATGTAAAGAACATCTGGTTAACATGGAATTAGGTATTGAAAGATGGTTTGGTACTGATATTAGGAATCCTCACAGGAATAAACGTGGTATAGTTGAAGGTATTTTAGGAGGAATAGGTACTATTGGTAGTATTACAAATAGCATGGACATTAGTACACTAAAGTCTGATCTCGAGACAGCCGGTTTAGTGGGAAGCAATAGTATTAAAGTACAAAGAAACTTGAATCAAATATTGGAAAATATGGTGATTAAAACAGCCAATATTATGGGTCCATCTATATTACACTTAGAGAATATTACTCTTAATTTAATGTCAAGTGAACAGCATTCCCATATAGCCAGAGCATGTTTAGAAATTCAGATGGAATATTCCACAAATTTTAAAATAATAGCTCAAGCTTTTCAAAGTGGAATAACTCCTATAGGTATTGTACAAAATTTACCAAGAGAGTATGTATATGCCATAAACCATACTGATCTGTGGGTAAATAAGTGGATTGGATGTTATCAGAACATATGTTATAGTTCTTCAATGATTCCTGTAGCAGGAAAAGAACAAATGTTGGTTCCAATCACTGTCTTGGGATTACCAGTTAGCAACACACAGTTACTATATTATCATCTGCAATATACAGATTTTGCATTTACTGATAATAATTTTGAGTTATAACAATTAGATCTGTCTTCATGTTTACAATTTCAGTCTAAAGTGATTTGTCTACCTAATCAAGACAAAGGTATATTTCATTCTTGTTACCATAACCATACTCTATGTTCAGCAAGGATAGAAAAGGTTAAAACCACTTCTGAGTTAATCTCAATTGTAGATAAAAAGAAAGTTTGTTTTCAAGTTATGTCTGACTCAGAAAGGGTTCAATCCTTCTTCTCTTCTTGTACACATACAGAAAATTTAAGTCGAGGTTTGTTCTGTATAGAAGGAGATATTTCAGCAATAAGTGTTAATGGGATGAGAATGAATTTAACAAACATGCTTATGAAAAATATAAGTGCTCTTCCCATACAGTACAATATATCTCAAGTGGATGAATTCCCATGGAGAGATTGGGCAAATGTTATTCAAAAAGATGAAGGTTTACTGATAGCATTATCAGATGAACTTCAAAAAGCAGAAATATTATTTAAACATGAACAAGGGAATTTAAAAGATATAGAACATGAATGGTCTGGATTTTCAGGTCATTCTTGGTGGTCAAAATGTAAACGTACTGTATCAATGTTGGGAAAAACTTCAATTGCATCTGCAGCAGGAAATATTTTATTACATCCTGTAATAATTATTTTTATTATTATCGTATTATGTATTATATTTCAATTATGTTTGATGTGTAAAATGAACAGTTTCTATAAGCGAATTAGAAGTGAAATTAGGAAAGGAGATAATCTATTACAAGATATACTTCAGAGGAAACTACTTTCTGGTTATGCTGACTCAGTTACAAATAATGATACATTTGAGATTACTAAATCAAAACCTGAGTGTTTGTGATATAAATGATGTGTGCTTGTTATAAATTAATATGAATTTCATATTTCAGAGGGGAATGTAATATTAATTTTTTAATATCCAAACTTTAATTCGGTCTTTAGTAGTTTTTGAAATATATGCTGGCAGAATATATTCCCTATTAATTGGATGTGAATGTGAGGTTTTGTATTTCAGTGGTCAGATGTGAATTATTTGTGTTTGAGTCTAGGTAATCAGTAGAGGTTTAAAGTCCTGTTTTCTTTTAAAATACTCATGTAATGTATACCATATTGTGAATTCTTTTAATGAGTCTGAGAGTTTAAATTGTAGTCATAAATCATGGATTTTGACAGTTGTATGTAATATAAGAACTTCAGAAACCTTTCTCATAGTCTGTATGTCAATCATGATAATGACTTGGTGGTTTGAATGGGAACACATGTTTCTATTCAAATTGGGTGTGATTATGGGAGTAGTTTAGAAGCCCGCGAATTTGAAACAAAGCTTAATGGGAGGACCTAATTTCTCATGCATTTTAAGTATGCAGCTTTTCAAAGAACGAGGCAGAAGACTTCTCATATAGACTACACTTCACTTCATTCACTCACACACAGAGACATTCTTTTCACACACTATTACTCAAAGCACATGCTTGGACAAAGAACAAAAGAATAGCACATGGGCATTTCTTAAACTAGGCCAAGAATACTTCTATCTAAGCTATGCAAAGGAACTACATTATTTCCTAATATCCAAGGCAATTTATTCTTTATTTTTATTTCATTTTAAGCTACATATATCTGAATTTACTGTTTTTTTATTGACTTTGTATTTTTGGTGTGTGATCAAATAAAGTCACACTGCTCATACTGACCTGGCTTTCATAAGGATTTCTTCCCACAACCATCTACAAGAACCTAGAAATATTAATAGAGTTTTTTCATAACTCTGGAAATCTAACAGGAAGATTTACTAAAACTGGAGCTAGCAGAATCTGATGAAGATGTGCATGGTAGCTAATCAGCTTCTAACTTCAGCTTGTTCAATTACGCTTTGACAATAAAACATGGAAGCCAACTGGTTTCTATGCAGAGCTGCACCAAATTTTGCATGCTCCAGTTTTATTAAATCCCCCCACATATGCTTCTCAGCAACATGAAGGATGTCAAAACAGTCACCAATGATACAGGAACAAGACTGGTAGCTGGCTGTACAGCAGATGGAAGCTTGGAAAACTTCTCAAAAGAGGTCATAGCTAACAGGGCAATGGGTACTTGTGGGACTGGCAGGGACTTGGGAGAGCATGGCACTGGCAAAAGGCTGGCAGGCTCAGATTCAGAAGAGGTGAGCTAAAACTCAGAAAAGGTGGACTCAGACTCAGAAGAGAAATTTAAAGTTTGGTTTAAACGTAAAAGAATGTACACTTCTAAATTTCTGTTAATAGTAATATAAGTCATTCAAAGTCCAATGACAACTAAAACACTTTTTTACAGCTGCAGAACATAACTGGAGCAATATCTTTGGTGAATCTCCCTAATGCCCATATAGAAAACAGAGAAACAGAGAAGGTGCCACTGACTAGGTGTAGTTTTACTGAAATCGATAAAAACACACATGAATGCACTCACTGCGTTAGAATGAAAGTCTGCACATCAACCAGCTCAATTATCTGTGTTATTTTTACCATGATAAAAGGTCCTTGGCTGATGGTGGTCAAATTGATCTTTATAATACGTATTTTACTAAATTCCTTTTGGGACATTTTTCATTATTTATTCATTCATATTCATGAAAATTCTTAATTAATGAATTTCAATTGAAAGGAATAACTGTGGTGGATTTTACTATTTTAAATATTCTCTATGTATTTTTTTCTCACTTAAAGTGAGCTAATGGGTGAAAAGTGAAGCTGATGGTAAGGAGGCCAGAAAATGTGAGGGTTGAATTTTGTGCCAGAAGGAAAGAGCGGCATATGCCGGGTTGGCAAACAACTGAGATCTTGAGGTCCAGCGTCTTCCAGCCACAAAGTGCCTCTCTTGGATTAGTCCATTTCATTTCCATGTTGTAAAGCCTGTATCGAAAAGGCCCAGACTAAAAGGTCCTATGGTGGAAAAGAGCCGATTGGGGCTGGGAGAAAGCGCTGTTTTCTGAAAGACCTTGGAGCATATGCACCAAGTTTCTCCCACAGTAGGTTGAGACTAGCAGGGACTTCATTCTGGCACCAAAGCAGAGTCTCCAGAAGGAGACCTATGACAGCCTGTTTTATGGACATCCATTGTTTTGAAGATGCATGAAGGCACCAGTGGATTACCTTGCTCAAAGGGCAGTTTTAGAAGCCATAGAATGGACTGCAGGAAGCATGGTGGTTTATAAGACCATAGAAAAGTTAAGAACATTTTATTAATGGCCTTCAGGAATGCACACTGGTAGTGCTTGTAAAAGATAAAGCAGACGGCGGATAATATGCTTCTTAATTATGTTGCATCTGCCAAACAAGAAAAATTCTCTATGCATCTCGGGAGGTTAATGCCTAGATACCTAATGTGAGACACTGCCCACTTGAATAGAAAGTTAGTCTTCAGGTGACTGCCAGAGAGGTAGGCAGATACATTTTCAGAGGTTTGTACTTTTAATCGGGACGTGTGACAGACTCCTGTATGCATTTAACTCAAATAGAAGGTTTGGCAAGGAAATAAATAGGTTTGTGAGGGAAAAAAATGTCAGCATATGCCACCACTTTCAGGGGGAAAAGATGTCCCTATAAGCAGTCTGGTTATGTCTGAATGGTTTCTGATCTTGCAGTGAAAAGGTTCTAATGTCAGTATAATGATCAGTGGTGACAGGGGGCAGTCCTGTCATGTGCCATTCTTAATCTGAAATGGAGCAGAGAGATGACCATTTACTTTCATTTGTGCAGAGGGATGTGAATATATGGTGGTTATCCAATGCATCATCCACTTTCCTAGGCCTAAGTGTCGAAGGGTTTCCATCAGGAAGGTCCAGTAACCATATCAAATGCCTTTGCAGCATAAGTGGATAGGATTAAAAGAGGGATTTTCTTGGAATGAGCAGAGTGGATGATGGCGAGGACCTTAGCAGTATTATCCCTAGTGTAGGCAGATATATATATATATATATATATATATATATATATATACACACACACCCACACATACACACAGTGTTTTAACCACTTCAAGTCCGGACACTTTCACCCCCTTCTTGTCCAGGCCAATTTTCAGCTTTCAGCGCTATCACACTTTGAATGGCAATTGCGCGGTCATGCAACACTGTATCCATATGAATTTTTTAGCATTTTTTTTTAGACAGATAAATATATATATAAATGAAACAGTCCAAAAATTTGGAAAATTTTGCAAATAAATATTATTTCATCATAAATCTTAGCCAAAATTTATTCAGTTACCTTTTAGTAAAAAAAAAAAAAAAAAAAACCCAAATTAGTTTATAACCAAAAATTATAATTTTGAAAAATGTTTTTTTACATTTTTTTTTATATTATTTGTTTTTTTGTTTTGTTTTTTTACATACTGTCACCCTAGCAGTACAGTGTCACCATGGTGACACTGTCCTACTTGTAGGGGGTGATGAAGATTTTTTTTTTTTATACACTTATTGCTTTTACATCCATAAAGGCTGTAAAAGCAATAATTTCTCCTTCTCTCTGGCTGCATTCTTGCAGCCATTAAGAAATGCTGTGTGAGCTGTGATTGGTCACAGCTTGTCACATGGTACAAAGCTGTTGTGAATAGCCTTGTACCATGTGACCTCTGTGATCATTCACAGATTTCACACATAGTAAGCAATGATGTCATAAGTGACATCTTGCTCATTACTCTGCATATGATCACTGATTGGCCATTCAGTGATCACATGATCGGGACCTTGCTCAGAGGTCCCGTATGATGATCGGTGTTCCACTGTATCCGGAGGACACAGCGGGCACCGGATCGCGGTGCTGCGCGCTCCCAGGGAGCGTGCAACAGCTTGAAAATGCGGGTGCCATTTATGAACTGCCACCGTCCTGCTGTTTGTAAAGGGAAGTGGTTAATATGTACATAGGTATGTGAGGCTATTTTACATATCAAAAGTAAAATGCAGATTTGTCTAATCAGACTTGAAAGGATCTAGGGGGCAAGTTAATGCAATTTGGTAAAAATGCAATTTGGCCAGTATCTAATGATGACAAGTGGCCCTAAGTATTTATTGAGTATTTGTTTATGATAAATAGCATTTTTCAAAGGGGAACTTGTTTACCCACTTAAGAGTATTTAAGAATGTGATTTTGGCGTTAAACAATGCTGAATTTTGTCATCTGTTGAAAGTATCTTGTGGACTGTTCTGGAACCTAATACATATCTCTCTCTTGGACTTGTTACTGTGGAGATACTTATTAATCATTATTATTATTATACAGTATTTATAAAGCGCCAATGGTTCGCTCAGCGCTGTACATTACAAAGGGGGACAGAACATGTGACAGAACAATACCAATACAATGCAAAACATGAGGGGATCGAGGGCCCTGCTCTTTCGAGCTTACAATCATCCTTTATCCTTTATCTATGCAATAAAATATATAATCAGTGAGAGCTTAATAATTTAGCAGCTGATGCACATAAAGGTAACCAAGTAAAAACCTCATAAAAACTAAAATTCACAAAAGTGCAGCGCTAAAAAGTATTTCAAAGTATAACAGTATAAAATTATGATTATAAAATGATGACAGTTCGTGGTAAGGTGATTGATACAGGAGTTGATGGTGACTTCAAACTTCAGTGGTGTGCCAATAAATGATAGTAAAAATACGCACTCTCCAGATGCGTATCTTTAAATACGCATATAATTAATATGACCAGATGTCCCCCTCTCAGGATGGGATGGATGAGTTGGCCCGTTTTAATGGACTCTCCTTCCTCTGGGTGGTAGGCAGCTACAGAGACGTCTCCCTTGGTGTGTGCGAATGTAATCCAGCCAGAGGCCTCCTTAATGGATGGGTGGATGCTTGTCAGCTAATATTGGAACAGCCCCCTCCTCTGGAATGGTGCCACATGTGATTCAGCTCCTATATCCTCTAGGATGGGCTCATTCACAATTAAAAGATGGCCGCCGGACCTATGCTAGGTGGCAGCGGCAAGACGTCACGGCGTAATGGCCCCTTTAATGCGTTTCGTGCAAAAGCACTTCTTCAGAAAGGCTGGCCATCACACCAGTGCCATGCGTCATGTCTATTTATAGTCCTAATCATTAATCATTCGTTTGCACGTGCGTGCGCGCCATCTTGCCGCACACCGCGCATGCGCATTACGTGCATATCGGCATGTACTGGCTGACGCATGCTCACTGCGTCCGCGCCATGCTCCCAAAAAGCGGAAATGGTTGCGCGCGCATGCGCGAACACCATTTTGCCATAGTCCGTCCAGGAATGACACAGAATTGTGTCCTGTAAGCATTGCAGGTATATAATCAATTGGAACAGCTGGGAAAAAACACCCACATTAATGTGGGAAGGAAATAAGTATATTCCCCAACATAATTGCTGGATAATAAGTGGGCATAATTCTGAGGGTACGCACATGGGTAAGAGTATGCATATTATTGTCGCCAATAGGTTAATATATCCCAATGAAGGGAAAAAAACATATCATTGTATATAGGTGGTAAGACCATACATACATAAATAATTAGCATATTAAAAACAAAAATCACGGTCTATTGCAAAAAAATTACACAATCCATTAGCAAGATAAAACTTAAAACACATAAAGTGCAAAAAGTGCATATAACAGAAAAGGATACCAATAAAAACATAAAATAGTTGAGATAATGCATAACCTTAAAAAACTGCCCAATAAGATCAGATACTATAAAATCATTATTAAAGGGTAATAGAAGTAATAAGAGTCCAGATAATATGCAAGAAAGACAAAAATTGGTAATGAATAGAATACCGTCAAAAAATAGCATAGAATACACTAAAATCACCACAAAAGAGATATAATAAATCCCAGTTAAAATCATCATTAAATGGTAATAATTCAAAACGGATATGGTGACTCAAATCATAAACTCCATCTTACCGTAATAAACTATATTAATAGGGAGGAGGACATGATAGGAAAATTTTAAAATTAAAAAAGATAATAACCGGGTAAAAAATATTATAAAAATATATACAATATTAAAAAGAGGCTAAAAAGGAGGCTAAAAGGCAAATAAAAAAGCAGTAAAAACGTCAACTATTGTCAATAAAACAATTAAGATCAATGTCTTTGTTAAGTCCTTTTGGGTGCAGACTATTTCAAAGATCCATTTTGTTTCAGCCTGTGAGACCGCTCTCTTTTTGTAGGTGCCTCGCCAGTGGGATGTAATGATGTCAATCACAACAAACTTAAGAGAGGAGGGGTCTCTGTTATGATACTGTCTAGAAAAAGAGTGCTCCTTAAAGTCTCTTTTGATGTTGTATACATGCTCTCGTAGGCAGTCCCGGAATAAATTTTATCCTTTATCTATGACAACACCTAGCTTCCCGCAAAGGCACAAAACCAACTCTGTTCGTGTAGACAATGTCAGTGATATATTCCATCCGTCTCGTGGCAATTATGAACAACTTAAGTTGTTCGTAAGTCGTTCATAAATTTAAGTCGTGGACAATTTAAGGTCAATATTTAACAGGGAGACAGACCTATAGTTCTGACATAAGAGTGGGTCCCTCCCTTCCTTCATAAGCACCATTAAGCACCATTATACACTATATTGCCAAAAGTATTGGGACGTCTGCCTTTACACACGCATGAACTTTAATGGCATCCCAGTCTTAGTCTGTAGGGTTCAATATTGAGTTGGCCCACCCTTTGCAGCTATAACAGCTTCAACTCTTCTGCGAAGGCTGTCCACAAGGTTTAGTAGCGTGTCTATGGGAATGTTTGACCATTCTTCCTAAAGCACATTTGTGAGGTCAGGCACTGATGTTGGACAATAAGGCCTGGCTTGCAGTCTCCGTCCTAATTCATCCCAAAGGTATTCCCTCAAGCCAGAAGTCAGGAATCTGTGCAGGCCACTCAAGTTCCTCCACCCCAAACTCACTCATCCATGCCTTTATGGACCTTGCTTTGTGCACAGTCATCTTAGAACAGGAAGGGGCCATCCCAAAACTGATCCAACAAATTTGGGAGCATAAAATTATTCAAAATGTCTTGGTATGTTGACACCTTAAGAGTTCCATTCACTGGAACTAGGGGGTCAAGCCAACCCCCCCCCCCCCTCCATATTAAACAAAAATAATCATGTTCGGGCTAAAAAAGCTAACACAATATTGCAGGATACCATATAATAAACATGTAAAAGATGGTGCAGCACTACTAATAAATAAATCTCATTTCAAAACACAGATGCTAAAAGATATATTAAATAGTCCCATCCACAGGTAAATGGTGTAGTTCAGCTGGAAAGAAAGTGACAGAGTCCACCCGTAGAGCCTCAATATTTATTTATTTCAGGTACTTATATAGTGCTGTCAATTTATGCAGCGCTTTACACATATATATTGAACATTCACATCAGTCCCTAACCCTCAAGGGGTGTACAATCTAAGGTCCCTAACTTACATTCATACATACACATATTAGGGCCAATTTAGACAGGATCCAATTAACCTACCAGCATGTCTTTGGAGTGTGGAAGGAAACAGGAGCACCCAGAGGAAACCCACGCAAGCACAGGAAGAACATGCAAGCTCCATGCAGGAGGTGCCATGGTCAGGAATCGAACCCATGACCGATTTACTGCAAGGCAGATGTGCTAACCACTAAGCCACTGTGCCGCCCCAATAGTGTGTATATTAGTGCTCAAAGGATGATGAATATAGGAGAAAACCACTCACCAACCCAAAACACAACTGAAGATAAAAACAATATGAGGGGATATGGTCAACACAATAGAACTGTTGTTAATAAACGAGTTTATATCCCAGTCTATGTTCAAACCATATGGGACATATGTTTTCAAATGTATATCCATAACGTTTCCAGTTTGGAGATTTCACATCTAATATGGATACCCCTCCAATTGCTGGTAAATCTATTGATGGACAAAAACAACGTTCCTTCAGGATTTTTATTATGGTGTATCGCGTAATGCTTTGATACACTATGGTTGGGAAAGATCCTTCTCAATGTACGTACCATGCGTCCAACAATTTGGAGGCCGCACAGACATTGAATAAGATATCTAATATTTTTAGTAGTGCAGGTAATGAAGGACTTAATATAAGAACCATGGGTGGTTACAGACTGAAAGGAGCTAAATTTTCTACATTTCTGAGCTTTAAATTAGCAAACGGCACATTTTCTGCAAGGAAAAAAGCCAGTCATCTCTTGGAAAGAGGAATATTTTTTAGGTGATTATACAACATTTGGGGATATATGTAACTTTAATGAAGGTACCCCTCTAAAAATCACTGAGGGAGTATCTGAGAGTAAAGGGCCTAAGACCCTATCAGTATGTAACACTTCCCAATGTTTGTGCAGGATTTTCTTGATTGCACAATGTTGTGTGGAAGTAAATGTAGCACTAACCCTTAGGAGTTGCATAGAGATTTCTGGTCCCCCTGTAGTCCTGCACAGCTAGGCAACACACATTTCCATGCAGACTTGCATCCAGAAGTCAAGAGATCAGTCCTTGAGCTTTGTTTTTGTGATTTTATTAGGGGTTTTGAACTGGGATAGGGTTAGGGGTGTACAGGATGCCCAATGGAACCAATGAAGTGACAACAACTCTTTACAAGCCTCCACTGCAATACAGTCTCTGTTAGAGAGCTAGCCAGCGTCTCCTAGTGTACCACCCTAGACCTCAGATAGACTCCTCTCGCTCTAACCAGCTGTCTGGACGTATCCCTATGCAGGAGATCCAGTATCTATCACTTTAATAGATTAGACAGTCCAGAAGATGGCAAATCTGGTTTCTCAGTGCTCCTTCCACTGTCGGGCCCAAGGGGTGCAGGTCTACTCAGTCAGTCCTTCTCCCATACAGCTAGTGGGGTAGTGGCTGCTACCAGGCCTTCTTTTTGGTTCGCTCTCAGGGGGCTGGTAAAGTTCCAAGTTTTTGTCCTTTCCAGCTCCATCACCTGTAGGTGAACCCCTTTCTCCATCAGTGCCCCCTACCAGGCTCCTGCCTTCAGCCTCACATCTTCCTCTCCGTCTTCCACCCGAACTCTACTGCTACTGAGCAGGCTCACTCACGATTATGGGTTGTCCTGGCCCCTTGCCAAGCCTCCTGTTGGGGATTGGCCAGGATCCCTTAAAAGTACAAGTCAGCCACTCCTCAGATCCACCCACTGTTTCTAGACCCTTCTCCAAAAATCTAGAGGGGGAATTCCAGAAGGCTGGTCTGCAGAGTCTCTCAGCTCCTAATTCAAATGTAGCCTTCTGACTATTGCTCCTGGACTGCTACTCAGCCTCTGACTGTCAATCAGGTCAATCTAGCTCCCCCTAGCTAACTAAGAGGATGCTACATAAAAAGGCACAATTGAAAGAATTATCTGTCTCTTGTCATCTTAGGTAGCAACATATCCTGCCTACTTCTGCCGTCCACATCAATAAATGCCTCAACTAAAACCTTGGGATTATAACCCTTTTCGAGGAAGGGCTGCCTTAAAAATTAAACCTCCCACACAAATTCTTTATGATTCGTGCAGTTCCGTTTGAGTCTCAGAAACTGGCTTTTTGGAATGGATCTAAGCCAGGCAGAATGATGACAGCTATCAGTCTCAATAAATCCATTTCTATCAGTTTGTTTGAAAAAAGTAGATGCCACAAGTTTGTTACGACAAACTCCAATTCTAAGATCAATTAAATGGATTTCTGTTTTACTAGACTCATACTGTAGTAAAACACCACAGTTATTGTTATTTAGACAGTCCATGAATCCTTTCAGGGATTCAACATCACCATCCCATAGGAGGAGGACGTCATCTATATATCTTTTCCAAAGCACCAGCTCAGATGTTTGGCCATAAAAAGGTTGGCCATGCTGGCCGCAAACTGGGCCCCCATGGCCACACCTCTATTCTGCAGGAAATATAAACCATTGAACCAAAAATTGTTGTGTCCCATTGCAAAATCCAGAAGGGAATTTGAGCACTAATATCCAAAGAGCAGCCTATGCAGGCTCTACAGGTGGACTCTGTCACTTTCTTTCCAGCTGAACTACACCACTTACCTGCGGATTGGACTGTTTAATATATCTTTTAGCATCTTACTTCTAAAGGATTGAAATGTTAGAGAGATTTACAGTGGGGCAAAAAAGTATTTAGTCAGCCACCAATTGTGCAAGTTCTCCCACTTAAAAAGATGAGAGAGGCCTGTAATTGGCATCATAGGTAGACCTCAACTATGAGAGACAAAATGAGAAAAAAAATCCAGACAATCACATTGGCTGATTTGGAAAGAATTTATTTGCAAATTATGGTGGAAAATAAGTATTTGGCCACCTACAAACAAGCAAGATTTCTGGCTCTCACAGATCTGTACCTTCTTCTTTAAGAGGCTCCTCCGTCCTGCACTCATTACCTGTATCAATGGCACCTGTTTGAACTTGTTTCAGTATAAAAGACACCTGTCTACAAACTCAAACAGTCACACTCCAAACTCCACTATGGTGAAGACCAAAGAGCTGTTGAAGGACACCAGAAAACAAAATTGTAGACCTGCACCAGGCTGGGAAGACTGAATCTGCAATAGGCAAGCAGCTTGGTGTGAACAAATCAACTGTGGGAGCAATAATTAGAAAATGGAAGACATACAAGACCACTGATAATCTCCCTTGATCTGGGGCTCCATGCAAGATCTCACCCTGTGGGGTCAAAATGATCACAAGAACGGTGAGCAAAAATCCCAGGACCACACGGGGGGACCTAGTGAATGACCTGCAGAGAGCTGGGACCAACGTAACAAAGGCTACCATCAGTAACACACTACGCCGCCAGGGACTCAGATCCTGCAGTGCCAGACAAAGGATATATAACAAAGTATTGAGATGAACTTTTGATATTGATATTGAAATACTTATTTTCCACCATAATTTGCAAATAAATTCTTTCCAACTCAGCCAATGTGATTGTCTGGATTTTTTTTCTCATTTTGTCTCTCATAGTTGAGGTCTACCTATGATGCCAATTACAGGCCTCTCTCATCTTTTTAAGTGGGAGAACTTGCACAATTGGTGGCTGACTAAATACTTTTTTGCCCCACTGTATTAGTTGCGCTTCACCATCTTTTACATGTTCATTATATTGTATCCTGCAATATTATGTTAGCTGCTTGATTGGATCTCTTTATATTTTATGAGCTTTTATCCCGAGCGTAATTATTTTTGCTTTTTAATCTAGTCTTTTGAATATATAGGAGAGATGTGAGTGACACACAGTATGAAAGCCTTCATTAAGGAGTGAGATATCATGCAGTCTCTGGAAAAGAACCACTAGAGCTGAGATTTGATAGTACTCAAGGCCAATGGTTGATACAGATCAGACTGTAGAAAGACAGGAGTTGTCCCAAGGACCACTTTCTAGCATAGCATAGAAAATTACATAAGCTTATTTTGACCTGTCTGATATACAGTATGTTCAAGCCAAATCTAGAAGATGAGTGCATTTTCTTGGTGGGGAGCACGTGTGATTTGCACTGTACTTTGCAAAGGATCTCAATATCTGCAAGGAGGTGGACTGCACACTTTTACACTGAAGATTTTGATTGTTTGGACACTTTAAAGGACACTTAATGCAACATATGTTAATGTTCATTATTGTTTGATGTTATTTGTTTTGCATTTGATGACACATTGTTCTATTGTGAATGTTATATTACGCTATTATATTAAACAAATGTGATTTCACATTTGTTTATGTTAGAGGTAGTGAGTATATTTTTTTAGAAATTGCATCATTATTCAATTTTCACAGTTTTTGTTCACTGGGTGTGAGTGGCCTAGAGTTAGGTCTCTGTACACAAAAGGCTCTTTTTGTCAGTATATATAGTTATTTAATAAAGATTTCCTATCTTTGAGAAGCATAGGACAGAGAGAAGATAACTAAATCTGACAAGCCCCTGTCCTTTCAAAGGACAGCCAGAAAACAGGGTGGTTATCTAGAAAATTCAGATGATCCAGGAGGGAGCACAGAAGTCTGCCGCATCCTCCTGGGGCACATTTATGTGATGAGAATCACCTGAGTGCTCTCCATCTTGCTCCTGCAGAGTAGGCGACATAGGAGTTTCAAAGAAAGAACGGCATTTATCAGGTTGAACTGTTCCCATATAATCACCAGACAATCCATTGTGAAGACCAGAGGATCCCTGGATCTAAAGACAAACCTGTTCAGTTTGTTGTTGAACTTGAAAGTCAGGAGTTCCACTGGGCTAGGTGGACATCCACAATTTTCACATGCCAGGGATGTGCACAACAGACAGGGCCAGGAAAGTGAAATTCTTCTCAAGCCAGAATCAGGTATGTTTCTTTTTAAGTTTCAAGACTTCTTGTTGCTCCCTAAAGCTTGATTAGAGATAGGGCCATCTTTGAAGGAATAGGTTGGTCTTTGTCATGAGGACCATTCAAACCATTGGGGGGGGGGTAACTTTCCTGATTTCAGCACCAAACTCATGACCCACCATGTCATGCCAAGCCTGGTCTTGCTGATCAAGCAAATGGGACAGGGCAAAACTTTATTTTGGATCAAGAGACAGAGGGTATAACAGCAGTCAGGTTTTTTTTTGCATCTCTGTACCATTGGGGAGCTTTCCCTTCACTTCCTGCCCCACAACTAAAACAGAACATGAAAAGAAATCCCTCCAAACTAAGAGAATCCATGGTTGTCACCAGGGTCACCAGAACTTGCATCCCCATTGGAAGATTTCCCCTTCACTTCTGTTCTGGTGACAACTCAAAATATGGGATTTTCTTCACTCTCACTTTTGGAGATAACGGTAGTTACATAATTACATGGTTGGTAAGGTTGAATAAAGACACTAGTCCATCCAGTTTAACCTGCGTGGGTGTGGGTGCGTGGGTGCTTATTTAAGTACAATTTTCCATATTCCTGTATATTGCAATCGCCTAACTAAAAGGTAAACAGAACAAATAGAGGGGGTGAATCTAGGTAAAGAAGACAGAGAAATAAAAACCTGACAGGTGTTCTAAACCCTCTTCACTCTATCCAAAGCTAAAACAGTTTTGCCTTTATACATTAAAGTGTTTCTAAACCCACAACAGTAAAATCAGTCTGTATATGTAGTAAGATGTTTGATCCTGTCTTCACTAATCCTCACCTTCTACTGTCCCCAATCCATCTCCAGATAGAACGGAGCTGTGGGAGCAGGCTGCACATGCTCTAACTGCTGGTGAGAAAAGCAGTTTAGATTCACTAAAATAATTGAATTTCCATGTTCTGTGGGAAACCAGATATAGTGAATGCAGGGTCCTGGGTTTAGTAACACTTTAAATTGCAATAATCTAGAGTAAAACTGGGCATATAACATACGGTACTACCTCAAAAGGAGGCCAGCATAAGGCCTGAAGCCCTCATGCAAAAGTGGAGGGTTGATTCGCTCCTGGACTGTAAAGTGCAACCGAGGGAGTGGAGAGTATAAAGTTTGTCCAGGGGAAGGAAAAACTTGGACAGGGCCATGTCTAGGACCAGGTCCAGATATTCCAAGTGATGAAATGAAGAAGCAGGAAGATGGCACATGTAAGTAGGCAATCTTGATGTCCACAGAGGCCACAAGATCTACCGGCTGGAGTGAAGCTATGATCAACCTATGCAGAATTTTTACACCCAGAGGAAGGTGTTCAGGGCCTTAAGAACCAATATGGGGTGGATGCCCCCTTTGGCACTCAGGGGGAGTGAGTAGGTTTGAATAGAAACTTTGCAATATCTATACTTTTATGACAACGGCTATGACCCCTTAAGCAAGGAGATACACCAGAGCAGGTTTGTCAGTCTTTGTGAGGATATTGGTAAGTTAGACAATATCAATATGAAAATGTGCCAAAATTACATAAATAGATAAATACTTGTACAATTCACCTCATAAAGCAACTATATATCAATATTCCAAAAGAAGTTCAAAAAAGTAATTCAAAAAAGTAAGAAAAGTTCCAAAAAAAAGTCCAAGCAAAATTAATATAAATCCAAAAAATTCCAAAAAATATAAATATAAAAAATAAAACTGAGAAATCCTTCCAATCCTTCCTTTCTCACGATAAACCTCAAACAAAAAGAAAATATCACATAGTGTATTATCTTTATAATATAATAAAATATTCGTGACAACACTCTGGTGATTATCCAAATAAAATATAATTTATTTTTTAAGTAATTAGTGTAAAAAGTGAACCAAGTGAATCAACTTAATTAATTAAAAAAAATATAATATATAAAATAAATTAGTGCAAAACACTGTGTACTGTGAATCACTCTTCCAGTGCTCCAAAAACAAATCCACACTGTGCCACTTCTATTGTAGTAAGGAATATATACCCTTACCAACACTCCTCCATAAACCTGCTTTCAATAATTATCCTATGGATGGGATCCTCCTAAATTGCTCCCCCAGATTCCACTGTATTCAGGGCACTATTCCAGCAGGATTTTCCATATCTCCATATCATTGGCACCATATAGATAGAAAGCATATGAGGGACAAATAGTGTAATACCGCCAAAGTAATGTACAGAGAAACTTTATTAAAACTGCTCACATTTCAAATGATTTAAAACCGCTTTAAATACCGTAGAAACCGCCAAGCTACCATCCAGGGAACATCCAGGGACCAACACACAGTCTTTATCCTCTTTTTCCCTTTTGCAAAATGGCCACCGGTCGACTTCCGGTTCCTGGATGGTAGCTTGGCGGTTTCTACGGTATTTAAAGCGGTTTTAAATCATTTGAAATGTGAGCAGTTTTAATAAAGTTTCTCTGTACATTACTTTGGTGGTATTACACTATTTGTCCCTCATATGCTTTCTATCTATATGGTGCCAATGATATGGAGATATGGAAAATCCTGCTGGAATAGTGCCCTGAATACAGTGGAATCTGGGGGAGCACTTTAGGAGGATCCCATCCATAGGATAATTATTGAAAGCAGGTTTATGGAGGAGTGTTGGTAAGGGTATATATTCCTTACTACAATAGAAGTGGCACAGTGTGGATTTGTTTTTGGAGCACTGGAAGAGTGATTCACAGTACACAGTGTTTTGCACTAATTTATTTTATATATTATATTTTTTTTAATTAATTAAGTTGATTCACTTGGTTCACTTTTTACACTAATTACTTAAAAAATAAATTATATTTTATTTGGATAATCACCAGAGTGTTGTCACGAATATTTTATTATATTATAAAGATAATACACTATGTGATATTTTCTTTTTGTTTGAGGTTTATCGTGAGAAAGGAAGGATTGGAAGGATTTCTCAGTTTTATTTTTTATATTTATATTTTTTGGAATTTTTTGGATTTATATTAATTTTGCTTGGACTTTTTTTTGGGACTTTTCTTACTTTTTTGAATTACTTTTTTGAACTTCTTTTGGAATATTGATATATAGTTGCTTTATGAGGTGAATTGTACAAGTATTTATCTATTTATGTAATTTTGGCACATTTTCATATTGCTATTTCATATCTTCAAGGGTGAAGGTTTTATTTGTGCTATGGGGAATTAAGCTTTGTTGTATATTGGTTTTTCTAATTTGTCACTTATTATACTTGAGGAAGTGGTAGTTATAGATATAAAGTTAGACAATATGAAGCGGGAGGAAAGGAGAGACGGAATTTTCAGTTTGTAGCCTCTGGACCCAAATTTCTGCATTTTCCTGGAGGGGGCTACAAATGGCCAAACAGACAAGTGGGAGTGATCCCTCATTGTGAAGTGGACTTGTTTATGGCCTTAGAAGTCTTATGCTAAAACTAAGTTCCAGGCTTTGCCTTGGAGGCTTGGGAGTAACAAAACAAACTTTTAGTCTCTGAGATAGAGGGTATATCAATCTGAGTCTTTGTTAAGGAAAGGGGGCTCTTTCCCCCAGTGAAGTCCATGGTAAATTTGTCCGAGTCATGGCCAAAAAAATCAGTTTACTTCAAAGTGCATATGCAAACGGCGTTTCTTGTACCAAAAGGAGACTCATTCTGGATATCAAGCAAATGAAATCTGCGAACCCATCAATGCAGGCCAGACATAAGCACCAATTGTTGAAAGACAGACAGATGTGTGATGACAGACTTAGGATCCTGAGAAATATCCTTGGACCAGACATTAAGGGGTTTATTTACTAAAGCTGGAGAGTCCAAAATCAGACTCCCTTCTGCATAGAAACCAATCAGCTTCTAACCTCAGCTTGTTCAATGAAGCTTTGGCAATGAAACCTGTAAGCTGATTGGTTTCTATGCAGAAGTGAGTCTGATTTTGCACTCTCCAGCTTTAGTAAATAAACCCCTAAAAGTCTGACAGACAGACATGGCAGCAATAGCAAGATATAGGGCAGGGCCAGCGTGTCGAAATAAGGCCTTAGAAAGGAGATCTAGTATTTAAACACTGAAGACAGTCAGACTCGAAATGGCTGAATCCACTAAAGGGTTGGCTCAATAAGTAAGGAACCTCTCCTTAACAAGATATTGCTAAGAAAAATACTTGGGAGGAGGAAAGCTCTTTTTAGGATTACATCAATTACTATACAAGTTGCATTAGAGAGTGAACTGGAAGCTTATAACAAGCTGGGTATTACACTTGGGTGGAAGATAGGGCTAGACTTGAGCCACTGGAGGCTGCCTATCGGCAGATTATTGTGTGGAGGGTATAGAGGAAATTGCTTCCAATGGGTTATATCCAAATTGTAGGCAGTAAGTGATAGACTCTGTTGGGGTATAGGGCTGCTACCTTTCTGATAACGACAATTGGAGCATTATCGCAGGGAACACTATAACAAGCTGGGGAATTTTAAGAGAATCCAGGCAAGTAATCTTAGGTGTGGCAGACACAGGTTGTTTCAGGCATGTGCACACTGCATGCACAGACCAAATGGTGTCCTTAGGCTTCAGAGCAATGTCAATAATTTAAGACTCCTCATACACCACGTCATCAAACACAGATAAAGGCACATTCCTTTATCCCCAACTGACTGTGCAGAAAAAATGCATTATTGAGGGAAATCATGGATGGCATGTATGCAGAACCTATGCTCTGAGTTAGCCTACATGAGCCATACATCTATGGGCTGCTTAAGCTGGCACAACAGCCTGCAGGGAGACACCCCCCTCCCCTCCAGCATGCAGCAGGTGGCTCATAGCCTTAGCTCTGTATGTTTTTCTAGGTCATTGTGTAGAGGGGGGTGTATACCTTTATACCTTTCCCCTACTCGGCTATCAGATATCAGGGAGCTCTGTGCTCTAGCTCGGTAGCGTGTGTGACATCAGATTCCCCATTTTCAAGAGCTAAGATATGCTGTTTAAAAACATTTTTGTTACACATCATAAAATCACTTTCTCTGAGTTCATTGATGGACATATCTCTTCTGATTCTTCACTATATGGTTTATAGTACCAACTACAGGAGTAGGACACTAGGCAAAAAAAGAACACAACACTGCCTATGAGCAGTCCTAGCTGATATAAACCCTCTCCCTGCTATAGGCAAGCAAGTTGGTCAGAAAGAAGTGTCAGAAGTTTGCACTCCAAAAAATAGGGGTGGGTGCTACGTCGATCAATGAACTTAGAGAAAGGAATTTTACGATGAGTAACCAAATCCAGTTTTCTCTTATGCTCATTGATGTACACAGCTCTTCTGATTCTCAACCATAGGGGTGTCCCAAAGCAGTGTCTCAAGAAAGGGTGGGCAAACCAAAAAAAAGAAGGAATCTTAAAAAGTGGCTTGCAAAACCTTGCATCCAAAACAAGCATCCGAAGATGCAAACACAACTTGTAAAATTGTAAACTTGTAAAATTGTTTAAAACATGCACAGATGACCAGGAAACAACCTTGATGCTTGTGGCTGCAACTTCCAGGAGGCACTAATGTCCCTGGTAGAGTGTACTACAACAAGGAAGGGAGGAGTCCGACCTTTAATGGCATATGCAAGAACAATCTTCTGCCAAATCCAATGGCATGTAACAGCAGAGGAGGCCACCAGGCCTTTTCATGGACTGTCTGTGAGCACAAAAAAAGAGAAGCTGACCTCCAGAAGGAGGCCATAGCTGACAGGCACAAAGGAACTGCCCGGACCACATCCAAAGAAAGGAAGGCATGGACAGCAAACCACCTTGTGCAAAACCAGAGAGGGAGACTCACAGGACAAAGCCACCAGTTCCAACACCCATCAAGTGGAAGTAATGGTGACCAAGGAGGCAAATTTTGAGAAAAAATACACAGGGGAATCTCCTATATATTCCCAAAGGGAGACCTCCCATGATAGCAACGTGGAACACACAGGACGCATCCCATAACAATCCCCTTGGATGAAAGTGCAGATCAAAGAATACAGGGCCAAGGGAAAAAAGACCATAAGGGTAGAAACCTGCCTTTAATTGTACTCAAGGCAAGCTACTGTGCAATGCCCCATTGGAGAAAGACTAAAACACTAGCCACCAAGAAGGAACGTGGACAGACACCTAGAGCCTTGTACCTGGCAATATAAACCTTTCAGGTGCAATACAATACCTTCTGAGAAGTAGACTTGTGTGCCTTCAACAGGGATCACTGAGCCCAACAACCCCGTTCCTCAAAACCTGGCTTCAATAGCCACCCTGTCCAAGCCAGAGATGGTAAAGCAGGGTGGTAGACCAGACCCTAGAACAGAAGGTCCTCTCAAGGAGGCAATCGCCAGCGAGCATTTGTGACCAGCCGCACCACACCAGAATACCAGAAAAGGCCAGTCTGGAGCTACCAGAATCCCTTCAGCATCTATCCTTCACAGCAGGCAAAGGAGTAGCTTGAGAAGAGGAAAGGTGTAAATGAGACGATACTGGTCCCATGGTGCCACTAATGCATCCGTTGCATCCGCCAGGGGGTTCCATGCTCTCGCCACAAATCTAAGTACCTTCCTGTTGAGGTGGAACACCAGAAAATGCATGTCCGTGGTCCCCCATTATAGGCAAATCTGATAGAACAAATCTGGGAGTAGGTACCACTCCCCTTGATCGGTAGTCTGGCGACTAATTGAATCAGTCGGCTATTTCTTAACAGAGAGCCAGTTTTACCCACCACAAAATGCGTGATATCTCCAGCGCCACTGCTGCACTGCTTGTTTTGCCTTGGTGGTTGATATAGGCCACTGCTGTGGTATTGTCCAACTGGCTCCTGACTGGAAGCCTCCAGAGAAGATCCATCCACTGCTCCAGAGACAGACTGATAGCTCACAGTTCAGGATGTTGATGGGTAGCTGAGGCTCCTTTGGAGTCCAGCGATTTAGTGCTAATCTCAAACCCAGGACACATCCTCAGCCAGACACGCTGGCATCCATTTTGATTACCATCCAGTGGAAGGGGGAAAGGACTTCCCAGCCTGTAGGAGAGGAGACCAGAACCACCAGTGGAGGGAGACCTTCACTGACTGCCAAGAAAAATCTGGTTGTCCAGGGAAAAGGGAGACTTGTCTGATGTCAACAGGATTTCCCTCTGGGACCACCGTGAAGGTGAACACCATAACACCCTGAGCCTACATGCAAGACTGCAGGAAGGGCTGCTTGTGGGACAAGAGTAGTTGAACCTCAGTCTGAAGCTTTCAGAGCTTGTCTGCCAGGAAAAACACTGTGGCCTGCTTGGAGACTCAGGGCCAGACACTCCAGCCTCCCGGGGGTCAGGGCAGACTTCTTGAGGTTCAGGATCAATCTGAAGTCCTTCAGGAATCCCATTGTGATCTTCACACTGTCAGTCAGTGAAGCTTGGGAGTCTGCCTGAAGGAACAAGTCATCCAGATAATTCATCACAGCAATCCCCTGTTGTCTCAGCAATGCTAGGGCTGGAGCCAACACCTTGGAGAATATCCGAGGGCCCGAGGTCAACCCAATAAAGAGTGCCAGAAAACAAAATTTTGCATCCCCCACTGCAAAACAAAGTGACCACTGATGTCCCTCAAAGATGGGAAAGTACAGACATGCATCCTTGATATCTTTGGATGACAGAAAATCTACCTGATGAAGATAAGCCACCACCGAACAGATAGATTCCATCTTGATCTTCTGGACTCGCATGAAAAAATTCAAGGTCATGGAGTTCCAAAGTCAGGTGAACCCTCCCTTTTTTTTGGAACCATAAACAGGTTGGTTGCTTCGGCACAGGGCCCAAAGGTGCAGTGACAGATGGCGAAAATTGGAGAGAAAGAATTTCTCTGGTGGATAAGAAAGAAATTCTATCCTGTAGCTGGACACAACTTTTTCACGGACCCACTGGAATAAAGGAGGTCCATGGGCTCGAGAAGCAGCAAAGACGCCCCCCCCCCAATCCCCACCCTGGAAATAGCTGGGGGAAAATCATAATACTGAAAAGGACTTGTTCGTAGACTTCGTGGACTTGTGTGGGAGGAAAATACTCTTTTCACCTGTGAGGTTCTTGATGATGACATCCAAGGTAGCAACGAAGAGTTGTTCCCCCTGGAAGGGCAGATCCACCAAGGCTTTTTAGAAGTCTGGTCAGTAGACCAGCATTTGAGCAGAAACACCTATCAATGCACCACCACTGAGAAGGAGAGCTTGGAAGGAGTGAAATAGCATCCAAGGATGCATCAAAACATACTTCAGGCCCTGGACCAACTGGTCCTCCAGATTGGACCTGATCACCTGAACCACTTGTCTGGTGGACAAACTTTGCTGCAGAACTTTGGCCCATTCAGTAAGCCTCAGGCACCAGGGCCATGGCCAACACAGCTCACCCCACAACGGTAAACATAGAGCAGGCGACTGATTCTGTCCAGCAGTCTACAGGATCCTTAAAGGAGAGAGACTCCTCCACTGGTATGACGGCTGTTTTTTTTAGCCTCGAAATAGGGGAATTCATTATAGGAGGTAAGGGCCACTTCTTCAGAAGGGCCTCCTCAAAGGACTGCAAAGCACTTCAGAACAACAAAAGGAAGCTTTGGACTCTCCCAATCTTTGTAAATGAACTTCTGTGAAATATGTGAGGTAAGGAAAAATCTCACTTTTAAGTGTCTCATACATAAAGTAATCAGGGTGGTCACCAGCACTTTCTACTGTGAAATTACAGAGACAGAGGACTCGACCTCGCTGTCTGAGGAATTGGGGGGGGGGGGGCATCTTCAGGGTCCAATGAAAATGCAGAGCGAAGCCTGACTCAGGCTTAGAAATGTCTAAAGATGCACATGACGGGGTGCTTCCTGCCCACCTTGTGCCTAAATGTTGCCTCCAAGCAGAAGACGAATGACTCCAGGACCACTGAAGCTACAAGAAAATGGGTGCCATGCACTTCCCCAGCCAGCTACCATACACGTCAATGAGGATCACTGGCAAGATAGCCACTGCCACGAGGCCGCCATGCACTTCTCCATCCAGCTCCCATAGAAGTCAAACAGAAGATCCACAACAAAGTGACCACCCTCCTGTCCATCCTAATATGGCCACTGGATCACTGGCCAAATGGATGCCGTCAACAGTAAAGCACGTGGCAGCAATGTGGCCTCTCAGGGAGACACATTTAACACAGTGTACAATGGATTACAATTATGTGATCCGATCCTCCTTTACTCAGGTCCCACGCTGCCACTCCTGGCTCCTCCCCCTGTCAAGTGCACCCACAGCAAGCCGCTTGCAGTCCATAAGACACACAGAGCATGGTAAGGCCCTGCCCCCTCCTCACTGGCTGTGATTGACAGCAGCAGAAGCTAATGGCTTCTATTTCTGTATCCTTTATTTCTGTAAGTCAATGAGGAGGGAGAGAGCATCGGCTCTTGTGCACACTGGTCGATTGGGATCGGGTTCAGGTAAGAATAAAGGGGGGCTGCATGCAGAGGAAACCACTTTAAGGAAAACAACTTTCTGGTTCGATATTTGTCCAGCTGACTAAGAGAACATTCTCTGTATGCCCCAGGATCCCCTATTGCCCGGGGGCCCCATGAGTTGTCAGTCCGCCCTGTTCCTTCTTTAAAAATACTAACAACTGAAGGACACTTTCGTGAATCTTTCTATAAAGTGTCTTGCAGTTAAGGGAAAATTAATTATATGTATTTCTGAATTTAATAATATATAAGACATAATATCCAAAATGACTCAATCATGATTAAGATGATATTACAATGTAATTCTTTTAATAGGAAATGTGTGTTTCATAATCTATACCTTTTCAGAAGTAAGAGGGAAATGGTGCAAAAGGTATCCAAACATTTTTAGGAGTATAATTAATATTTTAACATAGATCGCAGGGTATACAGTAATTACACCTCCTTTCATGATTAAGATACTAATATACCAAAGATTAAAATCACAAATAATGCCACAAGTACCACACAAGTTATACTGTATACACTCTAAGTAAAATGACATATTTAAATTAATCTAGAGACAAAACTATTTTATCTGCTACAGATCAAAAAAATCCAATTTTCCCAGAAGACCTAATATAGGGATTTCTAGTCTTAAGAGTGCCATCTGGTGGGAAAGTTATTCTACTGGCTGTTCAAATAATTTAAATCGGTAATACTCCCCAAAGTGACTAAATATGCCAAACTGCACCTTCTTTGCTCGTCCCTAGATGACCAAGTTTTTTGGAAATAAAAGGGGAAGCTCAGAAAGAAATGGGGCTATTGATCCATCTTGATCCAGCCATGTCCATCCATCTTGATCACATTTCATATATTTCATCTTGACCCAAGGTTGCAAACTGGCTGTAAATTTACAGACAGTTTATACATTTCAAACAATTTGCAGACTGTTCATAAATGTCCATTACGGACAGGAGCTGCCTGTAAAAAATATGGCCATGGGCCGACTTTGGAACTGCACATGCTGGGCTCGGACATTTTTGGCTGTTCCCTGGTAGGCGTGTCATGTTCATTTGGTGCCATTTATGAATAAACGGCAGCCACATCAGTGGGCATGCTTCCTAGAGACCAGCGGTCAGTGGACAGATACCCTGTTCCCCCTGGATCCATGCACTGGAGTGTACTGCGGCTAATGGGCGGCTTCTAGTACTCAGCACAGCCTGGAAGGAAGGAAGTTGGAATTACATGCTGCAGAGGAGGCACTGCAGTCAGTGGTGTGATTGCAACCTTCTCCTGTATCATGTCCACAGCTTCTAACCATCTCCTGTATCCTGCCTGCAGCCTCTATCCATCTCCTGTATCATGTCCGCAGCCTCTAGCCATCTCCTGTATCATGTGCGCAGCCTCTAACCATCTCCTGTATCCTGTCAGCAGCCACTAGCCATGTCCTGTATCATGTCCGCAGCCTCTAAGCATCTCCTGTATCCTGTCTGCAGCCACTAGACATGTCCGGTCTCCTGTCCAAAGCCTCTAACCAACTCCTGTATCCTGTCCGCAGCCTTTAACCATGTCCTGTATCATCAGATAAATACAGAAGTGCTGTGCTGCTCCAATAACAAGAAATAAAAAATGTAAATAATAATTAAACCGTGATCATTACTTTAATAAACAAAGTGCTATAATCATACAGCCTCTAAAAGTGAAAGAAGGGATTTAGGATAAGGCTACCCCCAATGAATGGTTATAACAACAAGGAGAACTAGGACCTGTGAGAGGATTGAGCCAACCCCCCAGTAGAAGGGGAGATGTACAGTCAGACCTATTATAATCTATAGGTCAACCTATGAAGGTGAGGGTCCATCTATAAATCAGGGTGTGACAGTGGAGCACATTATTTCACGTTTGCAGCACTGGGGTAGTGGGCTCACTTGCAAGTAGGAATATGCTCATTTTCACATCATTGGAGTGAAAGAGACATGCTGTTGAAAGTTTGCAGCACTGGGCTAGTGGGTTCACTTACCAGTAGAAGTGGATGCTCTTTCTTTTCATCTGTGGAGTGGAAGAGACTTTTGTACTTTTACAGGATGTATAGCACTTTGTTTATTATAGTATTGGTCACGGTTTTATTATTTTTATTTCTTGTTACTGGAGCAGCACAGCACTTCTGTATTTATCTGATTCTAATATTAATGCAAAGAACACACATTATTGGTGTTTGCAGCAGCACAACAGAGGCTATAATTCACATTTACACTTGGGATACACAAAGTGACAGCGCACAATTTTTATTTTGCAATTTCATCTCCTGTATCATGTCCACAGCCTCTAACCAACTCCTGTTTTGATGTCCACAATCTCTATCGCTTGTATCATGTCTGCAGTCTCTGGCCATCTCTTGTACCACGTTTGTAGTCTCTGGTCATCTCTTGTACCACGTTTACAATCTCTGACCATCTTTTGTGTCATGTCCGCAATCTCTGACATCTCTTCTATCATGTCCACAATCTCTGACCATTTTGTGTCTTGTATCATATCTGCAGTCTCTGAGGGGGAGCCTGGAGAAGAGCCAAGAGCGGGAGCGCTGCTGGGATGGGGGTCATGGGAGGAATCAGAAGTGTGTGGACTGTGGAGAGAACCATCTGTCTGAGCCCTGCACGGTGCGCCTGAGCAGATGTCCAAAACCAGTCTGATGGGGGGGGGGGGGTTTGTCCAGAATCCCCCCACCTCAGAGTTCATGGTGTTCCCCCTTAAATAAGTGTCCTCAGAGGTCTCCTTTACATCAGAGTCTGCAGGATTCCCCCTTACAGTGCACGGGGGAACTCTGTGGACCCTGATGTAAAGGGTAACGCTGCAGATCCTGATGTAAGTGGGAACTCTGATGTAAAGGGGAACAGAGACCACCTTATATCATAGTTTCCCTTCACACTAAAGTCTGCAGCATTCCTCTTTACATTATTATCTTCAAACAAAAATGTGGCTGTTAGTTAATTTCATGATTTTTTTTCAGCAAAAAAAAAAAATATTGGTGCTTTCAGTAAAATTTGGGTGTCTGGTCAGTAAATTTCTCTTCAGTGGTTGACAACACGGTCTTGACCATCATCCTCTCTGTGGATGATTTTTTCATATTTATCTTAACCTCCCTGGCGGTATGATTATTTCAGATTTTTGGTGCTGAAAGCAGTACCATTATTTTGCATGGAAATTTGGCATTTTATATTGTAGGCCTGTAATTCTTAGGAATAACTCATTGAAATCTGTTCAAACAAGAGTCTAGTAAACATCCCGGGTAGGATAAAACTTGAAACACGACATCATAAATTATAATTTAACCACTTGCCCTCCTGAGGATTTACCCCCATTAATGACCAGGCCTCTTTTTGCTACTCGGCGCTGCACTAATTCAACTAATAATTGCGTGGTCATGCAATGCTGCTTCCAAACGAAATTTATGTCCTTTTTTTTCACACAAATAGAGCTTTCTTTCGGTGGTATTTGATAACCTGTGCGCTTTTTATTTTTCCCGCTATAAACAAAAAAAGACCACAAAAAAAAAAAAACAATATTTTTTACTTTCAGCTATAAAAAATATATAGTAAACTCAAAGTTAGTTATAAATTTAGGCCAAAATGTATTCTGCTACATGTTTTTGGTAAAAAAAATCCCAATAAGTGTATATTGATTGCTTTGTGTGAAAGTTATAGGGTCTACAAACTATGGTATAGATACTGCAGTTTACGACTTTTTTTTGTTATACAGCGCTGCACTAGTTTAACGGACAATTGCGCGGTCATGCAATACGCTACATAAATGAAATGTACATCCTTTTTTTTCCCACAAATTGAGCTTTCTTTCGGTGGTATTTGATCACCTGTGCGTTTTTATTTTTTGCGCTATAAAAAAAAAGGCTGACAATTTTGAGGAAAAAAAACAATATTTTGGACTTTTTGCTATAAAACATGTCCATCAAAAAAAAATTTAAAAATCAAATTTAGTCATAAATTTCTGCCAAAATGCATTCTGCGACATGTCTTTGCTACAAAAAACCCCAATACGTGTAAATTAATTGGTTTACATGAAAGTTAGACCGTTTACAAATGGCGGGAAAGATACTGGGATTTTTCATTTTTTTTATACTAATAATGGCGGCGATCAGTGACTTATGCGGCGATCAGCGACTTATGGCGAGACTGCGGCGGACATTTCTGACACTGGGGGAGAACTGACTTGGGGTCACTGACATCCCCAGTGACACCAATACAGTGATCAGTGCAAAAAAAAAAACACTGACACTGTACTAATGGCACTGGGGAGGAAGGGGTTAACTTTATTATTCAGTAAAAGGGTTAACTGTGTGAGGGGAGTGTTTTACTAGGGGGCGGGGGTGTGTACTGCAGGGAACACCGCTGATCGGCACAGATAAACTCTTCTGTTCCGATCAGCGTGTCAGGAGCTGTCAGGGAACTGACAGAAAGCACAGCTACTGCAGCTGTGCTCTCTGTCACTGATTGCCGCTAATCGCCGGGACATAGCCGGTAACGACCGGCTGTGACCTGGCGACTGACCTCCGCGGCCGTGATCGGCAGGACATGTAGGGCGGCGGCGCGCCTTGCGCGCGCTTCCTACCTGTTTTAAAAACACACGTTTTAAAACGTGGTTTTGCCCAGCCGTGCCGCCCTGCCGCCATATTTCTACAGTGGCTGGGCGGCATGTGGTTAAATAATCATAAAAAATAATAATATAATAATAATACATTTAATTCAATAATATAATCAAACCAAAAACACTGAAATTTGAAATATAGCGCCAAGATTGCACATCACTGAGCAAAGTCGCAAAATCGTTTTCAGTGTCTGATGATGAATTTCCCCACGAATCATTATCACTCAATTCTGCAAGTAGTTCTAATTTACTATCGCTGTTCTCTAGCCGGTCTAAAAACGCTAAAGGGACACTTTTTGGACACCATGGACATTTCTCAGTTTCCAGGTAGAAAGAACAGTAAAAATGCAGGCAGGGCACAGGACAAAGCACTAGGGACAAAATGTATGTTAAATGGTTTGGTACAGTAATGTTTTACTATGTGATTTTAGTGATTCTTGTGAATGTCACTTTTTGTCATTTTCAAATTTCCCGCCGTTCCGTCCCCCGTACGTCCCGACGCTCGCACAGGACGGAACCCAGATGACAGATGCTGGCATCTGCCGGATAACACTGCCGGGGACTCTGCAGGAGGGACATCGCAGGTGCGCAGGACAAGGTAAGTGACCGAGGGATCGTGGAGCTGCGCTGCATGGTATTCCCGAGTGTAGCTCGGGGTTACCGCTTGTGAGCTACACTCAGGATTACCGCCAGGGAGGTTAATCATGATTGCCTTCTTTGATCCATCACCATTTTGCTCTCCAAGTCTTAACTTGGCAGTTCTACCCAGGTGTGGCTCAAAATCAAATATACATTTTTTGTATGTAATGCAATTGTATACCCTTTAGATCTTTTGCAATAAACTTGGCATGCTAGCTTTATTGAAATATACAGAATTGTCATATCTGCTTGAAACTGCTTGACAATGGGGAAGGTTGAGCATAGCGAGATTTGCGGCTTGCAAATGTGCCTTCTTCAGGAGAAAAAATGGTGTTACAATAGGTTTGTACAAAATGTTTTTTGAAAAGAGAAACAAATGAAATGATATGCACACACGTAGTTCTCCATAGACACCTATACACACAGACAGTACAACCAGTCAGATACAGGACCATCTAAAGGGGTCAAAGGTCCACTCTAAAGCAGACAGCTTTCATAAGTAGACAGCTATCATAAATATGACGTATACAAAACAGAGTGACGATGGTGCGGAGGAGGCTGCGGAACCCACCCTGTCGGATGTTCTGGCTACTATCAAGATAAATAACTCTGATCTGATGGGGAAGGTAGAAGAGCTCAAATATGATTTTACCCTTATGGGCCAGGACATGCATAAAGTCAGAGAACAGGTGTCTGCTACAGACAGGCGCATTAGTGATTTGAAGGTCGTGCTTAACCCTCTCCTGCCTAAAGTTATTTTGTATGGGGGTAAAGTTAAATCTCTGGAAGAGAAGGTGGATGACTTGGAAAATCGCCACCGCAGGAATAACTTGCGGTTGGGGGGCCTGCCCTGGAAAGTGGAGGGGTCTGATCCGGTGGCCTTTCTGGAGAGTTGGCTGGAACAGGAATTTGGCCGTGTCTTGTTTTCCTGTTTTGTAATTGAGAGAACCCATAGAGTCCCATGTAGGCCTCTCCCTGAGGGTAGCCCCCTCGCACCACTCTACCTATTCGAATTATGCACGTGGAGTGTCTGTGTTGATTTGTACGGGCCTCCCCTTTCCTGTGATCAGGTGATCATTGACCCCAAAGGTCTATATGTCCTTTTGTTATGTTCAATACATGGTGTCCGGCTGATCCTGGTAGCTGTTTACTTTTATCCTCCTGCCATGGCTGCGATGTTTACTGACTTGAGTGTACGATTGTCTTCACTGCCTTGTTTTGCTACTGTTATATTAGGGGGACTTCAATTTGGTCCTGAATCCTGCGTTGGACTGACTGAGGCCCCTCTCTTTTGATTCTAGGTTGTTTGGGCAGTGGTGTGACTCTTATCAATATGTTGATATTTGGCGTTGGAAATTCCCTACGGCTAGGGTGTATTCTTGTCAATCCAAATCATACCATGCTCTTTCCTGGTTGGATTATGCTTTGGCTTCGCCTGTGGTGCTACCTTGGGTGCTCTCTATTTCGTATGTTCCTCAGACAGTTTTGGATCACTCTCTGCTGCGGTTAGAATTGCAACTGGGCCATAAACCTGCTTTTCGCTCCTGGAGGCTCAGCCCTCTCTGGATCTCTATGCCAGAATTTCAGGGACCCACTCATACTGATATGCTTAATTATTGGGCTACTAATGAACACTCATCTTTCCCGGGCTATCAATGGGACGCCTTTAAGGTTGTAATTGGGGGGTCCTAGATTTCCAATATTGATCATTACCATAGGGTCACTAGAGCTACCCAACGGCAGCTTGAGGCTCTCTTGTCTTCTGCACGTTCTCAGTATACATCTCCCTAGCCAGGGTCTCGGGGTGCTTTAATCAACACTCATCGTGCCCTGCAGCTCCATCTAGTTGATTTAACTCGTAAACAACAACTTTATTTATCGGCTTGGTTGCTTGAGAATAGTGGGAAGAATGGTAAGTTGTTAGAGTATCTCTCCCGCACAGAGGTTGCTGATAGTTCTATACCCGAAATTCGATTGTCTGATGGCACTATTTCCTCTAACTTGATTGTTATTAACCAGACTTTTGATCATTTTCACGAAACGGTATATTAGGATGTGGGAGCTCAAACTGAGGACTCCTTTGTAGGTTTTTTTGCTTCTCTTGAATTTCCCACCTTGAGTGAATTAGACAGTTCTCTCCTTGATGCGCCATTAACGGTGGAAGAAATACTGGCAGCGGTTTGTTCCCTGCCTTCCAATAAGACACCGGGGTTGGATGGGTTGCCTTCTGAATGGTATAGAACATACAGGGAGGATCTGGCTACGTGTCTACATAACCTTTTTAATTCAGCTTTTGCGGATAGATCACTTCCAGATTCTACGAATGAAGCTCTCATAGTGCTAATACTCAAGCCTGATAAGGACTTGTTACAGTGTGGGTCGTATCGTCCAATTTAATTGCTTAATAGTGATGTTAAAATTTTGTCTAAACTTCTTGCCACCCGCTTGCAGAGAGTGATCTTGACACTAGTGCACCGGAACCAGTCTATATTCATGCCTGGAAAGAGCACTTTTGATAATATACGACATCTATATTTTCATATACATAGAGCTGCTGTTGAGGGGCGGAGTGGGTTGGTGTTATCCTTGGATGTGCAAAAGGCATTTGACACAGTTCGCTGGCCTTTTTTATGGGAAACCATGTCCCAGATGGGGTTCGGTTCCAAATTTATACGCTGAGTTCAACTGCTGTATGCCAATCCCAGAGCTCGGGAACGTACTAACAGGGATGTGTCTTTGGCCTTCCCCTTGCGTAGGGGCAAGAGACAGGGCTGCCCCCTCTCGCCCCTCCTGTTTGCTCTGACCATTGAGCCCATGGCTTTGGCGGTGGCGATCAAGGGCATTCGTGTTGGTTTGCTAGAGAAAAATTTCACTATATGCTGATGATGCCCTGGTATATTTGGATGGCTCCGCTGAATCATTCTTAAGTCTGATGTGTGTGGTGGAGGAATTTGGAGAGGCTTTGGGTCTTCAGGTTGGTTGGGACATATTGTTGGCATTTCCTATTGGTCCCATAGTTCTGTATTTTGTCTAACACCAAATTGCAAATTTCACATCAATTTCGTTATTTGGGCATCCAAATTCATTCTGACCTTTCCACTTTTGCTAAATGTTGCACCCTTTGTTACACATATGGAGACTAGATTTCATACTTGGGCTACACTGCCTCTCAATTTGATTGGTAGGATTAATATTTTCCAAATTATATACTTACCCAAATTTTTGTATGTATTTAGGGCATCGCCAGTTTTTTTTCCTAGAAAGCTATTTAACAAACTGGATTCGGTTTTGTACTCTTTTCTTGGGGTGGGTTTAACCCGCGGGTGGCCAAGGCCTTGCTTCAGGCATCTAAGGAGGATGGAGGTTTGGCTTGTCTTAACCTCCATAATTATTTTATCACCTCCCAGCTGGCTTACGTGTACGATTGGTTCCTCTCCTACATCTTCCAATGCTTTTCTCTCTGCCCAGTTTGGCTCTCTTGCCTGTCTTCAGGATACTCTTTATAGGTCGGTTACTTCCCATTGCTCCCATTACTCTCTGATAGACACTAGTTGGTTGGCTTGGTGGGAGGGAAACAAGTTGTTATCTCCATCTCCTGGTGTATCCCCTCGGATTCCTTTGTGGTACAACCCGAGTGTCCCTGAGCTTCTAAGCCACCCTGATTCAGGGTGGTGGAGTCGCCTTGGGGTCACTCATCTTTCCCACGTTTTTGTTGATGGGTTTTTTTTATTATTACGGCATGCTCCAGGGGTTCAGTTTGGTACTTTAGCCCTTGAACTTTCCACTTTGCCCCTTGAGGGGCTGATGCTGGACCATGATGTGATGAAGCTGGTTACTTCTTTTTACGCCCGTATCCAGGCGGCCGGGGCTAACCCCTTTCAAATTGCTCTTCGTAAGTGGGAGGCGATTCTTTCCGGGCTGCCTGGGGAGGGTTGGGAGGAGGTGGAGGAGGTCTGTTTTCAAAATCTTATTAGTACTGCTGACAGGTTTATTCAATTCAAATTCATACATCATCTTCAGTATACCCTAGCCCGGCTGGCCCGTATGGGCTTTGGATCAGCATCCTTGTGTCCCCGCTGTGGCCTTGAGGGTGCTGATCTGTTGCACATTGTTCGGGCCTGCCCGGGCCTTGCTTCATATTGGCAGGACCTCTTTACTTTTTTTGACGAAACTGCATTTGCCAGTGCCACGTACCTCAGAAGTTGGCCTGTTGGGTATTTTGAACGATTTTGTTACTCACACTCATTCTAGGATATTGATATGTTTGCTTCTGTTTTATGCTAGAAAACTTGAATTGTTGAATTAGAAGGGTGATACTCCTCCCTCTATACACTGATTTTATCGCTTGTTTAATCTAGTGCTGCCTCAATATAAGCTGATCTATAAAGGACGGGCCTGCCCAAAAAAATTTACAAACACCTGGCAGCCTTGGCTGGATATAGTGGATTCTTTTTGGGGAGATGCTCTCTTGTCACAACCATTGTCACAGGGTTCTATGGTTTGAGTGGTTGGATTTTACATGCTAATGAGTGTGTTTGTATGTTTCTGCTTACCTGTTATGCTATTATTTTTGTTTTGTGAATCTTTCTTGTTATATGTATGGGGTTTCTGGCCTGCAATAATTTGTTGTTTGTTTTTTGATCCCCTTTTTATGTACCCTTACTTTTTGATTTTAGTTTTGAGTTTCTATTATTATTTGTTTTTTTCTTGTTCTGTTATTGTTTGTGTTTTATAAATGCAAAATAAACACCTTTTAAAAAAAAAGTTAATCCTCAATAATATCTGTATATAGCAGGGCCACAACATGAGAGTGGGCACTGTAATTGGGGCTGACAATAATTCTGTCACCTGGCACCAAAAGTTGCAGAGGGCATGTCCATAGCAGGTAGACAATATCTGCTTGAGGTTGATGACCATGAAGACAGTTTGTATCAGTTGGTAACAGACCAATCCTTAAACTGCTGTTATTTAGGATCATATCTAACCCAAAAGTTCAAGGCCTCATTATAAAAGGGAACTCAACAAACATTTTGCCTTTATTAATGTCGTTTTATTCTAAATCAAAACCCCCATAGTTTCCTAACCTATCTTTTTAACCTAAAACTAACAGTTCAAAAGTCCAACTTACAGTGTAGCCTCCCAGGCGGTATTCCCGAGTGTAGCTCGGGGTAAAGTTTCAGTACCACAAGCGGTAACCCCGAGCTACACTCGGGCTTACCATGCGGCGCTTTTCCGCGATCCCTCAATCACTTACCTTGTCCTGTGCTCCCGCGATGTCCCTCCTGCAGTGTCCCTGGCAATGTAATCCGGCGGATGCCGGCATCTGTCATCTGGGTTCCGTCCCCTGTGAGTGTCGGGACGTACGGGGGACGGAACGGCGGGAAATTCAAAAATGACAAAAAGTGACATTCACTAAAATCACTAAAATCACATAGTAAAACATTACTGTATCAAACCATTTCACATACATTTTGTCCCTAGTGCTTTGCCCTGTACCCTGCCTGCATTTTTACCGTTCTTTCTGCCTGGAAACTGAGAAACGTCCATGGCATCCAAAAAGCGTCCCTTTAGACCAGCTAGAGAACAGCGATGGTAAATTAGAACCACTTGCAGAATTGAGTGATAATTATTCGTGGGGAAATTCGTCATCAGCCACTGAAAACGATTTTGCGACTTTGCTCAGTGATGTGCGAACTTGGCGCTATATTTCAAATTTCAGTGTTTTTGGTTTGGTTATATTATTGAATTCAATTTATTATTATATTATTATTTTTTATGATTATTTATTAAATTATAATTTATGATTTCGTGTTTCAAGTTTTATCCTACCCGGGATGTTTACTAGACTCTTATCCGGACAGATTTCAGTGAGTTATTCCTAAAAATTACAGACCTACAATAAAAAAAATACATATTTAAATGCAAAGAAATGTACCGCTTTGAGCACAGAAATATGGACATAATCAGACCGCTAGGGAGGTTAAGGTCCAGCTTTAAAACTAATGTGAGCAAATCGGAGATTTTTAAATGTCAACATTTTAAATATTAGAGGTAAAAAAGCAGATAGAAATAAATAGATCAGGAGAAGTAGAGGTTAATAAGGTCTTATTAGGGTTAACTAATTTTCAGCTGCTACTGGAACTTAGAGCAAGACTTAGGCTGGCCATACATTATACAATTTTCCTGAGATTTTTGCTTTAGATTTACCAAAATCCATATAATATGAGGTCAAACCTAAACAACACTTTCAATTGCATCCAATCAGGCGGGCCCTTGTACTACATAGTTGAAGGTAAATCTAAAGGAAATTGGGCAGAAATTGGACAGAAAATTGTATAATGTATGGCCAGCCTTAGCTGCTGGGTAATAGTGGATGAATGGCCACAGAAGTGCAAAAGGACCAGGGCATATGAGGGTCTTCAAAAACAGTCATATAGCCCATAAAAATATGCATAATAATTATTAATTTATTTTAAAACTGTGCTATGTGCCATCTTTATTCCCATCATTCCCATTGCAGCAGTTCAAAATTCACACCAGGCTAATGGTTATTCTGCACCCACTTTCTGCCTTAAAAGGGATAGGCAAAGGTGGGAGTAACAAACAACCTATAGGTGCAGACTCCCCCATCTTCAGTCTGATAGAGTAAAATTATAAAAACAAAACAAAAAGGGAAAAAATACAAGATTAAACTAAGGTATAATAGTCTTATTTCATACCTTTTACAGGTTCACCATTAATTTTCCAGGTAATCTTGGGTTTGGGCTTGCCATCTACATCACAGGTGAATTTTACATGTTCTCCTGGACCACGGATTTCATCTTTTGGCCTGTTAACCCAATGAGGAGCAGCTAACAAGGTAAACAATGGGAGAAAATAGCATTAAGAGAAAGGTCATTGGTAACCAAATAGATGATATTGTTCCATAAGAAAAAAATACCTTGTTTAAATTTCTCCAACCTAATTCTGTTTTTTTTTTTAAAAATTTCAAATTCCTGTAGGAAATGTATAGTCATTTTGTATACAGTAATGTGCAAAAAATAAGTTAACTAAAAGAAAATTGGCATATTTGAACAGGCAAACACTAGATTTTCAAACGGTGCCTGCAGATAAAGTTACTTGAACAAATGACACATAAAACTGATGTAATTTTTGGAATCTACTCTAAGAATAAACTATAAAAAGAGGGTTTTACAAGTACACTAAAAACTCTAATTTCTTAATCTTGCATAACAGGACAAAGGAGTTCATATTCATGACTACTTGGGATGTCCCAAAGCACTGAACATGAGGGGTGCATAACACAACAAAAAGTTAAAAAACAGAGCAGAACCCCACTACAATGCTGCCAAGGCCTTCCAACCAATATTGGTGTCTGCAGAGGCATGAACCTCTACCTGCTAGAACTTAGTAAGCATGTGAAGAGAAGACCAGGTATCAGCCTCGAGTAATAGAAGCTTGATTCTGAATAGTCTGGGAAGCACAAACATTTCTGGTGTGCTTAGGATGCTTAGGATCAGGACTTAAAGCTGGCAAAACAATGTCTCAACACCACCCTATCCTGGTGAAGAACCAGGAAAGCAAGGCCAACTACAAGCCCCTGCAAGCTAAGGAAATTGCCAAAACATCTGCCTTGTAAGGCACAACAAGGGAATCTCTCAGAGAGGTCCAAAGGGAGAAGTATATCAAACAGACAAGACCAAGTTAAAGTCCAAGGGAGAATGTCGTAACAATATGTGTGATACCCTGCTCAAACATATTTTTCAAGGAATGAGGTGTAATAGGTCTGACACAGAACAGCCAAGGCCAATATATGGCACTTGATTTGAATACAGAGAAATCTCCACACCAGATTGGAGAAAAGCTAAAATGTGCCCCATAAAATTTCCATGTACACCATGTACATTTTTAGGGGTGTACTTTTTTTAGTCTTGAGGAGGGTATGAATTACAGGATCAGAAACATCCAACACTCAGAACAAGGGCTTCAACAGCCATGCCATCAAATTCAGCAACCGTAAAGCATACAAGCATGTAGGTCATAAACACAACTGGGGTCGGCTCCAGACAGGCATGAGTGATGTCAGCACAATCTCCGTCCAGCCCCAACGTACAATTCGTCTCAATAGACGTTTTCAAGGGGATCAGGTGACTGTGCTGATGTGCATGCTGAGTTTAAAGAGACACATAAGAGTTCACAGTGACCGCCCCTACCCTTCAACTCCAAATGAAAAAATTACTGATAGTACAACAACCACTGCCGGATAAATGGGAAGAAATCTTATATTGAAAAATTCTTAAACATTTATAATAATCTATCCAGAATATCATCTGAATGCTCACTCCACCCCCCGTGGTAGAAGTTATAAACATCCTATCACATTATAGTCTGAGTATTAACTCCCCCCAGTGGTGAAAGATAAAATAACCATTCTGCCTAGAAGATACAATTGCACCTGGCTTCAGGATTCATACTATCAAATCAGGAAAAATAAAAATCCCACCACTTAAAGTGCAAGTGCATGTACCGTTTACAATGCTTAAACAAAAAAGCTTATACATATAAAATATGAATAAAATGCAAATTTAAAATTAGAATATATAATTATAAATTATATTATAATAATATACAAAATAATATATTAAAATCAGGACTAATGCCAACCATATTGTATTTCAGCCCAACCAACTCCCAATATCTATAAGCACCTTAATATTCTGAGTAAACATCCTGATATTCCTACAGTGTGACCTATACTATCAACTGTTATTGATAAGAGAGTTGATGTCCCATTCAATGTTATGACTATAGGATGCATTGGATTTTAAATAAAAAATCCATCTTGTTTCGAGCTGAGCAACGCCTCTGATCCTATTGCCTCCTTTCCAATTTGGTTCAAAATTATCTATCCCTATAGCCTTTAAACATAATGGGTCTTTTTGATGGCGTGATGAAAAGTGTTTCAATAAACTATGGTACTGATAACCCTTTTTGATATTGTCAAAATGTTTTCCTATTCTAATATATACATTCCTCTTTGTCCTACCCACATATTGCTTATTGCACAAACAGCTCAACATTTATACTACATAAGTAGTAGAACACGTGCTGAAATGTTTAATATTATACACCTTGTTTGTCACTTCAGATCTATTGTAAATTATTTTGTTCTTAAACAGTTTCTCCCCATTTGTTTGCAAACTTTACATTTTCTACATGGAAAGAGACCTACCAAATTCCCAAACATGAATGCTTTCTGAGGCTTCTGCACCACATTGTGGGCTAAGCCACCACCTTTTTATTTATATTGGGAGGTTTATTAGGAATTTTATCACCTATGATCCTATCATTCTTAATAATATCCAAATGTTTATTCAATATTTTTCTGATATTATAATGTTGTAATGAAAAAGTAGTGGAGAAAGCCCACTAAAATGTACTATTAGCTTGTTCCATAGGGGTTGTATTTAAAAGGTTCTCCCTTATAATCTGGGAAATTTGTGTTATTTCTAAATTTAAATCCTATTAATTATAACCTTTTACCATAAATCTTTCTTTCAACATTTCTGCTTGTTGATGGAAATCTGAAAAATTAGAGCAGCTCCTGCATAAACGCATGAACTGCCCCTAGGGATGCAGCATAACCATGAAGGATGGTGACAACCGCTATTGGAATGTATCCATTTTTGCCAGTCTTTTTAAAAACAGTTTAAGTGGCTAATGATTGTTTCGCTTTAAAAATAGTGAAGTCTAAGAAGGTAATCTCTGTGTTACTCAGATCATATGACCATTTTATCCCTATGTCATTATCATTCAAAAAATCATAAAGGATTGTGACATTTTCTCTGTTCCTTGCCATCAATGAATTTTCTCCAGATGACTACCTCAGCCATGTTTTTACTATATATAGCACCTTCTTCCCAGTGGGCCATAACCACGTTGGCCATACTGGAAGCAAACTTACTCCCCATAGCTACTTCCGTTTTCTGTAAATAGTACTGTTCATAATGCCCCAAAAAAATATTGTTTAAGACAAAAGTCCAAAAGATCTCATCACATATGGAGTTATCTTTACTTAAATAATATTCCACTGCCTCCATTCGTTTCACATGTGGGATAATCGTATACAGTATAAGGAACTAACATCAGCTGTCATTAAAAGACATTCATCATCAATAACAATTTTATCCAACTGCACATGCGCATCTTTAGTGTCTTTCAAATATGATGGTGTTTTCCCTACAAGTTTTTGAAGAAAAAAAAAAATCTATATATCTACCAGCTCTTGAGGTTAGAGAGTCAATACCGCTTATCATTGGATGACCAGGCAGGCATTCTAAAGATTTATGAATCTTTGGTAAACCGTATATGATAGGCATTCTAGGTGCAGAAGGAATCAAATGGTTATTTTCCTTATTGGTGATTACAGCATCCATAAATGCATTGTATAAAAGAGCTTCCAATTCTTTCTCATAGTTTAAAGTGGGGTTCTTCTTTAATACCTCATATGTTTTATCAGCAATTAGAATTTTCTTCCATGGGTTTAGTAACACTTTAAGAAAATTCTAGTTGATGATAAAACATATAAGGTATTAAAGAAAAACCCTGCATTCACTATATCTGGTCTCCCACATTACACACAACATGAAAATGAAATTATTTTAGTAAATGTAAACTGCAAAATACCTTTTCTCGTCAGCAGTTAGAACAGTTTTGTGACTTCTACCAGTGTCCAACTGACTGAGCACTGGTTAAAGCTTCTAGGAGGAGTTTTTATTCTCCTCTCACTACCCTATAAGATTACATAACCCCTGACAGTCTATCTGAACAGTGCTGACGGTGCTGATCACATGCACCCTCCCAAGAAAGAGAAAAAACTCTATCAGTACACACCAAACTGAGCATGTGCAGAGTGTCCCGAGGCTGTGCCAGGAGATGTGCAGCAGTACACAGCAGATCAGAAAAAGAGAGGAAGAGAGGAGGAGAGATATCGAAGTCTGTGACACCTTTTCCATCTAGGATGTGACAAACAAGATATATTCAGCACTATGCTCTGTTAGACCACCTATAATCTGGGGTCTAACTATTCAGTAAGGAGCAGTGTGTTTTTTGTGGTGGTGGGCATGAGAGTCTTTATTTCACTACACATGTAGAGGATTATTGTGGACACGGCTGTTCATCATAATCAGACTTTTCTCTTAAAAAAACTTTCATTGTTTGGTGATTCATGCATTTTGACTTAATTGGTAGGAGCACATTTAAAGTATGTGACTCACTATTAGTATATTTTTTTATCAAGAGTGCAACTGGATATCACTTATTGAGCATTTGTATTGGTATTTTTGAGTGCGACTATTGTTTCACTATTTGTTTTGTCTTATAGTTCACAATTTGTTTGGATTTTTTTGGCACTCAGCGCAGTTACATAATTTTCACAACCATATAGCAGGATGGAAGATCAAACCCTGCAACAGCAAATCTAGCCAATCTGGAAGAGCCCACAGCTCTTTACAATGTTGGCATATAACCTTCTTCTTAGCCAAGCCAGAGCAATCAAAAATGGAATGGCCACCACCTTTAAGAGATGGGGAAGCAGATAATGTGGAGAGAATGCAAAGATTAGGAACAAATGATCCCAAGGAGTCACAAGGGCATCTCCGGGAAATGGCAGAAAATCCCTGGTTCCATTCAAAACCTAGTGCTGAAACTGGATGCCAAGAAATCAACATCTGGCAGCCCCCCCCCCCCCACACACACACACAAACAAATCTTTGCAAACACATTTGGGTGGTGGAACCCATTCTTCCAAATTCAGCTGCTGAAGGCTGAGAAAGTTTGCATTCCAATTTCACACGCTAGAAATCTACACAACAGAGAGGGACAGAACATGAAGCCCTGGAAAGTGACCACAAGGACCCAAAATCAAAGACTTCAGAGGAAGAGGATTTTGGCAATGAGAATGAGAATTCGTGCATTCCACATCCACCAGAAAGTCCACTGTGGTCTTCTGTATCTGAGACAACCCTGGAGCCTGAGATACCGCCTTGGTGGACTAGCCTGCAGAGCATTCCTGATCCTCAAAACCTTACTCCTTTGCCAGCAAGATCCAGCATCAACCAGTAGCACTGCAGATTATCCACATTGTTGAATGTGGGGTCGAGGTACAGTTCTTCTTGTCCATCTGACCATAGTAACCCATCTGGAGAAAGTCCACCTCTCTGCCATCAGGGCTGTAAGGAACAGGCCAGGTGTCACGATCTGGAGTCAGGCTCGGAAGCAGTAGTTATAGCAGTAGAGATGCACCCAAATACCAGATGGATATGTACAGAAGCAGGTCACCCTGGCAGAGGACACGGGCTTACCTGAGGTGCTGAGTCAAAGTACTAACCGGTGTTCACCAGAGCTCCTGATAGTGGAGATGGGTTTTGCTGCATGTTAGTACCAGGTTCTGTTTACATGTGTGGGTGTGACCTAAGTATGTGTTCACCACTGAGCGCGGGGGTGGTGGGGGGGGGCAGCTGTACATTTTTTTTATTTGTAATTATTTTTTTATTTATGCGGTTGTAAACAAAACATCCTTTGTGATAGAAATAAGCAGCGACAGGTCCTCTTTACGGAGAGATCTGGGGTCAATAAGACTCCACATCTCTCCTGTATAATGTAAAGCATTGGAATTGTAAAAAAGCACTGATCTAATGCTTAAAAAAAAGCCTTGTTTACAGTACATTAGGCCAGAACCGGAAGTGACATCATGACGTCACTCCAGTCCTTCTAGGCCATAGAGATGAGCAGAGGCCATCTTTCCTTCACTCATCTCTATGCCCAGCTGCCATGATCACCTGATAAGTTCTCGGGCTCACCGATCATCCAGGTAAGTTTGAGAACCACTGGAAAGGTGGAGGGGACCCCTCCCATCACTTCTAAAAGTGATCCAGAGGATCACTTTTAAAAAAAGAGACCCAGTGGATCACTTTTAAAAAAGAGAATCGCCAGCTGAAAAAAAAAATACGTAGCTACTGCAGCCATAACCCTGGTTCCACTTTTAACCGAGGATGTCTTGACTATGGCCTGGTTGTGAAGTGGATATTTTCACTTAACGCCCTCTTTTTTTATATACATTTTATGGGTGTTTACATTTTGCTACTAATTGTTAAGCATTGGAACCACACCTCACGTTCCTTCATTTTTAGCCACGTTTCCCCAACTATGCACATCTACCTTATTTTTGTTTTGGTAACCTTTTGATAACTCCCTATTGATTTGTCCCATCTTCTCTTTTTCTTTCTCTTCTAATCTTTTATACATTTTTTCATCTACCTCCTCTTTACCTTTTTTCTTTCTTTTCCTTTTCTTTGCCCCATTCTCCCCTCCTCTTCCACACCTCTTTCCCCTTAACCCCAATCTCCAACATGGCTGCCACAATTACTAGTTTACTAGACTTTAAGCTATGTTCTTACAATATATAAGTTCTCAATATCATCTCCAAATGAGAACAAATCTTATACCACGTCCACAATCCTAAAAGGTACAACTTATCTTGTTTCAGAAAACTAATTTCCAGGCTGATCACATCCCTGACTGACATAATAGGAATTTTTCACATTGGTTTCATAGCATGAATCCTAAAGGAAGGTCCAGGAGAGTCTCCATTGCTTTACAAAAGAACCTCCCGATAACCTTCTTAGACCAAAGGGTGGACCCCCTGTAAAAGGTACCTATTTGACTCTTTACTGTTGCTAACTTTTACCTACCTAATACCATACAGACTAATGTAGCTCTCCAATATCTCACAATTCTTTCTGTGTTTGCTGAGGTGAAGATCATATTGGGAGGGGACACTTCACAAAGGAAGCCCTAGCAGACAGGCTGGCCCGGAAAACATCCAAGAAGTGCAACACAATCTTCATAGCACACTATGACAATGGACACAAGGAAGGCAGGACATGTCCTGCTTCCAGTGAAAATCGGGCACCACCTTCCAAAGAAAGGAAATGCATGGGTGGAGAAACACCTTATCCTTGCGCAAGAAGAGATAGGGAGACTTACAGAATAAGGCCACCAGGGCCAAAAACTGCCGCAACCAAGAAAGCAACCTTTTGAGAAGGAGTAAGCAAGGAAATATCCCCAAAACCCCCAAAGGGAGGCTTCTGGTGGACTAAACCTATAAGGCAGACATCATAAGGCCCAGAAACTGCATGCAAGACCACAGGGAGGACCGCTTGCGTGGCAATTGTTGGTCAACTGAAGTCTGAAGCTTCGTAGCATGTCCGCTGGGGTAAATACTTTGATCTTCTTTGAGTCACTAAGAAAAAACCTACATAGTGACCTGTTAAAGATTGAAGATATTGTACCACGGATTTCGGAGAGCAACACCATTATGGATGTCCACTCATGGTTTATTGATATTACCCCATATATGTATTATTTCATCTCAATACTATTTAATTGATGGGCAGCTCCACCAAATGTGTAAGAGTGTGCCAATCTCTGATAAACATCTCCAACATTTATTTGAATTTATAGCAGATATCTAATGCATCTTATGAGGAATGAGGAGATCTATACCATCAAGTTAGCAACTAATACATTTCTTTCTTGAAACTCAATTCATGTGTAAAATGGAAACATCTAGATCTTCACTGCCCAACCTGTGCCCCTTTGGTATATGATATGCAGCCCTTGGACCTCAGAATTCTGCAGTGGGAACATCGATTAGGGTATTTGCATTTATCTCTACTAGCCTCATTAAACACGTTCCCAGTTTTATATTGTCTTCTGTAGCATATCTACAGCCAAAAATGTAGTATGTCCACAATCTCTGACCCTCACTTCCTCTATTAGGTCTGCAGTTTTTGACAGTCAAGCATTACATACATTTAACATTATGTGTGGCCCTTTGGTGATGTCATGGGCAACATCTAAGGACCCTTTAGCTCAACAGTACACCTTAATCCAAGGCGAAGTGATACAAAGTATTGTTGTGTAACTGTTGAATCTTAAGAAACATCACGTCATTTACAACACTAACCAAATATTAGGGTTGTAAAGTATCCAGTTGTCTACCGTCTTTAAGAGGGCTTGAAAATATCTTTCATGTGAAGATTTTTTCTCCTAACCAGCCCAATAAAAAATATTATACTAGTTTAAAGTTGCATTGAGGTGTTTGGGACTGAATGTCATCCCAAAATGAAATGAGGAAATGGTAGGGCATCATTGGGGTGTGTTGCCATGAAGTGTCCCGGTATTAAAATAAAGGTGTCACAGGCTGTTATAAGCACTGATCTGGGTGTCTCATGTCGAAACAAGTCTGTTTCAGAGTCTAGTAGTAGCAAGGTCATTATTCACTATGAAGCAGATGTAGTGGGGAGGGTCTAGGCCTGCAATTTCTGTTGGTAGGATTTCTACTGAGTAAAGCAGGAAAGTTCTGGTGTTGGTTACAACCAGTCTGAACTGGGATTAGATCTGTTTCAAAGAATTCAAATAACCCCATGGCCTATGTTGGGGATCTGAGAATGAAGGTTCATTCTGCTTTCTTAACAATTAGTTTTAGAGGAAAGCCACATTTGTAAGTCACCCTTGATTCCCAGATTATATCCAGCAGTGGTTTCATTAGGCATCACATCTGCAGCGTTCTTCAGGATATATCCAGTTAAAGTTAAACCTGAGCTGCATCAAATATTTAAACCAGACAGATTGCATGATTTCTTCCTTTTTACATAATAGATTCTGCACACAACGACCCTGGGTCTAGTAGGGACTGAAAAGCGAGGGCCCAAGGTTCGGTGTACTGTATTTCAATAGGGATAGTCTAGATATAGGTTAAAAATTGAATATTTTGGGGTTGATTTACTAAAACTGGAAAGTGCAAAATCTGGTGCAGCTGTGCATGGTATCCAATCAGCTTCACGGTGTTTAATTAAGCTTTGACAAAAGAATAAAAATAAAAACCTAGACTTTGTTTGGTTTCTATGCAGAGCTGCACCAGATTTTGCACACCCCGGTCTTAGTAAATCAACCCCACTGTGTCATTTACATCTGCTGTGGTTCTTGTTTAAGGGAGGTCCTTGATCCAAATGTTTCTTCATCTCCTATTTTCCAGGTCATCAAGGTATAGTAAGGAGACTGCTGTTGAAAGGTAGCATTATTGTTTTCCAAATTTGTGATATGTTACTTTAACTTGTCCCTGTGCATTGCGCCGCACATGTGCGTCCCCGGGGGCAAGTTGCATGGCCGTTGCTGTCAGGCTGTGTCCCTAGGACACAGCGCTTCCCAACTGAAGGTAAAGAGCCAATGAAATTGGCTTTTTACCATGTGATCGGCTGTGACCTGTCACAGCCGATCATAAATATAAACACACAGCAGTCTCTCACTGTGCCTGTGTTCTCCTCCTCACACACCGATCCTCACTACTGTGCACCACACTGCCCCTAATTAAGAGTCCCTGTCAGTGCCACCAGTGGATCTGTCAGTGGAGCCTTTAGTGGACCCATCAGTGGCTCTATCAGTGCTGCCATCAGTGGCTTTGTCAGTGCTGCCATCAGTGCATCTGTCAGTGCATCCCCATCAGTAGACCTGTCAGTGCAGCCCATCAGTGCACAGCCCATCAGTGGACCTGTCAGTGCAGCCCATCAGTAGACCTGTCAGTGCAGCCCATCACTGCATCCATCAGTGTAACTGTCAGTGCATACATCAGTGAAGCCCATCGGTGTACCTGTCACCACAGCCATCAGTGCAGCCTAATCAGTGTACTCGTCACAGAGTTGATACTGCCACCCATCAGCAGTGTACCCATCACAGCCATCCATCAGCAGTTTACCCCTCATACAGCCACAATCACCAGAGCCACAATGTCCAAAAAATATTTTACTAGTGAGGACGCGCTCAAAATCCTCAGCATGTCGGATGAGAACAGCGGAGAGCTCTCACCATCTGATTCCAATTTGGAATACGAGCCAGTAGAAAGTAGTGGGTCAGTGACCGAATTTGAGGAGGAAGCAGTCCCTCCTAAAAAGGATATGGTGCTCTGAAGAGCAGGCAACCACAAACAGCGCCATACACCCCAATGGTCAATCAGCAGACAACAATTGCGCTAGACCCCAGCATGAAACGCCCAGTACCAGTACTGGAATATCCCACCAGACCCCAAAAATTAGAGCCCAAACATATCTTCCTGTGTCAGGGATCGCGGCAAAGAATGGCTCCGCGCATGCGCAGAGCGCCGATCCATTCTAGCCGGCGGACACTAGGACCTGGATGGCGGCGGCTGCGCATGTGCACTCGCGATCGCGGCCGCTCGCCTGGCACCAATGGCAGGGCAGGGCGCACTATTTAAACCTGCCCTGCACCTACACTCATTGCCGTATGGTCTTATTCCTGTGTTCCTGTATTCCCGTTCTTTGAGATTCATTGCTGACCTGCCTGGACCTGACCTCTGCTGACTTCTACTCTGACCCTTGGCTAAGTTTGACCTCTCTTTTGGATATCCTTACCTGATCTGAACTACTGGTACCGACCCCGGCGAGTGACCTGACTATTCTTCTGCCTGCTGCCTTGTACTACGCTGACCCCTCTGTTACCGACCTGGCCCGTTTGACTACGCTCATCCATCCATCCGGCATGGATTCCAGCCATCCCTGCTTCCACCTTCTGCCTCTTCACGTCAGGCTCTCCACCTGCACAGACCCCCGGCGGATTCCTCTACCGCAGACTGGTGTACTCAGCGGCCGCGACCTGGTTCCAGTCTGCTCCAAGTCCATCCCCACCATCAGGGGCCCTGGTGAACAAGCAGGCTGGGGCTTAGCCTGCACGCTCTAGGGAACCCTGTCCTGTGGGCCGCTAGAGGTACTGCAAGCGGTTGCTAACAGGACCATACGGCCATGATGGAGCCTGGAAGAGGGCCATCCCCACTCTGAGGGATATATCAGCAGTTGATGGCACTTACGCAAGCTGTCAAAACGCTGCAGGAGGGCTACATACATCTAGGGGACCGGATCCAGACATTGGCCGCACCAGCAGTCCCATCCCAGGGCTCGGGTGCTCCTTCGGCAACCAGAGAACCCTCCGAACCGCCTGACCGGGCAGTAGTCACGTTGCCCCACTGGAACCTCGTGTGCTGTTACCGGAACGCTTCAACGGGAATCGAGTTAAATTCAGGGCCCTCCGGAATGCCTGTCAGCTGTACTTTAGCCTGCAGCCCCGGACTTTTTCTACGGAATCGGTGAAGGTGGGGTTTGTTGTCTCCTTACTCCAGGACGAGTCTCAGGGCTGGGCTCACCAGCTAATGGAGAACCAGGATCCTAACCTGGAGACTGTGACCAACTTCTTTGCTGCAATGGCAGTACTATACGATGATCCACAGTGGGCAGCTTCCGCAGAATCGGCCCTGTACTCCCTCCGACAGCGGAAGAGTACACAGCCGAGTTCAGACGCTGGATGGGGGACACCAGATAGAATGATGCCGCATTACGCCACCAGTTCTGCATGGGTCTGTCGGAGTCCCTTAAGGATGAGCTAGCCGGGGTGGGCCTACCTGACTCCTTGGAGGATCTCATCACCCTGGTCATACAGATTGACTGCAGACTGCGGGAACGCAGATTAGAGAGATCTAACCCAGGGCAGAGACCCACATGGGTACTTCCCCGTGCTCCAGTCCAGACTCCACCAGGAGGAAGCCGGAACTTGATACCTGAGGAGATGCCTGAACCAACGCAGCTCAGGTTGGCATGACCAGCACTATCAGTGGAGGAACGCCAAAGGCGACGGGCACTCAACTTATGTCTCTACTGTGGGGAGGTAGGTCACATGGTACGTTCTTGCTCAGCGAAACGGGGTAAGTGTGATGCTGTCTTTTCCACTGTATCTTCTAAATGTGGTAACCATGCTAATTACCTAGCCGTACCCATCTCCTTTCAGCTGCCTGGAAGAACCGTAACGGCAATGGCAATTATCGACTCCGGGGCATGTAGTTGTTTCGTAAATTTAGAATTTGCCAGCCAACAGAGGATCCCCCTCCAAACCAAGGAACGGGAGCTTAATATCTTCTTGGCTGATGGGTCACGCATCAAGTCAGGGCTAGTGGACCGGGAGACGCCACCTATCTGTACCACGGTGGCTAACCATCATCGGGAGTTCCTCCGTTTGGATGCCATTGCATCCCCCCTGTTCCAGGTAATTATTATTATTATACAGTATTTATAAAGCGCCAATGGTTCGCTCAGCGCTGTACATTACAAAGGGGGACAGAACATGTGACAGAACAATACCAATACAATGCAAAACATGAAGGGATCGAGGGCCCTGCTCTTTTGAGCTTACAATCTAGGAGGGAGGGGATGGTGGCACAGGAAGAGATAGCTGTGGGGGATGGAGTGGTAGGAAGAGTGGAGGAGGTTGGCAAGTTAGCAGGGGGTGGGGTAGGCTTCCCTGAAGAGATGGATTTTCAGGGTGCGCCTAAAGGTGAGGAGAGTAGGTGATAATCTGATGGGTTGGGGCAGGGAGTTCCACAGGATGGGTGACACCCTGGAGAAGTCCTGGAGGCGGGCATGGGAGGAGGAGACCAGGGAACTAGAGAGAAGGAGGTCTTGTGAGGAGCGGAGTGTGCGTGCTGGGCGGTACTTGGATATTAGGTCAGTGATGTAGTATGGTGGACAGCTTTGTACGTCAGTGTTAGGATTTTGAATTTGATCCGTTGCGCAATCGGAAGCCAGTGGAGGGATTGGCAGAGGGAGGTGGTAGCATTATAGGTAACGCTGAAAGAACATTGTGACAGGTAGGATGAGAGCTAGGAGAGAGCAGAATCTCTGAGGCCGAGGGAGTGTAGTTTTTTGAGGAGGAGGGGGTGGTCGACTGTGTCGAAGGCCGCAGAGAGGTCAAGGAGTAGGAGCACTGAATAGTGGCCATTAGCTTTGGCGGTTAGCAGGTCGTTGGAGAGTTTAGTAAGGCAGTTTTGGTGGAGTGTAGGGGATGGAAGCCGGACTGTAGGGGATCGAGGAGGTTGTTGTCGTTGAGGTGAGAGCTTAGGCGGGTGTAGACTAGGCGCTCGAGGAGTTATATGTAAATGGGAGCAGGGAGATGGGTCTGAGGTTGTTCGAGTCATTGGGGTCCAGGGAGGGCTTTTTAAGTAGGGGGGTGATGTGTGCATGTTTCAGAGGGGAGGGGAAAGTGCCGGAGGAGAGGGAGAGATTAAAGATGTAGGTGAGGGAGCGTAGGATGGAGGGGGAGGGAGGTCGTATGAGTTGTGAGGGGATAGGGTCGAGGGGGCAGGTGGTGAGGCAGGCATCAGAGAGGATCTTGGAGACTTCCTCGATGGTAGTAAGGTCAAAGGTGTGGAGTGTTGGGGGGGCTTCAGTATGAGGAATGTAGGGTGGGGTGGAAGTGGGGGTCAGAGCAGTGGTGGGGCCGTGGGAGAGGGGTGATGAGGGGGTAGCTGAGTGAGGGGGAATGGGGTTGGAGGGAGTTTGAGCAGCGATGAAGTCCCTGCGGGTTATGTCGAGGGAGAGGGGGGATGAGGGGGTAGCTGTGTGAGAGGGGACGGGTTGAGAGGGCGTGTGAGTTGCGGCGATGTCCTTGCGAATTGTGTAATCCAGGGACTCCCTTGGTTACGGGCACACAATCCCCAGATTGATTGGGAAACTGGATCTATCCAGTTCCCATCATCCTACTGCCAGGATCATTGTCACGTCCCGACCACTCTGGCTCCTCAATCTCTCCTGTGTATTGACGGGGATGCCGAGCTCATCCAGGTCATTCCCCCGGCCTACCACGACTACTTGGATGTATTTAGTAAACGGGGGGCTGACACTCTCCCTCCTCACCGAACCTATGACTGCTCCATTGACCTCCTACCTGGATCTGAGATTCCTTTCGGACGAATATTCCCCCTATCAGAGCGGGAATTGGGGGTCCTCAAGGAATACATAAACGATAGCTTCCAGAAGGGGTTTATCCGCCCCTCCACATCACTGGCCGGAGCAGGAATCTTTTTCGTGGAGAAAAAGGATAAGTCTCTAAGGCCCTGTATCGACTATCGGGACCTAAATAAAATGACCATAAAAAATCGTTACCCCCTTCCCTTGGTTCCAGAACTACTCCAAAGACTAAAGACAGCAGTCGTATTCACCAAGCTAGATTTGAGTGGCGCGTATAACTAGTTTTGCATAAGGGAGGGAGACGAGTGGAAGACCGCCTTCCGCATGAGTTTTCGGCACTTCGAGTACCTTGTCATGCCCTTCGGACTGTGCAATGCCCCGGCAACATTCCAACACTTTATTAATGACGTGTTCCGAGACTATCTGGACATCTTTGTGGTGATTTATTTGGACGACATTCTGATTTTATCCCCTTCTCTTGATCACCATAGGGGTCATGTCAAAAGTGTATTGGAATGGTTGTGCCAACATGGGTTGTATGCCAAAGCTGACAAGTGCAGTTTTGAGCAGCGCAGCATTACCTTTTTGGGGCTGATTCTCTCCACCACGGGGGTTGCGATGGATCCCCAAAAGGTATCGGTAATTTTAGAATGGCCGGTACCTACGGACAAGAAAGGCGTACAACTCTTTATTGGATTTGTGAACTTTTACAGGAAGTTCATCAAGAACTTCTCGGGCCTTGTGTCTCCCATTACCCAGCTCACCAAGCAGGGGACCCGTTTCCGGTGGACCCAAGCAGCCTTTGAGACTTTAAAGGAACTATTTACTTCTGCCCCGATCCTTAGTCATCATGACTCCTCTCTGCCTTATATCCTGGAGGTGGACGCTTTGGAGAACACAGTAGGGGCCATTCTATCCCAGAGAAAAGGTGCCAAGGAACTGATGCACCCAGTGGCCTTCTTCAAGGAAACTTACACCGGCAGAGAGAAATTATGACATCGGAGACCGGGAACTCCTGGCTATTAAAACAGCCCTGGAGGAGTGGAGGTATCTGCTGGAAGGCGCCACACATCCAATCCTGATTTTCACGGACCATAAGAATCTGGAATACTTGAGGAGGACCGCCAAACGTCTGAGACCACGCCAAGCAAGATGGGCACTCTTCTTTTCCAGATTCGTGTTCCACATCACGTACAGACCCGGGTCCAAGAATACAAAGCCCGGTGCTCTATCACGTATGTTTGAGAAGCCAGAAGGAATCCCCAAACCCAGCACCATCCTGTCCACGGGAAACTTTCTTGCCCTCCAAACAGAACTACGCTCTAGATTACAGACTGCATCCATGGGAATGCCAAGCCTGGGGTATCTCTACAGAGCAAGGAGGGTCTCTTCTGGAAAGAAGGGCAAATTGTGGTACCTGAGAAGGTCCGAACCCTAGTTCTGGGGCACTGTCACGATCACCCTCTGGCAGGCCATTTTGGAACTGCGAAAACCTTGGAACTACTCCAGCAGACATTTTGGTGGCCAAATATGGCGAAAGATTGCGAACATTACGTAAAGACCTGCGCCACGTGTCAGCGGAATAAGCCCACCAGAAGTAAGGCCTGGGGCTTATTACGACCATTACCCATACCGGATCGACCATGGCAGATGATTTCGATGGACTTTATTGTGGACCCATCCCATGGCCATTCAGCGATTTTTGTAATCATTTATCGATTATCAAAAATGGCCCATTTTTTGCCACTAAAGAGTACGCCTTCGACTATGGAAACGGCACAGATCTTTGTAAAAGAAGTAGTCAAGCTTCATGGGATTCCAGAAGACATCGTCTTGGACCGGGGAGTCCAATTTACCTCAAAAGTCTGGAGAGCATTATGCGAAGTCCTGGGGATCAAGCTGTCCCTTTCATCGGCCTACCACCCACAGACGAATGGGCAGACAGAAAAGACAAACCAGACGCTGGAGCAGTACTTGAGGTGCTACACGTCTTTTCTTCAAAACGACTGGCTGGCACTCTTGCCATTGGCGGAATTCACGTATAATAACGCAATTCATTCTGCTACGGGGCAATCCCCATTCTTCACCAATTACGGGTTTCACCCCACGTTTTTACCTGACCTGATTCCAGAAAGCCAGTTCCAGCTACACAGAATATGCTGGATTTTTTCTCAGCCAATAACAAGGTACTTCAAAAAGCCATTACGAAGGCCCAGGAGGACAGTAAGAGGGCCTTCGACAGGAAAAGAAGAGGGAAGCTAAGCTTGCAACCAGGGGATCAGGTCTGGTTAGCCACTACCAATTTGAGGTTGTCTTGTCCTTCGAAAAAGCTGGGGCCGAAATTTATGGGCCCATTCCGGGTGAAACGGAGAATCAATGAGGTGGCATACGAGTTGGTACTCCCAAGAACCTTCAAGAGGCAATCATTGATTGCAGGAAAAGAGGCGGCCAGACACAGTTCCTGATCAAGTGGAAGGGCTATGGTCCTGAAGAGAACTCATGGGAACCGGCCCAAAATGTTCACGCCCCTAGACTGGTCCGGGAGTTCTATCGTAGCCACCCACGGGAGAGAGATCGGTTGGACATCCGGAGGATGCCCGTAGGGGGGGGGCAATGTCAGGGATGGCGGCAACGAATGGCTCTGCGCATGCGCAGAGCGCCGATCCATTCTAGTTGGCGGACACTAGGACCTGGACGGCGGCGGCCGCGCATGCGCACTTACGATCGCGGCTGCTCGTCTGGCATCAATGGCAGGGCAGGGCGCACTATTTAAACCTGCCCTGCACCTACACTCATTGCCATATGGTCTTATTCCTGTGTTCCTGTATTCCCGTTCTTTGAGATTCGTTGCTGACCTGCCTGGACCTGACCTCTGCTGACTTCTCCTGCTCTGACCCCTGGCTAAGTTTGACCTCTCTTTTGGATATCCTTACCTGATCTGAACTACTGGTACCGACCCCGGCGAGTGACCTGACTATTCTTCTGCCTGCTGCCCTGTACTATGCTGACCCCTCTGTTACCGACCTGGCCCGTTTCACTACGCTCATCCATCCATCTGGCACAGATCCAGCCATCCCTGCTTCCGCCTTCTGCCTCTTCACGTCAGGCTCTCCACCTGCACAGACCCCCGGCGGATTCCTCTACCGCAGACGGGTGTACTCAGGGGCCGCGACCTGGTTCCAGTCTGCTCCAAGTCCATCCCCACCATCAGGGGCCCTGGTGAACAAGCAGGCTGGGGCTTAGACTCTGCGCTCTGGGGAACCCTGTCCTGTGGGCTGCTAGAGGTACCGCCAGGTGGTTGCTAACATCCTGACACCCGGGAAAACCCTTTACGGCTGCCTTACAGCTCAGGATCAACTTCAATCCCCCCTTTCACCGCACAGCCAGGTGTGCAGACCAATACTGAAGATTTTTCTGAAATTGATTTTTTAAATTAGTTTTTCCCAGCCAATTTACTGCAATACAAACCTTTTTGCTCAGCAATATATTGATAACAATCCCAGTACATCCTATGCCCATTCTTTTCTATGGAGATGTCTCACAGTGGAGGAGTTAAAATTGTTTTTGGGCCTTACGTTTAACATGGGGCTTACAAAAAAAACGAATTGCATGCCTTCTGGTCCACCAACCCCATCCATCATATGCCCATCTATTCTGCTGTAATGTCCAGGTTACGTTATGATCTGATCATGCTATTCCTGCATTTCAATGATGCCCTCCCCGAGATCATACCAACTTCGACAAACTATACAAAATCTGCCCCCTAATAAATTCTTTTGCTAAGAGATTTGCAGAACTTTATGTCCCTAAGCAACACATTTGTGTGGATGAATCCCTTGTCCACTTCAGTGGCAGGCTGGAATTCAAGCAATACATTCCCAAAAGGGCCAGGTATGGATTGAAGCTGAACAAGCTCTGTGAAAGAGCTACAGGATATGTGCATGCCCTCCGTGTGTACGAAGGCAAAGACTTCCAGATCCAGCCTTGAGTGCCCAACCAAGTGGAAAAATTGTCTGGGACCTGGCATTCCCACTGTTCCAAAAAGATGAGAAAACCTTAGCCTGCGTTACCACCCAAAGAAATAGAAAGGGCTTCCCACAAATTCTAGTAACCACAAGGCTAAAAAGGGGGGAATCCGCAAGTCTGAGAAATGAGGAAGTGTTGACCATGAAGTGGAGAGATACGTGAGATGTTTACACCCTGTCCACCATTCACAGTTACACTTCAGTGGAAATTCACGGAAGACGCGGTCCCATCCATAAACCTAAATGTATCCACGATTATAATTGGTTTATGAGGGGGATTTAAATGATCAAATGCTACAGCCCTATTTGTCAGCAAGAAAGTGCCTCTTCTGGTATAACCCACCACCTTCTTCAAATATATAGAAGAAATTATCTCTGCCCTGATCTACCAGCAAGGATCCCCCACCAGAAAACATTTGCTCTGATTGTGTGAGCAGACTTCACGAGCAATATTTTCCAGAAAACACAGAATCAGGAAGAAAATGCCACAAAAAAATGTTGGGTATGCAGCAGAAGAGGAGTTAGGAGAGACACCAGTGTTCATTATCCCCAATGTCCCTCCCAACCAGGCCTATGCATCGGAGACTGCTTCCGACATTATCACGTCACTAAAATATTAGTTCCCCTTATTTTTAACAGCTTGCCATTTCCAAGTTTCTAAAATCCATGCTGATTATTTGCATGCTGCTTTGATTGACCATGCCTTTGCCTACCATGTAAACTAAAACTGGCCTGTTTACCGACAATGCCTCTGCCTGCCCTCTGGAATGTTTCTAAACTGCTTTTCTGCCTTCCACCTGAACTGACCCTAGCATGTTTACCAATAATGCTTTCGCCTGCAGTCTAGATTGTTTCTAAACTATGTTTCTGCCTTCTACCTGCACTGACCTCGACCTGTTAATTGACCATGTTTTTTGCCTGCCACTTGAACTGATCTTTTGCCCTTCTCCTGTAGTAGTGGGATGCAAGATAACACAGTAGTCTCACATGTGTGAGGGGCTTCAGAGTAGAGAAAAACAGTTTTTGGTTTTCTTCGGGTTTTGTAATTCCCGGATCAGGGTCTGTTAGTCTGGAGGCTTCAAAGGGATTGGGTGGGGCGAAGCTTCTACCCCTGTGGCCAGGTCTTACATGATTGAGGTCTTAAACCTGATGTTCCTTCCTGCTGCCTGGACCAATACTGTGCTGATCATATCTCTGCCTGCTGCCTGTAATGACCCAGGACTGTTTTTGGACTATGTTACTGCCAGCTGCCTGGACTATTAATTTGGCTATTGCTGACCACATCTCTGCTTGCTTCCTGGACCACTGCGCTCCTCTGCAGACAACTTCTCTACTATAACCACAGGTAACCTTCTGTTTACCCTTTGTTTAGCTAGGCTGTGAAAAAGTCTCATGCATGCGGTATCTCCATACTCAGGAGGAGTAGCAGAATGTATCTTGGGGTGTAATTCTTGTTATGTCCATGCTGTGTTTTTAGAAAGATCTTATAAGTTGACAACTTTGTATAAAAAAAAAAAAAAGTTTCAATTTTCTTTCCACATTTTTCAAAAAGTTGTGGAAAAAAAATGTCACATTCAAAATACTCATTATGCCTCATAGAATATATGTTGGGGGTGTTTGCTTTCCAAAATGGGTTATTTTGTGGGTGTTTCCACTATTCTGGTGCTCCATGGCCTTCAAAAATGTGATAGGTATACAGGAAATTAAAAGTGTAATTTATGCCCCTAGAACGCCTGATGGTGCTACTTGGATGTATGTGGACGGGTTGTGAAAAAGTCTCACATATGTGGTATTGCCATACTCAGGAGTAGCAGAATGTGTTTTGGGGTGTCATTGCAAGTATTCATATGCTGTATGTAAGAAATAACTTGTTAATATGAACATTTTGTTTTACAAAAAAAATTTTATTTCTTCATTCTCCCAAGAATTGTGGGAAAAAATGACAACTTCAAAAAAACTCACCATGCCTCTTACTAAATAGCTTGGACTGTCTATTTGTACTTTCCTGGCATGTTAGGGGCTCAAGAAATGAGATAGGCCGTCCGGACATCAGGTGTGATCTATTTTCAATGTGTCTGGCCACCGAACAATGTTCCCTGAAGTCTGCATTTTCTGCTCATGAGGTAAATATGTGGGGTTTGAGGAGGTTCTGCTGCTGTTTAACTGAGACCAGGACCAGAATTAACCCCTCAGGCTCTTCGCTGCATTATCAGGCCCCACCCTGGTGGATAGCACTTCTGCCTTGCAATGCTGAGTATCTGGGTTCTAATCTTGGCCAGGACACAATGAGCATGGAGTGCAAAGAAACCTGCTCTGATGAAGAGGGACAGCCCTTGAAACTGGTCAGTGGTAATGCATTCTAGACGGTGACTGCATGCTCTCTAATAGGATCCACTACATTTCCCTGTGCAGTGTGGGCTGAGCAGGTCTCTTCCTTGATGCCATTTTATGTGATATAGCAAAGTCTATACAGAATAGAAAAATAAGCCACCCTAATCATCTCATGCTCTGCATTCAGGTATGTGAAAATGGTCAATGGCAACATATTAACAATATTAAATTACTTATCAGTAAAGGTTGTTAAAAGGCTTACACTATTTAATAACCTTTAATATATGTAAAAAAGGTTAAATGTGTCATAAAATGTTATATAGCAACAAAAGTACTGATATTTCAGCAACAATTTAGGCCAAGAGGTGTATTTTTATGCAACTTAAATATTCAGAATACCTCTCTACATAAAATCTTAGTATGGGGCAATTTCCATGTTTATGCATCCTTTTTTCCAATACCCTAATATTTTACTGTGTATTAACTTTAATATCATATATATATATATATATATATATATCATTTATTTGGTAAGATAACTTGAGACTTACACTCCACTGTAACAATGTATTTGTGGCGGACATCTCCTTCTGTGTTCTTGGCAATACACTCATACTCTCCATCATCATCCTCATTCACATTTTCAATATGAAGGATCTTCTTATATTCATCAAAGTTAAGGCGATTAAGGTCCATATTACCAGTGAAAGGCTGCCACTCAATGTCTGGAGTGGGGCTATCCAGAAAAAAAGATTATAAAAAAAAAATGTATGGAATAAAATAAGCAGACACAGCTATACTCTGTCTTGTGTGTTCAATATTTTATACTGAAATGTATGACTATGCTCTCAATTATCACAAAGCATGTTACTTCCTCTTCTAGGGTCCCAGGCCAATGCTCTCCACTCCTCTTTTGAGTGTGTCCCCATAGCAAGCAGTGTGCTATGTGGGTACAAATGTGGGTGCACTCCCCTGCTGCTGCCTCTGTGTCCTGTAAGAGCAGTTAGAGAGGAGAGTGCAGCTGCAGACAGACACAGCACTGGACCAGGTGGGGATGGGAGAGCCATACTACTACTGGGACATTATTTACCTTAATGTATCTATACCACTTTTGCATCTACATTGTCCCATATAAGGAATCCAAAAAGGTATATACATAAAAAGTGATGAGTACAGCGCTGAAAAAATTATTATATATAACAAAATATATAAAAGTGCACAAATAGTAATATGAAATTATTAAACACAAATGATATCATGGAAGTGACTCGCTACAATGAGCGCAAATAAATACGTGCGACTGTGAAAGTCAATAAACAGACAAAGAAAGTGTTCATATAATGGTGAAGGTCTGAAGGTTGAAACAACGGTCAAAAATTGTGCCGCATACAGATCTTGTTGCACAGGCGGTATCAAAGAATTTCATGTGACTTTAATCCATGTGACTTTAATCCGTGCAGGGAATGTGATAAAAATGCACATTCACCAGATGCGCATACTAAAAGCGCAATATGTTGAATCATATAATGACCATAAGATCTGCAGGAAGCCCCCTTTAGGTGGACCAGACAAGCAGCATAGGAAGAGCCTCCCTCCTCTGGATCTGAGACTGCTCTGCAACTGTTCTCCGGATGGAGTCCTGGAAATCGTTTAGCTCAATTCAGAGCCAAGAAAGAAGGTGCTCCTAGTGTAGTAATTTGATCAGATTTATTTAGGTATAAAATAATATATTTTCCACGTGGAAAATCTTAGAGATGGCAGCCATCTTAGAGAGTGGCTGGTCAGTCTCACTGGTTTTAAACTTTGTTTTTGGCGCTATTTTCCACGTGGATGATATATTATTTTATACCTAAATAAATCTGATCAAATACTACACTAAGAGCACCTTCTTTTTTGGCTCTGAACTGAGCTAAACGATTTCCAGGACTCCATCTGGAGAAAATTTGCAGTGCAATCTCAGATCTAGAGGAGGGAGTCTCTTCCTATGCTGCTTGCCTAGTCCACCTACGTAAAGGGGCTTCCTGCAGATCTTATGGCCATTATATGATTCAACATATTGCGCTTTTACTATGCGCATCTAGTGAATGCACATTTTTATCATATTCCCTGCAGATTAAAGTCACATGAAATTCTTTGATACCACCTGTGCAACAGGATCTGTATGCGGCACAATTTTTTGACTGGTGTTTATCAGACCTTCACCATTATATGAACACTTTCTTTGTCTGTTTATTGACTTTCACAGTCGCATGTATCTATTTGTGCTGATTGTAAAGAGTCACTTCTATGATATCACTTGAGTTTAATAATTTCATATTAGTATTTGTGCACGTTTATATATTTTTTTATATATAATAATTTCAGCGCTGCACCCACTTTTTATGTATGTTTTATATAAAGTTTTTGGGTTCCTTTTAGTGCATATGCTGCTGACCGCATCAGAATCTTGAGCGCTCGCTGATCTCTCAATATATACCAAAAAGGTATATGTTGACTAAGGCCCCTTTCACATTGGTGTACCCGTGGTTATTGTGCAGGTTACCCACGCTTTGCCATACACTTCCATTAAAATTGGCTGTTTTGGTGCATTTTTTGAAAGCGCACCAAAAGTCCTGCTTGTAGTGCCGTACCAGCACTGCCGTACCCCACAGCTGATCAGTGTGAAAGGGGCTTATATGATGGAAAGCTATTACAGACAAATAAAAGTTTTCGGTTTATTTTTATTTTGATTCCAACAAACTGTACACAAAACCTAGTTTTTAAATTTTTACATTGTCCAAAGGCCGGGGAATGCCAATAAATAGTGCTTCAATAGGAAGAGTGCTTTTGTTTCCCTGAAATTACATTGGATTATGCAGCATTACATGATACACAATACTACTTCAACTACTTTAAACTAATTGTGTTGCAATCAATCTCTGCATCCTGATATTGTAGCAAAATCACTGTACTTACAGTCCTTGAGCTATACACTCTAACTGCAGAGGCATTCCTTTTAGTGCCAAGTAGCGGCTTGTACTGCCTGTAGGTGCCATCATTTTAGGTTTGCGGAACTTCAAAGAGTTAGCTGCAAGGAAAATAAGAAATCAAATCAAAAGGAAATCACACCTTTTATTTAAAGTGTTACTAAACCCCTGCATTGCAGTAATATCTGGTCTTCCAGAGTACACACAACATGGAAATGCAACTATTTTAGTAAATATAAACTGCTAAATACCTTTTCTAATCAGCAGTTAGAGCAATCTTGGGACTTCTATCAGTGTCCAGCAGAGCACTGGTTAGAGCTTGTAGGGGGAGTTTTCATTCTCCCCTATGAGGCTGCAGGACCCTTGACCCTCTGTCTGGAAAGTGCTGATTGGGCCTGTGCTGATCACATGCTCTCTTACAAGAAACTGAGCATACCAAACTGAGCATGTGCAGCTTTCTCCCAAGGCTATGTTCTATCAGGAGATGGACTGGGGACTGTAGAAGAAGGGGAGGATCAGAAAAGGCAGGATCAAAACATCTTTTTTACACAATGTGGAGGATTAACCCATTAGGTTCCACAGCGAGTACAACAAGCATGCTTTACTGCACATACAGACTGGTTTTACTTTTGTGGGTTTAGTAACACTTTAATTCAATATCTTTTAAATCGCCAACAAATTAATTTGCAGTGCTTTTTAACCAGTCATCAATAGGTATTTTCCACATTTCTTCATAGACTCAAAGGTTGAATAATTAGGGTCCTTACACACTGCGACATCAGTTCAGTTATGTTTGCAAAAAGGTTACATGAGGTTACATCAGTCTTCATCAGTTTGTACATCCACCTTTAGTTCAGTTTACATCTGTTTATGTTCACAAAAACAGAAAAGGATGCAGACCTTTTGCTTTTTTTTTCTGCGGATATAAACTGAATCAGATGTAAACAGATGAGTGCCCGTTTACATCCACCCACACATACACAAATTGTGGTTCAGTTTGGATCAGTCTAAAAAACTGACAGATTTATCTAGTCTGAACTTCCATGTGTCCCTTTTTTTTATTAAAATGGGGTTAATTAATCCACCCTGGATATACCCAAAAGATAGGGTTGAGAACCAGTGATTTAGAGAGAGAGTATATATAGTAGAAAATTATTGTCCCAGTGTAAATGCCAATCACTGTCATATATACAAAGGCATTTTGACTACCTCTAATTAACTTACCAGTATATTTTTGGATTGAGGGAGTAAAATGGACATTTTCACAAATGACTAAAATAATATTTGAAGACACAGTAATTACAGTGGAGATTTTGAAAACATGGTTAAACCTAGAATTCTCCTTTATGGACGGATACTAGGTAAGGCATGTTGTTTTAAAATGCTGTTCAAATGACTAGATGCAGTGCCTTGAAAAAGTATTCATACCCCTTGAAAGTTTCCACATTTTGTCATATTACAACCAAAAATGTAAATATCTTTGCTTACTACACTTCTCTGATTTAATCTTCCATGTGGGGGCCATTTAAGAGGAGAATGTCTGGCCTTCTCCGTGAGGGGACATCACTACTGCTGGTATGCTCATGAGTGTTTACTGTTTTCCGCCAAGAGGATTGCCCTGATTACTGCCGAGGGGATATACAGGAATAGGATTGTTCTGAGTGTATGTTGAAGCTTTTTTACACCTGTATGTCGCAGCCTGGAGGTGAGCATGCACACTAGCTGGTGGTGGATTGCTCTTTGCAGTGGTCACTGGATTGTCACGTTTTGAAGAAACATTATTAGGACTGTGCACGGTTGCTTTGTATTTTTCATATTGTTTTCACATGGTTTATGCACATCATGTGATTCATCATTATCTAATATTTATATTGTTTACACATTGGGTCACGATTATTTGTATGTATGTTTTATGTATGTGGAAGCTGATTTGTTCATTATTCTTTGTCCACTTAATGCGGAGTTCCACTCGACCTATAAAAAAAAAAAAAAGTCAGCAGCTAAAAAAACTGTAGCTGCTGACTTTTAAAAAGCAGCCACTTACGTGTCCCTCGGTCCCGTGGTTTGTCCCCTACAGTTCGTTTCACCGGCTATCCTGGATTCCAGGAGGCCGGCATCTTCAGTGTGGGCACCCGGCTGTGATAGCTTGCAGCTTCACAGCCCGGTACCCACTGCGCATGCACGAGTAGCGCTGATCTTCATGAATGGTCCTGTAGTCTTGACCTGACACGTGTCCCAAAAGACTACAAGAAGGGAGGGAGGGAGGACACCTTCCGTTTCCGATCGCCTAGGCAATCGGACCGGAAGTGGGAGCGAGTACCTGTCAAAATCGGGTACCCGCTCCCCAAAGCTGCCAATCCTTAATGGGGAGCGGGGGAGCAGTTCTTAATGCGGAACTTCCCCTTTTAGGTAGAGCTCCGCTTTAATATTTGATTTATTGAGTCATGTTTTTACAAATGTATATTTATTTCATTTACACTTTTACATATTTATATATTTCTTGGTTCATCATTTTTGGTTCATCATTTATTGCAGGGGTTGGGTTTCCTCAGTCATTGGGTTGCGCATCATAATTTTCCCATTCACTTTTTTTGACACTATTGGTATTATAGGCAGGTGCTAGCAACCATCCTGGTTTGTTTTAGGATATTGGCAGCGCAGGAGGAATATTTATCATTTTGCACCACAATGTAGTAGTGCTCATCAGTATTGGGAGTGCACATCAGTGCAAGGAGTATGGGTTTGTGTTCATGCAGTGGCAGAGAGTACAGAAGTTCACACTGGTGCAGTGACAGAGGGCTAGGGAATGCACGTTGGTGTAGTGGTGCACATGTGTGAGACTGCCCTTCTGTATAGTGGTGGAGAGTGCAGGAGTGTGTGCTCTACAGTGATGGACGGTACTCATTGGTGCAGGGGTTTGTGTAAGCTATGAGCAGCATGGAAGTCAGGTGGGGTAGGAAGGTGTAAAGTTGCTAGGAGGAATGTATTCTGTGGAGGCCATATTGCCAGGAGTGATAAGCTGTGACCAGAGTAGGCTGTAAATAAAATTAAGTGGTAGAGAGGATTTGGCTCAGCGATGTGCTGGTGGGGGTGCTATAGACCTAGGGTCCCCAAGGGCCCAAGGGTGAGAGCCAGCGAGTCCCTGGAGGCAGGCATGGAGGAATGGGACCCCTCTCAGCTCACCCTGTACTGAGTGGGATTGGGGGGGGAGGGCATCCTGGGGAAGGAAGGAGAGTTTGTCTACAGAGTCACATGAGGGGTCTAGTAACTCTTACAGGAAGTTCAACGGAGCAGATACAGGCCTTTGTGGAAAGCCAAGCCAGCTACCAAGGTTTTCTCAGTTCCAGAGAGAAGTACAATGGAGGGTTGCCTTGAAATAAGGGTTGGACTACCCATATGTGACCAGCAGACAATGGACAAGGTGAAAGCCAAGAGTCCTAAATGGGAAGAGGATCTCATTTGGGATTACCTGTATGTCCTGAGGCATTCTTGAGAGCATCGTTATCCTAGGTTTTTGACCTGCTTCCAGGACATTAAGAAGGAGGGGCCTGGGGGGGTGCCATCTAAGGACAGAGTGGCGGTGGGGAAAACAAAACCGTAACTACTCTATTAACATTTGGGGGTCAGATGGATGCATAGTCCAAGTTCCAGATCCAAATTATTACTGTTGAGCTGGATTGCATTTTTGTTTAGCCCCTGTGTTTGTCTCTTGGGTAACTCCCCAAGCCTTATGATGGAAGGAGTCATTAGTATGGATTCTCAGCTCCCTATAAGCTACTGAAAAAAAAAAAGATGAGGGGACCCTCTGTTTTGTTCTTTGGCAGGTTGCCAGGTCATTGTTCAGCCACCTTGTTGGAGAAAAGTTTGTTGTTGACAAGTGAAGGGGGTGGACCCATTTGGCCTTGTTGATGCCTTTAAAGCAGCGGTTCTCAACCTTTGGGTCGCGACCCCTTTGGGGGTCGAACGACACTTTCACAGGGGTCGCCTAAGACCATCGGAAAACACATATTTCCGATGGCCTTAGGAACCGAGACACCACTCCTCTATCCGTCTCCAGGTGTGGACGGGATGACATGCCGTCCCTGTCATCTGGACACACCCCCGGGATCAATCTTCGCCGGTGATTGGCCGCCGGAACTGTAGCTCAGGAGAGGCACACAGGCGGCCAATCACCGGCGAGGAGATGGAGCTTGGAGAGGAGGAGCCAAGCAGCACCGCGAAGTTCGAGCGAGTGAAGAGGAGGAGAGCGGCCGGAGAAGGAAGACATCTGACCGGTAAGTGTCTGTACCATGGGAAAGGGAGGGAGCGAGCGAGCCCAGGCTGGAGCAGGGGTCAGCAAGGTAAGTATCATTGGTGTCAGTGGGAGGAATAGGTGTCACTAATACCAATGATGGGGCACTATTCCTCCCCCCACTGACACCAACGATGGGGCACTATTCCTCCCCCCACTGACACCAACGATGGGGCACTATTCCTCCCCCACTGACACCAACGATGGGGCACTATTCCTCCCCCCACTGACACCAACGATGGGGCACTATTCCTCCCACTGATACCAACGATGGGGCACAATACCTCCCACTGACACCAACGTTGGGGCACTATTGCTCCCCCTGATACCAACGATGGGGCACTATTCCTCCCCCCACTGACACCAACGATGGGGCACTATTCCTCCCCCCACTGACACCAACGATGGGGCACTATTCCTCCCCCACTGACACCAACGATGGGGCACTATTCCTCCCCCCACTGACACCAACGATGGGGCACTATTCCTCCCACTGATACCAACGATGGGGCACAATACCTCCCACTGACACCAACGTTGGGGCACTATTGCTCCCCCTGATACCAACGATGGGGCACTATTCCTCCCACTGACAACAATGATGGGGCACTATTCCTCCCACTGACACCAACGATGGGGCATTATTCTTCCCACTGACACCAAGGATGGGTACTATTCCTCCCACTGACACCAACGATGGGGCACTATTCCTCCCACTGATACCAACGATGGGGCACTATTCCTCCCACTGACACCAATGTTGGGGCACTATTGCTCCCCCTGATACCAATGTTGGGGCACTATTGCTCCCCCTGATACCAATGATGGGGCACTATTCCTCCCACTGACACCAATGATGGGGGCACTATTCCTCCCACTGACACCAATGATGGGGGCACTATTCCTGCCACTGATACCAATGATGGGGCACTATTCCTGCCACTGACACCAATGTTGGGGCACTATTCCTCCCACTGACACCAATGATGGGGCACTATTCCTCCCACTGACACCAATGATGGGGCACTATTCCTCCCACTGATACCAATGATGGGGCACTATTCCTCCCACTGACACCAGTGTTGGGGCACTATTCCTCCCACTGATACCAGTGATGGGACACTTTTCCTCCCACTGACATCAGTGATGGGACACTATTCCTCCCACTGACACCAGTGATGGGGCACTATTCCCCCCACTGACACCAGTGATGGGGCACTATTCCCCCCACTGACACCAATGATGGGGCACTATTCCTCCCACTGACACCAATGATGGGGCACTATTACTCCCCCTGACACCAATGATGGGGCACTATTCCCCCCACTGACACCTATGATGGGGCACTATTCCTCCCACTGACACCAATGATGGGGCACTATTCCTCCCACTGACACCAATGATGGGGCACTATTCCTCCCACTGACACCAATGATGGGGCACTATTCCTCCCACTGACGCCAATGATGGGGGCACTATTCCTCCCACTGACACCAATGATGGGGCACTATTCCTCCCACTGATACCAATGATGGGGCACTATTCCTCCCACTGATACCAATGATGGGGCACTATTCCTCCCACTGACACCAGTGTTGGGGCACTATTCCTCCCACTGATATCAGTGATGGGACACTTTTCCTCCCACTGACATCAGTGATGGGACACTATTCCTGCCACTGACACCAGTGAATGGGCACTATTCCCCCCACTGACACCAGTGATGGGGCACTATTCCCCCCACTGACACCAATGATGGGGCACTATTCCTCCCACTGACACCAATGATGGGGCACTATTACTCCCACTGACACCAATGATGGGGCACTATTCCCCCCACTGACACCTATGATGGGGCACTATTCCTCCCACTGACACCAATGATGGGGCACTATTCCTCCCACTGACACCAATGATGGGGCACTATTCCTCCCACTGACACCAATGATGGGGCACTATTCCTCCCACTGACACCAATGATGGGGGCACTATTCCTCCCACTGACACCAATGATGGGGGCACTATTCCTGCCACTGATACCAATGATGGGGCACTATTCCTGCCACTGACACCAATGTTGGGGCACTAGTGCTCCCCCTGATACCAATGATGGGGGCACTATTCCTCCCACTGACACCAATGATGGGGGCACTATTCCTGCCACTGATACCAATGATGGGGCACTATTCCTCCCACTGACACCAATGATGGGGCACTATTCCTCCCACTGACACCAATGATGGGGGCACTATTCCTCCCACTGATACCAATGATGGGGCACTATTCCTCCCACTGATACCAATGATGGGGCACTATTCCTCCCACTGACACCAGTGTTGGGGCACTATTCCTCCCACTGATACCAGTGATGGGACACTTTTCCTCCCACTGACATCAGTGATGGGACACTATTCCTCCCACTGACACCAATGATGGGGCACTATTCCCCCCACTGACACCAGTGATGGGGCACTATTCCCCCCACTGACACCAATGATGGGGCACTATTCCCCCCACTGACACCAATGATGGGGCACTATTACTCCCACTGACACCAATGATGGGGCACTATTCCCCCCACTGACACCTATGATGGGGCACTATTCCTAACACTGACACCAATGATGGGGCACTATTCCTCCCACTGACACCAATGATGGGGCACTATTCCTCCCACTGACACCAATGATGGGGCACTATTCCTCCCACTGACACCAATGATGGGGCACTATTCCCCCCACTGACACCTATGATGGGGCACTATTCCTCCCACTGACACCAATGATGGGGCACTATTCCTCCCACTGATACCAATGATGGGGCACTATTCCTCCCACTGATACCAATGATGGGGCACTATTCCTCCCACTGACACCAGTGTTGGGGCACTATTCCTCCCACTGATATCAGTGATGGGACACTTTTCCTCCCACTGACATCACTGATGGGACACTATTCCTCCCACTGACACCAGTGAATGGGCACTATTCCCCCCACTGACACCAGTGATGGGGCACTATTCCCCCCACTGACACCAATGATGGGGCACTATTCCTCCCACTGACACCAATGATGGGGCACTATTACTCCCACTGACACCAATGATGGGGCACTATTCCCCCCACTGACACCTATGATGGGGCACTATTCCTCCCACTGACACCAATGATGGGGCACTATTCCTCCCACTGACACCAATGATGGGGCACTATTCCTCCCACTGACACCAATGATGGGGCACTATTCCTCCCACTGACACCAATGATGGGGGCACTATTCCTCCCACTGACACCAATGATGGGGGCACTATTCCTGCCACTGATACCAATGATGGGGCACTATTCCTGCCACTGACACCAATGTTGGGGCACTAGTGCTCCCCCTGATACCAATGATGGGGGCACTATTCCTCCCACTGACACCAATGATGGGGGCACTATTCCTGCCACTGATACCAATGATGGGGCACTATTCCTCCCACTGACACCAATGATGGGGCACTATTCCTCCCACTGACACCAATGATGGGGGCACTATTCCTCCCACTGATACCAATGATGGGGCACTATTCCTCCCACTGATACCAATGATGGGGCACTATTCCTCCCACTGACACCAGTGTTGGGGCACTATTCCTCCCACTGATACCAGTGATGGGACACTTTTCCTCCCACTGACATCAGTGATGGGACACTATTCCTCCCACTGACACCAATGATGGGGCACTATTCCCCCCACTGACACCAGTGATGGGGCACTATTCCCCCCACTGACACCAATGATGGGGCACTATTCCCCCCACTGACACCAATGATGGGGCACTATTACTCCCACTGACACCAATGATGGGGCACTATTCCCCCCACTGACACCTATGATGGGGCACTATTCCTCCCACTGACACCAATGATGGGGCACTATTCCTCCCACTGACACCAATGATGGGGCACTATTCCTCCCACTGACACCAATGATGGGGCACTATTCCTCCCACTGACACCAATGATGGGGCACTATTCCCCCCACTGACACCTATGATGGGGCACTATTCCTCCCACTGACAGCAATGATGGGGCACTATTCCTACCACTGACACCAATGATGGGGCACTATTCCTACCACTGATACCAATGATGGTGCACTATTCCTCCCATTGACATCAGTGATGGGACACTATTCCTCCCACTGACACCAATGACGTGGCACTACTCCTCCCACTGCAAAATTACAGTTATGAAGTAGCAACGAAAATAATTTTATGGTTGGGGGCACCACAACATGAGGAACTGTATTAAGGGGTCACGGCATTAGAAAGGTTGAGAACCACTGCTTTAAAGGAAGGAATATATGTTTATCTTTGGTTGCTTCCAAGTTTCATATTATCACTATTGTGGGATTTGATATGTGCTGGTTATTTATTTAGCTAGTGGTAAAGCTCTACCTAGGCAGAATGTATCTATGTAAATATGGTACGGGAGTCAGAGCCGGTTCTGACAAGTTTGGGGCTATCCATTTCATCGAACAAAAATACATTTATATTTGTGTAAAATATGGCAATTATTTATATTTATTGTCCTTTATATTCTTTACTAGTTATTGTACTGAAGTGCTTGCTTATCACGTGGAATGTTTTCTTGTCATTTCCCCTTTCCCCCTCCTTTTTAGCATGGAATACTCATGCTCATGGGACCAGGATCTATTTCTGTGCCTTTGCCCATGGGGACATGGGGACTGGGACTTTTTTTTTACTGGGATGGAGGGGGTGGATGTAGCACCCTCCTAGCTTATAGTAGGTTGCTAGGTATATTTAGTTTAGCTGTAAGCAGTGGAGCAAAGGTTGCTTAGAGATGCTTAGTGTTTCACAGGATGCTACTTCCCCCTGTCATCTAGAGCAGTGTTTTCCACAAAGAGTCCTAAAGGGTGCAGAAGCAACACCTCGGTCTTAGTGTGACCCTGTGTAAACTCCAGTGCACAGAGCGGAGAGAGAGCACACCCTGTACCTCTTACCAGTTTTGTGCTTGGAGATGGAGGGTTTGGGGAGTGGAATTTGTGCTAGGAGGGGGATTTGGAGGGTTTGTGCTCCCTGCGGATGACTACATGCATTGTACAAAGTGCTGAGGTCTTTGCAGGATCCAGTACCCAAAGCAACAATAACCCCATGGCATAGGGTATGGGTACAGCTTCCATCGTTTTACCAAGGTAGCACATATCCAGATGCAATGTTTCTATTGTGCTATTATAAGATGGTGAAGAGTTGTCTGAAGTGTTGCTTGAAGCAGCCCAAGCTAAAATAAAAAACTAGTTAAGCCAAGAGTGATTTCTCTGTAAGGGAAAAGAAGCCCATCGCTTAATTCCAGACCGGCCAACGTACATTTATGTCGCCAGTTCAGAGGGTTTACCGGAATGATGCCTGTAGATGCAGACATCAACCCGGTATTTTTAGTTTCGTGCCATTCCACAAAAATGCGCAATTTTAAAGCGTGATATGTTTGGTATATATTTACTTGGCGTAACATCATCTTATTTTTTACCAGTCAATTGGGTATTATAATGTGTTTTGATGCATTAAAATTCATTAAAGTGAAATTTTCCTCCAAAAAAATACGCGCTTGGAGCTGACTGCTCCTTCTACAGGCCTAAGGCCTCAGATTCTGCTCTCTCCTGGCTCTCATCCTACCTGTCACAACGCTCTTTCAGCGTTACCTATAATGCTACCACCTCCCCCTCACTCCCCCTCTCTGTTGGGGTCCCTCAAGGCTCTGTACTTGGGCCCCTTCTCTTCTCCATCTACACCTCCTCCCTTAGCCAACTCATACACTCTCACGGTTTCAACTACCACCTATATGCCGACGACACACAAATCTATCTCTCAACCCCCCACCTCACCCCCTCAGTCTCTGCCCGAATCACACACCTACTGAGCGACATATCTGACTGGATGTCGCTCCACTTCCTTAAACTGAACCTCTCCAAGACCGAGTTTCTTGTCTTCTCCCCAGCCCGGACACCACCCCCCATTGACTTCTCCATCATGTCCAACATTGCCACCATCAAACCCACCCCACAGGCCAGAGTATTTGGTGTCATTCTGGACTCCAACCTATCCTTCCAGCCCCAAGTCCAATCTTTAACAAGCTCGTGCAGACTCCACCTCTGCAACATCGCCAAAACCCGCACGTTCATAACCCCAGAAACCACTAAACAGCTCATCCACTCCCTCATCATATCACGACTCGATTACTGCAACTCCCCCTTACTGGCCTGCCTCCCTGCTGGGTATCCCCGCTTCAGTCAATCCTGAATACGGCAGCCAGACTCATTCACCTTTCCAACCGCTCCATCTCCGCCACCCCCCCTCTGCCAATCCCTCCACTGGCTTCCGATCAAATTCAAAATCCTAACACTGACGTACAAAGCTGTCCACCACACTGCCCCAAACTACATCACTGACCTAATATCCAAGTGCCACCCAGCACGCACACTCCGCTCCTCACAAGACCTCCTTCTCTCTAGTTCCCTGGTCTCCTCCTCCCATGCCCGCCTCCAGGACTTCTCCAGGGTGTCACCCATCCTCTGGAACTCCCTGCCCCAACCCATCAGATTATCACCTACTCTCCTCTCCTTTAGGCGCACCCTGAAAACCTATCTCTTCAGGGAAGCCTACCCCACCCCCTGCTAACTTGCCGACCTCCTCCACTCTTCCTACCACTCCATCCCCCACAGCTATCTCCTCCTGTGCCACCATCCCCTCCCTCCTAGATTGTAAGCTTGAAAGAGCAGGGCCCTCAATCCCCTCATGTTTTGCATTGTATTGTTATTGTTCTGTCACATGTTCTGTCCCCCTTTGTAATGTACAGCACTGAGCGAACTATCGGCGCTTTATAAATACTGTATAATAATAATAATTACCTGATGTATTCTATTTATAGGGCCAAGAACGTCTGGAGGACTACAGAGCCCAGAGGACCATATATTAACAATAAAGTTTAATTAAAAAATATTTATTTAGTATATATATACATATATATATATATACCTATTTTTTATTAATCTTTATTGTGCGCCTATCCTCTTCTCTTTCCTTATCATGCATATTATTATACAGTATTTATACAGTATTTATATAGCGCCAGAAAGGTTTGCTCAGCGCTGTACATTATAGTGGGGGGCAGAACATGAGACAATACAGTAACAAAACAATACACAAAGGGTTCGAGGGCCCTGCTCTTTCGAGCTTACAATCTAGGAATAAATACTGTATAATAATAAATGCATATAGAGTTGGCTCACTTTGGAATGGCTGCCACCTAAAGTGGTTATATAGTTATGGACTTTATTGGGACTTATGGAATGGACTTTTTGAACATTTGATCTACAATGCACTGGATACAACCCATTAGTGCGCTGAGAGTTCTTTATATTCTTACCCAAATCATAGACCCCAGATTATAGGAGGTCTAATGGCGCTCATTTAAACAGGCTAAAACCCTCTGACTTCATCTATACTCAGCGGAAAACCAAAAGACTCGGTAACAGGAATCAATGGTGGACCGGGAAGAGATAGACCATAGATGCCACGTAGTGTAAAACCTCTTATTAGCTCTTTATTAAGTTTAAAAAGGTACTCACCTTGTTCACAATAAACAAAGCAATCTTACAGACCGACCCGCCATGGGTCCTAGAGCGTGATGATGTCAGCATAGCCCCACCCCCTACATTGGATGTTGACCTGTATTTTATGTGTCTGTGGACAACCTTGTATGCTCTTGCTATTTTCATTCAACAAAAAATCCTTATTGAAAAAAAAAAAAAAGTACAACCCAAAGTGATCATATTTTAGATTTAGTACAAAAAATGGGGATCGATTGTTTGATGTTGAGGTTTGTGAAAATGTGGGTTCTAGTGATCACCAATATCTTTGGTTTAATATTAAAACAAGAACTGAACAATCATATACAAGACAAAAGTTTTAGACTTCATAAGAACCAATTTTTCTAAAATGGGAGAATTTCTAAAAAATTAATTAGAATTAGAGACAGGAGTAAGGAATCAGTGGGCACTGTTAAATGTCTACCATCTTGGAAGCAACTATATTATATGTTAGGCAAATTAGTAAGAGGAAACAGAAGAAAAAAAAATATGGTTCACTAAAGAGGTAAGTTTGCTAGTAAAAGAAAAAAAAAATCAGCATATACAGGTGAAACTCAAAAAATTTGAATATCGTGCAAAAGTTCATTTATTTCAGTAATGCAACTTAAAAGGTGAACTAATATATGAGATAGACTCATTGCATGCAAAGCAAGATAGTTCAAGCCGTGATTTGTCATAATTGTGATGATTATGGCTTACAGCTCATGAAAACTCCAAATCCACAATCTCAGAAAATTAGAATATTGTGAAAAGGTGCAATATTCTAGGCTCAAAGTGTCCCACCCTAATCAGCTAATTAAGCCATAACACCTGCAAAGGGTTCCTGAGCCTTTAAATGGTCTCTCAGTCTGGTTCAGTAGGAATCACAATCATGGGAAAGACTGCTGACCTGACAGTTGTGCAGAAAACCATCACTGACACCCTCCATAAGGAGGGAAAGCCTCAAAAGGTAATTGCAAAAGAAGTTGGATGTTCCCAAAGTGCTGTATCAAAGCACATTAATAGAAAGTTATGTGGAAGGGAAAAGTGTGGAAGAAAAAGGTGCACAAGCAGCAGGGATGACCGCAGCCTGGAGAGGATTGTCAGGAAAAGGCCATTCAAAAGTGTTGGGGACTTTCACAAGGAGTGGACTGAGGCTGGAGTCAGTGCATCAAGAGCCACCACACACAGACGGATCCTGGACATGGGCGTCAAATGTCGTATTCCTCTTGTCAAGCTGCTCCTGAACAACAAATAACATCAGAAGTATCTTACCTGGGCTAAACAAAAACAGACCTGGTCCAAAATCTCTGAGGAATGTTTGCAACACTTAGACCAATGACCCAGAGAATGGAGGAAGAATGGAGAGGCACACACTGCAAGATGCTTGAAGTCCAGTGTGAAGTTTCCACAGTCTGTGTTGATTTGGGGAGCCATGTCATCTGCTGGTGTTGGTCCATTGTGCTTCATTAAGTCAAGGGTCAACGTAGCCGTCTACCAGGAGATTTTGGAGCACTTCATGCTTCCTTCCACAGGCGAGCTTTATGGGGATGCTGACTTTATTTTCCAGCAGGACTTGGCACCTGCCCACACTGCCAAAAGCACCAAAACCTGGTTCAATGACCGTGGGATTACTGTGCTTGATTGGCCAGCAAACTCGCCTGACCTGAACTCCACAGAGAATCTACGGAGCATTGCCAAGAGAAAGATGAGAGACATGAGACCGAACAATGCAGAAGAGCTGAAAGCCCCTATTGAAGCATCCTGGTCTTCCATAACACCTCAACAGTGCCACAGGCTGATAGCTTCCATGCCACGCCGCATTGAGGCAGTAATTGCTGCAAAAGGGGCCCAAACCAAGTACTGAGTACATACGCATGCTTATACTTTTCAGAGGTCCGATATTGTTCTATGTACAATCCTTGTTTTATTGATTGCAGGTAATATTCTAATTTTCTGAAATTGTTTATTTGGGGTTTTCATGAGCTGTAAGCCATAATCATCACAATTATGACAAATCACAGCTTGAACTATCTTGCTCTGCATGTAATGAGTCTATCTAATTTTTTAGTTTCACCTTTTAAGTTGCATTACTGAAATAAATTCACTTTTGCACGATATTCTAATTTTTCGAGTTTCACCTGTAGGAGATTCAAGGAAACAAAGTGTAGCTGAAAGAGAAGTGTATAAAAATAGACAAAAAGGAGGCCAAAGCAGAAAAAGGAGGATATGGCTAAATATATTAAGAAAGGAGACAAAACCTTTTTAAGTATATCAGCAATGGAAGGAAAAAATACAATGGGATCACTAAAATGAAAACTGGGCACAGCACTTGGATGTATCAAACCATTTGAACAATAATTTCTGTTCAGTCTTTTCAGAAATAAATTGAACAACATATTGGTTCTAGTAATAACAGTTCACTTTCAGGATTCTTGGAGACAGAGGTAACTGAGGAACTTACTCGGTTAACTGCCTCCCGCCTGCCATATAAGGTAATGACGGGCGCAAGGCGGTCCACCCACTCTAACCGCGCGTGCGTGGCTCCAGGAGCACGCAGCGCAGCGATCTTTGGTGCGCTGTTTCTCTCGGTCACAGTGGATCACCGATCAATGGAAAGAGCCAAATATATCGGCTCGGTCATGTGATCAGCTGTGTCCAATCACAGCTGATCGCATGTAAATAGGGAAATGCCAGTTATCAGCATTTCTCTCCTCACGAGCTGTCACGCTGACAGCTCTAGAGGAGAGAAGAGCCAGTAATTGGCATTTTTCTGAGGGGACATCTACACTGATCATCAGGGCACTGATGATCAGTGTGCTCTGAAGATCAGTGTAGCCCCAGCGGTGCCACCTGTTAGTGTCCATCAATGCCAGCTGTCAGTGCTCATCAATGCCACCTGCCAGTGCCCATCTGATTGCGTATTCTTTACAAAGAAAAGCTTTACCTCATTTACTAAGCTCTAGAACAACTGCACTTATTGTATGGTATATTTGCCTTTAGTAAATCAACCCCATAGTATTTTTATTACAATGTATTATTAGGTAAACATTGCAATGGACACTTGATTGGTATATTAAATACACTTAGGGCTATGCATTCACAGCTATGAATAGTAACTGCTATGCAATGAAGTTACTACAGTACTGTACAATTACATTTATTGTACGCAGTAGCAGCCAACACAAACGTACATCAGCACACCACAGTGTCATTCTTTGTGGTGTGATGTGTTTCCCAAAAAAGTCAATTCTTTTATAATTATCATACAGACTTTTGCTCTTTAAAATAGCTGTTTCTGTCTATTGATCGCTCATACATCCCAGTGTATTCACTCCAATTAATGCTTAAAACATGCACCCCCCAAAGACAGAGGAAAAATAATAGAAACATATATTTACTTGGTTTGACTTTAAGTTCAATGGGCTCCTTCTGCACAATAGTTCTGGCTCCAACAAACTGGGCATGGCAGATGTAATCAGGATGGTGATCTGTCACTTTCACATTAGAGAAATAAAGGTTTCCATTCATTCCCATTGAGACACGATTATCCTGAATAATATGCAGTAAGGCTAAACAGAGGATAAAAAATGTACTTATTACTATAAAGATATTACATAAACATCAGTCTAAAACATGTATACTCTTCCCATTCATCTGAAATTAGGGATAATTATATAATATACTGATCAGCAGAAAGAATTTTCAATATTTAACAAAATCAAATTTATTTTTTTTTCAAAGGATAAGTTCACCTTCGGGAACATGCTACGTGTTCCACCCGTTTTTAGGGTGGAAGATGTAACATTTTGCCACTCTTGCACTGGCACGGCAATCCAAGCCCTTTGTGAGACAGCAGTATGGGGAGAAGTTGTACCAGCTGTCACTTTGTGAAAAGAGCGTGGCCATACGGGGCTCAGTCCACACAACCACGTCATTCAGAGTTCTGTGAATGAAACAACTTCAAGTATTGACATCCTTTGTGGATGTCGATTTGTAGTTCTCAAACTACCACAGTGCTTTTGAGAGCTCTAGTAGTTCATTGATTCTTCCTGTCAGTGTGAAACTGCCTGTCCATACGATGTATGAGCAGACAGCTTACACTGACAGTCTGCAGGAGTCCTGCATTACACCAACGATCTGATCACTGATGCAATGCTTTCCATTCACCAAAAAAAACTGTAATGTTTTCCCTGCAAAAACGTGCAATTATTTTTTAAGGTGAACTAATCCTTTAATATGTGCTAGAAAGTATAGTTCTAAAATTATTCCTCACATTACTGCACTGCTGGAAATCTACAAGTTGCAAATTAAACTGAGACAAAATCAAAGGAATATTTATAAAATATCCATGAAAAAATACTTTAATTTTATTGCAGCTAACAAACATATCTACAAAACAATGGAAAGGGCCTGACCTTTAAGACCTATTCACATTGTTGCATTGTTGTGTACTGAATGTGGTGAGGTGTGTACTGAATGTGGTGAGGTGTGTACTGAATGTGGTGAGGTGTGTACTGAAATGCACTCCAATATACTATTCAATGCACCTCCAATGCAGCCGAGTTGAAGTGCACCACAGTGGACTACTACAGTATGTATTGCTGTTGTGTTTTTTTTTTTTCAGAGAAAGATAGAGCATATGAAGGATCTGTCTCAATGCATAAAATAATGAACGTGAAAGCAGTATTAAATGCAGTATTACTGCAAAATATACTCCCATGAGCAAGAAGTTTAACCACTTCCTAACCGTGCTATAGCTGAACAACTGCTACAGCGCAGTCATCCAGTTCTGGGAGGGCATCATATGACGTCCGCCTATCAGTGCCGCATATCACTGTAGCCTCATCAGTGCCTCTTCATCAATGCCCACCAGTGCTGCCTCATCACTGTCATCTCATCAGTACAGCCTGGCAATGCCCATCAGTGCTGTCTATCAGTGTTGCCTTATCAATGCTGCCTATCAGTGCAGCCTCATCAATGCACATCAGTGAAGGAGAAAAATTACCAGTTTGCTAAATTTTATAATAGAATATAATAAAACATTTTTTTTCTCAAAGTTTGAGGTCTTTTTTTCTTTTGTATAACAAAAAATAAAAACACCCAGTGGTGACTAAATACCACCAAAAGAAAGCACTGTTTGTGTAAAAAGAAATCGCTAAAAATATCATATATCATATGGTGTACCCATGACCGTGTATTGCATGACCGTGTATTTGTCATTCAAAGTGCAACAGCTCTGAAAGCTGAAAATTGGCCTGGGCAGGAAGGGGGTAAAAGTGCCCAGTAGGCAAGTGGTTATTGTGACTTACGGTCAAAGTTAACAAAGCTATAACTAAGAAAAGAGCTTTTAAAAAATATAAAAATGAAGGAATCAATTTTCCTATATATAAAATCTATATATAACACTGGAAGGAGCGGTAGCTCAGCTGCTACACTGGCCCCAGACACCCGGCATCTTCCTATGTCCTTTCTTTCTTCCCTCTGCTGCCACTTCTCTCAGTTGAAGGATTATTCATGATGTGTGCTGTACCAAGGCGCCCCTAGTGGAAGCACCGCATTGCAAAAAAGAATGAATTTTAGTCATATAGGTCCACAGACCCGATTCATCATATGGCCATGGTCTCTGCGACACCCCCCTCCCACGATTTTCTTGGGCTCTCATGTCCCACAGAGGAATGAATGAAGCCGGCAGTTCCACTGGCTGACCATAGAGCTGATAGGAGACCAGAATGAAATAAACTTATATATAAAATCTATATATAAAATCGAGCGCAGTGTATGGGTGTAAGTACGGTAGCTGCTGGCACAAAAAGGCACCTCGGGAACCTCCAAAGTAAATGATAAAGAATGAGAGTGCAGCGCTAACCCAAATAGCGATTAAACATATGATAGACCACATATGATTGTGGATCAGTAAATGTCAGTGTAAGTTCATCAGATGTGCTGAAAATGCATACAGTCTCCAATATGTAAAGAACCAAAAGTAGTGACTTTCAGAAATGATAAGAAATAGCCAAGTAATGCACTAACCAGATAGCGCATATTAAAGCGCATGGAGCATTTAAGACCTGCCCCTGGTGCTCAGCCACTGTATCACTGGAGCAGGAGACCAGAATGGTTCCAATCATTTCTATGGTCTAAGAAACCGGAAGGTACAAGTATTTCATCATTTCCTATTTCGCCGGATATTACCCTCCCTGGAGGTATTCCCGAGTGTAGCTTGGGATAAAGTTTCAGCACCACAAGCGGTAACCCCGAGTTACCTTGCAGCGTTGCTCCGGGATCTCTTCTGCACTTACCTTGCCCTGCGCTCCCGCGATGTCCCCCTTGCAGTGTTGCAGGGTCCCTGGCAATGTCCTCCGGCCGATGCCGGCATCTGTCTTCCGGGTTCCGTTCCCTGTGATGTCAGGACGTACGGGGACGGAACAGGAGGGACATTTTAAAAGTGACATTCACTAAAATCAAATAGTAAAACATTACTGTATCAAACCATTTCACATACATTTTGTCCCTGGTGCTTTGTCCTGTGCCCTGCCTGCATTTTTACTGTTCTTCCTGCCTTGAAACTGAGAAAAGTCCATGGTGTCCAAAAAGCGTCCCTTTAGGTCAAAAGCGGTTTTAGACCAGCTAGAGAACAGTGATAGTAAATTAGAACTACTTGCAGAATTAAGTGATAATGATTCGTGGGGAAATTTGTCATCAGACACTAAAAACGGTTTTGCGACTTTGCTCAGTGATGTGCGAACTGGCGCTCTGTTTCAAATTTCAGTGTTTTTGGTTTGATTATATTATTGAATTAAATTTATTATTATAATATTTTTTATTATTATTTATTAAATTATAATTTATGATTTCGGGTTTCAAATTTTAACATACCCATAGACTCTTGTTCGGACAGATTTCAGTGAGTTATTCCTAAAAATTACAGGCCTACAATAAAAAAACTACATATTTCAATGCAAAAAAATATACCACTTTGAGCACACAAATATAGACATAATCAGACCACTAGGGAGGATACAAGTGCCATTTTTAAATTGGGAAAACATTTGATCACACTGATCTTGCTTTGATCAGATGCTTTAAGGGCAGAGGAGAGATCTAGAGACTTATAGACCTCGGATTTACCTGTCATTACATATTGGTATCACAGGGGATATTTACATTCCCCCTGATAACAATTAAAGTGATAAAAAAAAAGGAACAGTGTAAAAGTAAAAAAAAATAAAATCTAATATATATATATTTTTTTTTTTTTAAATCCCCCTTCCCCATGCTCATGCACAAAGGCAGACATAAGCGTTGGTCCCGTGTCGGTATGTAAACAGAAATTGCACCATGCATGTGTGTGAGTTATCACTGCAAATATCAGATTGAGGGCAATAATTCTAGCACTAGACCTCCTGTGTAAATTTAAACTGGTGACCTGTAAAGCCTTTTAAAGCGTCGCCTATCAATATTAAAAATGTATGCATTTTGTTGCCATTGCACGGGCATGTGCAATTTTAAATTTTTTGTGCATTATGATTCAAGAAATTGTATTTTTTCCCAAAAAAATGCGTTCGAAAAAACGCTCCACAAATACTGTGTGACATAAAAAAATTGCAACACCCACCATTTTATTTAAAAAAATATATAATTTTTGGAGGTTCAAAGTAATTTTCTAGCAAAAAAAAAAGTTTTTTCACGTAAAAAATAAAAAAAGGGTCAGAAAAGTGTTAGAAACGGTTCGAAGAGTGGGTGAGGTATGGCATAAGCTTCTAATGTTGGCCCTGAAATGCCAGGATAGTAGTAGCAACCTCCCCAAATGAGCCCTTTTTGGAAAGTAGACACTCCAAGGTGTTTGCTAAGGGGTATGGTGAGTATTTTGCAGATCTCATTTGTTGCCACAAGTTTTTGGAAAATGAAGAAAAAAAACTAAAAATGCATTTTTTCTTTTATTTTCTTCTTTTTCAAAACCCTGTGCCAAAAATTATATCTGCAAAATATTCACCATGTCTCTTACTAAATTCCTTGGGGTGTCCACTTTCCAAAAATGGATCGTTTAGGGGGGTGTTTATACTATCCTGGCATTTTAGGACCTACAAAACTGCAATAGGCAGTGAGGAAGTGATATGCCCTTTGAAAGCCTGAAGGTGGTTATTGGATTTTGGGGGCCAGGATGTGGCTAAGCTGTCAAAAAGTCTTTCACATGTGGTATCCCCATACTTGGGAGAAGTAGCAGAATGTGTTTTAGGGTGTTATTCTACATATAGCCATGGCCTACATGAGCAATATATCATTTAAATGACAACTTTGTGTTATAAAAAAAAAATTTTAAGTTGTAATTTTCCAAAAATTTTCCATTGACTCAACATGCCTTTCAGCAAATTCCTTAGGGTGTCTACTTTCCAAAAAGGGGTCATTTGGGTTTCTGTACTGCCCTGGCATTTTAGCACCTCAATAAATTAAAAGGCAGATAGAAAGTAAAAGCTGCGTAAATTCCAGTACATACAGTATACCAGGGCTCAAAATTTCAAGTCCTGAGCTACTGCCAGGCCTTAAGAGTTACTTGCCACCAATTGCCCACACCAAACCCCTACCCTGCCCCGCCATAATCCCACCCCTGAACATGCCCTTGCAAATTATCTCATGAAATTACACTGTTTTTTGAAGAATAGAGTTACAAAAATAAATATTAACAACAAAAGTTTGATGTGTCCAGGTGTCATTGGGCTCCAGGAGCCAGTTTGGGAACATGGAAAATGAGTTGTGTGCAGCTGAGTGATGGACAAAGTGTTCATGTGTCCCTGTGTAGATTGTAATGTGTGCAGAAAGACAGATCCTCCCCATCATCGAACTCACCAGATCCCCGGACTCCCCATGGACCCTCCCTATCCCTGGACTCCTCGTACAGACGTCACCACCGGCACCCTGAGCAGCCTCTGCACTGCCAGGGTGAAAGCACAAGACTTGTGGGGACAAGGCTGCCCCTGCCAGTCAGGAGGGGGGCAGTGTCAGAGGAGGGGGTCAGCAAGATAGGAGGGGGTCGGAGTCACAGGAGGTGGGCAGCATCAAAGAAGGAGGCAGCATGACAGGAAGGGGGCAGAGTCACAGGAAATGCGCAGCTTCACAGGAGGAGGGCAGTGTCACAAGAGGGGGGAGGTGTTACAGGAAGGGGCAGCGGGACAGGAGGGGGGCAAGAGGACAGAAGGCAATGTCACAGGAGAGGGGCAGTGTCACAGGAGGGGAGAAGCAGGACAGGAGGGAGCAGTGAGACAGAACAGGGCATTGAGATAGGAGAGGGCAGTGAAAAGTATACCTTATGGTGCCGCCAGGGGCGGACTGACAACTCATGGGGTCCCTGGGCAATAAGGGATCATGTGGCCCCTGTGTCCTTGCCCAAACTCCAAAAAGCCTATGAAAAAGGTACCAGGGGCATCTCATGGGGCCCCCTACTGACCCCGGGCCCTCGGGCAGTGCCCGAGTTTCCAAATGGTCAGTCTGCCCCTGGGCGCCGCTCTAAGCTATGGATGGTAGGAAAAGAATCAGCCCACCTGCAAGTGAGAAGAGGAGATCATGAGTCCGAATGATTCCACTGTCAGCCAATACAAGTGAAGGGATGGTCGCTGCTCAACCGAACCAGGAGACCAAAGTTGACGAATGGCCTCAGCCGCCGTACTGGCTACGCCTTCTGAAGTGCTTCGGCTCGCCCACGGAGGCTTGCTCACAGAGGAGGGGGCAGTGTTACAGGACAAAGGAGAACTTCTTCAGCATCAGGTGGCGGCGGGTGGTTAGGCTTGTGCAGTCCCAGTTAGGAGGGTGAGCGTGGGGGGCTAAGAGGTGCTCATAAGCCAAGGGTGAGAGGTCACCATGGGGATGGCGGTGGTCAGGTGGAGGAGGGTTTCATGTAGCTGTCTGGCTCTCACCGCTGCTGAGATTCTGCCGATCTTCTCCCAGCCCAATCGACACATGACATGCCAGAGAGCTGAGCCACTGGAGACATCTTGCCACTTCAAACAATGTGCCTGTGCCTCCTGCTCAGCTTTGCCACTTGGCTCCCCCTTCATCCTCCCTACTGCCTCCTGTCTGACCCCAGCTCCATCCAGGTGGCAGAGCAGGCATTCTGCATGGATCTCCAGCGATCCACCTGATGGCTGGGGTCCCCGCTTGTCACGTGCCTGGTTGGGGAGCCTGAAGTGGAGAGAGGGCGTCCTCTTACAACTCCCGCTCGGAGCCCCTGAAAGTGGGAACAGGGGTGCAGAGCCAGGAGGGGCAGGAGTGCCGTGTAGTTCTTGAAGCTGTCAGCAGGTAGCTGGGGACCCAGGAGATCCAGACACAATCCAGGTGCGGGTGCAGGAACGTAAGTGCAGCAGCAAGCAGGTGTGGCGGCAGTCAGGGTGCGGGTCTTGGGACCGAGCACCAGTGCGTGGATGCGGTGGCTGACAGGTATGGCGGTGATCTGGATGTAGGCCAGATGCAGAGCCGTGGGTGCAGCGGTAGGTGGATATGGTAGCTGACAAGATGCAGGTCAGGTGCAGGCAGAATAATACAGCAGAGTCAGGCAGACAGAGTCGGTAACAAGCGGGCAGATAAGTACAAGAGGAGCAGGCAAGAGAATGGTCAGGGATAGCCGGGGTCAGTGCAGGCGGAGTTCTTTCTTAGTCGGGTAATGCAGAATACAGGTATCAGGATCAGGAATGTATTAGACCAGAAGGCAGTGATTTTACTATGAAGCAGGTTTAAATAGCCTGCCAGACATGACGTGTGCGCTTACTGCGCATGCGCGAGTTTTCCACGCATGCGCGGCCGCACGTGCCTGCGCACTCGCACCGTCGTGACTCAAGGGAATACGTCGCCCTCGCACCGCTGCACGGCGACAGGATCTTTGACAGTGCCCCCTCCCTAAGGACAGCCTCCGGATGCCCAACTGGGCCAACTTCTCTGGATGCCTGCGTTTAAATGCCTCAATTAACTCTTTGGCATGGATGTAAGACTCCGGCTCCCAAGAATTATCTTCAGGACCATACCCTTTCCATTTAATCAGATATTGGAGTTTGTTCCTCCTCTTCCTGCAGTTAACAACGGTTTCAACTTCGTATTCTTCTTCGCCGTCGACGATTACTGGTTCAGGTGGCCCCACTTGCGGACCTGGGAATGGGTTAGAGGGTGCAGTCTTGAGTAGTGACACATGAAATACAGGATGAATCTTCAGGGAATCTGGTAATATGAGCTCATACGCTACGTCATTGATTCTCCTCTTTACGGGACAAGGAGCCACGAATTTTGGGCCTAACTTCTTTGAAGGACAAGTTAATCTTAGATTGGCTGTTGATAGCCATACTTCTTGTCCCGGTTCAAGGACCAGTTCTCCTTTCCTTTTCCTGTCAAAGAACTTCTTGTTATTCAGCTGAGCCTTTGATATTTTTTCCTGCAGTATTTTGTTATTTTGCTGTAAGAATTCTGAGATATCCTGGACTGCTGGAATCGCTGATTCGGGTATTGAATTAGAAATAGATGCAGGGTGATATCCATAGTTCGAATAGAAGGGAGATTGTCTTGTGGCCGAGTGTCTTGAGTTATTATAGGCAAATTCCACCAAGGGTAAGAGTGATACCCAGTCATCTTGAGAGAAGGATGTAAAACATCGAATATATTGCTCCAAGGTTTGGTTGGTTCTCTCTGTCTGGCCGTTAATCTGGGGGTGATAGGCAGAAGAAAGCGAGAGTCCCACTCTCAATTTCTCACAAAGGGCTCTCCAAAATTTTGAGGTGAACTGTACCCCACGATCTGAAACGATGTTTCCTGGAACACCATGGAGTCTCACCACGTCCTTAATGAAGACTTGGGTTGTTTCTGCTACAGAGTGTACTCCTTTCAAGGCAATGAAGTGGGCCATTTTGGAAAATCGATCCACTATAACACATATGGCTGAATATCCTTCTGATGGAGGTAGCTCTACGATGAAATCCATCAATATCATCTTCCTTGGGGGGTCAGGTACTGGTAGAGACCTCAGTAATCCCCAGGCCTTGCTCTTATTGCCCTTATTCCGGAAACCTTTAAGATTCACCCGGTGTTTCACGTCTCCCTGCTAAAACCAGTTGTCCCAGATCCATTTCCGGACCGAGAATCCAGACCCCCTGAACCCATCACCATTGAGGAACAAGAGGAATTCGAAGTGGAAGCAATCCTAAATTGCCGAAGGAGGGGAGGCCAGACCCAATTCTTGATCAAATGGGAAGGCTATGGTCCAGAGGAGAACTCTTGGGAACCAGCCCAAAATGTCCATGCCCCTAGACTCATCCGGGAGTTCCATCGCAGCCACCCACGGAGGAGAGATCAGTTGGGCACCCGGAGGATGCCCATAGGGGGGGGGGCAATGTCAGGAACCATCACGACGCATGGATCTACACATGCGTAGGTGTCTGTCAAGACATGCAGGCAGCACAGCACTAGGACCCAGGCGCACCCGTCGTCTATGACAGTACTGGGCAGGCACTAGGACCTAGGCTGCGCCTGTCAGGTGCAGGGTGGGCTATTTAAACCAACCCTGCACAGACACTTGTTGCCGAATGGTCTTTCTGCGATTCCTGTTATCTGATACCTGTGTTGTGAGTACTATTGATCCGGATTGTCTGTCCTTGCTGCCTTCTCCTATCCTGACCCCTTGGCTTGTCTGACTTCGCTCCTGGATGTTCCCCTTTAGATCTGATCTCCTGTTACTGACCTGGCATGTGACCCGACCATTCTTTGCCTACTCTTTTGTACCGCACCAATCCCCCGGCTACCGACTCGGCTTGTTTGACTTAGCTCTCGCTCCTCCATCCATCCCTCTAGGACCCCCTGGTCCCCTCACATCAGACTCTCACCCTGCGGGAGCCTCTGGCAGACTCCTCTACCACCGGTAGGGATATCCAGTAGCTGCAACCTGGTCTCGGAGCGCTCCAAATCCATCCCCACCATCAGGGGCCCTGGTGAACAAGTGCTCCAGAACTTAGACTCCGCGCTCTGGGGAGGCCCTATCAGTGGATTGCTAGAGGTGCTGCCAGGTGGTCCCTTACATCTATGTGGCTAATCCCAGGATAACACTGCTGAATTTAATGAAAATAATGAAAGAATATGGTGAGATATAAAATCTAAAAATAAATCCAACTAAAATGGAGATCTTGAACGTAAACCTGCTAAATAAAGAGAAAAAAATTCTACAAAATGAGTTCCCTTTCATATGGAAGGAAAGAAAACTAAAATACCTGGGAATAAATTTAACTGCATCACAAAAAAAACATTATTAAATGAGATTAAGGGGGAAGTGCTTGATTTTCAATTAAAACATTTAGTTGAGAAGCTTCCCAAACCCTTAAGAACAAATGATAAATGGAATCCATTTAAACACTTAATGAATACACAAGGTGATGGGAAGCATGGGACTTCTAGAGTATATAAAATTTTCACTAGATTATTAATGAACACGATTCCTCCATATATGGAGAAATGGGAAAGAGAATTAGGAGTAAAAATAGATGAGGAAAAGTGAAAAAAAATATATAGATTAACACATGAAAATGTAAATATGAAAGATGTGGAAATGAACTATACATTTTTGGCGAGATGGTATATTACACCGAATATAGCACATAAACAATGTAGAGATAATTCACCTTTGTGTTGGCGGGGATATGGGGAAAAGGGCACAATGTTAAATATATGGTGGGAATGTATTAAAATTCAAGAGTATTGGGAGGGAATAATTCACCAGATTCAGAGGATAATGGAGATTAAAATCCCAAAGGATCCAGTGACATGTCTCTTTCATGGTACTAAGTTCTCAGTAGAAAAATATAAAAACTCCGGTATATTACACTATATAAATGCAGCAAAAGGCTTAATACCCAAACACTGGAAGGAACAAGAATAATAAAAATAAAGGATTGGATGGGAAAAGTAGATCAAGTATACAGAACTGAGGAACTATACCATATAGATGAAGATAGAATGGGGATTTTCCCAACTCACACAAATCTATCTTTGTCCTCTCCTGCCTCTATGCCAGCTGCTCCAGTCCAGCCTGCCACAATGCCAGCTGCTCTGGTGCAGCCTGCCACCATGCCTGTCACTCTGATCCAGCCCATAATTGAGCCTTTTGCCTTATGGGGGATTCTCAGCAATCAGGCCCCACCCTATGGCAATTCCATCTGCTCAATCCTTTCTTAGGAGTACCATCCATCTTTTGGACAGACTTCCTCATTCCACCTGTCAGGAATGGACTTGCCAGTAATGGTGGGACTCACCTGCCTTGTGGGCTGCAGTACCAGGGCTGGCCAGCGGGTGCTCCCAGCAATCAGAGACTCAACCCTGCAGCCAGCCAAACACCTGAAGTTGATTATGCAGATGTATTTAAGGGATGGCCAGACCTGCAGTCTCAGCCTTGGTGTGTGTTTTTCCTGGGCCCTGTATCTTGTTCCTGCATTCCTGTCCCTGTCCGATTCGTTGCTGACCCTGCCTGATCCGGACCTCTGCTGACTTCTCCTGTTTCATCCCTGGCTTGTGACCCCGACCATTCTCTGCCTGACCCCCTGTACCTACCTGCCCGATTGTTATTGACCCGGCCTGCCTGACGACGCTTGCATTGTATGTACTGTTATCTGTGGGTGGTTTGGTTTGGTTCGTTTGCACTGTGTTATGTTTTAGTATTGCACTGCGTTTATGTTTGTATTGTTAGTCTTTAATAAATTATATTGTTTATAACTTATCTGAAGCCTGCGTTTCCCTGCGTCAGTCACATACCTCTGGTCACACCCCGGAGCCCTGACATTACACCAAGGCCAATCCTGACCAGAAGTGGCTGCACAGGGAAGCCATCTTGGCTTGTTGCTGGGAAGGATGGATCTTGATGAGGTTGTGTATTTATCTGTGCTAGTGTTTGATGACAGAGAGTATGCTTATCAAACTCTGAAGGAGTATCCCCGGGATGAACTGCTAGAATGTATACGGATCGCTCATGTTCTAGTAGATCAGGGCACAGAGTTCTCTGAGGTGCAGCCATTGATTCAGGTTTGTGCTGAGTTGGTTTCATCTGGTACCCCCGAATGCAGGGATGAATTTTTGCCCCCATTTAGTGCCGACCAGGTAGAGTCCCTGGTGTGGTTATTAGAGGATGATGTGGATTACTTTCTGGAGCGTTATTCTGCATGTTCACCACAGATACTAAGAGATTGTATAAACGCAGTGCAGTCTTTGGTCAGACAGGCTTTGTGTAAGCTGAGCTTTGTTCAACCCATACTGCAGACATGGTCAGACTTGTTGCACCCAGCCTCAGTCAGCTTGCAAAAACCCAGTCCTGCTTCTAATCTATTTCTTCAAAGCTCTATTCCTGCATTCCCAACAGCACCTCCAGTTACAGCCCAGTATACCCTGCTATCTACCGCATGTCAGTACCCTGTTCCCACTCGCTGCACCTATCCTGCCTTTAACCCTGTAAAGAAGCCCTCTGTAGCAACTGTTCCCTCCCCTGTTCCATCCTCTAGCTCTTCTCTGTCTCCAGCTGCTCCATCCGTTTACAAACCTGCGCTTACTTACAGTGCTCCAGTAACTAAAACCAGGAAAAGGCGAAAGTTCTTTCCAACCAATACCATCCTGCCAGTATCCAAACCGGTCAGCCTCCCATCTGAGAACCTGCCTTCCGTGGTGCAGCCTGGTGCCTCGGCGCCCACAATTCAGCCTGATGCCTCTACCCAGCCTGATGCCTCTACCCAGCCTGATGCCACTATTCAGCCTGATGCCACCATTCAGCCTGATGCCACCATTCAGCCTGATGCCTCTACCCAGCATGATGTTTCTACCCAGCCTGATGAACTGATCCAGCCTGATGATTCCATTAGGCCAGTTGACTCGATGCCCGCTGTCGATCCAGACGATCCGGTACCTGATGACCCAGTACCCGCTGTCATGCCTGGTGATCCGATGCCCGCTGTCAAGCCAGACGATCCAATGCCTGATGACCCAGTGCCCGCTGTCATGCCTGGTGACCCGATGCCCGCTGTCGGGCCAGACGATCCAATGTCTGACCCAGTGCCTGCGGTCATGCCAGTTGACTCGGAGCCCACTGTCGTGCCTGTTGATTCGGTGCCCACTGCCTTGCCAGATGACGCGGTGCCCGCTGGCGAACCAAATGACCTGATGCCTGGTGACCCAGTGCCCGCTGTCATACCTGGTGACCCGATGCCCGCTGTCGAGCCAGACAATCCCATGCCTGATGACCCAGTGCCCGCTGTCATGCCTGGTGACCCGATGCCCGCTGTCGGGCCAGACGATCCAATGTCTGACCCAGTGTCCGCGGTCATGCCAGTTGACTCGGAGCCCACTGTCGTGCCTGGTGACTCGGTGCCCACTGCCTTGCCAGATGACGCGGTGCCCGCTGGCGAGCCGAATGACCTGATGCCTGGTGACCCAGTGCCCGCTGTCATGCCTGGTGACCCGATGCCCGCTGTCGATCCAGACGATCCGGTACCTGATGACCCGGTGCCCGCTGTCGTGCCAATTGACTCAGAGCCCACTGTCGTGCCTGGTGACTCGGTGCCCACTGCCTTGCCAGATGACGCGGTGCCCACTGTCGAGCCAAATGACCTGATGCCTGGTGACCCGATGCCCGCTGTCGAGCCAGACGATCCAATGTCTGACCCAGTGCCCGTGGTCATGCCAGTTGACTCGGAACCCACTGTCGTGCCTGGTGACTCAGTGCCCACTGCCTTGCCATATGACGTGGTGCCCGCTGGCGAGCCAAATGACCTGATGCCTGGTGACCCGATGCCCGTTGTCGTGCCTAATGACCCGATGCCGGTCGCCCCGCCTGGGGGCCCGATGCCTGTCGCCCCGCCTGGGGGCCCGATGCCTGTCGCCTGCCTGGGGGGCCCGGCGCCCATCGCCCCGCCTGGGGGCCCGATGCCCGTCGCCCCGCCTGGGGGCCCGATGCCTGTCGCTCCGCCTGGGGGCCCGATGCCTGTCGCTCCGCCTGGGGGCCCGATGCCTGTCGCCCCTCCTGCGGGCCCGGTGCCTGCTGCTCCGACTGGTGGCCCGGTGCCTGCTGCTCCGCCTGGTGGCCCGGTGCCTGCTGCTCCGCCTGGTGGCCCGGTGCCTGCTGCTCCGCCTGGTGGCCCGGTGTCCAGCTCGATGTGCCGCTGCCCGGAGTCCTGCCCGATGTGCCGCTGCCCGGAGTCCAGCCCGGTGTGCCGCTGCCCGGAGTCCAGCCCGGTGTGCCTCTGCCCGGAGTCCAGCCCGGTGTGCCTCTGCCCGGAGTCCAGCCCGGTGTGCCTCTGCCCGGAGTCCAGCCCGGTGTGCCTCTGCCCGGAGTCCAGCCCGGTGTGCCTCTGCCCGGAGTCCAGCCCGGTGTGCCTCTGCCCGGAGTCCAGCCCGGTGTGCCTCTGCCCGGAGTCCAGCCCGGTGTGCCTCTGCCCGGAGTCCTGCCCCATGTGCCAGTCTTTGATATCCCGCCAGTTACCAGACCCGGGCGGTGGAACATTTTGCCCAGCTAGGACTGTTTGGAGCGTCCTGAGGCCGCTCCTTGAGGGGGGGGGTACTGTCAGGAATGGACTTGCCAGTAATGGTGGGACTCACCTGCCTTGTGGGCTGCAGTACCAGGGCTGGCCAGCGGGTGCTCCCAGCAATCAGAGACTCAACCCTGCAGCCAGCCAAACACCTGAAGTTGATTATGCAGATGTATTTAAGGGATGGCCAGACCTGCAGTCTCAGCCTTGGTGTGTGTTTTTCCTGGGCCCTGTATCTTGTTCCTGCATTCCTGTCCCTGTCCCTGTCTGATTCGTTGCTGACCCTGCCTGATCCGGACCTCTGCTGACTTCTCCTGTTTCATCCCTGGCTTGTGACCCCGACCATTCTCTGCCTGACCCCCTGTACCTACCTGCCCGATTGTTATTGACCCGGCCTGCCTGACGACGCTTGCATTGTATGTACTGTAATCTGTGGGTGGTTTGGTTCGTTTGCACTGTGTTATGTTTTAGTATTGCACTGCGTTTATGTTTGTATTGTTAGTCTTTAATAAATTATATTGTTTATAACTTTTCTGAAGCCTGCGTTTCCCTGCATCAGTCACATACCTCTGGTCACACCCCGGAGCCCTGACACCACCAAGTGGGGCCTCGTCCTTTGCTCCAAGCCAACCTGCATCCAACCTGTGTTCCAATGTCCCACTTTAACCATAACTATATACCACCTGCTGTCCAGCCAATAAGTTCTCTGTCCACCATCCTGTTTGGCTCCATAGATCCTTTACTGGCTGATCAAATTGACTTTGCTAATTCCTTGACCATTGCCCAGCCTGATGGCATGCTGCCTACTAATGAGATACAGTCCCATCCTTTACTGCCTGCAGATGGGTTTCAGTCTGCCACTGGTGCCCTGCTGTCTGCTGCCAAATCTTGCCTCGGGTGATCTGCTAACCTCTTGTAATCTTGCCTCACATTTTCCTTTGCCAGTTGCTCAGCTTGGTGGTCCTGAGTCTGGTGTTCAGCCAGAAAATCCTGGTCCTGATGCCCAGTCTGAGGTTTCTAGTGCCCAGCCGGAGAGTTCTGTTCCTGAGGGTCCTGTTCCTTATGTCCTGCTTGAGGGTTGTGTTTCAGTTCCTTTTGTCCAGCCTGGTGGTCCTGTTCCTTTTACCCAGCCAGAGGGTCCCATGCCCGATGACACCTTGCTTCTAATGGTCCTGTGCCCAATGACCCACCTTCCTTTGACAGTCTTGTGTCCAACAACCTGCCTGCCTCTGAGGTATCCGTGCCTGATGATCAGCCTGCCTCTGATGGTGCCCTGCCTGCTGCTTATCCTGGTGGTGCCCCGCCTGATGGTCCTCTGCCTGCTGCCCAGCCAGATGGTCCTCTGCCTGCTGCCCAGCCTGCCTCTGATGGTCCTCTGCCTGCTGTCCAGTCTGCCTCTGATTGTCCTCTGCCTGCTGCCCAGCCTGCTTCTGATGCTCCTGTGCTCGTTGCTTAGTCTGCCTCTGATGGATTTGTGTCCGCTGCCCAGTCTGCCTCAGATGGATTTGTACCCACTGCCCAGCTAGTCTTTGGTACTAGGGTCTCATCTGCTGTTGGGTATAATCTTGCTGTGCCTCTAATTTTGCTGTGCCTCCAAGTTTGTTGCATGCCTGGCATGGGCTACCCACTCAGACAAAGATCGCTGCCCCTCCTGGGTCCCTCTTGCAGCCATTTGTTGCGCCAAAGCTTGACAATCCGAATATCCACTATGTAAGTAAGAACTGCATTCCCCAGTTCATTCCCAGTAGTAGAGACCTTCTTCGAAAGGGCAGAGTTCCATCTGAACCTTGCCCTGACCTAGGTGGTATCTTTGCAATCCCAGGTGCATTAGGGGACCCTCGCTGGGTAACCAATGCCTTGGGTAGATCTATGTGGCTGTTAGAGGGTGGAACAGTTTCTGTCAAACCAAATGTGGAAGGTCCGGTTGGGACACCCTGGTGTCAGGGTTGTTGCATGGATCAGGGATTCTGGTGTCAGGTCTTCAGCTGGCCTTTGGGGGTCCCAGCATTGGCACATGTGCTGCATTGAGGGCATGGAGAATTTGGATGTTGCAACTCTTTAGGAATCTTACCTTTGGGTAACCCAGGCAGCTTTAGGATCCCAGTGGCAGTGTAATCAGACCCTGGCGGGTGGGGCGCATGACCAATTACCAGACTCAGGTGGAACACCTTCCAGCGGGTTAAAAGACTTTGGCTTGAAAAGTGCAAGAGAGTCCTCAGACACTGAGGGGAAACCTTTTTTGGATTTATCCTGCACCACATGGATGTTTGGGTCAAAGGTAAATGGAGCATCCAGAAGTCGCTCTTTAAGGGGGGATGTCAAGACCACTACTTGGGTCATCTGCTGGTGGCACTGTGGTTCCCAGAGTCAAAGGACGCAGTTTCGTTGGTTACCAGTGGGTGTCTCCCAGCAGCTGGGCTGTCCAAATAATTAATAAATAAATAAATAGTGCAGCGCTAAATACTAAAAAAACATTCATATAAATAAATAAATAAATATTCGAATCAATATATATCATATAAATGTGCAATAGTGCAAATAAAGTGTAACACGTGTATTACACAGGGAATAAGCAAGAGTGACCAAGTGATCAATTTTACTCAATACAGTGCAATCTGCGTATTCCCTATAAGGGAATATTCAAAGTGACCAAGTGACCAAACAAACTGTATACCACAAAATACTCTAAAAAACGCCACTCTGTGTGAACATGTCCATATATAAATATAGAGTGTATCTCATACACAATCTTCATGCAAGTGTTGTCAAGTGTCCACACTGTGTATATCCAAAATTAGCTGCAATGGCCCCTCACCTCCTTACATCGACCCTGCAGGGTCAACTCGCTTTGGGAAACAAAACACCACTCTGGTATATCACAGGATCCTCCCCAGCGATGTATGCTCTATAACCAGCTTCCTCTCCGGTTCCTCCTTACACAGATCATACAGGGACACTTCGCCTCAAGGGACAAACACCACTCTGGTGTATCTCAGGATCTTTCCAAGCGCTGTATACTCTCTATTCACATTCCACACTGCACCCCTGACACCCCCAGAATAATCAGGATGATGGGGGTCACCAAACACCCAAAACACCTTGGGGTTTCTATAGATGACAGCGGGGAGGATGAAGATGGTGACCCCCCTAATCCTGATTATTCTGGGGGTATTCAGGGCCAAAATTAGAAGTCTATGCCACACATCACTCGAATGGGTGAGTGCCAAGATCAAGCCTTTTCTGACACTTTTTGTTTACATGAAAAAACAGTTTTTTTTGCTAGAAAATTACTTTGAACCCCCAAACAGTATATATATTTTTTAAAGCAGGGGCCCTAGAGAATAAAATGCTGGGTGTCACACTGCATTTGAGCAGTGATGTTTCAAACGCAAATTTTTGGGAAAAAATAGCCTTTTTGGAATTTTAATGCATAAAAACACACTATATTGCCCAATTGTTTGCTAAATATAAAAGATGATGTTATTCTGAGTAAATGGATGCTAAACATGGCAAGCTTTAAAATTGCGCATGCCCGTGCAACGGCGACAAACTACGCAAATTTTTTATATCAATAGGCGAAGCTTTAAAAGCATTTACAGGTCACCACTTTAGATTTACACAGGGAGGTCTGGTGCTAGAATTACTGCGCCCGATCTGACCTTCACAGTGATAACTCACATGCATGGTGCATGGTCCGACACGGACCGCCGCTTGCGTTTTGCCTTTTTGCATGAGCACGAGGATGAGGGAGGAGGTGAATTTTTTTTTTTAAATATTTATTTTTCTTTTTTTTACTGTCGCTTTCATTTTTTTTCCTTTCACTTTCATTTTTATCACAGGGAATGTAAATATCCCCTGTGATAGCCATAGGCAATGACAGGTACTCTTTTCTGAGAAATTTGGGGTTTATTAGATTGTAGATCTCTCCTCGGTCCTTCCTTGTTTTTCTAATTTTAAAATAGCGCTGTTTGTAACTGGTGAAACCGAAATGATAAAATGCTCATAGCTTCCGGTTTCTTAGACCATAGGGATGATTGGAGGCATTCTGGTCTCCGTTCAGCTCTATGGTCAGCCAGTGGAACTGCCAGCTGCATTCTCGGGTTCCCTAGTGGGAAGGAAGAGCCCAAGAAAACCATGGAAGGTGGTGGTGGTGGTGGTGGGGGGGGCATCCCTTCCTGCTGCTTATAAAAGCGATCCAGTGGCTACTTAGCTGCTAGGGTTGTTTTTTCATGAAGGCTGATCACCAGCTGAAAAAATGATACCAGGATGATGCCTGTAACTGTAGGCATCATCTAAGTATAACCACTGAAAGTCCAGCGATGTACCAGTACGTTGTTGGTTCATGTTGGGCATATATGTAACAACAGAGAACATGGACATATGATGATTCGGGTGTGTGGACCAATGTCCATTCTTTTTTGTGATGCCCATGTTGAGGGTCAGGCCCAAAAAAGTTTTAAATTCAGAAACCGTGCTAGGTTTCCATGCTAATTGTCTGGGAAAAGCTGAATTGATGCAAATCTTCCGTTAGAAACAGTGGATGGGCTAAACGCTAGTGCTGCATTTTTGGGAACACTATACTAAGGAGGCATTAGTATAGTTCTGTTTGTGATCAATATATTGATCCATACAAACACTATACCAATAATGGCGGTGATCAGCGACCTATAGCATGAGTGCGATAGTGTGCGGGCAATCTAACGCTAGCTGACCCTGGCTGGGAGGGAAGCTAACTGACCCTGATGCTATCTGATATTTCTAGTGGCAGTAATACAGTGAAAAATATTATATACTGACATTGTTTTAACGGCACTGGCTTGGTGACATTGTGATCAAAGGGTTAATAAGGACAATCTAACATGTGTGTGTGTAAAATGTAGTGCTTTTACTCAGTGCCATGTTCTCTCTTCTCTCCCTGGACTGGCATAGGGGACAGCGGTGGGCACATGCATGCGCACGCACATGTGGAAATAGAAAGCGACGTAGGGGTAGGTCGCTTTGCCCAGAGCAACATTTTTCTTTTTACAATTTTTTTTTTTAAACACTTTCATCAGAGTAGTGCAAATGTTACCATAGTAACATTATACTACTTTGGGGAGGGTGATCAGGAATTTTTTTTTAACACTTTTTTGTTTAACACAGATTACTGTGGCAGCCTGATTCTACAGTTGTTTATATTAATTTTTTTCTCATTTTCTTTAGTTACTCACCGTATCCCATTCCTGAATTCATTGTTGGACACAGCGTCTTTTATTCTCAACCATATGGTTATAGTGCCACCAGCATGAGTAGCACACTAGGCAGAAAAAAACTCGGCACCATCTATGAGAAGTCCTGGCTGAATAGGCAAACCAGTTAGTCACAAGCAGTGTCAAGGAAAAAACATAGAGGCGTGGTGTTTTGTTTGTCAATGAACTCAGAGAAAGGGTTTTACGGTAAGAAAAAAAAAACATTTTCTCTTGTGTTCATTGATGTCTTATTTTCTCGACCATATGGACTTCTCAATTGCCCACTAAGTGAGGGGTGGAAGAAAAAAACAAGACCAAACATTAAAGACAAAACCTGGCCAACAAGAATTCAACCGGAACACAGGAGCCTAACCAGAACATACACCCCCCAGGAGGGAACAGAAACCCCAAACAGCCGCCTGCAAAACTTTGCAACCAAAACATAAGTCCGAAGATGCCAGGACATCCACCTTGTAAAATTTAGTAAAGCTGTACACAGATGACCAGGTTTGAGACACTGAGCCTGATGATGGAAGGCCCAGGAATCACTAAGCACCTAAGAAGAAGGCGCCGTTACAGGAAAGAGGAAGCTGACCCTTAATGGGCCTGAAACATGGTCTGCCTAATCCATCTAGAATTGGTGGCAGAGGATGCAAATCTGATGAAACATGATGGGATGCAGGGACCACTTGCCTTGGTCCAAAGTTTGACAGTTGAGGTAGTCTACCTGCCAATTGTTAACGCCGGGGATGTGCATGGTGAGAAGTGCCCGCATGTGTCCTTCCACCTACCTGAGGATGCAGGAGGCCTCTAGCGATGCTGCCACACACATTGTCCCACCATGGTGATTTACATAGGCTACCACTGTGACATTGTCTGACTGGATATGGACAGGGTGCCCTCAAAGACGCTTTGTCCACTGCTCCAGGCAGAGTCTGACTGCCTGAAGTTCTAGGACATTGATCGATAACTGGGTCTCCACTGGCATAACCTGTGACCATGGGCTGAGCTTGTCGACAGCACTCCTCCCCAGCAGGAAAGGGTGGCGTTTGTCATCATCACCATCCAATGTAAGGAAAGATTTCCCCCTCCTGAAGGACAGGAGGTCAAAGCCACCAAAGTAGCAACATCCTGGTCTTTTGACCCAGACAAATCTGGGTGTCCAAGGAGTCAGGGAATTTGTCCCACTTGTACAGATTTCCTTCAAGAAGGGCCTCGTATGGAATGGAGCGCATTGATCTACCTCAAAAGGTGAAGACCATCAGTCCCAGGATCTGCATACAACAGTGAAGGGTGGACCACCTCCAGGACAGCAGCAGCCAAATCACTGACTGAAGCTTCCGGACTTTGTCCAGCGGAAGAACTTTGACCAACACTGGAGAGAGTCTGACCTAGATAGTCCAGCTCCCTGGTCAGGAGAAGAGTGGATTTCTGAAAATTCAGGATCTACCCAAACTCTTGCAAGGTGGTGATCATGATCACCACATCATGCTCCATGGCCTAGAGACTCTGCCCTCAAAAGCAGATCATCCAGAAAATAAATCATGGTAATCCCCAATTCTCTCAACACAGCCAGAACTGGAGCCAGCACTGAAAACCCGAGGAGCTGAGGCGAGACCAAAGGGTAGCGCCACAGACTGATAATGCTCCTCTGCCACCAGGAAGCGGAGGAAACACAGGTGCCAGACACGGATGGGGATGTGCATGTAGGCATCCTCGATGTCTATAGATACCAGAAAATCCCCTTGATACAGGGAGGCCACCATGGACTGAATGGACTCCATCCTGAACTTCTGCACGTGCACAAAGCAGTTCAGAGCCTTTGAGACCCAGGATCAGGCAACAACGTCCTTCCTCCTTCAAAATCGTAAACAAGTTGCAGTAGAACCCCCAAAATCATTCTTTGGGTGGAACTGGGACAATCACCCCCTGAGACAGCAAATCCTGCACAGCCCTGTACAAAGCCCACAGGCGAGCTGGGGAAAGCCGCAGGTTGGCGGAAAAATAATAAGGGCAATCTAACGTGTGTGTGTAAAATGTAGTGCTTTTACTCAGTGTCATGTTCTCTCTTCTCACCCTGGACTGGCATAGGGGGCAGCGGTGGGCACACGCATGCGCACGCACATCTGAAAATAGACGCCCACTAGCCGCAAGGGAAACCCCCAAGGATACACAAGTACCCCAGGCCAGCAGAGGAGGTGATACACCACTAGCACTCACCACACCAAGCCAGAGCAGAACAATCAGCAGTCTCACTAGCAGAAGAAGAAAACTGAGGAGCCATGTGGAACACACACACTGTGGTCAGGAAGCCGGGGAACAGCTGCCCTGATGAACTGAAGAGGTCTGAGGTACAGTAGGGATCGAAAGTTTGGGTACCCCAGCTAAAAATTTGTATTAATGTGCATAAAGAAGCCAAGGAAAGATGGAAAAATCTCCAAAATTTTTAGCTGGGGTGCCCAAACTTTCGATCCCCACTGTACCTGTGGGAGCCACAGTGTGGCTACAAGAAAATGGTCGCTATATTCCCGCCCACCAAACAACATAAGGCCAGTCAAAACACATGAAAGCCCACTTGGAGTTTGCAAAAAAGCACCTGAAGGACTCTCAGACGGTGAGGAAAAAAGATTTTCTGGTCTGATGAAACCAAGATTGAACTGTTTGGCCTCAATTCTAAACATATCTAGAGGAAACCAGGCACCGCTCATCACCTGCCCAATACCGTCCCAACAGTGAAGCATGGTGAAGGCAGCATCAAGCTGTGTCATAACAACTGGAATATGTTTTTAATTGAGTTGTCTTATACTTATGTTTTTTTCTAACTTGTTAATAAAATTGTATACATTGTGTGTAGTCCTTGAGCTCCCTAATATAATGACTTGTTCTAACTCTTTACAAAATAGTATCACTATGAAAATATATGTATAGGCAATGAACTGAAACTGCTTGGTACTCACTGCTGTTCATCCAGAGGATCCGAGGGGGCACAGCACTTTTTGGAGGGTTACAAGGCAATTCCACAGAATCTCCTTCTTCGACCTCAACAGGTTCTATGATCTCTTTCGGCCATTTAGGCGTGGCTAGAGGAAGGTAAGATGTGATATTAAAAAATAGTTTTATTATACATAAGCTTGCTTTTACAGACAAAATATTTTAAATGACTGAAAAAAAAGCAAGGCAATTTACGGTACACAAGTGTTGTTCAAGAAACATGAAAAATGACACCCGAATAATTCTTGAACATCTCTGCAATAATGATCTAATGTAATGAAAAATATTATTCCCACCCCCCTGGGACATCATGCTAATACTTTTATTCAAGCGTAAAGACCAATTAGTCTTTTTATAGAGAAACAAGTTCTTTTTCTGTAATAGCACTAGGGTTATGTTATGTAAAATGCCTAAAACTGAACTCCAACTTTATTTTCACTAGAAAGGAATGTGATTATCAATACCAGCATAGATCATCCCCCTGTACCATGTTGCTCAATTTTTTGGCAGATTTCCTGATATTCTGGGTTTAGTTTTTGCTTTGTGTCATGTGACACACTGCCTATCCTGCTGAGTGACTCTGTTCCTTCCACCAGTGGCTAGAGTCAGTAGACTCCCCTTCGTAAACTTTCCAACTCTGTAAAATGATGTAATTTCCCCACACCTGATTCTGGGCAGGATTGAAAACATCCTAGTTAGGATTATTAATTGAATTATTAATTTTCATTTTTTCTTTTTATTATTATGAATTATTTCACATGTGCACCTTTCATCAGATTATTATGGTTGTTTATTGATCTAAATAGTGCAACACGTATAGTTTTTTGAAAATGTTGTTGTTTGGTGAAAACACATAGTGAGTGCAGCTGTTTGTCATTTTATTCACACATTTTTTGATGATTTCTTTTTTAATACACATAGCTCAGGGTGTTTATTTCAATTATTACTAGATAGAGTGTCGATTGGAAGGAGGCAACCATTCTTTCCTTGGGCTTGTGAGTACAGACACAGATCTCGGGGACTCTGTGACCTTTGCTACCCCTCTGATGCCTGAGAAAAGAGAACACTAGCTAGTGTTCTGAAGAGCTTGTCCAGCGGGTGCTACGGCAAAGGACTTTGCTCAATTTCTATTACTTTTGGACTGCCACAGTATAACAAGCCTGTACCTGATGAGCTCAGCCCTTCAACTACTACTGCTAAAAGGGATTATACTCACTCCTAAGCTACTTTTTACTACACTTTAAAGAGAAGTCTGCTATTTGTTTCAGTCAGGACTTCAATACTATAACACAAGATATAAGGTGAGCGCAGATACAATGGTAGCAGCTAGCACAAAAGGCAAGGTAACACACCCACAATAATCAATTCAAATGTAAGTGCAGCGCTAAAGCATAAGTGATAAATGCAATCATAGAGTGCTTATGTGTATAGAAGTGTTCATACAATAAAAACGTCTCAGATTATAAAATGATAGAATCATAAAAAACTCTACAAATCTGAACATAAACAGTCTGTTGCGCTACATGTCACAGAAGTGTCAAGTAATACATGTTTGCTTTTTAGCTTCGGCTCCTGTGGTGAGCTTCTCCCCCCTAGGAGGATCCTTTGCTGGTTTTGCATAGCCCTGACCCTAGAGAAGTCCAGTCCCTATTTATGGCTTCCTGAGACCCCCCATAAGGGTCAACATTAACGCTATTATACAAGTAGTGTTCTGGTGAGTGCACATCCATATAAGGTGGTGGATTCCCATGTTGGATCATGATCACTCTAGAGCATCCCAGATGTTATTGCTACACCTTGTAGTTCCACGATCACCGTACATTGCTGTGACCTGTAGTGCCACAGACTATGTATAATCACTAATATTGCTAAAAAGCACACACGTATCTGTGACCTGTAGTGCCACGGACTATTTATATTCACTATTTATGTTCAGATTTTTAGAGTTTTTTTATGATTCTATGATTTTATATGATCTGAGACGTTTTTATTGTATGAACACTTCTGTAATGGAACTGACCCAAACTGCCCTTGAGTACTTCCATTAGACTACCACTTTCCCATCCGAATACACATAAACACACACATCCCATAATAGTTTGCTCCCAAACAATAGAACAATGGGATGCAGCCACATAACAGCAAACAATCAACAATCCCCCACCCCAATATTAGGACAGATCACCCTGTACCCCTAACAGGCACAGGGTGATTTACACATAAGAGGGATATGGTGTCAAGGCACAGGGTGATTTTCCCAGAGGTTATGTTATTCCATGTGTTGGCATCCATCTTGGATTTCTGCAGAGCATGGTGGGAATCTTTTATGCCTTCAGGTCTCTGAGGTCCATCCCCCAGAGGGGTGTGGCTGATTACATATAAGCCTGTGGTCCGCACATGCTCTTTGCACTTGTGTCGCTACAGCTCTGTTCTGACTCTCGTGACTCTCCTGGAATCTGACTCGGCTTGTGACTCGACCATTCTTTGTGTTCTCCTTTGATCTGACCCTCCGTTGCTGAACCCGGCCCGTGACCTGTGATTCTCGTCTGCTGTCCTGTACCGTTTTGTCCCGTTGTTGTTGACCCGGCCTGCCCGACTACTCTATTGTCCTTTCCACCAGCTACACGCCATTGGCGGCGGCCATTACCGCAACTGGGGTGTCTCGGGGGCCGCGACCTGGTTCCTGGCTGCGTCAAGTCCATCCCCACCATCAGGGGCCCTGGTGAAGGGCAGCCTGGGACTTAGACTCCGCTCCCTGAGGGACTTCGGTCTGTGGGTGGTGGTTGTCGTCAGCCAGTGCGTTACATTGTTATTAGGCCTGCCTATTCGTTCCTCAGCTCCTGCCCTGACATATGGGGAGCTGAGACAGGGGTCTCCCCACCTCTCCAAAGTGAGCTAGGTTCCATGGGCCCACCACCCAAAATGACTCCCGTCACATATCTCCCCTTTCGGCACAGGAGCAGACCCCAGCTGGGTTGACTCCAAAGTTAGTCTGTACTTCCAGTCCTCCAATGCCAGCATCCACACAGTACCCCAAGCAAATTGTCCCACGCAAAGCATTACTCACCCAGCCAACCTCTGCCTCTCTCATAGAACATACCCACTGCTGGGGAGAAGTACAGACTGGTCCTTCTTCCTGAAGTCCTCTCAGCCATTGGAGAGAAGACAGGGTGGCTGGGCAAACTCCATCATGCTGTTGGGGATCTGGGCCGACTGCCCAGCATCCCTGGGGTATCCAGGTGGTGACTGTAGTCTCATCCACTTTGACTTGATGGACAACCCCCAGTGTTCGCAAAGTAAGGCTGACATCCTCCTGACCCAATGCCAGACCCTTTTCTGGGAATGTGTCATTGGAGACCGAAGTCCCATCCACAGACATCAGCTCAAGCTGCAGTTGCGAGGTGCCGATTGCATCCTCTTTCTGTAGCTCCTGCGGTGCTGACTGTTGTGGGCAGAGGTCAACAATGCCATGCCCTGATGCTAGCTCTTCTGCTGGAGGCGCACCAGCTGGTTCCTCCTCAGCAGAAAAGTCAATCAAGTCCCCAGTCTCTGGAACTGGTGTCTGGGGATTGGGGTTCACCATCTCCTGTCCATGGAACCCAAAAGAAGTTACCAGTGCTGGGAAGAGCCTACCAGAGCTCTGCTGTCACATACCTGACCGGAGGCTGTAATAGAGCGGTTACGGTTAAGTGCAGTGCGCCCCTGGAGGTGGAAACAGGAGGTGCAGTGCCCAAAGAAGCACGGGTTGCCAGTGGTGTTGCTGCTTGGAAATGCCTGAAGAGATGGAGCCCGTGGGTGCTCCAGTTGCAGGGTGCATTTCTCCAGAGAACACTTGGATCCCGGAGGATGGGTAGAGTAGTCAGTAGCCAGAGCCAGGATCAATATGGAACAGCAGACAGGAGCAACGTCAGGATCAAGCCAGGGTCATACACAGAGTAGTAGCAGACAGGAACAAGGTCAGGATCAAGCTGGGGTCATACACAGAGCAGCAGACAGGAACAAGGTCAGGAACAAGCCGGGGTCATACACAGAGCAGCAGACAGGAACAAGATCAGGATCAAGCCGGGTCAGTAATGGGTAATCAGCAGAAGACTCAGGACCACAGGAACAGGAGGGGCTGACGATAATCCAGCAATCATTGAGCAGAGCTGCGGTCCTTATAAAGGCCACTGAGTGTCAGCAATTAGTGCACCCTGCGTGTGCTGGTGTGTTTTCATGCACAGGAATGTTTCACTACGTGTCGCCTGCCTATGCACATGCGCACTTCTTTGCGTCAATTGGCGTGGCCATGTTGCGCATTGGCACATTTGCCCGAGCTTCCTCGTCTTTTCCTCTGACATCTGCCCTTTTGTCAGCACTTCAGGTTTGGGGACGGCAATCTCTGGAATTTCCACTGCTGATTCTTGAGCATGCTGCTGAACATGTTTTAGTAGTTGCCTGTATGCCCTTTCCAGATAATGTTCTTTCATCAGCAGGTATTCTAGATCTGGTTCAAGCTCTGAGACCCCTGTGAGACTGAACATAGCCTCTCTGTCTTCTCGCAGGTCCTCAAGGGTAGGTTCTCCTTCATCGCCAAACACAAAATAATCTGTAAGGCTATCCCACAGCAATCCAGAGCCACCAAAATCATATCCCTCCGGAGAGCATTCTGTTGTCACCCCTAAATATTTCTGCTCTGCGTGCCATTGCAGAACCTGATATCGGTTGCCCAGCTCTATCTCTTGCTGGACCAGCCTGTCCAACTCAGTCACCCATTGCTCCTGGGGTCGCTCTCCCAGGAATGGCATCCATAACTCCCATTGGTCCCTGGTTCATTCCCCTGGGGTTGGATAGCACTTGCCTTTGTACATACCAGCAACCTGGAGGGCTCCACTCCAAAGCACCAGCCGAATCCGCTGCCTGAGCTCCAGGTACTCATCCGCAGACATAATCCTGAGGTATGTTGCAAGAATGATCCTCAGCAGCCCCGTGAACTCTGATGCCAGGTCCATATCTCCACTAGGGTGACCGACATCTACTTTCCTGATCTTGAATCCCGGTGGTGGTTTGGATGTGTTCACAGCCAGGAAGCACAATCCCACCACTTGCCACCAATGTAACAGAACTGACCCAGACTTCGCTTGAGTACTTCCATTAGACTATCGTTTCCCCGTCTGAACACCAACAACAGACACCACAGCCGAGCATACAAGACTAGATGACACCGGTCTTGAAGTAAACCAGGAGGTAGACTAGTTTATTTGAACACAGGTACAATATATACACAACAAAGGGGCAATTCCCCCTCCCTGCATAATGATACAGGGCGGGGCAATCTACATTTAGTAACAAGAGACACACAGGTATTCAAACTTCACACCAGCAGACAGTCCCATCAGGAGGGAAGGCTGCTGGAGACACCCCCCCCCCCCTCTAAGCTAATACACATAAACACATGCATCCCATAAAAGTTTACTCCCAAACAATAGAACAATGGGATGCAGCCATATAACATCAAACAATCAGCAACCCCACACCCCAATATTAGGACAGATCACCCTGTACCCCTAACAGGCGCAGGGTGATTTACACATGTGACGGAAGCGTAGGCAGGGCAGAACACACAAAGAAGACGGTAAACACACAAAGCTTTATTGAACTATGGAAGGCACTCAATCATGCAGTTCATGGCATTCCGCAACATGCGGCTTGAAGGGACACTCACGACAAGCGGGTTCACGGGACTCAATGGGAACTTGGCTGTGGGGTCTGACCTCAGCACAGCTCCCACACAGCTCTCTAGGGACAACAGCAGGCTCACAGGGACTCAGCGGGACCTTAGCTGTGGGGTCTGACCTCAGCACAGCTCCCACACAGCTCTCTAGGGACAACACCAGGCTCACGGGGACTTAGCGGGACCTTGGCTGTGGGGTCTGACCTCAGCACAACTCCCACACAGCTCTCTAGGGACTACCCCAGGCTCACGGGGACTCAGCGGGACCTTAGCTGTTGGGTCTGACCTCAGCACAGCTCCCACACAGCTCTCTAGGGACAACACCAGGCTCACGGGGACTCAGCGGGACCTTGGCTGTGGGATCTGACCTCAGCACAGCTCCCACACAGCTCTCTAGGGACAACAGCAGGCTCATGGGGACTCAGCTGGACCTTGGCTGTGGGGTCTGACCTCAGCACAGCTCCCACACAGCTCTCTAGGGACAACACCAGGCTCACGGGGACTCAGCGGGACCTTAGCTGTGGGGTATGACCTCAGCACAGCTCCCACACAGCTCTCTAGGGACAACACCAGGCTCACGGGGACTCAGCGGGACCTTGGCTGTGGGATCTGACCTCAGCACAACTCCCACACAACTTTCTAGGGACAACACCAGACTCACGGGGAATCAGCGGAACCTTAGCTGTGGGGTCTGACCTCAGCACAGCTCCCACACAGCTCTCTAGGGACAACATCAGGCTCATGGGAACTAAGCGGGGCCTTAGCTGTGGGTTCTGACCTCAGCACAGCTACCACACAGCTTTCTAGGGACAACATCAGGCTCACGTGGACTCAGCGGGACCTTAACTGTGGGTTCTGACCTCAGCACAGCTCCCACACAGCTCTCTAGGGACAACATCAGGCTCACAGGGACTCAGCGGGACCTTAGCTGTGGGGTCTGACCTTAGCACAGCTTCCGCACAGCTCTCTAGGGACAACATCAGGCTCACGGGGACTCAGCGGGACCTTGGCTGTGGGGTCTGACCTCAGCACAGCTCCCACAGCGCTCTCTAGGGACAACATCAGGCTCACGGGTACTCAGCGGGAGCTTGGCTGTGGGTTCTGACCTCAGCACAGCTCCCACACAGCTCTCTAGGGACAACATCAGGCTCACGGGAACTCAGCGGGACCTTAGCTGTGGGGTCTGATCTCAGCACAGCTCTCTAGGGACAACATCAGGCTCACGGGGACTCAGCGGGACCTTGGTTGTGGGGTCTGACCTCAGCACAGCTCCCACACAGATCTCTAGGGACAACATCAGGCTGGGGGGGGGGGTGGCGAACCTCCTCAGCACACAGATAATCTGGGCCCCAGAGTATTAGGCAGAGTATCGTAGGGCCCGCAGCAAAGCAGTTCTAGCACACAGCAACAGCGGGTAATCCGGGCCCCAGAGTATTAGGCAGAGTATCGTGGGGCCCGCAGCAAAGCAGTTCTAGCACACAGCACAGTGGGTAATCCGGGCCCCAGAGTATTAGGCAGAGTATCGTGGGGCCCGCAGCAAAGCAGTTCTAGCACACAGCACAGTGGGTAATCCGGGCCCCAGAATATTAGGCAGAGTATTGTGGGGCCCACAGCAAAGCAGTTCTAGCACACAACACAGCGGGTAATCCGGGCCCCAGAGTATTAGGCAGAGTATTGTGGGGCCCACAGCAGACAGTCCTGACCCAGAGAATTAGCAGAGTAACATTAGCGGGGTGGCAGCGGATACTCCCAGCCCTGGAGTATTAGCAGAGGGCAGCGGGTATTCCCAAACCTGGAGTATTCTGCAGAGTGGCAGCGGATAAGAGTCCTGACCTTTGGGGGGGGGGGTCTCCTGCAGAGTGCTGATCGGGGATGGCTGCGGAGGTCTGGTCCCCACCCGGACCTCCCAAAGGCTTGCAGTACAGCAGCGGCGGAGACAGAAGACAAAGGCCGGGTCCCGCGCCAGCCTTTTTAAGGCCAGCCAGGACGCTTCCCGATTGCCCCGGCAATGTCCGGCCCAGCGCCACGTTGCCGGGGCAACGAGGCACGCCCCCTTGACTCGGGCTGCGCACTCGTGAACGCGGCCTTTGTCTCCTGGCGGGCGCAGAGCGTGGGAAGCCCCTGTGCCCGTGCTGTACCCACCGGGGGAGCGCGGAGACCTGTTGGCGGCCCCGCGCCAGAATCCCTCAGCGGGGTGTCACTCCTCTCCGGCTATACGGCCGTAGAGGTGTGAGGTCCGCCACAGGGGTCACTTTCCTCCCATCCTGCACGGCCTGCCTTCAAAGGCCGCATCAGGATGTGAGGAGGTGACAAGGGGCAGGGGGGTGAGTTGACCCCCCTCATCCTGTGCAGCCTATCTTCAAAGGCTGTGACAGGATGAGGAAAGGATGAAGGGACACAGAAAGACACAGGCACAGGGGGTGGGGGGGGGAGAGGAGCAGACACTCCGTGACAACACATAAGAGGGATTTACACATAAGAGGGATATGGGGAGCTGAGACAGGGGTCTCCCCACTTCTCCAAAGTGAGCTGGGTTACTTGGGCCCCCCTACCCTGAGTGACTCCCGTCACAACTCCTATTCACATAAACACTCTATGATTGCATTTTTCACTTATGCTTTAGCGCTGCACTTACATTTGAATTGAGGACTTCAATACTGCTCAACTAAGAGATAAGTTCAGATGTCCTCAGTGTGAATAGTTCTAATTTTGAAGTATCCTACTACAATTTCCCATCCCTATCCCCAGTTCTACAATAAAACTCCAGTTCTAAAAATAAAACTCCAAAAACAAACATTCCCTGGACTATTCATTGAAGACAACAAGCAGAAGTGTGTGTGTGTCAGGGATCTCCTCGATCCCCGCCGCGATGGTCCCGGCGCAGGCGCAGTGCACCGCCCTGTGCAGGGACACGGGCACTAGGTCCGGGCCGGCCGCGGCGTTCGAGTTCACGCATGCGCAGTAGAAGCCGTGGCCGCCCGCTGGGCACCAATGGCAGCGCAGGGCGGGATATTTAAATGTCCCTGAGCTGTCATTCAATGCCCCTCATTAGTTCTGACCTACTGTTGCTGACCTGGCGTGTGACCCGACTATTCTCTGCCCGCTCCCTTGTACCATACTGTCCTCTCCGTTACCAACTCGGCCCGTCTGACTTCGCACTTGTTCAGCCATCCATCCCATCGGGGTCACCCGACCTCCTCACATCTGGCTCTCCCTGGTTGGAGCCCCTGGCGAACACCCCTACCGCTGACAGGTGTGCTCAGTAGTGGCGACCTGGTCCCGGGGTACTCCAAGTCCATCCCCACCATCAGGGGCTCTGGTGAACAAGTGCCCTGGGGCTTGGACTCCGCGCTCTGGGCACGCCTGACCAGTGGAGTGCTAGTGGTGCCGCTCGGCGGTCCCTCACAGTACCAGAAGGCCATGACTGAGCCTCGAGGAGGACCCTCCCCGATGGAGGAGGTTTGCAGGCACCTGGCTACCCTGACGCAAGCAGTAAACGTGTTACAGGACAGATGTTTGCAGATTGAGAATCGGTTCCAGGCCTGCACCATATCTGCTCCTGTTTCACAGGCCCCGGCTCCTGCACCCCCGGTCGCAGCAGCCCATGAGCCGTCTCCCGGGCCTTCCGCATCACTCCCTATGGCGGAACCCCGAGTACCCTTACCCGAGCGCTTCCACGGGGATCGCACACGCTTCCGGTCATTCCGTGACTCCTGCCTGCTCTATTTCGAACTGCAACCACGGACTTTTCTGACGGATTCAGTGAAAGTGGGGTTTGTTATCTCCCTGTTGCAGGGTGAACCCCAAGACTGGGCCCACCGACTAAGGGGAAATAATGATCCCCATCTGGTTTCAGTTGACAACTTTTTTAATGCTATGGCCATCTTATACGATGATCCACAACGGGCAGCCTCAGCCGAGGCCACATTATACGCACTCCGACAAGGTCGGCGAGCGGCTGAGGAATACGCCTCTGACTTTAGGCGTTGGATGGGGGACACTCGTTGGAACGAGTTTGCGCTTTTGCACCAGTTCCGTATGGGCCTCTCAGAGGCTCTGAAAGACGAGCTCACCCGGGTGGAGGTGCCCGAGACATTAGAGGACTTGATTGCACTAACCATTAAAATTGACCGTAGATTACGGGAGCGCAGATTGGAGAGGTCTGGTCAGGGTCGCGGAAATACCTGGGGGTCATTCCAAGGATCCAGTCAAACTACTAGGCCAAACATCCAGAACCTGCCGTCTGAGGATGCTCCCGAACCCATGCAGCTAGGCCTGGCACGGCCTAAGCTACCGCCAGAGGAACGCCAGCGCAGACGCTCCCAGAACCTGTGTCTCTACTGCGGTGAAGCTGGTCACATGGTACGTTCCTGCCCACAGAAACTGAGTAAGTTCACCTCATCTTCTTTATCTATTGGCAATATGAATCCGTCCCAATACTTAGTTGTGCCCCTCTCCTTTCAGCTTTCAGAAAGGACCATGGAGGTGACGGCCATAGTTGATTCGGGGGCATGCAGCTGTTTTGTGGATATCAATTTTGCTCACCGGCAGGGTATCCCCCTCCATCCAAAGGAGAAAGGGTTTCACATCTTTTTGGCTGATGGCTCCCGGATAAAGTCAGGGGTGGTTAACCAGGAGACCCCTTCCATTGTTACTTCCATTGCCGGCCAACACCGGGAGCTCCTCCGCCTGGATGCTATTGCATCACCCCTTTTCCCAGTCATTCTGGGGCTCCCATGGTTGCCGGCCCATAACCCCCAAATTGACTGGGAGACTGGGGTTGTCTCGTTCCCTTCCCCATACTGTTGGGAACTGTGCCGAACTTCGGACCCGGAGGTCCCCCAGGTCCTCCTGTGCTCTGAAGGGGATGCCAGCCTAAAACAAGTGATTCCTGCAGCCTATCATGAGTTTCTTGATGTGTTCAGTGAATGGGGAGGAGATACTCTACCCCCCCCACCGCCCGTATGACTGTCCTATTGACCTGTTACCTGGTTCAGAAATTCCCTTTGGGCGAATTTTTCCCCTTTCTGAGCTGGAATTAGGGGCCCTGAAGGACTATATTGAGGACAGCCTCCGGAAGGGATTCATCCGTCCCTCCACTTCCCCAGCAGGTGCAGGGATCTTTTTTGTAGAAAAGAAGGACAGACTTTAAGGCCATGTATTGACTATCGGGAACTGAATAGGGTCACAATCAAAAATCGTTACCCATTACCACTGGTACCGGAATTATTCCAGAGCTTAAAGGCTTCAGTAGTATTTACCAAGCTGGACTTAAGGGGAGCCTACAACTTGGTTCGCATAAGGGAGGGGGATGAGTGGAAAACGGCCTTCCGCACCCGTTTTGGCCATTTCGAATACCTGGTCATGCCTTTCGGGTTGTGCAATGCACCGGCCACCTTCCAGCACTTTGTAAACGACATCTTTAGGGACTTCCTGGATATCTTGGTCATCGTTTACTTAGACGACATTTTGATTTTCTCATCCTCCCTGGGGGAGCACAGGGTACATGTAGCAAAGGTGTTGGGGCGGTTGCGGCAGCATGGGTTGTACGCTAAAGCAGAGAAATGTTGCTTTGAACAGTCTAGCATTACATTTCTGGGCCTGATTATCTCCACCGCGGGGGTCGCAATGGACCCTCAGAAAGTCTCTGCGATCCTAGATTGGCCTGAACCCACAGACAGGAAAAGCGTCCAACGATTTATCGGGTTCGCAAACTTCTACTGGAAGTTCATCAAGAACTTCTCGGGTCTGGTCTCCCCCATCACTCGGTTAACCAAGCTTGGGACACGATTCAGATGGACGCCAGAGGCACAGGAAGCTTTTGAAGCATTAAAGAAGTTATTCACCTCGGCACCCATTCTGGGTCACCCTGACGCCTCCCTACCCTACATCTTAGAAGTAGATGCGTCAGAGAACGCGGTTGGCTCCATTCTTTCCCAGCGAAAGGGCGCCAAGGAATTACTTCACCCAGTAGCATTCTTCTCACGGAAACTTACCCCTGCGGAGAAGAATTATGACATCGGCGATCGAGAACTACTGGCTATCAAGACCGCATTAGAGGAATGGAGGTACCTGCTGGAAGGTGCCTCACACCCCATCCTGATATTCACAGACCACAAGAACCTGGAATATCTGAGGACCGCCAAACGTTTGCGCCCACGACAAGCGAGATGGGCATTGTTTTTCTCGAGGTTCCATTTCCACATCACATACAGGCCGGGATCAAAGAACACGAAGCCAGACGCATTGTCGCGCATGTATGAGGACGCCAAGGAGATCCCAGTACCGGACACTATTCTGCCTGCAGGAAACTTCTTGGCCCTCCAGACGAACCTTCGCTCCAAGATACTGAGAGCATCCACAGCCATGTCTACCCCAGATGTGGCGCCCCTCCAGAACAAGGGGGGACTCCTATGGAGGGAGAACCGGATTGTGGTGCCGGAGGAAGCCCGAACCCTAGTCTTGGGACATTGCCATGACCACCCGATGGCAGGACATTTTTGCCCGGTCAAGACCCTGGAACTTCTCCGACGTTCCTTCTGGTGGCCAGACATGGCCAAGGATTGTAAGAGCTACGTGGGCTCCTGTGTCATCTGCCAGCGCAACAAGCCTTCAAGGAATAAGGCGTGGGGTCTGCTACGTCCATTACCCATCCCTGAACGGCCTTGGCAGAAGATCTCTATGGACTTCATAGTCGAACTTCCACCTTCACTTGACCACACAGTAATTCTCGTGGTCGTGGACCGTTTATCTAAAATGGCCCATTTTATACCATTACGGAAGACTCCATCGGCAGCCGAGACGGCGCAAGTTTTTATTCGAGAGGTTGTAAGACTGCATGGGGTCCCTGAAGACATCGTCTCGGACCGAGGTGTGCAATTTACCTCGAGATTTTGGAAGGCATTGTGCAAAGCCCTGGATATCAAACTATCCCTTTCCTCGGCATTTCACCCTCAGACCGATGGACAGACCGAAAGGACCAATCAGACCCTGGAGCAATACTTACAATGCTACACATCTTTTACTCAGGACGATTGGGTACCACTTCTCCCTCTGGCGGAATTTGCGTATAACAACGCTTGCCATTCAGCAACAGGGCAGTCCCCGTTCTTCTCCAACTATGGGTTTCACCCTGTCTTCCTCCTGGATTTGGTCCCGGAATGCCCAATTCCAGCAACACAGGATTCACTAACTTTTTTCTCTTCGAACAATAAGAAACTACAGGAAGCCATCAGTCAGGCCCAAGAAGATTACAAAAGGGCTTTTAATAGGAAACGAAGAGCAGATCTGGTGTTGCGGCCCGGAGAGAAGGTTTGGCTGGCTACCTCTAACTTGAGGATGCTCTGCCCTTCAAAAAAGTTGGGACCTAAATTTATAGGCCCTTTTTGCCTTAAGCGGATGGTCAATGAAGTGGCCTATGAACTTGTCCTCCCTGAGACACTCAAGATCCACCCAGTCTTCCACGTGTCCCTGCTGAAGCCGGTAGTCCCTGATGCCTTCCCGGAACGGGAATCCAGGCCCCCGGAAGCCGTAACAGTCGAAGAGGAAGAAGAATTTGAGGTGGAATCAATCCTGAAGTGCCGATGAAGGGGGGGCCAGACCCAATTTCTTATCAAGTGGAAGGGCTACGGCCCTGAGGACAATTCTTGGGAACCAGCACATAATGTCCATGTACCCAGACTTGTCCGGAGGTTTCTTTGTGACCACCAATGGTGGAGAGATCGGGTGGGCATCCGGAGGTTGCCCGTAAGGGGGGGGCAATGTCAGGGATCCCCTCGATCCCCGCCGCGATGGTCCCGGCGCAGGCGCAGTGCACCGCCCTGTGCAGGGACACGGGCACTAGGTCCGGGCCGGCCGCGGCGTTCGAGTTCGCGCATGCGCAGTGGAAGCCGTGGCCGCCCGCTGGGCACCAATGGCAGCGCAGGGCGGGATATTTAAATGTCCCTGAGCTGTCATTCAGTGCCTTCTGGTCTTACCTGTATCCTGTGATTCTGAACCTGTGCCTAAGTAAGTTATTGACCCGGATTGCTCTTGACCTGCTGATTTCTCCTGCCCAGACCTTTGCTTTGCCTGACCTCTCTTTCTGAATGCCCCTACTGTTCTGACGTTCTGACCTACTGTTGCTGACCTGGCGTGTGACCCGACGATTCTCTGCCCGCTCCCTTGTACCATACCGTCCTCTCCGTTACCAACTCGGCCCGTCTGACTTCGCACTTGTTCAGCCATCCATCCATCCCATCGGGGTCACCCAACCTCCTCACATCTGGCTCTCCCTGGTTGGAGCCCCTGGCGAACACCCCTACCGCTGACAGGTGTGCTCAGTAGTGGCGACCTGGTCCCGGGGTACTCCAAGTCCATCCCCACCATCAGGGGCTCTGGTGAACAAGTGCCCTGGGGCTGGGACTCCGCTCTCTGGGCACGCCTGACCAGTGGAGTGCTAGTGGTGCCGTTCGGCGGTCCCTCACAGTGTGTGTATTTGGCTGAAGAAACACACTGTGCCTGGCTGTGAGTTGAAGTAAGGGAAACCGGAGCAAAAGTGCAAGGGGCCGTCGCAAGGTTAGCATGTGGGGACATCAGTCTGGGATTTTCCCCTTGGAAGTCATAGTGGTTGCTACGGGCAACAGAAGAGATTGTCGCTGTTGTGTGTAGAGGCAATTGGGATGTTGAATTGCAGAGAGGCAAACAATGTGCTTTACAGTTAAGGACACTGCCAGATCAGGGGCTTTTCCTGGTGGCAGCAGCAAATGTTGATGTGTGGCGTGGCAGTGAGAGAGCCAGTGAAGTCTGTCTGAAAGGAGACAGGATCATTATCAGTGTCTGTGCCACAGAAGATGTCTGCTACACAGTTGCCAGTAACGGGACATTTTCAAATGGTGGCAGTGAAAGGGTTAACTAGCAGAGTGGGAAACAGCACACTGGGACTGTCTGCCCAACAGGAGGGTCCGCCCTTCATAAAGAATGGGCGGAGTCGGCACCCAAAGTAGGCCAATGAAGAGGGGCGGAGCTAAGCCACCATTCTGGGTGCAACTGAGGAAGAACCACGTGTGAGGAGTAGCAAGATGACGGCAGCAGATGTGCTTGTCGGAACTGCTGAGAAAGGTGGTGAACATCCAGCATGGCTAACCGACACCAGAGTACATTTGGCCCCCCATGGGAGTCTGGCCTGATGCAGTGGAGAGGATCTGCCAGACCAGGGAGACTAGTATCGTCTCTGTGCGAGACACCCACCCAGTTCAGGCTGAATACCAACCAGTTGCTTCAACAGCAGTCACTATTAGTCGCTCACAAATAGGGACCCCAGCCGCAATGGCTTACGGAGTACAGAGGTTAGCTTCCTGGGGCTCTTTAGGAGAGGAGGAGTCATGAGCTATTGACATTGGGTCAACTAGCTTCCAGTACCACTATGGATCCCAAGAAGAAGGGTTAGCAGACTGGGAGCCAGTTGAAGAGACTGAATTTGTCCATGAGGCTGCAGAGGAGAAAGGCTCTCAGCTCTCAATGCTCTAACCTGTTTGACAAGGAAGATGCCATCATTGTGCAGTGTGCAAGAAATTTGGGGTTCTGTGAAGCCTATGTAAATGGGAGCCTTATCTGTTCTCTCGTAAGAGTTATGCTTAGTCTTGAGCTGAGAATGAGGCCTACAACATCCTTATCAAAGAGGAAACAGCCCTAATATGCCCCACCTGGGAGAGGTGATAGGTAGAAATTACCCAGGTTCTCTCACCTTCAGTGTATTGTGAAGGTTGTGGAAGAAATTGAGGCCAAGAGGGGCTCTTGGGGTGAAGAAGCTTTATGTACATCCCTAAGACCTTCCGCAACAGAACGAAAGCTCCACTCTGGGAAGAATTCCTGTCTGTCAAAGAAAACTGGAGTCTGGAAAGATCCATCTTCATCGACAAAGTGGTGATCAAGAGAGCCAGACGGCAATGTCAAGTGTGGACCAGCAATGTCTGGGGCCCTGATGGAAAGATGGTCCAGATAAATCATCCAGATTCTTACTGCTGAGGATCGTTGCTAAAATGTTCTGTTAGAAGTTGTTAGAATTACTACAGTTGCAGGTACAGTAAGAGGGAAATCCCTCTATTCACAAATTCCCCTTCCCCTTCTACCCTTGAAAATTGAAAAGGGGTACATCTGGTGATTGTGCTATTTTCAGAAGAAAAGGCCTTTTCCTATCCAACACCCATGGCTACAACCTGGAGGGGGTAAACTCCTAATGCTCAGAGAACTCCCTTGTTTTTCTTCGAGTTAAGTCTATGTGGGCTGCTGTTGTGTGAAAGGACAGCGGCTCACCTTCATTCTACTAAAGTTCAGCGTGTTCTGAAGAGCTTCAACGGGTGCTACTGCAAAGGACTTTTTCTCAGTTTCTGTTACTTTTGGACTGCCACGGTCTGCCATTACAGGCTAGTACCTAAGAGCTCAGCCCTGCCTACCCTACCTCTAAAAAGGGACTTTGCTCACTCCTAAACTACTTGTTACTACATTTTAAAGAGAAGTCTGCTATCTGCTTTCAGTCAGGACTTTAATACTGCTCAACTAAGAGATACGTTCTGATGTCCGCAGTATGAATAGTTCTAATTTTGGAGTATCCTGCTACAATTCCCCATTCCTATCTCAAGTTCTACAAAAAAAACTCCATAAACAAACATCCCCTAGACAAACATCTCCTAGACTGGTCATTGAAGACAGCCTAAATCCCAAATGAAGTGAGCAACAGGGTTATTTTTTTTTTTTAAATCAGAATAATTTTATATTTACACGAACAAAACAACCATTTGTGGCAGCTAACATTTACCATACAAAAACCACGTTCAACCATAAAAGTTTAATTACACTTTAAGAGCTACATTCCCCAGTCTGACTCAAATTTTCATTCTCCAATTGTTCTGCAATGCAGGTTAATGTCTACTTGTTGTTAATGTTTCAACACAAACCAGTAATATTTTAGACCCTGATGAATTATCTGAACTATATGTAAATGCAGTATTCAACACATAGTAAAAGCTGATGGTAAACATACCTTCTACGATCACATGGACCTCATTTGACACAGCTGTACCCAGGTCATTTCTGGCAAAGCAACGATATTTTCCCTGGAAATCCTTTATATTTCCATTGGAATTGGAAATGACTAAAGTTCCAGACGTTTTATTCTGTATGACTCTTGTGTCATTTGGTTCAAACCGTACCCCATCTTTTTCCCAACTATACCTAAAATAGAAATGATGATAATAAAGGGAATTAATTAATTATGTAATATGTCATATGTAAAATGAAAATGTCATCTTAGGTATTAATTAACCACTAGCCTACAGGGCACTTATACCCCCTTCCTGCCCAGGCCAATTTCCAGCTTTCAGCACTGTTGCACTTTGAATGACAATTGCGTGGTCATTAGTATAAACTCTGCACAATACCACCTTTACCAATAAAAAACCTACCCAAAAAAGAAAAGTCAAATACTTTCACCCTTGAAAGTCAACGTACAGTCAGGTCCATATATTTTGGGATATCGACACAATTCTAACATTTTTGGCTCTATACACCACCACAATGGATTTGAAATGAAACAAACAAGATGTGCTTTAACTGCAGACTGTCAGCTTTAATTTGAGGGTATTTACATCCAAATCAGGTGAATGGTGTAGGAATTACAACAGTTTGCATATGTGCCTGCCACTTGTTAAGGGACCAAAAGTAGTGGGACAGAATAATAATCATAAATCAAACTTTCACTTTTTAATACTTGGTTGCAAATCCTTTGCAGTCAATTACAGCCTGAAGTCTGGAACGCATAGACATCACCAGACGCTGGGTTTCATCCCTGGTGATGCTCTGCCAGGCCTCTACTGCAACTGTCTTCAGTTCCTGCTTGTTCTTGGGGCATTTTCCCTGCAGTTTTGTCTTCAGCAAGTGAAATGCATGCTCAATCGGATTCAGGTCAGGTGATTGACTTGGCCATTGCATAACATTCCACTTCTTTCCCTTAAAAAACTCTTTGGTTGCTTTTGCAGTATGCTTTGGGTCATTGTCCATCTGCACTGTGAAGCGGCGTCCAATGAGTTCTGAAGCATTTGGCTGAATATGAGCAGATAATATTGCCTGAAACACTTCAGAATTCATCCTGCTGCTTTTGTCAGCAGTCACATCATCAATAAATACAAGAGAACCAGTTCCATTGGCAGCCATACATGCCCACGCCATGACACTACCACCACCATGCTTCACTGATGAGGTGGTATGCTTAGGATCATGAACAGTTCCTTTCCTTCTCCATACTCTTCTCTTCCCATCACTCTGGTACAAGTTGATCTTGGTCTCATCTGTCCATAGGATGTTGATCCAAAACTGTGAAGGCTTTTTTAGATGTCGTTTGGGAAACTCTAATCTGGCCTTCCTGTTTTTGAGGCTCACCAATGGTTTACATCTTGTGGTGAACCCTCTGTATTCACTCTGGTGAAGTCTTCTCTTGATTGTGGACTTTGACACACATACACCTACCTCCTGGAGAGTGTTCTTGATCTGGCCAACTGTTGTGAAGGGTGTTTTCTTCACCAGGGAAAGAATTTTTCGGTCATTTTTTTTTTGGTCTTTTTTTTTTTTTTTCCATGGTCTTCTGGGTCTATTGGTGTTGCTGAGCTCACCGGTGCGTTCCTTCTTTTTAAGAATGTTCCAAACAGTTGTTTTGGCCACGCCTAATGTTTTTGCTATCTCTCTGATGGGTTTGTTTTGTTTTTTCAGCCTAATGATGGCTTGCTTCACTGATAGTGACAGCTCTTTGGATCTCATCTTGAGAGTTAACAGCAACAGATTCCAAATGCAAATAACACACTTGAAATGAACTCTGGACCTTTATCTGCTCATTGTAATTGGGATAATGAGGGAATAACACACACCTGGCCATGGACCAGCTGAGAAGCCAATTGTCCCATTACTTTTGGTCCCTTAACAAGTGGGAGGCACATATGCAAACTGTTGTAATTCCTACACCGGTCACCTGATTTGGATGTAAATATCCTCAAATTAAAGCTGACAGTCTGCAGTTAAAGCACATCTTGTTCGTTTCATTTCAAATCCTTTGTGGTGGTGTATAGAGCCAAAAAAGTGTCCCAAAAATAAATGTCCCAAATAATAAATGTCCAAAAAGTCTCTAAATAATAGTGTCTTTTCCACCTCCAAACCAAATAATTTCTTTCTTAAGATGATCCAAACGTAACTTATCCAGAATCTTTGTGTACCTCAAAAAATATAAACTTAAAATAGTGTATTACCTTTTACATAAAATGATAAAGTGCCATAAATCATGTATCATGCAATCTGCATAACATGTGCACTCAAATCACACGTGAAAAGAAGAGAAAAAAAAAATATTCAATAATAAAAATATATCAGTATGACTACCAAAACAAAAATTCAAACAATACCTCAAAAACAATGCATACATGAATAATATCAAAACGTGAACATTCCAAAATCAAAAATATGTGATCCACTCTACATAGTACAATTGATAAAATTACTTAATAAATATTAAATAACACTGTTCAACAAATTTTTATTTTTTGCCAGTTTTGGAAACAAAAGGATCCATTTCTTAATGAATTTCACATTCTGAGTTCAAATATAACAATGAAATTTGTCAATTGGCTCTAGTTTTTCTGTTAACGGAAAGTTTTCTACTATAGGCGTAATGACTACATAATGCACAATAATTATATAGATAGATGTCTTTCCACAAATATAAAGCAAGTGATATTGACTACATAACAAAGCCTAAATGGCATAATATATTGCATAGGATTACCAAGAAAAATTATAGCCATAAGCTAAGTTGAATCATTTTAATACTTAGGATTCTCACTAGTTTTGTCTTCAGTTTGTGTCGGTTTTGCTTCTCTTGGCTTTTCTCTTGTATTCGAGGAAAGGGCTATCTCTTACAACTGTCCAGCAATAGTCAGCAAGCATTGATGGGCTCCATTTACCTTGATATCTTCTTTCCATAGCTGCAATGTCTTGATGGAAGCGCTCTCCGTGTTCATCACTCACTGCTCCACAGTTTGGTGGGAAAAAATCCAGATGCGAATGTAGAAAATGAATTTTTAGAGACATGTTGCAACCCAGATTTCTGTAAGTCTGGATGAGTTTTTCTACCACTTTCTTGTAGTCTGGTGTTTTATTGTTTCCAAGAAAATTTGATGTCACTGATACAAATGCTGCCCAGGCAGCCTTTTCCTTTCCACGCAACAGAGAAAGAAACTCATCATCATGAATAAGTTTACGAATCTGTGGCCCAACAAAGACTCCTTCATTTATTTTTGCAGCACTAAGTGCTGGAAATTTGCTAATCAGGTACTTGAAACCTGCTTTATTCTTGTCCATTGCCTTAACAAAGTTTTTCATTAATCCCAACTTGATGTGTAATGGAGGTAATAAGATCTTATTGCTGTCTACAAGTGCTGGATAGTTAACATTTTTTTCTCCAGGCTGCAATGACTGGCGTAATGGCCAGTCTCTTTTGGCATAGTGCATTTCTCTCACACGACTGTCCCACTCACAGAGGAAGCAGCAGTACTTAGTATATCCACCTTGAAGTCCAAGTAGGATAGCAATCACCTTCAGGTCACCACAAATCGACCATTGATGTTCATCATAGTTGATGCACCTTAAAAGCTCTTTCAAGTTTTCATACGTTTCTTTCATTGAAACTGCGTAAGCAACTGGAACTAACGGCAGCTGATTGCCATTATGGAGCAAAACAGCTTTAAGACTCGCCTTTGAAGCATCAATGAACAGCCTCCACTCATCGGGATCATAGCATACGCTGATGGCTGAGATTAAACCATGAACATTGTTACATACAGCAATATCACCTTCCTGGACGAAGAATGGGATCAGATCTTTCTGACGATGACGGTAGAAAGACGTACGAACATCACTTGCTAGGAGATTCCACTGTTGTAGTCTTGACCCCAAAAGCTCTGCCTTGTTCTTCGGAAGATCCAGGTCTCTGATAAGATCGCTCAATTCCACTTGTGTAATGAGGTGTGGTTTAGTGGGTGTGGATGGAAGAAAGTCTGGGTCATGTGAGGTTGACGGTTGATGACTACACGCTTCAGGTTCTTCCTCACTTGACTCAACCACAAAGGATTCTGGTGCTTTAGGAATTGGTAGCCCCTCTCCATGAGGAATTGGACATATTGCCAATGGAATATTTGGATAGTGCACAGATAACTTTTTCTTCTTATTTAGCCCTTTTGTTGGAGGCACCATACAAAAGTAACAATTACTAACATGATCTGTTGGCTCTCTCCAAATCATTGGCACAGCGAAAGGCATAGATGCCTTTTTTCCATTCAACCATTGCTCCAGTGCCGTCCCACAAGAATTGCAGCATATATGTGGTGCCCAGCTCTTGTCCTGGTCTCCTATCTTGCAGCCAAAATACAAGTTGTAGGCTTTCTTAATCATTCCTGTTATCCTCCTTTTTTGTGAGATAAAAGTTATTTCACCGCAGATATAGCAGAAATTATCTGCTTTATTCACACAAGTTCGAGGCATTACTGAGTAGCCTATATAAGCATAAAACGAAATGTAAAGACGCTGTCGAACTACAATCAGCTGCAGATACTGCAGCTTTTATGCAGTGAAGTGATGCAATTAAAGGCTAATATTGCATCATCTCAGTATACATGCAATTTTCTATTGGTCACCAGTATCAATTGCGCAATATGCAGCTGAAGTTGCATCATAATTTTGAATGGCTTACGTCATTAGATGGGTGAATATATCATGGAAACTAGAGCCAATCAACATTTTTTAGGGTCATTTTCGTTTTCAGCACCCCAAAATTATGCAAGATTAGCTAATTTTATGCCCAAAACTTTTTACCTGTTGAACAGTGTAACTGATTATAAAAAAAATGTGATTATAAAAAGTGACACAACTTGCAAAACCACTCCTGTGGTTTATATAGTGAACCAAACAAATAGTCAAAATAAATTGATGATGAACATAAGGTGTATCACTCCAGCTAGTGCAACAATGGATAATTACCCAAAGCCAATATAAACAGGCTTTCCCTGTCAGTGCGTCAGACGTCACGGCTGACACACTGACACGAAACCGGAAGTGCGGTCGCGGCCATTTTGGAAAAGGGAACATGCGGTTTTTCCCTTAATTGAACTACATTAGAGCAATCTCACATGCTGGAAGCTGCTTTTTCTAATTTTAATGTAAGATACCTAATAAATGTGTTTTGAATTGGTTATATATTATCCTTAATCTCTGGCTTTACTTTATGAGGAACATGGAAGAGTAACAACAAGAATATTAGGATCCTGGAGAGTGCTGTCATCCAGTGTTTTGGGGAAAGCCTGTTTATATTGGCTTAGAGTAATTATCCATTGTTGCACTAGCTGGAGTGATTCACCATCAATTTATTTTCACTATTGATTTGTTTGGTTCACTATATAAACCACAGGAGTGGTTTTGCAAGTTGTGTCACTTTTTTATAATCACATTTTTTTATAATCAATTATTTAATATTTATTAAGTAATTTTATCAATTGCATGTGGAGTGGATCACATATTTTTGATTTTGGAATGTTCACGTTTTAATATTATTCACGTGTGCATTGTTTTTGAGGTATTGATTGAATTTTTGTATTGGTAATCATGCCGATATATTTTTATTGAATATTTTTTTTTTCTTCTTTTCACGTGTGATTTGAGTGCACGTTATGCAGTTTGCATGATACACGATCTATGGCACTTTATCGTTTTATGTAAAAGGCAATACACTATTTTAAGTTTATATTTTTTTAAGGTACACAAAGATTCTGGATAAGTTACGTTTGGATCATCTTAAGAAAGACATTATTTGGTTTGGAGGTGGAAAAGACACTATTATTTAGAGACTTTTTGGACATTTATTATTTGGGACATTTATTTTTGGGACACTTATCATTGAGCAATTTATTTAATATTTATTGATTTATGAATTTATTGAAATTGGGATAGTCTAGTCACAAAAAATAGTTTGGTAATATGTAATTGCGTGGTCATGCAACACTGTACCCATATGAAATTTTTATTATTTTTTTGTGACAGATATAGCTTTATTTTGGGTTTTTAATTTTTTCTTAAACAAACCAAAAACCACTGAAAATTTTGAAAAAAAAAAATTTTCTCCTTCACTGATGTGCGTTAATGAGGCTGCAGTAATAGGCAGTGATAGGCTGCACTGATGGACAATGATAGGTGGCACTGGTTGGCATTGACAGGCATTACTGATGGGCACTGAAAGGCAGCACTCATATGGCACTGATAGGCGGCACTGACTGGCACTGTTAGGTGGCACTGGCTGGCACTGATAGGCAGCACTGACGGGCACTGATAGGCGGCACTGACTGGCACTGATGGGTGACACTGAAAGGCAGCTCAGATGGGCACTGATATGTGGCATTGATGTGGCACTGATGGGAACTGGCAGGTGGCGCTGCTGGGGCTACACAGATCATCAGGGCACACTGATCATTAGTGCTCTGATGATCTGTGTACATGTCCTCTCCGAGGAATGCCGATTACCGGCTCTCCTCTCCTCACGAGCTGTCAGCGTGACAGCTCGTGAGGAGAAAAATGCCGATAACCGACATTTCCCTGTTTACATGTGATCAGCTGTGATTGAACACAGCTGATCACATGACCGAGCCGACATCTTCGGCTATTTCCATGGATCGGTGATCCGCTGTGTCCGAGGGACACAGCGCACCTCCAATCGCTGCGCGCTCGGGGAGCCGCGCATGCGCGGTTAGAATGGGAGGGCGTCATATGACATCCTCCCAGAACGAGAGAACCACCTTGCGTCCATCATATTACTATATGGTGGGCGGGAGGCGGTTAAATAACTAAATAGGCTTAAATTGGTACTAAACTCATGACCCTGTATTTACTATATCTGATCTTCCACAGTACACAGAACATGGAAATACAATTATTATAGTAAATACAACCTGCTAAATACCTTTTCTCATCAGCAGTATATAGCAGTATATCTTACTACTTCTATCAGTGTCCAGCCGAGCACAGGTTACTTTTGTAAGAAGAGTTTTCATTCTCTTTTGACTATCCTATGAGGCTGCATGACCCCTGATCCTCTGTCTGGACAGTGCTGATTGGCCCTGTGCCGATCACATGCACCTTCCCCTCCAAAAAAACTCTCTAGCAATACACACCAAACAGAGCATGTGCAGACTTGCAACTGCTGCTCTAACTATGGCACATGGATTGAGGACAGCAAAATAAGAGAAGGATCAGAGAAGACCGATTAAACAGCGTTTTTACACAAAGTAGAGGATTAACCCCTTGGGTTCCACAGTGAGTATAGCAAGCATGCTTTAGCCCATATAAAGACTGATTTTACTGTTAAGGTTTAGCAACACTTTATTGACTTCATTATTAAATATTTATGCAGCATAGATTTGTAAAAAGTAGGTTAGAGGCAAAACAATGGTGTCATCAGATGTCTTAATTTTCAATACATCTGACAGTCAGAATTTAATTGCTAATTTTCATTTTAGATGCCTTTAAAAGTGCCATACTGTGAAGAATACAGATCTGGAAAGTGTAAAAACACTTTAAAGTTGGTTTTATATGCATTTTGTACCCCTATATTCACCTTGCCTGGGTTCCTTCACCACACCTCTCTCCTCCACAGCCGCTGAGAATATCCAGCTCTTCAGGATATGGTACATGACTTGCTCCCTTGTGTCAGTGCACAGACACTTTTATTAACTGAGTCACTAAAGTCACTGCTGCCCAAGGTCACCAACACAGTCGATTTTTAACATTAGTTGCAGAGAAGGACGCAATACTGAGGAATGTTTTTTGCATTCCTCTGGGTCAACTTTGCATTTAGGGACTGTTTACGCTACAATCCCCCCATTTTCCTTGCCTTAATGCAAGCGCATTTTTTTTTAATGTAAAAATCTGATCTGAAATAAACTGCTTTTTACTGCGCATGCGTTTAAAAGGCACCTAAGTGCATCTGGTGTGAATGAGCTCAGGGATCTGAGGATGAAAAGGCTTTTCTTTTTTCATATTTTACTTATTTATTTTTGTTTTTTTGGTTGAACATGATAGAAAAGTGCCAAACGTATTGGGACGCCTGCCTTGCACGCACATGAACTTTCATGGCATCCCAGTCTTAGTCCGTAGGGCTCAATATTAACCGCTTTAGCTCCGCCCTATAGCAGAATTACAGCTACAGAGCGGACTCCCTGCGCAAAATCGATTTGTGCTCCTGCCGTGATCGCAGGCCAAGGGCACGTGCGCCCACCGACCCGGCGGCGCCGTGAATCCGTGCCCGACAAATCAGTCAGCAGATTCAGGCCAGTGATTTTTGACCTGGATCTGCTGATTGATCCTTGTCCTATCAGATATTTTCCTGTACCTGTGTTTACATTTACACAGGTACAGGAAATGATGCAATCTTCTCTCCCTGAGCACATTCCGTTGCAGAGAGAGAAGAAAGCAGATCCACGTGAGTCAAAAACATCACAGTTTTACAGTAAAATCAAAGTTAGGTCACGTTTAATCTCCTGATCCCCCCCCCCCCCAGTTAACTCCTTTACTGCCCTGTCATCGGTTTCATTAGAACAATGTACAGATTTTTTTTAATGACCCCTAGTGTCACCGGCAACTTCAGGTAGCATTAGCGTCCCTCCCACATAGTGTCAGATTGCCCGCCACTACATCAGTCATCACATTTAACCCTTTGATTGCCAAGAACACGCTCACATACACAATAAACCTCTATTGCTAGTATAGTGTCTGAACGGATCAATATCTTTGATCAGATCAGAACTATACCAGCGTTCACAGTAGTATAGTGTCCCCAAAAATACAGCATTAGTAGGATCAGCCCTGCCATCTGCCTGCACCTATGTTTAGCCCCTACACTTACCCCTCCCCCCTTCTCCTCCAGCAAGTGCAGTGTCAGTAGATCACTGTCACTTGATACATTGCAAACAAAAGCGCAGTGTTCGCAGAATCAGGCCTAATCTCTGCTATCACTTGCAGGTAAATATTTTTGTAGCAGTTCAAGCAGTCCCTGACAGCCAAGGAAGATATAAATTTTGTTGCCAAAATGTCCAACGAAAGGTACTCTGTTGAAGAGACCTACAGGATTCTGACCATGTCAGATGAGAGCGAAGGGGAAGCTTCACTGATAGAATTTGCCTCAGAATACAAACTTGTAGACAGCAGCGGCACACTGACAGCTCAGACGATGGAGTAGAGGTCCCTGCTAAGATTAGGCATACCCGACCCCATTCCAAGGTTGCTGAGGTGGTACAACTGCATAACCATTCACTGTCGAGCACCAATGGCCTAGTACATCCTGGTCTTATACATACCAGCACTGCAGTATCACTTGGTGACGTGGCGAGTCCCAAAAGTGCAGTACAAGCTGGTGCAGTGGCTAGCACAATTAGTGTCCCGCAGCCACCAAGAATTCAAACAAAGGACCATAGAGCCAATAGTGTCCTTCCGGATGTGCTTACAAATCCTGATTGGCAGTCCACAAATTCTGCAGCACCCGCATTTCCCCCATTCACTGCCCAACTTAGAATTCAGGTGGAAATAGCAGATTTAAAGTGTTACTAAATTCAGGACCCTGCATTCACTGTATCTGGTCTCCTACAGAACATGGAGGTGAAATGAATTTAAATATCTTTTCTCATCAGCAGTTAGAGCAGTCTTGTAACTTCCATCAGTGTTCAGCCAAGCAGTAGCTAAAGCCTGTAGGAGGAGTTTTCTTTCTGCTCTAGGAGGATGCAAAACCTCTGACCTCTCTCTGACTAGTGCTGATTTGCCCTGTGCTGATCACATGCAATCTCCCAAGAAAAAAAAAAAACTTCTCTAGCAATACACACTAAACTGACCATGTACAAAATGCCTACCATTCAGTCTGTCTTATCAAGAGATAAGAGGTGGTCGCTTTTACAAGAGGAGGAACAGAGAAATCAGGAACAAATGGCCTTTTTACACAATGCAGAGGATTAACCCCTTAGGTTCCACAGTGAGTATAACAAACATGCTTTACTTCATATACAGGCTGATATTACCGTTGTGGGTTTAGTAACACATTACCTACTCACCTTTATTTTTTTTTAGCTTTTTTTCACAGAAGATCTGTATGGATTGATTGTGCATCAAAGCAATTTATATGCACAACAATTTATCACCGCCAACCCAGGTTCTAACCTTGCCAGACCATTTGCATAGAAACCTATTACGGTTTCCAAATTTAATTTGGTCCACAGACCCTATTCATCATATGCCCATGTTTTCTGCTGCCATGGCCAGGCATGGATATGAGAATATAATGCAATTTATGCATTTCAACAACAATACACTCTGTCATCCTCGGGGTGACCCTGAATTTGACCTGCTCCACAAAATTCAGCCCCTTGTAAATCATCTTAACCTCAAATTTACAGAGGTGTATACTCCCCAGCAAACCATCTGCGTTGATGAGTCCCTCATTAGTTTTTCTGGCCGCCTTGCATTCAAACAATTTATCCCAAGCAAGTGTGCCAAGATATGGGGTCAAAATTATAAGACCTGTTTAAGGGCAACAGACTATACATGTAATTTTTGGATTTATGAGGGAAAAGATAGTCATGTAGAGTCACCCAGATGCCCAAACTACATGGCGAGTAGTGGCAAGATAGTTTGGGACTTGGTGTCACTCTTTTTTTCATATGGGGTACCATTTATACGTGGACAATTTTTATTCAAGCGTGCAACTATTTAGACATTTATACAATTTTGGAATTGACACATGTGGCACCGTGCAACCTAATCGCAGGGGCCTCCCCCAAAGGCTTGTAAATACCCATCTTAGAAAGGGGGGGGGGAAAGTCTGTTTGAGAAATGATGAATTGCTCACAGTGAAGTGGAAGATGGGATGTTTTCGCCCTGTCTTCCATTCATGCAGACACGACAATCCAAATTTCCACGGCAGCTGGTGTTGTTGAGAAGCCCCTCTGTGTCCACGACTATAACCTTTACATGGGAGGGGTGGACTTAAAAAAAAAACAGATGATGAAGCTGTACTTAGTTTCCCAAATAGCCAGAAGCGATACCAAAAAAGTGTCTGTTTATTTATTTCAATTGGCTCTATATAACGCTTTTGTGCTTTACAAAGCAACTGGACAAAGTGGATCCTTTCTAAAATTCCAGGAAGAGATCATCTCGGCCCTTTTGTATGCAGAAGGAGCTGTGGCCCAAACCCCAAACACAGATGCAGTGAGCCGGCTACATGAGACGCATTTTCCTGATGCTATTCCTGGTAGCCCAAACCAAAAGGAACCCCAAAAAAGATGTTGTGTCTGAAGCAGACACGGAATTAGATCTGACAAACGCTTTTTTTTGTCCCTCCTGTCCTGGCCAACCTGGTCTCTGCCTCAATGACTGCTTCCGTCACTACCATACACTAGTTGACTATTAGTATAGGGTATAGCACGACACAGTTCAGGGCACATATTCACCATTCTCCATTCTCAAACAGGGTCTCGAAAGATGTTAGATAGTCAGGAAAATTTTGAGAGACCCTAGCATCTGGTTAAAAGTTAAAAAAAAAGTTAGAAAAAAAGCATAAAAAATAAAAAAAATTTAAAAGTAATAGTTGTCCTTTTACTGTTGTCGAGTTACTGCTTTACTGTTACTGTTTCACTGTTACAGTTTTATTGTTACCGGTTTATTGTTAACCATTGCTGTTTTCTTTGCAGGAATGCCATTCAGCTGCAGCACCAATCAAAATATACATAAGTAAGTGTGTGCAGCGCTGTTGGATGAGAATTTTCATCCGCAGTTAAAAAAGAATATATGCCCAAGCTTGGGGTGGCCAGTGGGTGGGTGGCGCCTATGCTTCAACGTATATATTTTATAAAATATTTTGGCACATACTTCAATAAAAAAAGTTGTTTTATTGAATTACGGTTTTATTTTTAACCATTGCTGTTTTCTTTGCATTCAGCTGTAGCACCGAAATGTTTATTCTGGCAGCAACAGGGTCTTGCTCTCAGAATTTACAAAAGTGTGTGCAGCGATGTTGGATGAGATTTTTCATCCACAGTTAAAAAAAAGCATATATGCCCAAACAGGGGGGCCTGGGGTGGCCAGTAGGTGGATAGCCACAATACTTTGGCATATATTTAAAAAAAAATAATTCAGGCAGAGATTTCTTCATCCACATTGTTTGATGTGAATAGAGGAATCTGTTTGGTTCAGGCTGAACGGAAAAAAAAAGAACTTTTCATGCGTGCCCACCATTAGAAGTGGGTGGATGCAGGGTGGTATATTCTAATGGTGGGCATACCACACACTTTTTCTGGCAGAGATTTCTTTTCTTTCCATTCAGCTCACTGACTGCATAAAAAAAAAAAAAAAGAACAAAACATATATACCCAACAAGGACCAGCATCATACTGGTACATCACTGGAATTTGAGTGGTTATACAAGCATGATGCTACTTAACTGCGGGATTGCTTTTACAAGCAGCGGGAGAAGATGCCAAAGATGTCACCCCCCCCAATCATCTCTATAGTCTAAGAAATTGGAAGCTACGAGCATTTCATCACTTCAGTTTCGCAGGATATAAACAGCGCCATTTGTAAATTGGGAAAGCATCTGATCACATCGATCTTGGTGAGATCAGATGATGTAAGGGCAGAGGAGATATCTAGAGTCTAATGGACCCCAGATTTCTTAGAAAAGAATAGCTGTCACTGCCTATTGAAGTCACAGGGGATATTTATATTCCCTGTGATAACAATAAAAGTGATAAAAAAAAATGAAAAGGTACAGTGTAAAAATAATAATTAAAAAAAAAAAAAAAGCACCCTCGCCCCGCTTCGCATGAAACTGTGTGCGCAACTGTTGACCCCATGACGGTATGTAAACAGCGGTTGCACCATGCATGTGAGGTATTGCCGCAAACCTCACATCGAGGGTAGTAATTATAGCACTAGATCTCCTGTGTAAATCTAAAATTGTAGCCTGTAAAGGCTTTTAAAGCGTCGCCTATGGATATTAAAAACGTATGCAGTTTGTCGCCACTGCATGGAGCGTGCGCAGTTTTAAAGCATGTCATGTTTGGTATCTATTTTCTCGACATACCATCATCTTTTATGTTCTACCAAACAAATGGCCAATACATTGTGTTTTTGTGCATTAAAAGTAAAAAAAAAGTGTATTTTTTTAAAAAAATGTGCGTTTTAAAAATTGCTGTACGAGTAGTATGTGACATAAAAAATTGCAGCACCGACCATTTTATTCACTAGGCTGTCTGCTTTAAAAAATATATAATGTTTGGGGGTTCAAAGTAGTTTCCTAGCAAAAAATACAGATTTTTTTCATGTGAATTCTCACACAAGTGGAATCCCCATACTCAGGAGAAGTAGCATAATATATTTCGGGGTGTAATTCCAAAATATACCCATGGCATGTGTGAGCAATATACCATTTGAATGACAACTTTCTGCAAAAAAAAAAATTGTAATTTTCCAAAAACTTGTTGAGAAAAAATAAATCTTCCATGGACTCAACGTGCCTCTCAGCATATAGCTTAGGGTGTCTAGATTCTGAAAAAAGGTAATTTGAGGGTGTTTGTACTGCCCTGGCATTTTAGCACCTCAGGAAATGTGATTGGCAGTCACAAAGTAAAAGCTGTGTAAATTCCAGTATCTATACCATGGGTGTCAACTGGCAGCCCTCCAGCTGTTGCCAAACTACAAATCCCATGAGGCATTGTAAGGCTGACAGTTACCAGCATGACTCCCAAAAGCAGAGGCATGATGAGACTTGTAATTTTGTAACAGCTGGAGGGCCGCCAGTTTGACACCCCTAAACTATGCCATAGTTTGTAGACGCTATAACTTTCACACAAACAAATTAATATGCAGTTATTGGGATTTTTTACCAGAGACATGTAGCAAAAAACATTTTGGCCTAAATTTATGACGAAATTTGAGTTTATTGGAAATTTTGTTATGACATAAATGAGAAAATAACGTCTTTTTTTCAAAATTGTGGAGCTTTTTGGATTTTTCATAGCGCAAAAAAAACCCAGAGGTGATCAAATACACCAAAAGAAAGCTCTATTTGTGTGAAAAAAAATAACATAAGTTTAATTTATGGATAGTATTGTATGACCACACAATTGTCAGTTAAACTAGTGCAGAGCCGTATACCAAAAATGGTGTAAATTCCAATATCTATGCCATAGTTTGTAGATGCTGTAACTTTCATACAAAGCAATTAATATACACTTATTGAGATTTTTTTTTTTTTTACCAAAGACATGTAGCATAATACATTTTAGCTAAAATTTATGACTAACTTTGAGTTTACTATATATTTTTTTTATAACTGAAAGTAAAATATATTTTTTTTCAAAATTTTTGGTCTTTTTTTGTTTATAGCGCAAAAAAATAAACCCAGCAGTGATCAAATACCACCAAAAGAAAGCTCTATTTATGTGAAAAAAAAGGATATAAATTTTGTTTGGGTACAGCACTGCATGACCGCGCAATTACCAGCTGAAATAGCATAGTGCCATAACGCAAAAAAAGGCCTGGTCAGGAAGGGGGGGGGGGGTAAATCCTCTGTAGGGCAAGTGGTTAAGTTGGACCACCCTTTGCAGCTTTAACAGCTTCACCTCTTCTGGGAAAGCTGTCCAGAAGGTTTAGGAGTGTGTCTATGGGAATGTTTGACCATTTCTCCAGAAGCGCTTTTGTGAGGTCAAGCACTGATGTCGGAGAAGAAGGCCAGGCTCGCAGTCTCCACTCTAATTCATCCAAATGGTGTTCTGTCGGTTTTAGGTCAAGACTTTGTGCAGGCCAGTCAAGTTCCTCCACCCCAGACTCGCCATCCCCAAACTGTTCCCACAAAGTTGAGAGCATGAAATTGTCCAAAATGTCTTGGTATTCTGATGCCTGGAACTAAGGGGCCAAGCCCAACCCCTGAAAAACAACCCCATACCATAATCCCCTCTCCATCAAAGTTTACACTTGACACAATGCAGTCAGGCAAGTACCGTATTCTTGGCAACCATCAAACCCAGACATGTGCATTGGATTGCTAGACAGAGAAGTCTGTTCAAGAGAACACATCTCCACTGCTCTAGAGTCCAGTGGCATCGTGCTTTACACCACTGCATCCAACACTTTGCATTGCACTTGGTGATGTAAGGCTTGGATGCAGCTGCTCTGCCATGGAAACCCATTCCATGAAGCTCTCTATGCACTATTGTTGTGCTAATCTGAAGGCCAAATTAAGTTTGGAGGTCTTTAACTATTGACTCTGCAGAAAGTTGGTGACTTCTGCACACTATGCTCTTCAGCATGCACTGTCATTTTATGTGGCCTACCACTTTGTGGCTGATTTGCTGTTGTGCCCAGTTGCTTCCACTTTGTTATAATACCACTAACAGTTGACCGTGGAATATTTAGTAGCAAGGAAATTTCACTATGGACTTATTGCATAGGTGGCAACCTATCACGGTACGACACTTGAATTTACTGAGCTCCTGAGAGTGACCCATTCTTTCACAAATGTTTGTAGAAGCAGTCTGCATGCCTAGGTGCTTGATTTTATACACATGTGGCCATGGAGGTGATTTGAACACCTGAATCCAATCATTTGGAGGGGTGTCCCATTACTTTTGGCAGTATAGTGTATGTCAATACATCTCTAGATCCTGATATCTTTTAAAGCTGAATTCCAGCTGTGGAATTTTTGCCCAGTTACATTGGTCCAGCTTGGACCAATGTACTGTAAGTATGCATATGCCATACATGTGGGATCTCTGTGGAAGTGGGGACTTACTGTAGTATTCACCACTAATAGAAGAACCAGGGAAAGTAAAATATGATCAGAATGAATAGCTTTATTATGTAATCATTTTGGAACTGACTGTAAACAATGCACATTTCTTAAACCTAATTACTTCGGATAAACTCCTTTTAATACAGCAGTACAACATGTAAAACAGTGTTTTTAATTTACTGTAATATCCTTTTCTTGGAGTTCATTAAAGTGGTACTAAACCTGGCGTCGCTGTTGAGCAGGCGAGCATGATGGCCGCTCTTTAACCTCCAGGCACACCTTCACCTCTACACTGGCCAAAGACGAGCCTGCCCACTGGCTTCCCCTCCTCATCTCCCCTAGAACCCCCTGGAATTTGCTGGACCGAGTGGAGACGGCGGAGCTACCCGCTTCAATCCCCGAGGGAGAGCTGCTCCGGTCCCAAAAGGAAGCGGCGGCCACCATCTTTCCACGGCCGGCACCCGCCACATTAGCCCAGAGTTCGGCTACATAAATCAGCCCTGGCACTCTGCCACACTGGACTCGGGGCCCCTGCGGCCTCTCACCACTGTCGGATGGCTCCCTGCGGACGGCCCTGGTCCCACACTCCAGGCGAGAGCCCCTACTCCAGTCCTAGGCCTCCCAACTCCTAGAGGCCTGGTTGGCCACGTGACAATCACGGCCTGAAAGAGAAGGCCACGACCTTCAAGCAGGATCCCGCCACAGTCGGAGAAGGAGGTAGGGATACACAGTCCCTTTTGGACCCCCAATTAGCCCCAGTCTCCATTACTGGGCCACCGCAGCGACCCTGACTGCTTTCTGGACCCCTGCAGCGCCACCATTAGCGGGCAGTGCACCTTTCACCCCTTCCTCCCTTCTATTATACACCAACCGCACATCTGGTGGCCCAAAACTCTGTGCCCACTAAAGGCCCTTTCAAGAACGTAAAGTTTTAGGACCTTGGAGAGGCAATACTGAGTAGCCGCTTACGCCGTCCCACGTTAGCCACTGGGAGGTGGCTCCATTACGGAGACCATGGGGAAGAACTTCCTAGCTACCCCAGCCAAGGCAACCAAACTTACAATTGCTTCCACTTAGGCTTACCTCGCTCCAAAATGGCCTTGCCGCAACCTTTGCCTGAATACCCGTGTCTTTCCCAAGAGACTGGCTTTCTATTAGATGATTCTAACGACGGACTCTCAACGGTACAGAAAGAAGAACCTATGGACGCAGTGCTCCGTGACTTAGTCCTACTTGAAAAATTCAAACTCCTTCTTCAAAAGGAACTGAATACAGCCACGGAACAACTTACCACTAAGATTACATTTGAAATCAGAGACATAGGTTCCCGAATTCACGACCTCGAAAACAAAATTGATGATGCCATTCTAGTAATTGATAACCATGAACAAGATATCGATACAATGAAACTAGACCTCTCCTCTGCTTTGCAAAAACTTGAAGATTTAGAGAACCGTAACAGGAGAGGTAGTTTTCGAATCAGAGGCCTTCCAGAATCTATAAAGGACTTCAATTCGACAGTCACAGCGCTGCTGCAGGAACTTATCCCTGGTACCTCAATTGAATGACTAGAATTCGACAGAATCCACAGAGCTCTGGGTCCTCCCTGGGATATCATTATCAAACCTACCTTCTACAAAACTAAAGTGGCTGTTATGCAAGCAGCCTGGTCTAAGAGGGACTTGAGCTTCCAATCCTACAAATACCAAAAATTTTCTGACATCGGTCCGCAAACACTTCAGAGGCACAGAGAACTGAAGCCTTTTGTCCAGGTACTACAAAACCAAATGCATAAAATACCATTGGAGCTTCCTATTCAAATTCATCTTCTCCTTTCAAAGTCACCCCCATACCTTCTCCTCGCCAGACGAAGCCCAGGAAGTTCTTACCAGATTACAACTCATGCTTCCCTCCGCTACTGGCTCACAAGCCTCACCCCGCAAATTTCCTCTCCTTACTCCTCTCTGGGAACCACTTCCTCACAAACGATGACCAGCACCTAGGCAGTCCAAGCAGGCTCCCTGACCAGAGATCCTGGAAGAGGACTGATACCAGACGATACTCCCTTCTTGGAGCACCTCAAGTTCGAATGGTTTCACCCGACTTGGAACCGATACACCCTTTCACGGAATGTTTTAAACTGAACTCCAACGTACTAACTTTTAAGTTTGCCTTTCAAGTTCTTCTGTTCCTTCCTTCTGGTTGAGATTGGGGGCTCGTTGCCATGACCCTGAGCTGGATGCGGCCTATACAGCCTTGTGCTCAAAAGGAGTGCTGTGGGCAGTGGGACCCCATCGCATCTCCTACCTCATACCTTCTATTTCCAACTGCCCTAGTCTAATGGTCTCTGAACCACTCCGGACAGTCGTGGCTTTACCTGGTCTGGGCCCTGCAACGGGTGACCCCCCCACTTCTCTGCGGCAATGATATTTCATTATATCGCTCCCTCTGCCCCCTTTTCCTCCCCCTTTTTTTTCCTCTCTCTCTCTCCTTTCTTTTCAATGTCTGGTACCTGAACGCTTTTATTTACTGGGGGGGAGTAAAAGCTGTCTGATTATATAATACAATGTGTGCCTGGAGGGTTTCCAGTGACCCCCTAACCATGGCAGTTGGTGTAACCGCTGCCCTCGATTGTATAGGCAGTCCTCTGTTTGGCACCCCTGTGGTCAAGCTTTCTACGCCTTATCTCACTATTATCCATTTCCTAACTTCCTTTTTTCTTTTTATTTCTCAGGACATTGAAACTCCTGTACTTATTACATTTGACATAAGACGGCTTATTGCTGGATACCTTAGCTCTTTTCCTTTTCACCCACCAGGCCTTCCTTCCCAATGTTCACAATGTTAAGATATTGTCCACCCCATGGTCTGACCATTCACCTCTCTTACTCACCTGTAGAACGCTGGCCTCCACTCCTCAACACTACTCTTGGTGTCTTAACGACTCCAGATTGTCCTTCAATGTGGTACAGGGGACCATTAAACACTATCTCCAACTACTTTAAAGATAAACTCACATCAGCTTCAACTCCTACAATTCTATGGGAAGCCCACAAAGCACCACTCAGAGGGAAACTAATACAAATCGCCTCGCGCAGAAAGAAAGAAAGGGAATATAGAGTATAATTTCTATCCTCTCGCTTAACACAACTAGAAGCCCAATTTAAACAAGCCCACACTACTCCTATGCGTAAGCAACTAGAAGCTACTAAAGTTGAACTTAATTTTCTTCTCGACGATAAAGCCGAAAAACAACTCAGATGGTCAAAACACAAATATTACACTTGCACTAACAAACCAGGACCAATGCTGGCTAATCTTCTTAACGCTCACACCCATAACACCCAGATTATGCTTTTTTAACAAAATCACCACAGCTAATCCCTCCAAAATCGTGGACACTTTTGCCACCGTCCTGTCCAAGTTATACCAGTCCCCGCAGCCTCTACACAGGGAGTTGGCAGATGATCTCTTTCGGGATGATCTCTTCCGGGATGTTCATCTCACCAAATTATCCACCTCCATGGTAGATACACTGAAAGCTGATATCATCGTCCCAGAGGTCCTCAAGGCAATAAAAATGCTTAAAACGCAAAGAACTCCTGGACCTGACGGCTTTTCTGTGCTTTACTATAAAAAATTTGCTGATTCTCTGGCCCCCCACTTAACCAAATTTTTAACCATCTACGCTCTCATTCAGACCTTCATTCATCATCCACAGCAGCTCAAATAATGATGCTTCCGAAACCTGGAAAAGACCCTCATGATCCCCATAACTTTAGACCAATTTTGTTATTAAATATTGACATCAAGATTTTAGAGAAAATACTCGCTACCCGAATTCACTCCTTCTTGCATCATCTCATTCACAAAGATCCGACAGGCTTCAGATAACACCCATAAAGATATCCACTTAATCCATTTGTTACAACAATAAAAATCTGCTGGCATGATTCTGAGCCTAGACATACACAAAGCATTTGACTCCCTTTCTTGGGAATATATGTACTATGCCTTAGAAAAATGGGGCTTCCTGCCTATTTTTAAATCCTGGGTGCAGGCTCTCTATCGTGGACCCTCTGCCACAGTTTGTTACCTCTCCAGACAATCCTCCTTCTTTCCCAGCCAAAGTGGAACATGCCAGGGATGCCCTCTGCCCCCAATACTTTTTGTTTTAGCCCTGGAACCCTTGTTTTGTCCTATCAGAACCAACCTGAATGTCAAAGGAGTCACATTTGCCCATCAATCTTTTAAAGTTAGTGCATTTGCAGATGATCTAATTTTGATGCTGCCCAACCGCACACCTCCCTACCCACATTTTTTTCCATTCTAACCAAATAGTAAATGAAGGCAAATCTTCAGCACTTAATGTTTCCCTCCCGCAGCAGATGTGAACCTGCTGAAACAAAATTACAATTTTGCCTAGCCCCTTAAACATCTGGAATACTTGGGGATTAATCTCACAAACTCGTATCATACTCTCTACGAGGCCAATTATACTCCAATTTTCCATTCCCTGAAAACTCTACTTGCAACCTGGTCACATCAATCCCTTTTGTGGATGGGTAGAATGAATGCAGTGAAAATGACTATCCTTCCCAAACTACTATATTTATTCCACACTCTTCCTGTCCCAGTTCCCTCTTATGCCCTGAAAGCCTTTCAAAACCACGTCTTACGTTTTATATGGGCCAATAAAAGACCTCGGGTCACTAAAAGTACTATGCTCACTCATCAAAAACAGGGAGGCCTGGGAGTTCCTAACTTCTCTAAGTACTACGTGGCGGCTCAAATCACACCTTTATCCTCATTGTATGCAGCACAATTAGCCCCTGTATGGGTTACTTTGGAAGCTCTCTCCTGCCACCTGGCCTCCCTGACTTCACTTTTGTGGCTCCCCCTGAAATCCAGACCCACGTCTATCATCCCCCTTATGGCCCATTCATTGTGAATATGGCACTCCACAAAATACACTAGCAGCTTAATTTCCCTTCACTAACCACTCCTTCCCCTCGTGGGTAACCCTATGTTCCCACCTGGCCTCGAATCTCCTGCCGCATTCCAGTAGTGGATCTTTCACAATTTCCATTGTATTCATTCATTTCTTACGGGTTGCTCAGTTTACACTTGGGCAGAGCTACAAAACAAACATCAAGTCCCTGACTCAGAACATTTCCGATACTTACAAATTAAGCATTGGGTATCATCAACTCTCATCGATAAAGACCCAACCACACAATTATTTATATTTGAACACATCTGCCACCGGACACCTCTCTCTCCTAAACTTATCTCTATCCTGTACTCCCAATTATCTAACCTATGGAACCCTAACAATCACGCTTATGTCTCCAGATGGGAAAGAGATTTTAACAGCACCAAAGATCGTGCATTCTGGTCACAGATAAGGTTAACCCTGACCTCATGCTCTATCAATGTCCTCACCATGGAATCTGCATTTAAAAACAGTCACATGGTGGTATCTGGTCCCATCTCTCTTAGCATTCCTTCATCCATCAGCCCCTAATATTTGTTTCCGAGGGTGTAACGCACAGGGAGATGTTCTGCACATATGGTGGACATGCCCTAGGCATTCCCGGTTCTGGTCAAGGGTTCTCAAACTACTCCAATCATTATTCATGAGCCCCTTCCCAAGAGATCCTTGGTATACTCTGCTACACTTAAAACCCCTGGGTTTATCTAAACACCAATTCAAACTTGCCACTCATGTATAACTGGCGGCTAAAAAACCATAGTGAAAGCATGGAAACAACAGTTTGTGTCCTATACAGAAGTTCAACGCTGTCTTGATTTCTTCTTGATCAACAAAAAACTGTCCAGCATCCTCTTAGATACCCATGAGAGATTCCTTAAAATTTGAACTCCATAGATCCAACATGACCACCCCGAGATCTCAGCGGTAAGCTTCACCATGCTATAGCCGTATTATTTCTTACAATTCGAACCCGAACATTTCAGATGTTCACCTCCTGATTTGTCCCTTCTCTTTTACTGTCCTCCCTTTCTAGATTTTCTTCTTCTGGCTTTTCCACAGGGATGCCATATGAACCATGAGGTGTCTTATACACCTCCCGTTTGGATCACAAATTTGTGTATCCTTCAAGATATCACTTTATACCAATGTCGGCTGGTGAATCACTAATACATAGTATCTTTTGTGCATCAGCTAACTAACCGACACATACAGTAAGTTTTATTTCTGGTCATTTCACAAGTTGTTTATAATGTTACTTATTTAAATTTTGTTCTACTCACATACGACCGCCATTTTTAGCTGTTTACTTTTGTAACTTTGGTTTTATATATGCGGTCAGGTTTGATCTTTAAAAATGTTTTTACAAATCTTTAAAATTATTAAAAAACCTAATAAAAATTATTGAAAGGAAAGTGGTACTAAACCCAAAAGCAAACAGTCATTATATTGGAGCTTACCATTTTTTAGATGTTATGACTGGTGTATTTTCTTTTTTAGGCTTTCTTTCTTCTATTGTCATCTGGTGATCTGGTCAGTAAGTCTGTTGTTTTTTCAGAAGAACAAGCCCTCCAGCAGAATGTATCAATTACCAGGATGAGACAAATCATTTAACGCAGCCTGGGGTGCTTGCAATGAACAGCTTTTATTTATGTAAAGCATTTATCCTAAAATGAAAATAAATGGTTTGCTGTATCTGCTTACAAAAAAGCTGAAATTTGGCTTCAGTTTTTAGTGTATTTAAATCTGCTAGTCCATCTAACACTCCCCTCCCTCAGGACTGACAAACTAACAATGCTGCTGTCCAAATGTGCCCCTGTGCTCATTCAGCCAAGATAGGGGCACTCTAATACAGGAGGGGTGTTATTGGTGGTCACCAGGTAAAAAAAAAAGGGGAAAAAAGACAACTATAGCAGACACATCTAATGATTGGTAAGCTGCAATATATTATATTTTTGGATTTGTGTTTAATACCCCTTTAAGGATCAGAAGGAACCCTGAGACAAATAGGTTAGATTGCTGAATAGCAGACATTGGGCACTGGCAAATAAAAAAGCTGTTACTTGGCCAGATATAACCCATCACACTCCCATCATGTTATAGTTTCATGCAAAAATAGTAGTGGGAGTAAACACAAGACAGAGGGGTGGGACCTGTGTCCCTTCATGAACTCCAGGAAAAGGATTTCACAGTAAGTCAAAAATCCTGTTTTCTTTATGGTTCCTTAAAGGAGACAGGGTTAAAAGGAATTATGAGATAACTGGGACATCCCATATCAGTCCAACTTAGGAAACGCAGCAAGCAAAATGCTAATAGGCCCACAAGTGACATCATAAAATAGGGGCTGGTTGGAGCTCAAAGAGCCACCTAAGGGACACTATTTGTGAAACTGGCATAGGATGAGGCATGAACATCCTGATGGTAAAACTCAGAAAATGTGTAAAGCTAAAGGGATTGTAAACTCTCCCCTTGTAAAACCCATTCTATTTAAAAAAGAAATGAAAGGAAAAACATTAATGTATGCATTTAAAAAAATAGTATATACACCTTTTTACCCTTTGATTACCTACCCTCTGTTCTCAGCTGCATATGAGCTAAGGGAGGAGAAACAGCAGCACACTGACCTTCCCAGTGAATGGCTGTGCAGGGGGGGTTGTCAGCAGAAGTCTGATCATTGAAGGAGAGCAGACTGAGTTACCAGCACAGCTAGAGAACTGACCACAGTGGGCTTTCATACCTAGTGTAGTCAGTTTTTAATGGGAAAGCAGAGGGTCTGGCAGGAACACCAGGGATTTCACACAAAGGAAGAAATACAAAGAGAGCGGGATACTTTTCATACAAGTACATGGTATAGCAGACACATATCCATTATATGAAATGTTGGGTTTACATAATATTTGAGACCAGATGTTAGCTTTGTGATCCAGGAAACAGATGCCTGCTGCTGAAAAGCCTAAGAGGCATGTAGGGTCCCCTTTCAAATCCTGTTACCATCCAAATCCTTCAGGACTAGAGATAGACGGTGCCAGATTACCTGGGGGATTGAAAAGGGAAGCATTATCTAACCCTGTATGGAAAATACTCAATCCTGCAGATCTAACTCGAGGATCCTTGCTAACCAGGTTGTCCAAAAAATATTTTTTAATACTAAATTTTTTCACCTATTTGTGAATATCTACTGTACAAAAGTTTGAAATTTAGCCAATTTCCATGGGAGGGAATATTTCAAGCCCTGATTTAACATACTTTTCCCCTCTCCCAAGTTACCCGATTCCCTTCTTGGAGACCTGGGTTCCTCTTCATAGAAAGGAGATTAATATTATTATACAGGATTTATATAATGCCAACAGTTTGCACAGCACTTCACAAAATTAAATGTAGACATTACAGTTACAATACAATTTGGTAAAAGAGGAAACAGGGGGCCCTGCTCGCTAGAGCTTACAATCTAAGAGGAAGGGTTGAGTGATACAAAAGGTAATAGCTGTGGGGGATGAGCTGATAGAGCAAATAAAAGGCACTTAACTAGTTAGAAGCAGGATAGGCTTCTTTAAAGAGGTTTTCAGGGATTGTCTAAAAGTGGACAGATTGGGGTAGGGAGTTCCATAGGATTGGAGAAGCTCGGGAGAAGTCATGGAGGTGAGCATGGGAGGAGGTGACATGGGAACTAGTTCTTGGGAGGATCGAAGAGAGTAGTTTGGTTGATATTTTGAGACCAGGTTGGTGATGTAGCTGGGGGCAGAGTTGTGGCTGGCTTTGTAAGTTGTTGTTAGCATTCTGAATTTTACTTGTTTGGCGAGTGGAAGCCAGTGTAGGGATTGGCAGAGACGGTAGGTAAGGTGGATGAGCCTGGCAGCAGCATTCATGATGGACTGGAGGGGGGATAGCCTATGTAAAGATAAGCCAATGAGGAGGGAGTTGCAGTAGTCGAGGCAAGAGATAGGGAGTGAATTAGGAGCTTTGTGGCATCAATGGTTAAAAAAAGGGCATGTTGCAGAGTTTGAGGCGGCATGATTTGCACAGGGATTGGATGTGTGCCTGAAAGGATAGTTCAGAATCCAGGGTTACCCCTAGCACTCTGGCATGCAGGGATGGGTTGATAGTTGTGCTATTGATCCTGACTGAGAAATCAGGGGAAGAGGCACGTGGGGGTGGAAATATTATGAGCTCAGTTTTGGATAGATTGAGTTTTAGGAAGTGGTGTGACATCCAGTCTGATATGTCTGTTAGTAAATCAGTGGTATGTGACGAAACTGATGGGGTGAGCTGAGAAATAGAGAGATAGATTTGTGTGTCATCAGCATAAAAATGGTATTGGAAACTATGGGAAGCTATCAGCTGACCCAAGGAAGAAGTGTAGATTAAGAATAGGAGAGGTCCAAAGACAGAACCTTAGGGGACCCTGATGGTAAGAGGAGTAAGAAAGGAGGAAGTAGAGTTGTAAGTGACACTGAAGGTGCAGTGAGGCAGGTAAGATTTGAACCAAAATGGAAAGCACAGTCACGGAGGTCAAGTAAATAGAGTTTTTTTGAGGAGGAGGGGGTAGTCAACTGTGTCAAAAGCAGTGAAGAGGTCCAAGAGTAAGAGTACAGAATAGTGACCATTGGTTTTAGCGGTAATAAGTCATTTTTGAGTTTCAGGAGAGCAATCTCTGTAGAGTGTTGCGGGCAAAATCCAGACTGAAGGGGATCAAGAAGGTTATTCTCAATGAGGTGGCAGGTCAGCCGGTTGTACACTAGACGTTCAAGGAGTTTGGAAGCAAAAGGGAGTAAGAAGATGGGTCTTAGGTTGCTAAAATTGGTGGGGTCCAGTGTAGCCTTTTTTAAGTATAGAGGTGACTAGCGCATGTCTTAGAGAGTTGGAAAAGATGCCAGTAGAAAGGGAGAGATTGAAGAAATTAGTTAAAGAGTGAAGGATAGAGCCAGAGGGTGACCGTAGTATTTGTGAGGGAACAGGGTCCAAGGGACAGGTGGTTAGGTAGGCTTTACAAAAAAAGTTTACCCACCTCCTCTATAGTAGCTGGGTTAAACAAGGGATTTGGCAAACCTCTTCCTCCATCTGGGCATAGTGATTGGGATAAACATTGGGTCCAGACCACATAGGACCAGAATAATTAGAACCTCTACTAGCATTCTCAGAAAAAAGTATATTCCTACCTTTCAGTGCTGTAGGCTTTCTGTATCTATGGGTATCTATAAAACCCTACGCCTTTATTCCTGGAGTATATACCCCAAGCATTCCTGTCTGGAGTTTTCACCACTGCTCATGGTTGAGTGGAATTCCCAAAAGTCAACTTTTGTGTTTAAGACATAATTGTACAACCGTTGACGATTTTCATGCCCAGGTGAATATTTTGAAATGTATATTCTTAGAAAAGGGATATGAGGAGAACAAATTAGATAAACGAATACAATTGGTGTCCCAGAAGGATAGGAATACTTTATCGGAAGTCAAGAAGGCAACGAGGAGAGAGAAGGATGCTGGGTTGAAACCCAGCATTCAGTCTGAAGACAGAACTTTCTCAATAACCTTATAATAACCTTGTCCTATATTATAAAGTGGAGAAACTTATCAATAAACGTTGGCATATTTTGAAAAATTACAAAACCTTAGGCCCAGTGTTACCTGACTTCCTTGTGTCATTTTGAAGTTATATAAATACTCTTTTTACAATGTTCATACTTAAGAACATTATATTTAATAAATGAATAAAGATTATATTCCTTTATTCTTTCTTGCCCAAGGAGACATTGTTAAGGCATGTCTTCTCTTTTTCTACCATTACATGGCACCCTGTTTTAATTGGCCATAATTGGTTTTAATTCTTGAATTTTATATTTTTAACCATTTGACCTATGGACGGTTTTATCCCCTTCATAAACAGGCATTTTTCAGCACTGTGCTATATTAACTGGCAATTACTCGAATATGTAACACTTTACTCAAATGAAATTTCTATCATTTTTTCACACAAATAGAGCTTTCGTTTGCTGATATTTGAACACCACTGGGCTTTTTTTTTATATATAAACAAAAAAAGACAACATTCTGAAAGAAAACTATATTCTTAACTTTCTGTTATAAAACATATCCAATAAAATCAAATTTCTTCATAAATATAGGCCACAATGTATTTTGCTGCATGTGTCTGGTGAAATAAAATAAGAGTATAATAAATGATTTGTGTAAGTTATAGACAAACTATGGTATATATACGGGAATTTATGCAGTTCTTAGACAGCTCGAACTTTCTGACTGCCTATCACATTTCTTGAGAAGCTAAAATGCCAGGATAGTACAAACACCCCCCAAATTCTAGAAAGTAGACACCCCAAGGTATTTGCTGAGAGGCATGTTGAGTCCATGGAAGTGTTTATTTTTTGCCACAAGTTTTTAGAAAATGAAAACAATTTTCTTTACACAATGTTGTCACTTTTCTGAGGTATTTCTCAAACACGTCATGTGTATACATGGCACTACACAAGAAAACACATTCTGCCACTTCTACTGAATATGAGGATACCACGTGTGAGACTTTTTGGGAGCTTAGTCACTGAAAAGGCCATTGCAGCTGAGAACATGGGCATATGATGAATCGGGTTTGTGAACCAATATGACCGCAATTAATTTTTTTTTGTAATACCCATGTTAAAGTTTGAGCCCAAAAAAGTTTTACATTTGGAAACCATGCCATAATTTGGGTTGGCGGCGATCTACAGTAGGGCATGAACATTACTTTGGTCCAATCAAATTAAGGAAGTCTTTGGTGAAAAACAGCTAAAAAAAGTCAAGGGGCATTGTTAAGTTGGTTGTTTCCACCTGAACCCAGGGTTGGGCTGTGAATGGTGTGAATTGGGGCTGCAGAATGCAGGAAATTAGGGTTTGCAAGCACCTCTGGAAGGCTACTATTGGCTCTATGGTCCTGTGCTCAAATTCTTTGTAGCTGCAGTTGCATTATTATTGTGGCTGCAGTTACACCAACAGTGTAGTACATTCTGGCCTTTAAGACACCAGCACTGCAGTATTTCATGGTGAAGTGGTGATCACCAGCAGTGCAGTACAATTTGGTGAGGTGGTTAGCACTAGGAGCAAACGCCAGATCACCAAAAAGTAGTGCAGTGCTAGTACCTGTGCCCTGCTGCATCTGAACATAATGATCTGAGCCTGATTCTGACAGTGAGGCCTCCCCTTCACTCTCATCTGTCATGCTCAGAATCCTGCACGCCTCTTCACTAATGTGTACCTTTTTCTGGACACTAACCTTACAGGTACCAAGTGGCGACTATGGGAAAAAGAGCTCCTGGCTAGCAATCGGGAACTGCTTGCATGTTAGAAAGAAAATTAACTGCTGAAATAAAATTTAAGGCCTGATCTTGCTAACACTGCAGTTTTGTGGGCAATGAATCAGAGGTGACATTGATCAGAAAAATTATACAGACATTGCACTTGCTGGGGGGGGGGGGGGGGGGCTAAACGCCAGTGCTGGTACTCTGATTGGGGCTGATCCTGCTAACGCTGCATTTTTGGGGACACTAGTATAGTTTTGAGCGTGAGTGGGATACTGATATGGACAGACACTATACTAGTAATGGCAGTAAATTAAAGTGTGACTGTTAGACTGTGATAGTATGGCTGGCAATCAGGGATTGGCACTGACTGACGGTGGCTGGGAGGGACACTAAGTGACTCGAAGTCACACTATTTGACATTGCTAGTGGCACAAATACAGTTATCAGTGATAATATTGTACACTGTCAGTGTACTAATAACACTGGCTGGGTGACAGGCATACAGTTAACCCCTTGATCTGATCATCCCTAACAGGTGTATGTGTGCTGATTTTACTCACAGACTGGTTGGCTTTTCTTCCTGATCTCATCTCTGAATGGAAAGTGAGATCAGGGAACAAGCAAGATCTTGTTGTGTGTTTACTAACATACTGGACTCTATGTTGTGATTGGCCACAGCCATCAGCAGGTTCACAGCCAACATCATTGGCTGTGAGCCTGCTGACAAACTCAAGCTCTGTCCAACCACAGCACGAGTAGCGCGGGGGGGGGGGGGGGGGCGCGGGCTTGTCTGTAAACCTCACAGTTTCGCCACGATGTAAAGGTACATTGTGCGGGAACAAGAGAATTGCTTGCCACCAGTTGAAGTTTAAATAAGGGCAATTTTGTAGTGATTTTAAAAGGTACAGTTTGAATTGTAGTATATATAAATAGTGGCATTTTTTGGATGTCTAATAACATGGTGTAGATGTTTCCTTCTCATCTGGTTTATAGCTTCTGTATAATGCATTCCATTGTAGCCAGACTTTGTGCTTCCTGGTTCCCCTGAGGATGTTATTTTTAATGAAATGTGTCGAGTGAGGCACATTAACTGACGTCATCACACATTAGGAACGCACACTACATTCCTGATATGTATACATATCTTTGCCGTTATGCGAGTACATTTTCTGGTTAATGATATAGTCATCTTACAGTATCACACTATGTGTAGTTTGCATTTATTTTAAATATATGGTGTACTGGGAGTACTGAACGGGTTTCAGAGATCGTGTTTTGAGGAGACTGAACAAGAGCTGGTTATTTGGATGCCCATGTTTGTGGGAAAAAGTACATTATGACCTCCATTGAATAAGGGGTCTATACATTTGGCAAGGAGTGTAGTTTTCTGTTGGTGATGGTGAACGATTGGTGTGCTGGCACTTAATTTTATCCTTATGTGGCTTAAAGAAGAACTCTGGGACAGGCAAAAAAAGTCACCCATTAGTACACCTCCCTACACAAAACACAAAACAGTTAATACATTTTTGAAATGCCTTACCATTAAAAAGCAAAGTCTAACTGAATTTTCAAGAAGTCTTTTAGGTAATTCAAAAGATAACAGAATCTGCTCTGCCAAGGAGGAAATGTAACAGCAGGGATTACATCATATCCTCTCCTCTCAGGAAACTACATTTCCCATCAACCTCTGGGAATTGCAGTGAAGGTTGGCGGGTACACTAGGCCTGTACATGTTGAATATGTGCTCGCCCACTTCATTGTAAATTGCACCCTCTCATTCTCCAGCCACACTGCTCAGTATCACACAGCAGAACAGTTAGACAACAATCTTATACATGTACAGCATGCATGTGCAAAATGTTTGGTTCATTCTATGTAGTCTACTTTATATTGAATTCTTCCTCCTCTAGGTTTTCTGTTACTGGCTGTGGCTGCTCTCTTCACATGAATTCTCTCCCCCTCTAGTCACAACAGCAGATAAACTAATTGATCAGATACTGTAGCAATTCTACAGGAGGTGACTTGAAAAGTATCCAATGGGGTCTCAGGAAAGAACACATTTCTAACACCTCAAGGAATGCACTGAACCTCTGACACTGTTTTTATGGCTGTTCCTGTGCCAGGGTCAGGAAGTGAGGTGAATTCTCCCTTCAGTCGGGTCACAGAAACAGGACGTCTCCCTCCAGTGGTGTCACAGGGACATGAAGTGAGGGGAAGTCTCCTTCCAGTGAGGTCACAGGGACAGGAAATAAGGGGATGTCTCCCTCCAATGGCAGGAACAGGAAGTGAGCAGAAGTCTCCCTCCAGTGGTGTCACAGAGACAGAAAGTGAGGGGAAGTCTCCCTCCAGTGGGGTCACAGGAACAGGAAGTGAGGGGAAGTCTCCCTCCAGTGGGGGGACAGGAAGCGAGGGGAAGTCTCCCTCTGGACGGGTCACAGACACAGGAATTGTTGGGAAGACTCCTTCCATTGGGGTCACAGAAAAAGGCAGTCTCCCTCCAGTGGTGTCACAGGGATGAGAGGTGAGAGAAAGTCTCCCTCCAGTGGGGTCACAGAAACAGGAAGTGAGGGAAAGTCTCCCTTCAGTGGTGTCACATAAAGAGGAAGTCTCCCTTCAGTGGTGTCACAGAAAAAGGAAGTCTCCTTCCGGTGGTGTCACAGTGACAAGAAGTCTCCCTCTGGTGGGGTCACAGAAACAGTAGGTGAGAAGTCTCCCTCCTGTGGGGTCACAGGACAGGCACTATTACATCAGTGTGACAGGTGTGGGGGGGTGGCAGTGTGACAGGTGGGGGAACAGTGTGTCAGAAGGGGGGGCTGAATGCCTGCTTATCCCCCTCTTCCTCCCACAGACATTCAGCAGCTGCATGGAGGAGTGTGCAGAGCATCAGTTGCTCTATATGCCCCCTCATTCAGGTGGGTGGGACCAGAGCAGATGTCAAAGGACAGCCAATGATTGGACAGTTTAAGAAATTGGGTGAAGCCCCAGATATGTAGCAGCCTGCCCAGTCCCTCTCCCATTGGCATTTGACAGCTGCTCTGGTCCCAACCACCTCAACATCACTGCTCAGTTTTGACAGCTGGCTTTTTCCTGGCTCTTGGAAGCTTCACCAACTGCTGCAGAACTGTTTTATCTGGCTGAAAGAGGAGCGTTTAGTCTGTGATCAGTCCTCCTGTGTCCCAGCTGTATCCTCCTCCTCCAGCCAGTGCAGCCTTTCAGAGCGGCCCAAGGGGGTTGTCATTTTTATAACCCCAACTCCATAGGCGGTACAAACCGGCAGTCTCTGAGTCTTGTTCTGCCCACTACAGCAAGCAGGGATGGAAGTACATCCCTGCTTCCTGTAGAAAGAACTGCAGATGGGAAGGGCCAAGACCGGTGGCTGGGAGAATAGGAGGAATAGCAGCCACCAGAGCTTTGGGTGGCGGACAGATGGTTGTACGGTTTCCTGCAAAATGTCTTGATAAACTCTGGAATTCATTTTCCCATCAATGACAACAATCCGTCCAGGCCCTGAGGCAGCAAAGCAGCCCCAAACCATGATGCTCCCTCCGCCATGTTTTACAGTGGGGATGAGGTTTTGATGTTGGTGTGCTGTGCCTTTTTTTCTCCACACATAGTGTTGTGTGTTCTTCCCAAACAACTCAATCTTGGTTTCATCTGTCCACAGTATATTTTGCCAGTAGTGCTGTGGAACATCCAGGTGCTCTTTTGCAAACTTCAAACGTACTGCAATATTCTTTTTGGACAGCAATGGCTTCCTCCGTGGTGTCCTCCCATGTACTCCATTCTTGTTTAATGTTTTCCTTATTATAGATGTGTCAACAAAAATGTTAGCATGTGCCAGAGATTTCTGTAGGTCTTTAGCTGACACTCTGGGATTCTTCTTTACCTCATGCAGCATTCTGCGCTGTGCTCTTGCAGTCATTTTTACAGGACGACCACGCCTAGGGAGAGTAGCAACAGTGCTAAACTTTCTCCATTTGTAGACAGTTTGTCTTACCATGGACACATGAACATCAAGGCTTTTGGAGATACTTTTGTAACCCTTTCCAGCTTCATGCAAGTCAACAATTCTTGATCGTAGGTCTTCTGAGAGCTCTTTTCTGCGAGGCATGGTTCACATCAGACAGTGCTTCTTCAAACCAGTAAACCCAAAACAGGTGTGTGTTTTTTAAGGGCAGGACAGCTGTCAGCAATACATCCAATATCATCACACTGATTGGAGTCAAGGTTGGCTCACTCCTGGCTCCAATTAGCTCTGGGAGAAGTCATTAAGCTAGGGCCTCACATACTTTTTCCTCCCTGCACTGTGAATGTTTACATGTTATGTGCAATTAAACCATGGCAACATCTAATGTTTGTGTAGTGTTATGTTCAGCAGACTGTGTTCTTCTATTATTGTGACTTAGATGACGTTTAGAGCACATTTTATGCCCAATTCATGCAAAACTCCACGTAATCCCAAGGGGTTCACATACTTGTTCTTGCAACTGTACAAACAGGAAACCCCTGGGAATTAATGGTCTAATTTGAAAATCTTCAGGCTATATTAGAGCAACTACTGAGTTTACAAGAAGATGGATGACATATTCAGTGAAGGTAGAAAATCAACAACAATGACATGTAAGGAAGTTTCTGCCCAGAGTTCTACTTTAAATCTAACGAAAATTCATGGTGGACTTTTGGAATTTTGTTTTGCTTTGTTTGCACATTTATAAAATAATCTTAATTAAATCTTAAAATATTATCAATATCCATATACCCACTCCTGCACAAGAATAATAGTGGCTCTAGACACTTGTAAAGTCATTGATTGTATAGAATGGCCCGAGGGTGAGGGTTCAGGTATTAATAATCATATCTCTGACTCCTTTGATATTCTTCATCTGTCACTAGAGGTATTTGTATCCCTGTAAACATGGACTATTTTTTAAAAGAATTCAACACAGAAATTACAACTGAATACAGACCATAATATAGTTTTCTGGCACACAAGATAAAGATATAATGAATCCCATCAAATATATTTGGAAACTAGAAGAATACTGGAAAAGGAAATAAAATCTAATCTTGACCAATATGAAATATATATATATACTGTAGCAACAAGTGGGTTGCAAGTATTTATACCGTCTGCCTTACCAGATGATGTATCCTTTGCTGATCTATGGGACACTTTTTGGGATACAAAAACCCTAGAGGCTTTGAAACATATTATTGATAAGGGATCATCACATATTTAGATGATCCACAACTAAATAAGCTAAATATACAAATATCAAATCGGGTAACAAGGATGGGAAAAAGGCCTCTATGAGAGCAAATAAAAGATATTGGAAAGAGCCAATTATTCAAAAGGGCAGAAAGACTTTAGACCCAAACCTACAGATGCAGTAATATAATTTCACCAAAGGTGATGGCACCAACAGCGAGGGGAAGAAAAAAATTAAAAAAGAAACAATAAGAATTCTAATCACCCATACACTAGGGAATTTTACAATCACAACAGAACAAAAAAGATCCCCCCTGTCATGACACAACAAAAGAAAAAAAAAAGCTATTACTAATGCCTATCCATATTATCCTAAAGGCTTATCAAAAACCCAAATTTAACAGGAGCCCCCTAAACTAAATGCCTTAGCAGCCTAGACAACAAGTACAGACACTTCTAACACTGAAGTCACCACCAATCACACGCATACGAAAATCAATATACCTACACCTTTGGATAACAATGCCTTGTCCCCAGAGATACAGGAGATAGCTATTAGTTCACTATAGGAACATAGATCAGAACACAATTTACATCTAGAAGCCAACACGCCAGATCCACATATTCTGGTACCCGATGAGCTGGCAAAAATGTATTCTGAAATAACTGTGAAGTATGCCTACTTCTACCTTTAACACGAATATTCATAAAGTTATACAGACTTCTTTAATTCACCTACATCTATAGGTTCTTTTTAGAACTCTCAACCCTCCACCCGAGTCCTACAACCATAAACTTATACCCACAACTGAAAAGTCCCAAGCACATGAAGAGGGGAGGAACAAGAAAACACAACATAAAACAGGCTCATCAAGAAAACACCATAAATATAATTAATTTATCTATTTGTGAACTTACTATGTGTTAAACACATCTATTACAAAAATGCCTCTCTTTTTGTTTCTCTACAAAAGCCAATACTTATCAATTATTCGTTGACCTTCAAAGATACACCAGGAAATTATCATTACAAAGATACTATGCAAATAAAAGACTTAAAGTGTTACTAAACCCAGGACCCTGCATTCACTATATCTGGTCTCCCACCAGTATACGACATGGAAGTGCAATTATTTTATTAAATATAAAAACTCCTAAATACCTTTTCTCATCAGCAGTTAGAGCAGTCTTGTGACTTCTATCAGTGTCTAACAGAGCACTGGTTAAAGCTTGTAGGATGAGTTTTCTTTCTGCTCTAGGAGGATGCAAAACCCCTGACATCTGTCTGGAAAACACGGATTGGCCCTGTGCTGATCACATACGCTCTCTCAAGGAAAAAAACAAAAACTCTCTAGCAATACACACCAAACTGAGCATGTGCAGAATGGCTACGGGTTCAGTCTGTCTTATCAGGATAAGACATGGACATTTGAACAAGAGGAGAAGCACAGAGGACAGGATCAAATGGCCTTTTTACACAATGCAGAGGATTAACCTCTTAGGTTCCACAGTGAGTATAACAAGCATGCTTTACTGCATATACAGGCTGATTTTACTGTTGTGGGTTTAGTAACACGTTAAAAGTAAACCAGGAACTCTACCTATTATTACTACACCAATAGAGGATACAGCTGAAAAGCTTACTTGTGAACTATTTGGAACCCTTATCTCAACAGAACTTAAAAACTTTCTACTTTCAATCCCACAAAGTCTAAAAGTACCATTCATTAATACCTTACCTCAATTGTCATGCAAGAATGTAACAAACTCAGTGATCTACCACTAATCAGAAAGAATGTTAGCAGTCAAGAATTCCGAGCACTTAACAATCTACAGAAGAACAGTAACATCGTCATACAAAGGGCTGATAAGGGCAGAGCTGAAAGAGCTTTATTTCTTCAGTTTTCCGGTGAGCGCATAAGAATAATACTGTAACACCTATATGGAAGTTTTTTCAATACATGCACTTTTAAAAAAACAAAGACTGTAGAGAACTCATAAAAACTCCTAAATACCTTTTCTCATCAGCAGTTAGAGCAGTCTTGTGACTTCTATCAGTGTCTAACAGAGCACTGGTTAAAGCTTGTAGGATGAGTTTTCTTTCTGCTCTAGGAGGATGCAAAACCCCTGACATCTGTCTGGAAAACACGGATTGGCCCTGTGCTGATCACATGCGCTCTCTCAAGGAAAAAAACAAAAACTCTCTAGCAATACACACCAAACTGAGCATGTGCAGAATGGCTACGGGTTCAGTCTGTCTTATCAGGATAAGACATGGACATTTGAACAAGAGGAGAAGCACAGAGGACAGGATCAAATGGCCTTTTTACACAATGCAGAGGATTAACCTCTTAGGTTCCACAGTGGGTATAACAAGCATGCTTTACTGCATATACAGGCTGATTTTACTGTTGTGGGTTTAGTAACACATTAAAAGTAAACCAGGAACTCTACCTATTATTACTACACCAATAGAGGATACAGCTGAAAAGCTTACTTGTGAACTATTTGGAACCCTTATCTCAACAGAACTTAAAAACTTTCTACTTTCAATCCCACAAAGTCTAAAAGTACCATTCATTAATACCTTACCTCAATTGTCATGCAAGAATGTAACAAACTCAGTGATCTACCACTAATCAGAAAGAATGTTAGCAGTCAAGAATTCCGAGCACTTAACAATCTACAGAAGAACAGTAACATCGTCATACAAAGGGCTGATAAGGGCAGAGCTGAAAGGGCTTTATTTCTTCAGTTTTCCGGTGAGCGCATAAGAATAATACTGTAACACCTATATGGAAGTTTTTTCAATACATGCACTTTTAAAAAAACAAAGACTGTAGAGAACTCATTAAGTGCTGGCTTTTGTATATTACAAAAAAATTAATATCAGTAGCATTAGAACATGCAAAAATTCTAAAATAGATCAATTGTTCAAATGCTACAACTAGATAACTAAAAATTAAAAAAAAAAAACTATGGCGTTATTAATACTTACTAACAATTATAGTGAACATGTTTATTTTAAAACAAGACCCACTGCTAAAGAGGAAACTACCCAAAAAAACTAAATTTACTTTTAGAAGAGCAAAAACATTAGCAAACATAGTTGCCTCAGTAAATTGAAAACTAACAGAAATATTATCTATTACAAATAGCAAAACTTCATGTACATCAACAACCAATACCAAAAGCCGGGAGATCAAATCCTTCATGGATTATAGTCTTTATTATGTTATCTATAATTATACAATGTACATGTGGCCCACACTATGTAGGCTGCAGCATTCAGACATTACATAAGCGCCTAAATAAGCATATGTTTAACCACTTCCTGCTCAGCCTATTGTCAAATGACAGCTGGGCAGGACGTTTGCCGTTCTGGCAGCACATCGTAGGACATCCTCCAAAGAACAAGCTATGTGATGCGATCTGTCATCAGCTGTATCCACCAGACACAGCCAATGACTGATCATTATACTGGCCCACTGCTGGTACCGAGATAGCCGTGATCACAGCATATCACATGACAATTGTAAACAAGGAATGGCTTTGATTCATGCCATTCATTTTGTGCAATTGTGCTGCTAGCTGTGATTGGTGACAATGATCACTTGGTACAGACAAGACCAATCACAGTCCATCTGTATCATGTGATTAGCTGTGGCCAATCAGAGCTAATCACAATAATACACACTGAATAAATCAATATCATTCAGTAAAAATGGTTGCTTATACCAGTGAAATTCATTAAGCAATCATAATGTGTAAAAGAAAAAACTCATAATGTTACTATGGTAACACTGTATTTCTCTGGTCAAAGTGTGTTAAAAAAAAACTAAAAAATGTAATAAAAAAAAGATAAAATAAAAGAAAAAAAAATGATGTTTTTTTTTTTTTTTTTAATATACTGTCACCAGTCAGTGCCCCTGATCACTGCCATACCAGTATGAGATGACGCTGTACTGCACTGGTGACGGTATGTAAAAAAAGAAAAAAAACACAGCTGATCACATGGTAAAGAGCCAATGTCATTGGCTCTTTACCCTGATCGGTGATGCACTGACATCCTCGGTTATCATTGTACAATAGACCAAGCAAGAACCAGTTAAAGGTGACCTATGGTCATTGTGAAAAAAAAATGCTACAAATACTGTTGCTGCTGACTTTTAATAAACAGACAGTCACCAACCTAGGGAACCAGTGCTGTCTTCACCCATGCCAGTTCTTTGCCCGTCTTTGGCTCCTTTTGGGCCAGCACCTTTACTGAGGGAAGCCAGCTGTGACTGCCTGGTGTTTAACAGTCGGCTCCCTGCTGCGCATGTGTGTGACTTGCTGCGCTTCCAGACTAGTTCCACAGCCTCCTGGGACAGGTGATTTGTTCCAGGAGGTCGTGGGCAGGGGGGAGGGGGGCAAACTTCTGCTATTCTTGCCTAAAAGTGGGAGCAGGTATGTACTCGCTCACAGATCAAAAAAAATGTTCCAATAATGGCAGAGGAGAGGGGGAATAAGGAGGATAAAGAACTTAAACTTTTGAGGGAACTTCTGCTTTAATGAACAATGAAGAAAAACAATTTGCAAAGCACAGTAAGGCTGGCCATACATTATACATTTTTCTTATAAAATTTTCATTTAGATTTACCAAAACCATATAATATGAGGTCAAAGGCAGGCCCTTGCACTACATAGTTGAAGGTAAAGCAGTATTAAACCCTAAACCAAAATGGAATATATTGCAGGCAGGGCTGGTGCTAGACTATTTTGCACCCTAGCCACCCCCCCCCCCCCAGAAAAAAAAAATAAATACATTAAAAAAAAAACCTGTAGAAAATAATAAATCAATAAAAATGTGAAACTGCTAAATTTCTTTTAATTCGCAAAAATAAGTGCCATAAGATGGCACTAGCACCAATATTAAAGACAAAATCAGTGTCACGGATGGACTGTATCTGTTGCTGGCCGTGGCAGGGTGACAGTTGCAGTGATTGGAGGTTGATGAATCCACACTCTGACAGATCCCAGGATGTAATTCCCCAGGCAATGGGGGGAGATAAAACGCTGTGACAGCAGGCACCTGAACTGAGCAAACGCACACAGTGACAGATCTGACACAACACACCACCACCAACATTGACACAGATCAGCAGGCACTAGAAGAGCAGGCTGTGGGATCATGAAAATTTTCATCACTCACTGATACATTGCACATGTGATGGATATTCGGCTGACCAGGTCACATTCACACAGACACGAAACATCAGAATCATACATTACCTTCCTTCGCAGGCGCAGCTCCGCCTGCGCTGATGAATGGGAAGAGAAGGGCTAGAACTCCACAGTCTTCAGCGGCCATCAGCCAGCTTGCAGTAAGGGACTGAGTCTGAGAAGAACACTGGAAGGAGCGGCAGCTCAGCTGCTACACTGCCCCCAGACACCCGGCATCTTCCTCTGTCCTTTCTTTTCCCCTCTGCTGCCCCTTCTCTCAGCTGAAGGATTCATCATGACATGGCAGCATCCCACACAGAGAGAGTTCTAGTCTGTGCTGCACCCAGGCACCTCTAGGTGGCAGAGCCTAGGTTGCCACCTAGTTTTTCTAGTGGAAGCACTTGCCCCGATTACAGCTGACCAATCATTACATATTGGGACTGCATTAGTTTTTTTTTATAGGCTTTCTTCCCTCTGTTTTCACATGATGATCTGGCCAGTAACCCATTTCCTGTATTACAGTGCCTACACTCTGAATGAAGGAGCACAGAGATACCTTTGGACAGCAGCATTGTCAATTTGGGGGAAGGCTAGTGTTAGAATCAGTAGCAAATTGAGGCCAAACTCCAGCTAACATGTTATAAGCAATTACAGTAACAGTTTTAATTCTTTTGGGATAAATGTTTTACATAAATGAATAAAAGTTGACTATGTAAGCATCGCTGTCTGTGTTAAATGGTTTGTCTTAACCCGCTAACTGCTACACCTATAAGACAGCTTGTTCTATTTAAAAACAGGAGACTTAGGCCTTTACTACAATTGTTATTTGATATTGTCTGTACTCAGTCAATGGCCTAGTAACTTTGCCGACATCTGTTATTTTGTCATTATGGATGCTGTCTGCTGCAACTAAAAATCTGATTTAAAAAAAAAAAAAGTCACCACAAGAGACTCACTGGCTAGATCACCAGGTGAAAATGGAAGAAGGCAAAAAACAAAAAAAATAAAATGAATGCAGCCATCACTCAAATAATTGGTAGGCTGCAATATGACAAATTTTGCTTTTGGGTCTAATACCACTTTAAAGTATATATAAACCCTCACCTTGTAAAACAACCCATTCTGTTTAAAAAATGAAAGGCAAAACATTTATGTATACAGGTGAAACTCAAAAAATTAGAATATCATGCAAAAGTTCATTTATTTATTTCAGTAATGCAACTTAAAAGGTGAAACTAATATATGAGATAGACTCATTACATGCAAAACAAGATAGTTCAAGCCATGATTTGTCATAATTGTGATGATAATGGCTTACAACTCATGAAAACCCCAAATCCACCAGAAAATTAGAATATTGTGAAAAGGTGCAATATTCTAGGCTCAAAGGGGTTTATTTACTAAAGCTGGAGAGTCCAAAATCAGACTCCCTTCTGCATAAAAACCAATCAGCTTCCAGGTTTCATTGCCAAAGCTTCATTGAACAAGCTGAGGTTAGAAGCTGATTGGTTTCTATGCAGAAGGGAGTCTGATTTTGGACTCTCCAGCTTTAGTAAATAAACCCCAAAGTGTCCCACTCTAATCAGCTAATTAAGCCATAACACATGCAAAGGGTTCCTGAGCCTTTAAATGGTCTATCAGTCTGGTTCAGTAGGAATCACAATCATGGGAAAGACTGCTGACCTGACAGTTGTGCAGAAAACCATCATTGACACCCTCCATACGGAGGGAAAGCCTCAAAAGGTAATTGCAAAAGAAGTTGGATGTTCCCAAAGTGCTGTTTCAAAGCACATTAATAGAAAGTTATGTGGAAGGGAAAAGTGTGGAAGAAAAAGATGCACAAGCAGCAGGAATGACAGCAGCCTGGAGAGGATTGTCAGGAAAAGACCATTCAAAAGTGTTGAGTACTTTCACAAGGAGTAGACTGAGGCTGGAGTCAGTGCATCAAGAGCCACCACACACAGACGGATCCTGGACATGGGCTTCAAATGTCGTATTCCTCTTGGCAACCCGCTCCTTAACAACAAACAACATCAGAAGCGTCTTACCTGGGCTAAAGAAAAACAGACCTGGTCTGTTGCTCAGTGGTCCAAAGTCCTCTTTTCTGATGAGAGCAACTTTTGCATCTCATTTGGAAACCAAGGACTAAGAGTATGGAGGAAGAATGGAGAGGCACACACTGCAAGATGCTTGAAGTCCAGTGTGATGTTTACACAGTCTGTGTTGATTTGGGGAGCCATGTCATCTGCTGATGTTGTTCCACTGTGCTTCATTAAGTCCAGGGTCAACGCAGCCATCTACCAGGAGATTTTGGACCACTTCATGCTTCCTTCTGCAGATGAGCTTTATGGGGATACTGACTTCATTTTCCAGCAGGACTTGGCACCTGCCCACACTGCCAAAAGCACCAAAACATGGTTCAATGACCGTGGGATTACTGTGCTGGATTGGCCAGCAAACTCGCCTGACCTGAACCCCATAGAGAATCTATGGAGCATTGCCAAGAGAAAGATGAGAGACATGAGACCGAATAATGCAGAAGAGCTGAAGGCTGCTATTGAAGCATCCTGGTCTTCCATAACACCTCAGCAGTGCCACAGGCTGATAGCTTCCATGCCACACCACATTGAGGCAGTAATTGCTGCAAAAGGGGCCCAAACCAAGTACTGAGTACATATGCATGCTTATACTTTTCAAAGGTCTGATATTGTTCTATTTACAATCCTTGTTTTATTGATTGCATGTAATATTCTAATTTTCTGAGATTGTGGATTTGGGGTTTCCATGAGCTGTAAGCCATAATAATCACAATTATGACAAATCACGGCTTCTATCGTGGATGATATTCTAATTTTTCGAGTTTCACCTGTACATAAAAAAAAAATCATAAATACCTTTTTTCCCCTTTTTTATAGGTGATCACATACCCCCTATTCTCAGTTGCATAAGCTCCTTCCATCCTCAGGGATGAGAACCAACAGAACACTGATCCTCCCAGTGAATATCTGGGCTGAGGGGTGTAGAGTGTCAGCAGAAGTCTGATCATTGGAGGAGAGCAGGCTGAGTTCCAGCACAGCTAGAAAATGGGCCATGCTGTGCTCTCATACCTAATGTGGTCAGTATTTAATAGGAAATCAGGGGACTGACAGGAACACCAGATATTTAACACAAAGGAAGGAATACAGTACAAAGAGAACATGATACTTTTCATACAAAAGTTCCATACATGGTACAGCAGGCACATATCAGGAATATGAAATGTTGGGTTTACATATTCTTTAAACTTCTATTTATTATTAACCTCTTCTATTTATTATTAACGCCCTGCGCGCTCCCAGCACACATGTCCGGTGCTCACAGAAAGGTCCCGATCTCCTCTTTCGATCGGGACCTTTCCCGATCATGTGACGGCGAATCACGGCGGTCACATGACCTTAAAACCCCACCCCGCCTCCTGGCTTCTGAAACCCTTAAAGGGCCGGGAGGTGCCGGTGCCAAGGGGTTAAACTTGATGTTTCCATGATAATTTAGTAAAAAAGATAAAAAAGAACCTCCTTGTCAGGGCTCCGGGTATGACCAGAGGTGTGTGGACCGACATAGGGAAACACAGACTTCAGGTATAGCGTGTAAACCAATATAATTTCTTAAGGCAACACAGACATAAACGCAGTGCAACAAACCAAACCCAAAACTAACACAAATACGTACAACAAGGTGCAACAAACCCAAACCTTAACTGATATATATATATATATATATAAATATGGAGAACAACGTAGTCAGGCGGGCTGGGTCGGTAGCTAATGGGCAGACAAGGTACAAGGAGTAGGCAGAAGATTGGTCAGGAGTAGCCGAGGTTGGTGCAGGCAGAGTTCAAGCAGAGTCAGGATCAGGCAGGGATCAGGCAGGATGCAGGTACAGGGGCTCATGGGAACAATACACCAAGGCACTGACTGCAGGCCTGGCCATTCCTTAAATACACCTCCTGCAATCAGCCTCAAGTGATGGCTTGATTGCAGGAGTGAGCTTCTTGCTGCCGAGAATACCCGCTGGCCAGCCCTGGTACTGCAGCCCACAAGGCAGGTGAGTCCCGCCACCATTGACGAGTCCATTCCTGACACTCCTCAAGAGTAGGAATATACTTCAACATACTTTGTTTTATATCTGGTCTTCCACAGAGCTATGGACCTTGAGATACCACCAATTTTCACCCATCATATTCCCCACCATGTGGTACCTCCAATATACCAGTGTATAAATATTTAGTGTATTGCTGTCTTGAAAAGCAACCAAAGGCAGTAAAAAAAAGGAACTGCTGAACATACCAAGCTCTGGAGTTTTCTTTTGCTTCACACCTGAGCATGATATCATCGTTAGGGAAGACCACATACGTCTGTGGAGGTTGTCCAGTGAAAACAGGAGGAAACAGTTGTGCTAAGAGGAAGACAGGTATCATATGTTACCAAAGCTATCCACAGATTTTTTCTCTTACTATCATGCAGTAAGGGCTCGTTTACACTTGCTTCACAATGTGGCATTGGACTCGCTTTTTAAAGCACTCTGAATGCCAATCAAAGCACCTGTCACTAAATAAAATGGTACGCTTATGGTCCTGTTCACACATTGCATTTGCTTTAAAAATTATACGGAATGCTGCTTTCTTGGTGCTTCAAAGCATCTCCAAAGCCTCCATAGTAGTCTATAACAAAGCTTGCTAAAAGCACCTTCAGCTTTTGAGGGGCTTTTATTCAGAGTTGGCTTCTGTTTGCTTTGGTGGTATTGCAGGTATGGATCCCAGGATGCACTGGGAATAGGGTTGCCACCTCATGTGTTTAAAACTGAACACATATCAATTACACAGGTTATGGGACTGACTATGGTGGTAATTAAACTCAATTAATGCCTTACCTCCATTAAATTAGCCTCAGAACCTGTGTAATTAATATGTGTCTGGTTTTAAAGGGATGAGGTGGCAACCCTAACTGGGAAACCAACAAGCGAAGCACAAAGACAGCAGTCACTTCTGGTTCTTGTGTACATATTTTGGAAGTGTCTGGTGCAGACAATACATCTAGAGTGCAGCGTGGAGCAGCAGGAAGATGAGTGGGGTCCAGACTGGTGAGGATCAACTAGCAGACGGCACACATGCTGTGCAACATGGGAACAATACTGTATAGTGGAGGATGAGTTGGGACCAGTGAGAAAGGAGGATCAGCAGAGCTGTGGGTTACTACCGAGTGGTGGATCAGCAGAGCTGGGGGTTACTACTGACTGTGGGATCAGCAGAGCTGAGGGTTATTTATGAGCGGGGAATCAACAGAGCTGGGGGCACTGCTGAGTGGGGCATCAGCAGAGCTGTTGGAACTACTGAGGAGAAGATCTGCTGAACAAGGGAACTAATAAGCTGGGGATCTGCTGAACGAGGTTACCAATGATACTGGGATCTGCTGGAGAGAGGTGCTAATGAGCTGGGGATCTTTAAACAGGATACTAATAAGCTGGGGATCTGCTGAGTGCAGATACTACTGAGCCGGGGTTATACTGGGTCCCTTTAAAACAAATAGAAAATCAACCCATACAGGGCATTTGCCAAGCTTCATCAAAGCTTCAAAAAAGCATCACTGAAGCATCACAGAAGCATCAAAAACACATCAAAAACGTATGTTGAAGCAGTAGGCGCTTTAATGTGTGTTAAAGTCAAAGCAAGTGTAAATGAGCTCTGATATACAATTACAAATCTGACAAACTTTTACGGTTATATAAAAATAAAGTACAGTGCCTAAAAAAAGTAGTCAGTGGGTGACACTGGTGAACATAAATAGACATGGTGTCATCAGGAAGCTGTGGGTATGCTTCCCTTATCACTTTGCAGATATTTTTCACTTGGACACGAGAGAGTATATTTCTGTTGACTGGTGTAAACTTTAAACCCACTGTTATTTATTGTGCTATGTCAATGAATCATGAAAATCTCAAAGGGGAAAATACTTTTATATAGCCTCTGTACATACATACAATGCCTCTGCAGCAAGCGAAAGTGTATTGTACAGATACAGGCTTCATTAATAAACTAAACTAGGCTCTTACATTATTGTTTACACACACTATAGCAATGCGGAGTTGTAAATTCAACTCGCATTGAAAGCATTTTTCAGTTGCTGCTTGATGGAGTGAAATAGGGGTCACTCCTCACCATATTTTTTTTCTGTTCACTGTTTAAAGATAGACATGTGTCCTCGAGAAAGTGAATTTTAAATATAACCCATGGCCAAATCCATTAGGCTGAAAAAAGCTAAGCTGTCAACAAAGCAGGAGCTGGTCAAATCTAATTGACAATCGGAAGAGAACAAAACTGAGGTGTTAGAGACCAGAATAGATCTAGGAAGTGTGCAAACCCTTCTTAAAATAGAAAAAAAAAGTACAGATGGAGCCCTGCTTCAAGCCGCCTACAGATCAACTTTTCAGTTCTCTGGCTTTTGATAAACTGTGATTATGGCCAATTTAGAAATCAATAGCTACGATAGACAATCTCTCTGATCATGGTAAAGATATAGGTGTTGATTTACAAAAACCGGAGAGTACAAAATCTGGTGCAGCTCTGTAAATCAGCTTCCAGGTTTTACTGCCAAACCTTAATTGAACAAGCTGAAGTTAGAAGCTGATTGGCTACCATACACAGTTGCACCAGATTTTGTATTATCAAATTTTAGTAAATCAACCCCATAATGACCAAATACTGTGCATAGGTGAAGCTAGCTTATGTGCAGGGTTCTTAAGACACCTGTTGACAAATAAAAAAGACAGCCCATGGCAGCTGCTGGTGATATTACATGTGTGGTTATGCGCTTCTTCTTCATGGCATGATATTTTTTTTGTTTATGAATTATCTCTAAGACTGGGTCCACACTGGTGTGCTGCAGTTTGGCAGCAGAGTGAGTGTATGCAGTTTTCTGAAAGTGCACCAAAGATGCAGCATGCAAACTTTTGGCAGGCTTTCAGAAAACACTCATCTTAATAGAAGTTTATGAGACAGGTAAAACGCACAAATATTATGTATACACCCATGCTGTGGCCAAACCACAGCTCACCAGTGTGAACCTGTCCTAAACCTCTGACTGCTGTATATCGTCTATTGGTTTATTTATAAATAATTACAATAAGCAGCACATTTGTTCAGGAAATAGAAGATTAGACTTACTGGCTGGAAATTCATCTGTAGGTTCCAGTTAGTGCAGCAAAATAAAGAGAGGGAGAAAGAAAGCCAAAGCTGGTTTATATGACACAGTCTTGGAAAGCAGCAAGCAGATAAGGATGAGCACAGGAACAATAAAAAACATTTTGCTGTGTAAGCACAAATTAAATAACACAATTATAACTAAATATTACACAAATATAACTAAAGAAAAACTTTTTTTTTTAACTTTTGGACAAAGTGGAAATGGATTAAAATGTTTTCTCCCTTTACTCCCTTTTAGGTAAATCAACCCTCTCAATTTGTCATGTTAACCATTATCATTGAAAGTAAATGAAAATCCCAAATATTGGGATGACTCCTGAATATTAGAGGGGAAATCTTCCAATGAGGACACTAGTTCTAGTGACCCAGGTGACAACTGGGGATTCCCTTACTACTCTAACCAAATTAAAAACCTGAAGAAAGCAGTGGGTGGAGGTTGGATTAACAATTTAAGGTAAATATGTAAAATGTTTTCATAGGACAGTCTCTATCACTGGAAGAGTATTTAGAGGCCGTTTTTTTGTGCTGGGTGGAGTGGGGAAGGCAAAATACCCTTTCAGGGTCTTATAGCTGCCTGTGTCCCTGCTGAGTAGATTTACCCCCCCTATGATCACTGAGACAAAATGTGATCAATAGTTCAAAATTTTAGAGGAAAATTCCCCAAATCGGACACCTAATCCTTTGACAAATATCTATGGTGGGAATTCTGTTCCCATTGGGTTGGGTTCACATCTATCCACGTCCGCTTTTGTGTGCTTTTTTAACTGGTTCTCCGCCACCCTATAGGAGAATTACTGCTACAGGGAGGAAGGGCTGTGCAAAATCATGTATATATACATGAATTTGCACTTTCGGATAGGGGGCGCGACCGCTGCCCTACCTGCACCGCCGTTGGTGGCTACAGATGTCGATCACCGGGTCCCGGATCGAGATTACCCACCATCAACCAGCGATCGCCGAGGAACAGTGACAGGGGAGAGGTCTGTGTGTAAAAAAACACAGATCTCTCCTCCATCAGCACTGACATGCTCCTTTGTATTGCTCTCCATTACAGAGCAATACAAAGCAGCATGTTTCCCTAGTAAAACACACACAGCACATCATGTAAAACAGCACACAGTTAACCCTTTGATCGCCCCAGATGTTAACCCCTTCCTGCCTAGTGTCATTAGTACAGTGTCGGTGCTTTTTATTAGCACTGATCACTGTATTACTGTCTTTGGGATGGCAATGGCAGTTAGTCAGTGTCAGAATGCCCGCCGCAGTCCCACTATAGGTCGCTGATCGCCGCCATTACTAGTATAAAATAAATAAATAATTCCAGTATATATACCGCCATTTGTAGATGTTATAATTCTTATGTAAACCAATAATTTACATGTATTGGGTTTTTAGTTTTTGTTTAGCAAAGACATGTTACAGAATACATTTTGACCTAAATGTATGATGAAATTTAAAAAAAAAATTACTGGACATTTTTTATAGCAAAAAGTCAAAAATATGTTGTTTTTTTCAAAATTGTCGGGCATTCTTTGTTCATAGCACAAAAAATAAAAAACGCAGAGGTGATCAATACTACTAAAAGAAAGCTCTATTTGTAGGAATAAAAAGGACATACATTTCATTTGGGTGCAGCGTTGCACGACTGCACAGTTCTCAGTTAAAGTAATGCAGCGCCGTATCGCAAACAATGGCCTGGTTAGGAAGGGGGTTAAATCCTCTTGAGGGCAAGGGGTTAAGTGCATTTTTTCCATGTGTTGTGATACATTTTACATGTGTTCATTATTCTATTTGGCATCACAGCGCATGTAAATGCACAGAAAACTGGAAATGCTCAATTACTATCAAAGAAGCACAGCGCAGCACACAGATGTGAATGTACTGGATTCAATGTATTTTTATGACACATCAGTTTTTTGTGCATTCTAAAATGCACAGGTGTGAACCAGGCCTCAGAGATTTTCTTCAATTTCCTGCTGTGTCTCCAAGACATGGAAATGAAACAGGACCTCCCCAGCAGGACACAAAAATAAAATACCCCAACAAAGATTTTAATGCTTCGTCACTCTAAAACTGTAAAAACATTTGGCTATTTATGTGAAAAATATCTGGAGAAACACTGGTTGAGAAGAGGCACAGTGTGTATTGTGGAGCGCTTTATTTATAAAGCTGACTGGAGAGACTGAGAAAGCTGGAAACACCAAGCACTTTGAATATTGAATGAAGTCTAAATTATTTATTGGATGCACTGGACACTTTGGTTGATAAAATTAAAGAACTGGAAAACTGAAATGGTAAAAAGATCTGTTTATTAATAACACTGTATATAAAAGTGTTAATAAACCCACAACAGTAAAATCAGTCTGTATATGCAGTAAAGCATGCTTGTTATACTCACTGTGGAACCTAAGGGGTCAATCCTCTGCATTGTGTAAAAGGCTGTTTGATCCTGTCACTCTGATCCTCCCCTTCTTCCACTGTCCCCAATCCATCTGTTGATAGTACAGAGCTCTAGAAGCCACTCTGTGCATGCTCATTTTAGTTTGTATTGCTGGAGAGTTTTTCTTTCTTTGGAAGGGCGCATGTAAAAAGCACAGGGCCAATCAGCACTGTCCAGACAGAGAGTCAGGGGCTATACAGCCTCATAAGACAGTCAGAGCAGAATGAAAACTCCTCCTACAAGCTTTAACCAGTGCTCTGCTGGACACTGACAGAACTCACAAGACTGCTATATACTGCTGCTGAGAAAAGGTATTTATCAGTTTATATTTACTACAATAACTGCATTTCCATGTAGTGTACACTGTGGGAGACCAGATATAGTGAATGCAGGGTCATGGGTTTAGTAACACTTTAAACACTGAGCTATGAAGTATTATATATTTTTATTTAATGAACGGATTGTTTTCACATAAAAAATGTATGCACATTATATACTGTATGTGACAAATAGAGCATAACACTGTATAGTGGATATATTTATTTAAGACACTTGTATATGTTTAATACAGCAGCTTACAGAAATCTGATTAGAAGTTAGCAGGTATTAAATAGTATTTAGCTAAGGCAGGCCTACGTCTTCCTGCTCTTGATCTGTACAGTTAAAGGAGAAGTATGGCCAAAGCTTTTTTTTTCTTTTTCTGCACTCCTATGACCCCAGATTCAGCCAACAATGGGCTAAAGTAGGCTGACGCCTGAAGTCACAGAGCCGGTCCAAGGCTCTGCAGGGATACCGATAATATTAGTAGGATCCACCTACGGTAGATGCCTGACTTTTGCTACCTTTTTTAGATATTTTTTGTCACGTTTCAGAGATGTGCTGTCTCCATTTCCTCCTCTGACCACTTTATTTCATAACACATACATAAAATTAGGTATTTTACATAGGATATTCCACATGCGCAAAATAATCACAATCAATAATCTGCACTACTAAAAGGAACCCATTTAGGAACAGATGCATTTGCTAGTTTTTATAAAAGTGAGCCAGTCTATACTGTCTGGGAACCAGGAGAAAGAAAAAAACAATGAATTCTTTCATCCACACAACTGAGATGGATACAGGAATCCTCCCTGCTGGGAAATTGTGTTCTGACAGCAGGACTACTGTCAACGGTCTTGTTGGAAAGTTTTTTTCAGTCAGCCAGCTGCAGCCATTTGGTCAGTGTATTCTGACAGTGGAGAGTCTTGTTGTCAGAATACAACGTCCCAGTGGAGAAGATTCCTCTATTCACCTCAAATTTCAATCAACCTATGGGCAGCTTTTGCATTTCAGTATCCACCCTGGAACAAATAGTCACCAGTGACCGGGTTTAGGCAACCAACCCATTTGTGTTAATATTACAAATGACCTGATGATCTGTGGTAAGCCACCTCTTGGCCAGGGCCTGGAGAGAGGCCAGTAGGTATGTTCCCAAGACGTGCAAGCTGCAGCCCAGTGTGGCTCCCATTCCCCAGTTATACAGAATGAAGCACCGAATGGCAGCATTTTGCATCGGCTCTCTGGAGTGCTTGGTGGTCTAGTGGTGCTAAGGAAAATGAGGAATTACAGGATGAGGCAAATGAGAAAAAATAAGCAGAGTGGACAGAGCTGTTAACATTTCCCAACAAAGTGGTGGCACCACAGCAGCCTTTCTAGCTGGCAGAAAGCAGTGTGCAGTGAACTATATATACTCTACCTGCCCACATTTTGGTGGTCATTTGTACCCTGCCACTAAAAGCATGGCTTAATGACAGAGACACATTTCCACAGAATGGTGGAGGGCATGGATGACCCTGTTAGAAGTGTATTGGCGACTGGGTATAGTTGACTATTGACAACACAACCTAAGAACTGTTGGGAAGGGGATATTACCACCAGCTGGAATGGAAGCAGTTGCAATGCCAGCAGCTTTGCCAAGTTAGCATTCAGACTCTAGGTGTGGTTCAGGGACAGCAATTTTCTTTTTTTTTTCTTTTTTACAGTCCAGCAACTGGAGAAGGGAACTAAGTGCAAGAAGGTAGCTACTGCATTTAGTGGTGTGAGTGTTGGCAAATCCTGCTGAGGTTCCAGCCTTCGCTTCAATGTCTTCTGCCTGGCCCAATAACTTCAATACTGGATATAGCAAGGGAAATGTCTCTGAGCCCTGTTGTAAGCCTTCCTCTTTTTGGCTGAAAGCAGCAGAGGTAGGCTGCAAAAGTGCCAGGAGAATGTTGGGGGTAGAGTGGGGGTAGATGTAGCAACTGAGGAAGGAGGGAAGGAGGGAAGTAGACAATGCAGCCAGTCAACTGCTTCCTATGCATGTTTTGGATGTATTGTTCAAGGATTAGTAGACATGCTTTGCCTCTAGAAAGGTAGACATGCTGTTCCCCTCAAGGACAAAGTTACAAAAGTTGCAAAGACAGTTACAGCCTCCTGGCTAACCGTTCTAGCTATGTGCTCAATCACACATCCATTCAGGTTTGTGTTGATTGTTCCTTTTCAGCCATACTGCTAGTCTGGCTCTCTCATTTTTAACTTGAAAGGTTTCACTCTTTAGAAGGTATCCTGCGGCCTCTCACCCAGGTGCAAAACCTGAAGTGGAGTTGTTTACCTTGCCACAATGGCACAGCATGCATAGCTCCTAGCTACCCCTTGTGCTATCCAAGGCCATTTGTCACAAAACCCACTATAATACTGTTCTGTTTTAAATGTTGCTTTATGAATTGACATACCTCCTTAGACCCAGTCTGTCCAGACAATATATTCACCTGTTGACTTGGCACCATCCATAGGCAGCTTTACTGTCAGGACCTGTGTCATTATTTGGGTCACCTGCTGGTGGCACTGTTGTTCCCAGAGGGCACCATTCCGGTGGCCACCAGCAGGTGTCTCCCAGCAGCTGGACTGTACAAGTAATTAATCTGCACCTGATATAGACTGCTAGGGGGTATATAAGCCCGCCTTTGACTGGAATTCAAGGCTTCAGTGTTCTTCCTGCAAGCCGTGTCCCTGCCTGAGCCTGATTCTTGTTCTTGTATACCAGACTCTGAGACCTGTTCCTGTGACCTGCTCCCTGCATCCAGCTCTCCCTGTACTTTGCTCCCTGCTCCTCTTGTTTCCTGTCTTAGTCCTGACCTTGGCTTGTTTATGTGTGCTCCCTCCATTTGTATATAGTTAGTTAGGGTATCATTTGGGTTGCTGCACTTTCATTTTGCGTTTATTTTGTCACTTTCATTGTTTATGGTGTGCTGGTGTTGTAAGATTGATATTTATGGTAATCAACGTCATTTAACTTTACTCTGTCTTGTTCCTGATTTCTTTAGGTATAGCCCACAGATCTGGTCATCCTTGCTGAATTCTGTTTTTGGTATCCATGACATTAACTCTTCAATAGGACACAGAAGTTGAATCAAATGCAATTTTTCTTTCAGCTAACTGTAGTACAGAGGATGTTTTCCCAGTCTTTGGAAAGGTAAGAAAACAATGAGCTTTCCTGAGCCCTGTTTCTGTTAAATATTAATACTGATTGAGGAAACATGGAAGAAATGAAGAGGGTCTAGCTAAGACTAAATTAACTAGCACTAAGCAAAGAGGAGAACAGAGAAAGAGACCAAAATCACATAGTGAACATGTTGTAGTTACCCAAAACTAACACTACATGCTACAAAACAATATTAACCTGATACAGTTCAATACAACACAGAAAACAATGTATAAGGTACATATACATGTAATGTATAAATGTACAATGTATAAATGAATAGCGGAGATAAGTACAGTTGCAAGAAAAAAAGTATGTGAACCCCTTGGGATTACGTGGAGTTTTGCATGAATTGGGCATAAAATGTGCTCTGAACGTCATCTAAGTCACAACAATAGAAGAACACAGTCTGCTGAACATAATACTACACAAACAGTAGATGTTGCCATGGTTTAATTGCACATAACATGTAAACATTCACAGTGCAGGGAGGAAAAAGTATGTGAGGCCCTAGCTTAATGACTTCTCCCAGAGCTAATTGGAGCCAGGAGTGAGCCAACCTTGACTCCAATCAGTGTGATGATATTGGATGTGTTGCTGACAGCTGTCCTGCCCTTAAAAAACACACACCTGTTTTGGGTTTACTGGTTTCAAGAAGCACTGTCTGATGTGAACCATGCCTCGCAGAAAAGAGCTCTCAGAAGACCTACGATCAAGAATTGTTGACTTGCATGAAGCTGGAAAGGGTTACAAAAGTATCTCCAAAAGCCTTGATGTTCATGTGTCCACAGTAAGACAGACTGTCTACAAATGGAGAAAGTTTAGCACTCTCCCTAGGCGTGGTCGTCCTGTAAAAATGACTGCAAGAGCACAGCGCAGAATGCTGCATGAGGTAAAGAAGAATCCCAGAGTGTCAGCTAAAGACCTACAGAAATCTCTGGCACATGCTAACATTTTTGTTGACACATCTACAATAAGGAAAACATTAAACAAGAATGGAGTACATGGGAGGACACCATGGAGGAAGCCATTGCTGTCCAAAAAGAATATTGCAGCACGTTTGAAGTTTGCAAAAGAGCACCTGGATGTTCCACAGCACTACTGGCAAAATATACTGTGGACAGATGAAACCAAGATTGAGTTGTTTGGGAAGAACACACAACACTATGTGTGGAGAAAAAAAGGCACAGCACACCAACATCAAAACCTCATCCCCGCTGTAAAACATGGCGGAGGGAGCATCATGGTTTGGGGCTGCTTTGCTGCCTCAGGGCCTGGACGGATTGTTGTCATTGATGGGAAAATGATTTCCAGAGTTTATCAAGACATTTTGCAGGAAAACGTACGACCATCTGTCCGCCAACTGAAGCTCCGCAGAGGATGGGTGATGCAACAGGACAATGACCCAAAGCATACAAGTAATTCAACAATGGCTGCAACAGCATAGAATACGCCTTCTGGAGTGGCCCAGTCAGAGTCCTGACCTCGACCCGATTGAAATGCTGTGGCATGACCTTAAGAGAGCAATTCACACCAGACATCAAAAGAATATTGCTACACTGAAACAGTTTTGTGAAGAGGAGTGGTCCAAAATTACTCCAGATCGTTGTGCAGGTCTGATCTGCAACTACAGGAAATGTTTGGTTGAGGTTATTGCTGCCAAAGGAGGGTCAACCAGTTATTATGTCCAAAGGTTCACATACTTTTTCCTCCCTGCAATGTGAATGTTTACATGTTATGTGCAATTAAACGATGGCAACATCTAATGTTTGTGTAGTATTATGTTCAGCAGACTGTGTTCTTCTATTGTTGTGTCTTAGATGACGTTCAGAGCACATTTTATGCCCAATTCATGCAAAACTCCACGTAATCCCAAGGGGTTCACATACTTTTTTTCTTGCAACTGTAGCTCTGTATTAGCTGATTGTATGAGGCTACAGTAGCCAATGAATCTAGGCCTATCTTCAGAGATCCTGACTAAAATTTTGCCATGGTTGCAGAAAGCTTCCTCTGCAGACAGATAAGCTGCCTGTTGTGTACCAGATACTGTATATAGGTGGCTTCAGATGCAGGGATAAGTGCTATCAGATGCTATGTGTTCCTGCTCCAGCATTTGGGAAGACTGAGCACTCTGAGGTGGAGTGTCAAGTAAAGTCCTGACAAAGTGACCATTAGGTTTAGTTTTTGCTGTGGCCCCCTTATTCTTGGATTCCAGTGTTATCCTACAAATATATTTGTTCCTCCATGGGATACTCACAAAGGAGGGTGCGGAATATAGGGTAAGCCTGTCCTGAGGGCTAACGCTACAAGTGATTGCAGACCACCCCGCACTAAATTTCCTTGTTCAAAGAGGGTGGAAGGAGCACCTACGTGCTTTCTCAAAGTTGGTGGTAAAGTGCATGACCTGTGATATGATGCAATGCCTGAACCTAAGCTATCAAATTGATAGGTTTTAGCTATCCAAGTTTGAAAAGTTTAGAGGTGTGACACTGTGCATACCAAGCATGTGGGTTATGATAATAGAGGTCAGAATACAAGGCAAACCTGTCTTACCTGACTAGGTCGTGGTCTCTATAAATGGTCAAGGCTTCCCTCGTAACAGTGGGCATAGACCTGAGGGGATCTTCAGGGACTGGGTTCCATTGTGGTGGACCATGGCCCTGGACCTTTATAGCACCCTGCAGCTACCTGTAACATGTTGCACTAAAGGCCAAGGTGAGGGTCAATGCAGGATCCAGTGGCTGAAGCAACATTACAAGTTGTCTCCACAGCTTTGGGTGTAGTTCCCACGGTTTTGCTGAGGTTGCATTGATTAGAATGCACTATTTTTAATGTAACGTATAGAAAACCAACTGTACAATAAAGTGACAACCACCCCAACCTATAACTAGCATTTGCAGTAAGGTGCACATGGAAGGGGAATGCACATCACAAACAAACAAAAATATTTCTCACCACACTTACCAGCCAGCCTGCAAAACAACCAAATTGACCCTGTCTAACCATTTGCGTCATGTGCATCCTTGTGCCTTTAGGAAGGGGTCGGCTCCCTCCAGACACACCTAACCTTGGTCTATCCACTGCTATATGTGCTCCTACTTGGGAGACTCCGAAAAATTATAGCATTGAGGCCCCAGTATATACAGAGGAGACTTGTTGTGGGCACTGCAGCTTATGCATATATTTGCAAATATATGCAAACAAAGTCCTCTGTTTTTAACGTAAGTGGTTAGATAGGGTCAATTTGGTTGTTTTACAGGCTAGCAAATGTGTTGGAAATTTTTTTGTAAAGTATAGAAAACAGTGAGGAGTTGATTGAAGATTCTCAAGAGAAATTAATAAGGTAATAAAGTTTTGAGTGACTCACGGAGTGAGAGAGGGATATAGAAGCGGCGCTCCGTGTCCTCAGAGCTTTGCCAGTATCCAATTAACTGAAGGTATGATCCTATAATCCATGATCTATGAATATTATGCTTATGTACTGAACAATTAAGATATGAACTTTAGAGCACACAAACACAACACCCAATTTTTGGGTAAAATATAAAAGAAGGGGATGCGTCCAGTAAAGAGATCACAAACATTTCAAGCAGGAGCCACTTGGGGGTTCTCTGTTTTCCTTGGCTTTGGGTTCTCTGTTCTGCACCTCGACTCCAAGAACAATCTCAGCCCTTCTGACATACCTGGTTGAATGAAAATCACTGCAAGCACAAGTATACACAACAAAGCACAAATATAAATATCTTTAATCGGGCTGTAGGTCACTACAAGAAAATAATTACACACTTGTTTAGTGATAAATGGGCTTTATCTATGTATATGGGTTTAGAAGGGGAGTCAGCAACCCATTGGCCGTGATTTACCCATTGGTCGTAAGCACGTGACAGGTAGATCATATCCCTGCAAGTACCGACCATGCCATCAAAACAACTTTTTTCCAAGCAAAGCCCCACCGCAGCTACACTAGCTATATGGACTCCTGTGGATCCTCTCCTCATATCCGTTCTGCCCATTTTCTACATGACATACATGCACCCAGGATAGATGAGTGGATGTAAAGCAGCATGCCAGAATAGATACTGATTGTTAGGGAAGGGCAAAGCAGTACTTTTAAAAAAGGGCTGCATTATTACAGCAAGAGCAGATGAAAGGGGGATACTGGCAGCTGGGCACAGGAGTCATGTCAGGATCTACACAAGAACTCAGACCTGTGTACTCCTGATCGGTGTACTAATGACCTGTAAACACTGCACTATATACTACTGACCTGTGAACGCTGCACTACGTACTCCTGACCTGTGAATATTGTGCTATATACTCCTGATCTGTGAATGCTTGCTACGCTACATACTTCTGACCTGTGAACTCTGCTTTAGTTACTCCTGACCTAAATAAGTTCATATTTTTACATTGACATTTGTATTCTTATATTTTTTCTAAGGGCTGGTTCACACGTTGCTGTATAGATGCATTCCATGCGCGTTTCCGGCACCACAGGTGACCACACTGCCTTTGTGATCTGCATTTAGGTGTCAATGTATTGGTAACGGCACCACAAATGCAGTGCGTTTGTGAACACCAAATCACATGGTTCCATAGTACCATGCTATTTGGTGCGCCATGCGTTTAAAAGTAGTGCATGCACTACTTTTTCTGCATTCCAGTGCATTGCAGCCCATTTAAATGAAACTGGCTGATAAAATGCACTGCTCAGGAGCACACGGAAAATGCATGGGAATGTGCCACACTTCCGTGCGATCACAGTGGGAACCGGCCATAAGTTTTCTTCAAAACTGCCTTACTTTTTAACAACCTAGCTAGGTTAGCTCCCTAAAACTAGCGCTGTGCCCAGTGATCTTTGCTTTCTCCCATGTTGTTCAAGTAGATGTCTACCACTCTAAGTTTGCCTACCCCTGGTTTAGAATACATGGCAGTAGAACATAAATGAGCAAACAGTGAGCAAATTTGAACACCGTCTGCTAGACAGAGTAATGACTACGCCAAAGTGACTAAGATCAGGTTCTACAGTATACTACTAACTGAAATCAATACACAACTCAGCAAATTAGAGAGAAACAACATAGATAAATGTTAAATGCAATATGAATGAAAATAATACTACACTAGTTTAGAGTGCACGCTAAAGAATTGGCTGAGGTATGGTACAGCGGTACCTTTTTAACAAAGCAAGGGGCAAAGGCCAAGGGGCAGCAACTGTCTCTTCAGCTGGTTAAACGTTGGGACCCAGTAACCACTGGCACGCTTTAAGACAGTCAACAAGGCAGCTGATTAGGTATTTCCTAAAGGCTAGGTCTCCAGAGATGGTAGTAAGTAATGGACGACAGGCTTCCTCACCAGACCTAGATATACAGCAGCAGTAGGCCCTCTGGGTTTGTGTCTCTTAGCTCTGCAGTGAGTTTCAGCGGCACACTTGCATTCTCTCTTTTACTCTTCCCAGTATAGCAATCTACAGCACAGTCCTTTCACTCTCACGGTCTGGACTGCACTGCCTGTCTGGTGTAAATTTTGCCCAGGAAACCCTGCTCTCTACACCCCTTCTGTAGCAAGGTTTTGTGGGATCTCTAGTCCAGACCACATTGCTGCCAATGGACATTTATTCCCAAGGGATTACATGTCCCATCTGTCTCTCGATTTCGGTTCCTAGTTTGTCCATGGCTGGCAAGGCGCCTCTCCTATGTCATAGCATGGCCCTCTAGACACACATATCCCAAAGGGGAGAAAAGAAAGGAGGAGAATAGGCACAGAAGCGCTCAACTGCTCCTCCAGCCACTCTGTACTCTGACGGCTGTGGGGGGTTGGACTAGCAGGGAGAGTGGGGGGCAGAACACATAGCACTCAGCTACACTGAAAATTGCACACACCTGCGAAACAGCAAAAATCGATTGTACCGAAAATTCTCCATAGCCAATGCTTTAAGAGCCTTTACAGATTAACTGTCTAGCGTTAACCTTCATCTATTTATTTATTTCAGGTACTTATATAGCGCCGTCAATTTACGCAATGCTTTACACATATATATTGTACATTCACATCAGTCCCTAACCCTCAAGGGGTGTACAATCTAAGGTCCCAAACTTACATTCATACATACACATATTAGGGCCAATTTAGACATGATCCAATTAACCTGCCAGCATGTCTTTGAAGTGTGGGAAGAAACCGGAGTACCCGGAGGAAACCCACACAGGCACAGGGAGAACATGCAAACTCCAGGCAGGTGGTGCCGTGGCTGTGATTCGAACCAATGACCCTAGTACTGCCAAGCGGAAGTGCTAACCATTTAGCTACTGTGCTGCCCACTCAACTATGACCCTTTACCATTTTCAGCAGTGAAAACATGATCTCTAGAGCTGCCTGGACCATTTTTGCATGACAATCGCCAGCTGAAAAAAATCAACTGCTGTGGCGGTAAAAATTTAAAAATGCTGTGATAAGTGCACCGCAAAACATAATAAATTACAAAATTCTGAATCACAGAAATACAAGTGTGTAAAATAGTTCATTTATCTTCATTGTAATGCTTCCATCCTTCCTTCCTTATCTAAACACCAAGTGCTCCAAGTCATAAAGGTGCAAATACTTCGCCACTAGATGTCTGCTCACCTCCAGCAGTGTGACCTCACATAATATTATGTTTGGTCTAACTGCGCTTTTCGTCCCAGTGTGGACGCTGAAGTTCAACTTGATGGACCCCAACTAACATTCATAGCTTCTCTGGAATTTAACTCCATCCATCACATCACCTCATAAATAAAAGACTCCACATAGTACAAACCTTAAAACATTTTAATATCTCTATAACAAATAAAATGCACACTCACATGTGAAGCTTCTAGAAGCAATATATGGCCGAGATCCGTGGGCCTGCGCAGTGGATAATCTGCAATGGTTGAACCTGTGCAGTGGATAAACTGCAATGGCTTCTGTGGTGTCATTCCATGAACACTGCTACCGCCACCACCACCGCTTACCCCCAAAATGTACCCAATAAACTCAAAGATGTTTAAAAAAAATTTGAATAGAGTGCGCATGCGCAGCCGCCGGGATCGGACATCCCGGCGATAGCTCCGCACACCTCCGACACCGATAACAGCCCATATAAGGGCATAGTGCACGCTAGCTCCGGGGGCCCCCCCGGACCTGGACCAGACCTCGGGCACATGCAATATGCCGGGAAAACTGGCAGGGAAGAGCCGTAGAGGCTCCCAGATGCTGCTCCCTGCGGGGACTGGGAGGTCCACGATGGCGCCCGGATCGACGGCTCCTAGTGCCTCCTCTGCCTCTCTCACGGCAGCACCTCTCCCCCAGAGGGAGAAAACGAGCACCTCATCCCACACTGGACTGAGGAGGACTGCGACAGCGTCACCAGCTGGGGTGAGTGACTCCCTGCGGTCCCCCCGGTCACCTTCCAGCCCTGTACCACCAGAGTCCCAGGCTTTAGCCTGTTCCTTGGGCCGTGACTCCCCTGCCTCCTCGCCATTGAGCAGCGAGACCGCTGCCATTTTTTCCAGCCAGCATAGCAGTCCAGAACCCACAGATGACAGCCCGGCCTCCTCGCCAACAATTCCTCCTGACCCACCACTATATTCGGGTGACGTGACCTTGATAGCTTGGTTCACGGATCTGCTGCAACGCGAACTGGATAGAGCAACCTCAAAATTGGTGGCTGACCTTAAGCAGGATTTTCAGGCCTTGGGCCAACGGCTGGACAGTATCGAGGCTAAAGTTGATGTTAAAATTCCAACATGATCACCGACTTGCAAGATCGCCTGGAGGAAGCATACTCTAAAATTGATGATTTGGAGAAATGGACCAGGCGATACAATTTTCGCATTCGAGGACTCCCTGAGTCTGTTAAGGAGCTCATTAGCTGCGCACACACCCTCATGCGGTCTGCTTTGCCCGACATTGATGACCTTCATCTTGAGATAGATCGTATTCACAGGGCATTGATCCCCCCCCCCCGGCAAGGGGGGCCTCCTAGAGATATCATCGTCAAGCCTTATATTTTTCAGGTGAAGGAAACGGTTATGCGATATAGCAGGGAGAATCCGGACCTGGAGCTTACGGGGCACAAGATACAAATCTTTGCTGATGTCTCTCCGGCCACTATCCAGAAGTGGCGATCCCTCAAGCCACTACTCTTTCACTTAGTTCAGAAGGGCATTAGATATCGTTGGGCCTACCCTTTTTGCCTGCAGTTCACTCTTAATGGAAAATCCTATGGGTTTGCTACGTTCCAGGATGGCAAGGAGTTGCTGCTTCAGCTGGGTGTTATCTCTCGCAGTCCGGCATCCCATTCCCCTACAGGATCGGCTTCTCGACCTCCGCTGCTCCAGCCATTGTGGGCTACGCCAAACTCTAAGAAGAAGGGTTCACGGAATCCACCTGGGAAGATCTCTTGAACTCCTGTGTCCTTTTGGGGACTTTTCACTGTGATGTTTTGATTGGTTGTGGCCTCTCTATGGCTCCTGCGAGCGTTGGCCACTGCTGCTCTGCTGGTGTGGGGGGATTGGCGGGGGGGAGGGTGGGGGCGGGACCTGGGGATTACTTTACATCTGTTTGCTGTTTGCTGAATGCCATTTCAGAAGGTTCAATTGTTTTGTTTTGTTCTTGTATTGGCTGATGGGTTTCTGCTAATGTTGGTGCCGGAGAGTGTCTTTACGCTCTCACTGACTGGAAGACTCTTCCCCGAGATCGCTTCTTTGGGCAGATCCATTCCACTACAGGGCTATTGCTCTGTATTTCCTGGTGCATAGTCTGAACTATTTATTTAGTAATGTTTCGTGTACCACGGTTACTTGACATGCGGACTTTTGTGTTCCGAATGTCTTATCCTTTCTCTTTCCTTTTTTCTCCAATTTTTCCTTACATTTAGGGACTCTTAGGAACATTTTCACTCTTCAGGAACGTAGGGTCTCCATCCTGCTTAGCTCCTTAATTATTTATAATGTCTTCCCTACGGTCAACTAGAGGGGGTATTCGTCTAATTTCTCACAATGTTCAGGGGCTTAATTCCCCCTCTAAACACATACAGGCTTTTAGTTTGTACCACTCTCTTGGGGCAGATATAGTTGCCTTACAGGAGACTCATTTTCCCCCCTCCTCTCCGCGCTATATCCATAAAAATTACCCTGTCTGCTTTTTTGCTAATGCAAAAAACGGGGGGTGGCCCTTTGCTTTTCTCGCCGACTGTCCTTTACTGAATCCTAAATTATCCGGGACAGGGAGGGGCGATATCTTCTGGCGAAAGGTCACTTGGAAGGACACCTAATCACTTTTCTAATTTATTATACTCCAAATACCAATCAGGTGGAATTTTTTCAGTCCCTGCTAAGCACCCTGGTTGGGGAATTTGAGGGAGATGTTATTCTGGCTGGTGACTCCAATCTAGCACTGGACCAGACTCTCGATCGTTCCCAAACCATCACGCTGCAGCCTCCTTCTAGACGGAGCCGTAAGTTGGCCCAACTATTATATCGCTATGACTTTATTGATGCATGGAGAGAGGATAATCGTACTTCTCGAGACTACTCCCACTACTCCAGGGCTCATAACAGTTATTCCCGTATATTTCTTCAGACACATTCACTCCCCAGACTTCTTACTGCTAAAATTTTCCCCACGCCCTGGTCTGACCATGATCCAGTTTCTATAACCTTGTCGTCCAGGACACCTGGTAGGACGGCTTTTCACTGGCGTCTTAATGACTGTATTTTGGGTAACCCCTCTCATTGTTGGGAAATCTCCTCACATTTACAAGCATTCTTTGCCTGCAATAAAGCAGGGGACACGGACCCGGCGATTAATTGGGCAGCTCATAAGGCCTCGGTCAGGGGGTGTATTATTCAACTTTCTTTTCATCTTAAAAAAGCCCAAAATGACCTACTTACCATTAAAACTCAGTTATACACTGACCTGGTTGCTCAACATAAGCAAAATCCCAGTCCTGATTTGTTACTTAAACTTGACCAGGCCCGACTGGAACTTAATTTGTGTCTTACTACCATTGCTGACAAACAACTTTGTTGGTCTAATCATAAATTCTTTACTTGGAGGGACAGACCTGACACTTTGTTAGCACAAAAGCTGACTCCCAGACATTCCCAGATGGCTTTCCCCAAACTCAGAATGGATAACGGTTCGTTATCCCAGGACCCTAGTAAGATCCTCCACAAATTTCATTCTTTCTACTCTAAACTTTATAGCTCGCCCAAAGGGGGTTCTTCTTCATCTCTTGACACCTTTTTGGGGTCTGTTTCACTTCCCCCCCTCCAGGAGACCCATAGGGAGATGATGGAACGGCCTATTTCATGTGAAGAAATCGGGAACACGGTGAAATCTCTTGCCTCTCATAAGGCCCCAGGACTAGATGGTCTTCCCAATAATTATTATAAAGCTTTCCCTGATATTTTGATGCCCCATATGGCCCTCTACTTTAACTATTTGCGGGATGGGGGAATGGTACTCCCAGATGAAAATAAAGCATTCATCAGTGTAATCCCCAAGCCTCTCAAGGACGCCGCTATGGTGTCCAATTACTGGCCTATTTCCTTAATTAATTGCGATTTAAAGATTCTTACTAATATACTGGCCCTACGTCTCCATAAATTTTTGGCCCTATATATTCACGATGACCAGTCAGGATTCATAAGCGGTCGACAAACATCGGACCAAATTCGACAGACTATAGCTTTGCTGTCAGTGGTGCAGTCCAATTGGGACGGGTCTTCACAGAGGCAAATTTTACCACTGTCACTGGATATTCAGAAAGCATTCGACTGTCTGTCTTGGGACTATCTGTTTAAGACGTTAGACAAATTCGGGTTTGGCCCTCATTTTACGACGCTGTTATGGGCCCTATATTCTACTCCGTCCGCTCAAGTTTCCATTCGTGGATATAAATCAGCCCCATTTTTGATAGAACGAGGGACTAGACAGGGATGTCCTCTTTCTCCATTGCTCTTTGCTTTGGCAATGGAACCACTTGCGATTGCTATTCGTGCTGATCCCACTATCTCGGGCGTCTAATGTGGTCAACGGGATCATAAATGCGCCTTATTTGCTGATGATGTTCTCATGTATGTTTCTAATCCTCGAACGTCTCTGCCTGGTTTCTTCCACTTGTTTCATCGGTTTCCTGAGGCCTCTGGTCTTACTCTTAACTCGTCTAAAACGGTTGCCTTGAATATCTCGTTACCCGATTCGGAGGTTCGTTACCTCCGGGAAAATTTTGATTTTCAGTAGGCCCCTGGCTCTCTTCTCTATCTAGGGATTCACCTCACGAAATCTATATCGACGTTATACAAGATCAACTATCTCCCGCTTTTCAACGACTTAAAAATTACTTATTAGACTGGCAGGATCTTTCACTTTCCTGGTTCAGTAAAATTCATTCTATTAAAATGACCTTTTACCGAGATTATTGTACTATTTCAGGATGCTGCCAATCATGGTCCCCAAACGGGAACTGTTATTACTACAAGCAGCGGTCTCTAGATTTATATGGAGGGGAAAACGCCCTAGGATTAACAAGTCTACCTTATTCTCCCTGAAGAGGCATGGCAATTTGGGACTCCCTAACATCCTGGCATATTTTCAGGTGGCCCAAATATCACAGTTATTGTGTACTACGGCCAGGGGATATGTCCCCAAGTGGGTCGGGATTGAGGCTCTTTCGTGCCATCCATACGCTGTGGGTACTCTCATGTGGCTTCCCGGTGGATTGCGTCTTCCTATTTTGTGTCCTACTCTATCCTATTCATTATCGGTGTGGGATAGATGGCGAGCTCGCAAACCTTTCTCCTCTCCACATACCCCATTAGCCCCAGTGTTTGGTAATCCTAAATTTGCCCCGGGTCTATCTCCATCGGTGTTCCAGTGGTGGATTAATAAGGGTCTGTTACGTATCGGAGACTATTTAGATGGGTTTAGTCCTCGGTCACTTCAACTTTTTTTTGACGACATATCAGATGCCTCCCGGAGAAATATTTTGCTATCACCAACTTCACTCTTTTATCATTGAAATAGAAAAAATAAGTGCAGCGCTACAAACAATGTCCAAGTAGCAATAAGAATATATATGATTGTCCAATATAAAAATATTATAGGTGATAGACAGTTCAATGATGGGGGACTCTCAGGGAGTATAGGTGTAATCCAATCCAAGGGATAGATAAATTGCCCACTTACCAGAAGCGCAATTACAATGTGCATGTACAGGTTTCATGTAGCCGAGGTCCCATGTAGGTGCTGCTTTATAGTACCCAGATGGTCCGTCGGTGATAAGACAATACTGGTCTGGTCGAATCACACTGCTCCTTGGGTCCACACAGAGAACCTAAAAATGCTGGGGCTGAGGTATGGGAACTCAGTGCCAGGTATGAGGAGTAAAAATACTCATAGTGTAGTATGTTTTTTATAAAAAATATTTATTAAATCCAATACGTAAAAACCACAGGAGTTACAAAACACATGCCTGCAGCCTGTAGCCAGTAAAAGCAGCTGAAAAAAGATTCTAAACACTGACCAGTGAGAAACATGGGTGGGCCGCCAGACCTCCTGACCCGGCGGCGTGACGTCAAGGCGTGCGAAGGCTCCTCCTAGACGCGTTTCGTGTCAATACACGTCTACTGTAGGGGTGATGCCATGCATGCCTGACGTCTGTTTACCTCTTTATATGCTTCAAAATTCGCGCCAAACCGCACTAGCGCCGCCTCGCTGACGATCAGCGCAACTGCGCATGCGCGGGCGCCATTTTCCCGGAGTTTGGGAACCATAAAGATGGCCGCCGCGTGTCCCACTGCGCATGCGCGAATAGTCTGGTCGCCATTTTCTCGGTTGCATATAAACATCCAGCCGGTCTCCAGTGCGCCTGCGCGGACCGGGACGGGCGCCATTTTCTTGTGGATTCTCAATGAGAAAAGAAGGGACTGAAGCCGAAATGACTGATCCGCTGCATACAGGAGAACAGTCAGGCAACAGTACGCTCAATACTACTGAGCTATATATCCTACAGGATGGACTTCATATGGATTATATAGATTCTCAATCAACTATAAAACATAAAGGGATCTGGTCCTCTAATACCTATATCCCATGATAATACAACGCATGTGCATGAGACACGGGCGCCCATCTACCAGAGATCCACCTTACGTATATATGTATCTCTATATAAAATAAAAATAAAAATATAAAAAATCTAGAAATATGTAGCCAGAATACAAAAATAATGAAATATAAAAATACACAATTATCCTTAAGGTAAATTGATACACATATAACGTTCATGTACAAGAAAATGCATATACCATAAAAATAATAATAATAGTAATAATAATGCGTCCTACTAATAAGACGCACTAGTATTAACACAAATGGACCCAGTAATGAAGATGTGAATCAATATGAATAAAGAAGTACCAAGAACCTCAATTGTAAGAGAAGAAGACGTGAAAAAAGGAGCATCTACAAGATGTTATAATTGGTTCATCCGCCCACATAAACGCATGTGAAGAAAGCGAATATGTGGAAGACTTCCTTATGAAATGACCTAAGAAGGCAGGGGCATGTACTACAATCGCCCAGGTACAATAGAACAGCTAAAGTTGCACAAAGAGCCCTCGTTACATAAACACATGTTATGAGCCGTATGGCACCAATATAGGGGACCATGGGAAAATAGAGACGACCAACCAATAGGTGGTCATATGTAAGATCATTCCATATTTAAGTTTCAACTGTTGTCGATGAAGCAGTTTAGGTCCAATTCTATGTTGTGACTTAACGGTGTCATAGACTTCATCTCAAAGATCCATTTAGTCTCAAGACGCGAGACCTCCCTGCTTCTATTAGAACCCCTCCAGTGATGTTGTGCAACGTCAATGCCTGTAAACCTGAGGGTGGAGGGATCTCTGTGGTGATGATCTCTGTAATGCTTAGATAGGGAATGTTCGCGAAATCCCCTTTTAATATTATAAACGTGATCGTGGAGGCGATCACGAAGTCTCCTCGTGGTCCTTCCAATGTATTGCTTCTGGCACGGGCACTCCAGAAGATACACCACATAACGTGAGTTACAAGAAATGAACGTGGTTATTTCATAATCTTTCCCAGTTATGGTGGAAGTGAAAGATTCGACTTTCCTCTTGGGCATATTGCCATACTTGCATATTTGACATTTCTTACAGGGAAAAAAACCCCTAAGATTACCAAAGAGCTTAGGGTGTGTGGGGGGATCCAGTATATTCGGGGCGATAGTATTACGAAGCGGTGGGGCCCTTTTAAAAATAATTTCCGGATTTGTAGGTAAGCATTTTGAAAGGATAGGGTCTGCTCTAAGTACTTCCCAGTTTCTTTTCACAATGTGGCGTATAACCTTATGCTGAATAGAGTAAGGGGTGATGAATGGACAGAACAGATCTTTCCTTGGGTTAGGTGGTCCCGAGAGCATGTCATGCCTGTCCAATTTAGCTACCCTATCAATTTCCTGATCTATGGCTTCTGCTGTATAGCCTTTATCCAAAAACCTTTGTCTTAGAATTTTTACTTTTTCATGATAGGTTCCAATTTCCGTACAATTACGCCTTATCCTCATGAATTGACTCTTAGGAATGCTATTTAGCCACTGCGGATGGTGACAACTATCAATAGGGATGTAACTGTTCCTATCTGATGATTTAAAGTGAGCTTCGGTACTACAGTATCCTCCTTTATTAAAGATGGTGATGTCCAGAAAATTCACACAATTAGTACTATACTCATACGAGAACCTGATGTTAAGATTATTGTTGTTAAGTGTGCTGAAGAAGCTAATGAGAGAAGCTTCTTCCCCCTGCCATAGGAGGAGGACATCATCTATGTATCTTTTATAGAATAGCAGTTCTGGCCAATCTCTAGAATAGATGATGTCCTCCTCCCACCTTGCCATAAACAAGTTAGCCAGGCTAGGGGCGAATTTAGCGCCCATTGCCACACCCCTGGTCTGTAGATAGAAATTATTGCCAAACCAGAAGTAGTTGCTTCTCATTGCAAAATTCAAAAGGTTCAGGATGAAGGTTTTCTTATAACCAGAAAAAAGAGAAAATTAGCCAAATTGGACATCGAAATTAATAAAGTGAGGGAACAACTCACCCCATATAAAGGCACACCTGAGTATACTGCTGAATCCAACAAATTACAATTATATCTTGAAAGTGTGGAACGCACACAGAAAAATAAGAAACGTAAGAAATACTCTAGGGATACCAAAGATTACCAGGAAAATCTAGTTTTCAAATGGCAGCTCCCTAAAGGGGATTCTGTTCAGGACCCACTTCCGGGCACTCCAAGGCGCCCTATTGCGTCGCATAATTTTTCTCAGAGTAGGCATGCTAGCCACCCTAACTCTAGACCACCTAAAACACAACACTATAATCAGTATCCACCCATTCCTGTCCAAAATAGGTTTGAACCCCTATATGACATTGCGGATGCTGACATTGGGTCAAGGGATATGAGATGGCATCCATCCCAACCTAGGAGAACTTATCCTGAGCAGGGGGCCCATTACTATGGATATCAGAATTCTACACCAATGTATTATCCTGATGGTGATAATGACTACTATCAGGATGGATCGGGAGGTATGCAAAGGGCTCCATCATCTCCCAGGCAGGGGTCCATTATTATCAACGTCAAAATTTTAAACCGATGCACTATCCTAATAGTGGTTATTACCAAGATAGATCTGGGGGTATGCAAAGATCCCCCCAACACTCCAACTCCCACCCCAAAGGGCAAGCACACCGCACCCAACAGAGAAGAGGACCCAATATGAACACTACTAAAAGCAATAATAATAATTATAACAAGGGACGAGATAATTGTCGTAATGATATAAAGAACTCGAACCATTACCCTAACCATTATCATGACTCCCAGTCAGGGATGCATTTTTTAGGGGGCGGCCATACACGAAAAAGAAGTGTAAGAGCAGAGGACGCAGGGGAGGAAAGAGGGTCAACAGACCCAAAGAAAAGGAAAACGTAAGGGGTCAGGGTATATATAATTTAAGTAACATATCCCTACTAAAGAGGAATTGGTTGTCTTAGACAAAGGTTTGAAATATGTACCTAAGACCAAGCTTAATAAATTTCAGGCATATGTAGATATACACAAATTTGCAAGAAAACTGTCAATTAAAAGGCATTTTATGAGTAAAGTTACAGCTTCTAATAATTTAACCATCAATTCCCATTATTCCAATCTCCGTAACGCATCTCTTTTTAATCCCCCACCACATAAACAGTCTTATATCAATGTCTTTAAGGAATTAATGATTAAAGACCTAGAGAACATTAGGGTTAAGCATCCCTGTAAACCTAAAGATCTCGACATAAGTCTTAAATCACTGCTGAATAACAAAGATATTGTTATCAGGCCTGCGGACAAGGGAGATGGTATAGTCGTCCTAAATAAAAAAAGACTATGTAGCTGAGGCCCTAAATATCCTTGGTGACAGGGATACTTACACCATACTTCCTAAGGACCCTGTTATCGCTTTCAAGCGTACCCTAAGGAATCTTATTAAACAGGGACATGAGCTTCATGTAATTAATAGTAAGGAGAAAGATTTTCTATGTCCTAAGTCACCTAAACTCCCGGTTTTCTATTATCTGCCTAAGGTACATAAAAACTCTACACACCCCCCTGCTAGACCTATTATTAGTGGTATCGGGTCCCTCTGTTCTAAAGTTGGACAGTACATTGATTATTTTTTACAGCCTCTGGACCTTGCTACTCCAGCCTATATTAAAGACACTAAACAAGTATTAAATGAAGTCAGTACCCTAAACTGGAATCCTGAGTTGACAACTTTCCTGGTGACAGCTGATGTCGCATCGCTGTATAGTAACATCAATCATGATGATGGCATGTCAGCTGCAGATTATTACCTCAATCTGGCTAATAATGTTTCCGCCACACACAAAACCTTCATCCTGAACCTTTTGAATTTTGCAATGAGAAGCAACTACTTCTGGTTTGGCAATAATTTCTATCTACAGACCAGGGGTGTGGCAATGGGCGCTAAATTCGCCCCTAGCCTGGCTAACTTGTTTATGGCAAGGTGGGAGGAGGACATCATCTATTCTAGAGATTGGCCAGAACTGCTATTCTATAAAAGATACATAGATGATGTCCTCCTCCTATGGCAGGGGGAAGAAGCTTCTCTCATTAGCTTCTTCGGCACACTTAACAACAATAATCTTAACATCAGGTTCTCGTATGAGTATAGTACTAATTGTGTGAATTTTCTGGACATCACCATCTTTAATAAAGGAGGATACTGTAGTACCGAAGCTCACTTTAAATCATCAGATAGGAACAGTTACATCCCTATTGATAGTTGTCACCATCCGCAGTGGCTAAATAGCATTCCTAAGAGTCAATTCATGAGGATAAGGCGTAATTGTACGGAAATTGGAACCTATCATGAAAAAGTAAAAATTCTAAGACAAAGGTTTTTGGATAAAGGCTATACGGCAGAAGCCATAGATCAGGAAATTGATAGGGTAGCTAAATTGGACAGGCATGACATGCTCTCGGGACCACCTAACCCAAGGAAAGATCTGTTCTGTCCATTCATCACCCCTTACTCTATTCAGCATAAGGTTATACGCCACATTGTGAAAAGAAACTGGGAAGTACTTAGAGCAGACCCTATCCTTTCAAAATGCTTACCTACAAATCCGGAAATTATTTTTAAAAGGGCCCCACCGCTTCGTAATACTATCGCCCCGAATATACTGGATCCCCCCACACACCCTAAGCTCTTTGGTAATCTTAGGGGTTTTTTTCCCTGTAAGAAATGTCAAATATGCAAGTATGGCAATATGCCCAAGAGGAAAGTCGAATCTTTCACTTCCACCATAACTGGGAAAGATTATGAAATAACCACGTTCATTTCTTGTAACTCACGTTATGTGGTGTATCTTCTGGAGTGCCCGTGCCAGAAGCAATACATTGGAAGGACCACGAGGAGACTTCGTGATCGCCTCCGCGATCACGTTTATAATATTAAAAGGGGATTTCGCGAACATTCCCTATCTAAGCATTACAGAGACCATCACCACAGAGATCCCTCCACCCTCAGGTTTACAGGCATTGACGTTGCACAACATCACTGGAGGGGTTCTAATAGAAGCAGGGAGGTCTCGCGTCTTGAGACTAAATGGATCTTTGAGATGAAGTCTATGACACCGTTAGGTCACAACATAGAATTGGACCTAAACTGCTTCATCGACAACAGTTGAAACTTAAATATGGAATGATCTTACATATGACCACCTATTGGTTGGTCGTCTCTATTTTCCCATGGTCCCCTATATTGGTGCCATACGGCTCATAACATGTGTTTATGTAACGAGGGCTCTTTGTGCAACTTTAGCTGTTTTATTGTACCTGGGCGATTGTAGTACATGCCCCTGCCTTCTTAGGTCATTTCATAAGGAAGTCTTCCACATATTCGCTTTCTTCACATGCGTTTATGTGGGCTGATGAACCAATTATAACATCTTGTAGATGCTCCTTTTTTCACGTCTTCTTCTCTTACAATTGAGGTTCTTGGTACTTCTTTATTCTTATTGATCCGCATCTTCATTACTGGGTCCATTTGTGTTAATACTAGTGCGTCTTATTAGTAGGACGCATTATTATTACTATTATTATTATTTTTATGGTATATGCATTTTCTTGTACATGAACGTTATATGTGTATCAATTTACCTTAAGGATAATTGTGTATTTTTATATTTCATTATTTTTGTATTCTGGCTACATATTTCTAGATTTTTTATATTTTTATTTTTATTTTATATAGAGATACATATATACGTAAGGTGGATCTCTGGTAGATGGGCTCCCGTGTCTCATGCACATGCGTTGTATTATCATGGGATATAGGTATTAGAGGACCAGATCCCCTTATGTTTTATAGTTGATTGAGAATCTATATAATCCATATGAAGTCCATCCTGTAGGATATATAGCTCAGTAGTATTGAGCGTACTGTTGCCTGACTGTTCTCCTGTATGCAGCGGATCAGTCATTTCGGCTTCAGTCCCTTCTTTCTCATTGAGAATCCACAAGAAAATGGCGCCCGTCCCGATCCGCGCAGGCGCACTGGAGACCGGTTGGATGTTTATATCCAACCGAGAAAATGGCGACCAGACTATTCGCGCATGCGCAGTGGGACACGCGGCGGCCATCTTTATGGTTCCCAAACTCCGGGAAAATGGCGCCCGCGCATGCGCAGTTGCGCTGATCGTCAGCGAGGCGGCGCTAGTGCGGTTTGGCGCGAATTTTGAAGCATATAAAGAGGTAAACAGACGTCAGGCATGCATGGCATCACCCCTACAGTAGACGTGTATTGACACGAAACGCGTCTAGGAGGAGCCTTCGCACGCCTTGACGTCACGCCACCGGGTCAGGAGGTCTGGCGGCCCACCCATGTTTCTCACTGGTCAGTGTTTAGAATCTTTTTTCAGCTGCTTTTACTGGCTACAGGCTGCAGGCATGTGTTTTGTAACTCCTGTGGTTTTTACGTATTGGATTTAATAAATATTTTTTATAAAAAACATACTACACTATGAGTATTTTTACTCCTTATACCTGGCACTGAGTTCCCATACCTCAGCCCCAACATTTTTAGGTTCTCTGTGTGGACCCAAGGAGCAGTGTGATCCGACCAGACCAGTATCGTCTTATCACCGACGGACCATCTGGGTACTATAAAGCAGCGCCTACATGGGACCTCGGCTACATGAAACCTGTACATGCGCATTGTAATTGCGCTTCTGGTAAGCGGGCAATTTATCTATCCCTTGGATTGGATTACACCTATACTCCCTGAGAGTCCCCCATCATTGAACTGTCTATCACCTATAATATTTTTATATTGGACAATCATATATATTCTTATTGCTACTTGGACATTGTTTGTAGCGCTGCACTTATTTTTTCTATTTTAGTTGGAAGGGCTTGTAGTTCCTTTTTGTGCATTTGCCGCTTACTGGAGTGCGTTCACTTTCTTCTCTATACACACTTTTTTATCATTAGCAAACTTAGATTACTCAGAGAACCCTGTGCGCTTACTTCCCTCGAAGTCTCCTGTGGAGCAGGTGGGATGATGTGAGGTCGTTTATCCTTTATTTATGCTTCCATTGTTGATCCTCTCACTAAATTGTCCTACATGACCCAATGGGAGGAGGATTTAAATAGTTCATTAGATTTAGATACATGGTGGAATGCAGCTCATACTTTATCGAAGATCTTGATTAATACTGATCTTGTTGAATCCAATTATAAAACGCTACTTCGCTGGTATTTGGTTCCTACTCGCTTGGCCAAAATGTACCCCTCAGTATCATCTAGCTGTTTCCGACGCTGTGGTCAAGAAGGTACTATGTTCCACGTTTGGTGGAAATGTCCAGTTGCGAGTAGGTTCTGGATCCGCATATTTAATTTTATATATTCGGTAACAGAAGTTAATATCCATAGATCACCAGAAGTGGCCTTGTTTCATATACTTCCCGCTGACGTTCCCAAAAAATCGACTAAACTAATTTTATATCTCTTATCGCATTACCATAGCTAGAAGTTGGAAACAATCTGTGATCCTGTTGGACAGGGTGAAACATAAACTTAATTGGATAATGGTAAACGATAAACTTACAAGTATTGTCAATGACAATGTGTCCAGATTTGAGGGGACTTGGGAGCCTTGGATTAGTTACATTTCTGTATCGTGAGAGTCTTACAGCTGACCCCCCCCCCCCCTATTTTTTTCCTTTTTCTTAGGAGCTGTTTCCTCCTTCCTTTTTCTCTTTCTTCTCTCTTTTTCTATTTTATCTGCTGCATTGTTTTTGTTACATTTGGTTTATTCCTACAGTTTAGTCTTTGTTTATTGATTGATGAAACCTGTACGTCTTGATGGTAATGGTACTCTCTGTGTGTATCCTTATTGGCATTGTTAGTCAAATTTTTTTGCGTGCCTATCAGTGTTGTGATTGTGATTCTATATTACGTCCCACCATGTAGGTGGGCCCCTTTTTTTGCCATCCTGTTTTATGCTATTATATGCCCGTTTCTCAATAAAAAAATATTGAAATATAAAAAAAAATTTGAATTAAAATTATTTTTTTATTTTACACTGTCCCTTTCTTTTTTTTTATCACTTTTATTATCAAAAGGAGTGTAAATATCCCCTGTGATAGCAATAGGCAGGGACAGGTACTCTTTTCTGAGAAATCTGGGGTCTATTAGACTCTAGATCTTTCCTTTGCCCTTAAAATATCTGATCACACCAAGATCTGTGTGATCAGATGCTTTCCCAATTTAAAAATGGCACTGTTAATATCCGGCGAAACTAAAATTATTTCTTATACCATAGAGCCATTCTGGTCTTTGATCTGCTCTATGGTCAGCCAGCAGAACTGACTTTTTTTGGGTTCCCCGGTGGGATGGGAGAACCCAAGAAAGTCGTGGAAGGCAGAGGGGGAATGTCCCTTCCCGCTGCTTATAAAAATGTTCCAGCAGCTAATTAGCTACTAGGATTGCTTTTACATAAAAACCGACCGCCAGCTGAAAAAAACTATACCAGGATGATGCCTGTAGTTGCAGGTATCTTCCTGGTATGACCACTCAAAATCCAGTGATGTACCAGTGCATTGTTGGTCCATGTTGGGCATACTGTATATGTAACAGCAATGAACATGGGCATATGACGAATTGGGTCTGTGGACCAATATGACCGCAATTCATTCTTTTTTGTAATGCCCATGTTGAGTGTTAAGCCCAAAAAGGTTTTACATTCAGAAACCGTGATAGATTTGCATGCAAATTGTCTGGCAAGAGCTGAATTTGGGTGGCCTGCGATGTATTGCTGTGTGTATAAATTGCTTTGGCCCACAATCAATTGATATAAATGTTCTGTGGGAAAAACAGCGGAGGGCCTAAACGCTAGTGCTGGCAGCGAACGGGGCCGATCCTGCTAACACTGAGCTTTTGGGGAAACTATACAAAGGAGGAACTAGTATAGTTCTGTTCATGATAAATACAGGTTAAACTCGAAAAATTAGAATATCAGGCAAAAGTTCATTTATTTCAGTAATTCAACTTAAAAAGGTTAAACTAATATATGAGATAGACATATTACATGCAAAACAAGATAGTTCAAGCTGATTTGTCATAATTGTGATGATTATGGCTTACAGCTCATGAAAGCCCCAAATCCACAATCTCAGAAAATTAGAATATTGTGAAAAGGTGCAATATTCTAGGCTCAAAGTGTCCTACTCTAATCAGCTAATTAAGCCATAACACCTGCAAAGATTCCTGAGCCTTTAAATGGTCTCTCAGTCTGGTTCAGTAGGAATCACGGTCATGGGAAAGACTGCTGACCTGACAGTTGTGCAGAAAACAATCATTGACACCCTCCATAAGCAGGGAAAGCCTCAAAAGGTAATTGCAAAAGAAGTTGGATTTTCCCAAAGTGCTGTATCAAAGCACATTAATAGAAAAGTTATGTGGAAGGGAAAAGTGTGGAAGAAAAAGGTGCACAAGCAGAAGGGATGACCACAGCCTGGAGAGGATTGTCAGGGAAAGGCCATTCAAAAGTGTTGGGGACTTTCACAAGGAGTCTACTGAGGCTGGATATGGGCTTCAAATGTCATATTCCTCTTGTCAAGCCACTCCTGAACAACAAACAACATCACAAGCGTCTTACCTGGGCTAAAGAAAAACAGACCTGGTCTGTTGCTCAGTGGTCCAAAGTCCTCTTTTCTGATGAGAGCAACTTTTGCATCTCATTTGGAATCCAAGGACCCAGAGTATGGAGGAAGAATGGAGAGGCACACACTATAAGATGCTTGAAGTCCAGTCTGAAGTTTCCACAGTCTGTGTTGATTTGGGGAGCCATGTCATCTGCTGGTGCTGGTCCACTGTGCTTCATTAAGTCCAGGGTCAACCCAGCCATCTACCAGGAGATTTTGGAGCTCTTCATGCTTCCTTACGCAGACAAGCTTTATGGGGATGCTGACTTCATTTTCCAGCAGGACCTGGCACCTGCCCACACTGCCAAAAGCACCAAAACCTGGTTCAATGACCGTGGGATTACTGTGCTTCATTGGCCAGCAAACTCGCCTGACCTGAACCCCATAGAGAATCTATGGGGCATTGCCAAGAGAAAGATGAGAGACATGAGACCGAACAATGCAGAAGAGCTGAAGGCCGCTATTGAAGCATCCTGGTCTTCCATAACACTTCAGAAATGCCACAGGCTGATAGCTTCCATGCCATGCCGCACTGAGGCAGTAATTGCTGCAAAAGGGGCCCAAACCAAGTACTGAGTACATATGCATGCTTATACTTTTCAGAGGTCCGATATTGTTCTATGTACAATCCTTGTTATATTGATTGCATGTAATATTCAAATTTTCTGAGATTGTGGTTTTCATGAGCTGTATGCCATAATCATCACAATTATGACAAATCACGGCTTGAACTATCTTGCTTTGCATGTAATGAGTCTATCTCATATTTTGAATAAATGCAATCTCCTGCGCTTGAATGGAGAAACCCTACCACTAAGCTGCTAACACCCCCCTCCAACCATAAACTGTAAATAAACAATAAATAATGGTGCAGCGCTAAATACTAAATCAATATAAAATCAAACTAATTAAAATCCATAGATGAACATACTTTAGTAAAAAACAGGTGTATCAATAATTAGTGCTCACACATGTAATCAAAAAATAATAACCCCAACACTAGGATCATATTAAGTGAATAACATAATTCGTGCATGTGTATAAAACACTCTGTGAAATAATTCAATCTATGTATATATATATATATATATATATATATATATATATATTTATATATATATACACACACATATATACATACAGTTGCAAGAAAAAGTATGTGAACCCCTTGGGATTACGTGGAGTTTTGCATGAATTGACCATAAAATGTGCTCTGAACGTCATCTAAGTCACAACAATAGAAGAACACAGTCTGCTGAACATAATACTACACAAACATTAGATGTTGCCATGGTTTAATTGCACATAACATGTAAACATTCACAGTGCAGGGAGGAAAAAGTATGTGAGGCCCTAGCTTAATGACTTCTCCCAGAGCTAATTGGAGCCAGGAGTGAGCCAACCTTGACTCCAATCAGTGTGATGATATTGGATGTGTCGCTGACAGCTGTCCTGCCCTTAAAAAACACACACCTGTTTTGGGTTTACTGGTTTCAAGAAGCACTGTCTGATGTGAACCATGCCTCGCAGAAAAGAGCTCTCAGAAGACCTACGATCAAGAATTGTTGACTTGCATGAAGCTGGAAAGGGTTACAAAAGTATCTCCAAAAGCCTTGATGTTCATGTGTCCACGGTAAGACAGACTGTCTACAAATGGAGAAAGTTTAGCACTGTTGCTACTCTCCCTAGGCGTGGTCGTCCTGTAAAAATGACTGCAAGAGCACAGCGCAGAATGCTGCATGAGGTAAAGAAGAATCCCAGAGTGTCAGCTAAAGACCTACAGAAATCTCTGGCACATGCTAACATTTTTGTTGACACATCTACAATAAGGAAAACATTAAACAAGAATGGAGTACATGGGAGGACACCACGGAGGAAGCCATTGCTGTCCAAAAAGAATATTGCAGCACGTTTGAAGTTTGCAAAAGAGCACCTGGATGTTCCACAGCACTACTGGCAAAATATACTGTGGACAGATGAAACCAAGATTGAGTTGTTTGGGAAGAACACACAACACTATGTGTGGAGAAAAAAAGGCACAGCACACCAACATCAAAACCTCATCCCCACTGTAAAACATGGCGGAGGGAGCATCATGGTTTGGGGCTGCTTTGCTGCCTCAGGGCCTGGATGGATTGTTGTCATTGATGGGAAAATGAATTCCAGAGTTTATCAAGACATTTTGCAGGAAAACGTACGACCATCTGTCCGCCAACTGAAGCTCCGCAGAGGATGGGTGATGCAACAGGACAATGACCCAAAGCATACAAGTAATTCAACAAAACAATGGCTGCAACAGCACAGAATACGCCTTCTGGAGTGGCCCAATCAGAGTCCTGACCTCAACCCGATTGAAATGCTGTGGAATGACCTTAAGAGAGCGATTCATACCAGACATCCCAAGAATATTGCTACACTGAAACAGTTTTGTGAAGAGGAGTGGTCCAAAATGACTCCAGATCGTTGTGCAGGTCTGATCTGTAACTACAGGAAATGTTTGGTTGAGGTTATTGCTGCCAAAGGAGGGTCAACCAGTTATTAAGTCCAAAGGTTCACATACTTTTTCCTCCCTGCACTGTGAATGTTTACATGTTATGTGCAATTAAACCATGGCAACATCTAATGTTTGTGTAGTATTATGTTCAGCAGACTGTGTTCTTCTATTGTTGTGACTTAGATGACGTTCAGAGCACATTTTATGGTCAATTCATGCAAAACTCCACGTAATCCCAAGGGGTTCACATACTTTTTCTTGCAACTGTATATATATCCACTGCAAACAAAATCCACACAATGTCCCAGTAATGTAAATATAAATATAAATCCGTGCTCCACAGCAATGACTATCTCATATATTAGTTTCACCTTTTAAGTTGCATTACTGAAATAAATGAACTTTTGCACCATATTCGAATTTTTCGAGTTTCACCTGTATATTGATCTGTACAAACACTATACCAGTAATGGCTGTGATCGGCGGTAACTGACCCTGACACTATCTGGCAGTAATACAGTGATCAGTGAAAAATTCCATATAATGACACTGTACTAATGGCACTGGCTGGGTGACGGGGTGATCAAAGGGTTATTAGGGGAGATCAAAGGGATAAATGGGCCAATCTAACGTGTGTAAAATGTAGTGCTTTTACTCACAGTGCTGTGGTCTCTCTTCATTCCCTGGACCAACGAGTGTGGGGGGGTGAGCAGCGGGGGGCACAGGCGTGTTCACAATCCAATATAGAAAGCAAAGTAATGTTATGTCACTTTGCCCAGAGCTGCTGCTCGCACACAAAATGTGGTCAGGCGGTCGGCAGGTAGTTTAAATAAAAAATTTAATTAAATTCCCAATACAGTATTTTTTATTGTATTTTTTAAAAATGTTTCTATAATTTTTTTTAAAAATACTTTTATGCAAGTAGTGCAATGTTGCCATAGTAACATTGTACTACTTTGGGGGGTGATCAGTTTTTTTGTTTTTTTACTCTTTCCACTGCATGAGCAATGAAGATATTTGCTCTGCAATGCAAAGCTTGTTTTGACATGTCATGAATGTTTAAGTTCATGATGGTGCAAAATAATAGTGATCTGTGATTGGCTAGAGCTGGTCACATAGTACAGGAAGCTGTGATTGGCCCCATGTATCATGTGACAGCTGTGAACCAATCACAGCTCACCAGGAAGAGAAGCAGAGCTGTTATGAATCAGATTGATTCATAACAGCTTTGCTTACATTGTGATCATGGGATTGCATAGTGATCTCATGATCACCGGGTCCCATTCACTGGGATCTTCATTCCGCTGTGCCCACAGGACACATCGGTCACGGGTGGAGTGCTGCGTGCCCGCTTGGGCATGCAGTGCCCCCTTTGTTAGTACAGCCAGAGCAACGTATGGGTACATCACTTTGCCTGTAGCTGCCGCCCGTCCACAGTACATTGAGGGCAGGCAGGCTGCAAGTGGTTAAAGAGTTAAGTATTAGAACAATTCCTACGTGCCCGGATAAATTGCCGCACTGAAATAGCTGTAATAGTAATGGAAGGATGGCAGCTTGTCATGTGCAGAGTAATATTCCCTGCACAAGATTTGCAGTAGGTGGTTGAAGAAACAGATCCTGTTTCCAAATTGCTCAGTAAGGTGACATCCAGAAAATCTATACATGTGATGCTGGCATTATAGGTGAATTGCAGATTAAAATTGTTTAAGTAACTCACTAAATCTTCCAACTTAGTAATGTCACCCTCCCATATGACTAACAGGTCACCTATATAACAAGCAAACCAATGAAGGTGTTCAGCAAAAGGGTTCTGATGAGTAAAAAAAAAAACTCCTCCCACCATCCCATAAATAAATAGCAGGCAAAAATGTAGCTCTCATCGATACTCCACAGGATTGTATAAAATAGGAGCCATCGAACATAAAAAAAAATATGAGTTAAAAGATACTCTATACATTGTAGCAAATATTCCTGGAACTCAACAGTAGGAACTGTACTGTTTAGATCAGTGGTCTCCAAACTGCTGAATGCGGCCCTTTGCTTGCCTCTATCCGGCCCTCAGTGTACTATTCCTTCCACTGATACCAGCAAGGAGCCACCATTTCTTCCACTGGCACCAACTATGGGGTATTTCCCTTCCACTGACACCAATGTTGGGGCAAAATTCCTCCTGCTGATATAAACAGTTAAGTATTTTTCCTCCAACTAATACCAAGGATGGGGCACTAATTCTCCCACTAATACCAATCATGGGGCACTATTGATCCCACGGACACCAATGATGGGGCACTATTCCTCCCACTGACACCAATGATGGGGCACTATCCCTTCCACTAACACCAATGATGGGGCACTATTCCTCCCCCTGACACCAATGATGGATCACTATTCCTCCCACTGTCACCAATGATGGGGCACTATTCATCCCACTGACACCAATGATGGGGCACTATTCCTCCCACTAATACCAATAATGGGGCACAATTCCTCCCACTGACACCAATGATGGGGCACTATCCCTTCCACTAACACCAATGATGGGGCACTATTCCTCCCCCTGACACCAATGATGGATCACTATTCCTCCCACTGTCACCAATGATGGGGCACTATTCATCCCACTGACACCAATGATGGGGCACTATTCCTCCCACTAATACCAATAATGGGGCACTATTCCTCCCACTGACACCAATGAAAAGGCAGTATTCCTCCCACTGACACCAATGATGGGGCTCTATTCCTCTCACTGACACCAATGATGGAGCACTATTCCTCCCACTAATACCAATGATGGGGCAATATTCCTCCCACTAATGCCAAGGATGGGGCACTGTTCCTACAAATAATTCTAATGACTGGACACTATTCCTCCTTCCACTGACTACAAGCACTATGTAATTTCTTTACTCCTGCCTAATGCCAAGGATGGGGCACTGTTCCTCCAACTAATACCAATGACTGGACACTATTCCTCCTTCCACTGACTACTGTGATGGAATTAAGTAAAATTACCATTTTGTAATGTATATATATGTGCAGCTATTCTTTCTATTTCCTTGCTAAAAATGGCCGCTAGCAGCACCCCCTCCCATGAATGTGGAACTAAGATGGTGGCTCCATCCGGGACTCCATCCGTGACTCCACCCAAGACAATGATGTTTAGATCCTGGAGGAAGTTTACCTTATATGGACATGACCAATCAGAAGCTTATGAGTAGTCTAGTGACGCTATGTTCACATGACCTTTGCACACAGCACTAACTGCTTGCCCAAAAAATCTCTGTGCCTTATCTCAATAAAGTAAGTGTCATTTGTCTGAACACGGCTTCAGTGTGATTCTTCTTGTGCATGCACCATAACCATACAGCGAATCAGGACGGGGGCAGATACTCATTAGACGATTGGTCTAGTCCAAAACACTACAAGCACTATGTCATTTTTTTTACTCTTGCTGACGCTGGGACATTTTCTACTCCCACTGGCCACTCTGGCCCTCCTAAAGTCTGAAGGACAGTAAACCGGCCCTTTGTTTAAAAAGTTTGGACACCCCTGTTTTAGATAATATTTAATCACTTGCAAAGCTAGGGGATGGGGAACCCATGAGTACAGTGCTCTCACATCTAGAGTAAACCCATACAACGAGGGGGATCCAGTGAACTTTTTGTTTCTGAGAAAGCACTGTGCCTGTGATTAACATATCCTGGCAATCAATGTACACCAGTGGTTGTAGGTGTATGTCCACCCATTCACTAAAACTTTCAAAAAGAAAGCCGATGCCGGCCACAATAGGTCAGTACCACATCAGCTTTCCTATTTTATGCACATTTGGAAGAAAATGAAAAATGGGCATAATGGGATTCTGAACCATAAGGTGTTCTGCAGTTTTTAAACTAATTGATCTAACATTTTTACCTCTATAGATCAGGTCCTGTAAACCTGCACTGAAGATCTTAGTAGGATCAGATTTGAGGGGCCGATAAGAAGTGGATGGGTCATTCAACTGTCTAAGAACTTTGGTAGAATATAGAATGCTCCTTTGTTAATATCACCACCACTTCACCCTTATCAGCCTCCCGAATGACCAAATCCTTAGTTTTTATATGATGTTCCATGCTTTTAATTCCTGTATTGAGATGTTAGAAAAACATAAAGTTAACTTCTTCTCTTTGAGCTCTGTTTAATCCTATTCTACTACTGACTGAAATACCTCCACTGCCATACTTCTAGCATGTACAGTGTAGAAATATTTGTCACCTGAAATACGATTACTGTTATCAGCCCCACACACACCACCAGTAGGTTTGATCTGCAATTGTTCCAATTTAATGTACCACATGAATCAGAGAAAAGAAAAGGAGACTTCATCAAAAAAAATTCACCTGTCATGTCTCCCTTCCTCAACAAAATGGTTCCTGAGTGAAAGTTTTCTAATAAATCTATTAACGTCGATGAGAGTTGAACACAGAACAAAATGGTATGTAGGAGAGAAGGAGAGACTGTGGGACAACAGAGACAATTTATCAACACTCAGTATTATGCCTGACAAATTAATCACATTGGAGTATTGCTTTAGGTTTTCTTCCTTAACTACTTGCCCTCCTGAGGATTTACCCCCCATTCCTGACCGGGCCTCTTTTTGCTACTCGGCACTGCACTAATTCATTTGATAATTGCGCGGTCATGCAATGCTGCACCCAAACAAAAATTACGTCCTTTTTTTTTTCACACAAATAGAGCTTTCTTTCGGTGGTATTTGATCACCTGTGCGCTTTTTATTTTTCACGCTATAAACAAAAACAGACCAAAAATTTTGAAGATATTTTTTACTTTTCGCTATAACAAATATATAGTAAACTCAAAGTTAGTTATAAATTTAGGCCAAAATGTATTCTGCTACGTTTTTGGTAAAAAAAATCCCAATAAGTGTATATTGATTGCTTTGTGTGAAAGTTATAGCGTCTACAAACTATGGTATAGATACTGCAATTTACGCCATTTTTTTTGCTATACAGCGCTGCGCAAGTTTAACTGACAATTGTGCGGTCATGCAATACGGTACATAAATGAAATTTATGTCCTTTTTTCACACAAATAGAATTTTCTTTTGGTGGTATTTGATCACCTGTGCACTCTTTATTTTTGGCACTATAACCAGAAAATTTTTGAAGAAAAATTTTTTTTTGAAAAAAACAATATTTTATCATTTTGGGCTTAAACATTTATCCAAAAAAACTAAAATGTCATCATAAATTTAGGCCAAAATGTATTCTGCTACATGTTTTTGGTTAAAAAAATCCCAGTAAGTGCATATTGATTGCTTTGTTGGAAAGTTATAGCGTCTACAAACTATGGTATAGATAATGGAATTTACACAGCTTTTACTTTCTGACTGCCCATCACATTTCTTGAGGTGCTAAAATACCAGGATAGTACAAACACCCTCAAATGACCCTTTTTCGGAAAGTAGACACCGTAAGCTATCTGGTGAGAGGCATATTGTGTCCATGGAAGATTAATTTTTTTTCCACAAGTTTCTGGAAAATGACAAAAACATTTTTTTTTTTTTACACAAAGTTGTCATTTAAATGATTTATTTCTCGCACAAGCCATGGGTATATGTGGAATTACAACCCAAAATACATTCTGCTACGTCTACCGAGTATGGGATACCACACGTGTGAGACCTTTTGGGAGCCTAGCTTCATACAGGAGCCTGAAATCCAATGACCACTTTGAAAGCCTGAAGGTGCGTAACTTCCTCATTACACTTCCTCACTACCTATCACAGTTTTGAAGGCCCTGACATGCCAGGATAGCACCAAACCCCCCCAAATGACCCCTTTCTGGAAAGTAGAGACCCCAAGGAATTTAAAAAGAGGCATGGTGAGTATTTTTCAGATCTCATTTTTTCTCACAAGGTTTTTTAAATATCAAAAAAAAAAATAGAAAAAATATGTTTTTGTTTTTTTTCTTCAGTTTCCAAAAACTTGTGGCAACAAATTAGATCTGCAAAACACTTACTGTGCTTTTATCAAATTCCTTGGGGTGTCTACTTTCCAAAAAGGGGTCATTTGGTTGTGTTAGGTGCTATCCTGGCTTTTCAGGGCCTCCGAAACTGTGATAGGTAGTCTGGAAGTGTAATGAGGAAATAAAGCCCTTTAAAAGCCTGAAGGTGCTTATTGGATTTTGGGGTCCTGTACTTGGCTAGACTGCCAAAACGTCTCTCACATGTGGTACCCCCATACTCGGGAGAAGTAGCAGAATGTATTTTGGGGAGTAATTCCACATATACCCATGGCATGTGTGAGCAGTAAATCATTTAAGTGACAATTTTGTGTAAAAAAAATAAATTATTTTTTTTTGTCATTTTCCAAAAACTTGTGGTAAAAAAATAAATTCTTCTATTGATTCAACCTGCCTCTCAGCAAATAGTTTAGGGTGTCTACTTTCCAAAAAGGGGTCATTTTGGGGGGTGGGGGCATTCTATGTCACACATCACTCACTCTTCTAACCACCTGAAGACCAAACCTTTTCTGATACTTTTTGTTCGCATGAAAAAAAATCTGTATTTTTTGCTAGGAAATTAATTTAAACCCCCAAACGTTATATATTTTTTTAAAGCAGACACCCTAGTGAATAAAATGGTGGGTACTACAATTTTTCATGGCACATAGTACTCGCGTAGCGATTTTTCAAATGCAAATGTTTTTTAAAAAATACACTTTTTTTACTTTTAATGCACAAAAACACAATATATTGGTCAATTATTTGGTAAAATATAAAAGATAATGGTATGCTGAGTAAATAGATACCAAACATGACATGCTTTAAAACTGCGCATGCCCTGTGCAATGGCGACAAACTGCAAACATTTTTAATATCCATAGGCAACACTTTAAAAGCCTTTAAAAGCTACCATCTTAGATTTACAGAGGAGGTCTTGTGTTAGAATTACTGCCCTTGATCTGACTTTCACAGCAATATCTCACATGTGACCGCTGTTTACATACCGCCACATGGTCAAGGCTTGTGCACACAGGTGTACGCGCATGGGAGGGGCAATTTTTTATTTATTTTTTTTTTTTTAGTTATTTAGATTTTTTTTACATTGTACGTTTCATTTTTTTTTTTATAACTTTTAATGCTATAACAGGGAATGCAAATATCCCCTATAACTTCAATGGGCATTGTCATATATTCTTTTTTTGAGAAATCTGGGGTCTATCAGACTCTGGATATCTCCTCTGCCCTTACATTATCTAATCAAACCAAAATCGGTGTGATCAGATGCTTTCCCAGTTTACAAATGCTGCTGTTCATATCCTGCGTAACCGAAGTGATGAAATGCTTGTAGCTTCCGAATTCTTAGACTATAGAGATGATTGGCACCACTCTAGTCTCCAATCAGCTCTATGGTCAGCTGGCAGAAACACCGGCTGCATTCTCAGGTTCCCCTGATGGCACGAGACTGCCCGAGAAGGCCGTGGAAGGCAGCGGGGGAGGGGGGCATCATCTCCCGCTGCTTGTAAAAGCAATCCTGCAGCTAATTAGTCACTAGCATTACTTTTACATGAAAGCCGGCTGAAAAAAACAATACCAGGATGATGCCTGCAGCTGTAGGCATCATCCTGGTATAACCATTCAAAGTCCAGTGATGTACCAGTATGTCGCTGGTCCGTGTTGGGTATATATACTATGTTCTTTTTTTTTATGGTATGCAGCCTGTGGACTGAATGAAAAAATTAGAAGAAATCTCTGCCAGAAAAAGTTTTTTGCATGCCCACCATTAGAATATACTGCCCTGCATCCACCCACTTCTAATGGTGGGCACACATTAGGTCACACTTTGCCACAAGCGCCAGTTCCAAGATTGAACAATTATCTAAATAGTGGCACGTTTGAATAAAAATTGTCCACGTATAAGTGGTACCCCATATGGAAAAAGGATGACACTAAGTCCCAAACTATCTTGCCACTGCTCCCCATGTAGTCTGGGCATCCAGGGGGCTCCACGTGACTATCTTTTCCCTCGTAAATCCGAAACTTATAAGTATAGCCTGTTGCCCTCTCACAGGTCTTCTACATCTTGACCCCATATCTGGCACGCTTGCTGGGGAGAAATTGTTTGAATGCAAGGCTGCCATAAAAATTAATGAGGGACTCATCAACGCAGATGTTTTGCTGGGGAGTATAGACATCTGAAAATTTTTGGCTAAGGTGATTTGCGAGGGGCTGAATTTTGTGGAGCCGGTCAAAATCAGGGTTACCCCAAGGATGACAGTGTTTTTTCATTGAAATGCATAAAACACATTATACTCTCATATCTATGCCTGGCCATGGCAGCAGAGAACACGGGCATATGATGAATCGGCCAATACAACCGCAATTCATTTCTTTTAGTAATGCCCATGTTGAGGGTTAGGCCCAAAAAAAATGTAAATTCGAAAACCGTAATGAGTTTCCATGCGAATGGTCTGGCAAGGTTTGAATTTGGGTTGGCGGCGATAAATTGTTGTGCATGTAAATTGCTTTGATCCACAATCAACGCATACAGATATTCCATGAAAAACAGCTCCAAAAATCAAGGAGGTATGTGAAAGACCAGGATGTACTAGACCGCTGGTACTCGTCAGTTCACCAAAAGGTAGAGCGGCACTAGTAAAGGCACTCTGCTGCATATGAGAGTCATCAAAATTTACCAGCAAGTGCTAACAGAGATCAGGCCTGATTCTGCGAACACTGCGGTTTTGTGTGCAATGTATCAAGTGACAGTGACCTACTGACACTGCACTTGCTGGGGGAAAAGGGGGGGTAAGCGTTGGGGCTAAACGCAGGTGCTGGCAGGTGCCGGGACTGATCCCGCTAACGCTGCATTTTTTGGGACGCTATACTAATGTGAACGCTGGTATAGTGCTGATCTGATCAAAGATATTGACCCGTTCAGAAACTATACTAGCAATGGAGGTTTATTGTACATGAGCGTGCTACTGGCAATCAAGGGGTTAAATGTGATGACTGGTGTACTGAAGGGCAATCTGACGCTATCTGGGAGGGGCGTGAAAACCACAGGAGCACGAATCACGTATATTTATATGTGATTTTGCACACCCATGCCGCCCTGTAGCAGTATTTCTGCTATAGGGTGGTCAGGAAGCGGTTACAGAAGCAATTTGTGTTACGTCGCTGCGTTACTTTAACTGATTATTGTGCAGTCATGCAACACTGCACCCAAATTAAATTTACATCCTTTTTTTCCCCACAAATTGCGCTTTCTTTTGGTGGTATTTAATCGCCTGTGCGTTTTTTATTTTTTGCGCTATAAAAAAAAAGGCTGACAATTTTGAGAAAAAAAACAATATTTTGGACTTTTTGCTATAAAACATGTCCAGTAAAAAAATTTAAAAATAAAATTTAGTCATAAATTTCTGCCAAAATGTATCTTGTGACATGTCTTTGCTAAAAAAAAATCCCAATACGTGTAAATTAATTGGTTTACGTGAAAGTTATGGCGTCTACAAATGGTGGGAAAGATACTGGGATTTTTTTTTATTATACTAATAATGGCGGTGATCAGCGACTTATGGTGGTGATCAGCGATTTATGCCAGTGATCAGCGACTTATGGCGGGACTGCGGCGGACATTTTAACACTGGGGGGGAACTGACTTGGGGTCACTGACATCCCCAGTGACACCAATACAGTGATCAGTGCAAAAAAAAAAAAACACTGACACTGTACAAATGGCACTGGGAAGGAAGGGGTTAACATTTTTTAGGTAATGAAAGGGTTAACTGTGTAAGGGGAGTGTTTTACTAGGGGCGGGGGGGGGGGGTGTACTTCACAGGAACAAGCTGATCCTGAGAGATAAACTCTTCTCTCAGGTTCAGCGTGCTCGGAACTGACAAGAGAGCAGACTTGCAGTGTAAACACTGCAGCCGTGCTCTCTGTCAGTGATTGCTGGTAATCGCCGGGACCTGGCGGGATCCGGTGATGGATACCCCCTGCCGAGATCGGCGGGACGGGTAGGGTGGGCACGCTTCTTGTGCGCGCCCCCTACCTGTTTTGCAGAGTGCCGTTTAAAAACGGCGCTGTGCGCAGAGGTGCCGCCCTGCCGCAGTAAAAACACTGTGGCTGGGCGGCAACCAGTTAAGGGATATTTCTTGTTTACTTCCTCTTGACTTTCTTATTCATCTGTTTCTTTTCTTCCTTTGTTCCTCTCCCCTTTTCTCTTTTGGAATTCTTTTTTGGTACATTGTAATAGCTCAAAGGTGTCACATTTTTTTAATGTTTGCCTGCATCTTCATGAGAAAACACTGAATCCAGATATGGTCTAGAAACAAATTAAGTTCTAGTGTACGCAGTATTAGATGTTTCTGATTGCAAATCTGATACCTCTGAAGAACTGAAATGAATTGTATGGTTGATTCACATTCGATCACATTCAAACAAAACCCTAACCTCCACCTAAACACACCCTCAGGTTAAGAAATTTTTAAATATTGAGCCAATGCATGCAGCCTTTTTTTTTTCCAAAAATCTGATCTTATAAAATCTAGGGGATGTGAAAGGACAGAAAAAAAAAGCTGCACACCCAGAGACTAACAGATGGGGACCTGACATTCCTCCACACCTTTGTCCAAGCAACCACCATCTGTCCTTCAAGACCCCTAATCTTCTCAACCTCACCCAGAATGTTGTGCACCACCATTTCAACAGGTGCACACCACTTCAACAAATCACAGCAAAGTCCCTGAGGCTGGAAACCTGACCACAGGCAGCAAGCAGGCTGTCTGGTGCAGAAGGTATGAAGCTGGTTAGAAGTAACCATCTATAGCATCCACAGCAGAGAACAACAATAGCACACCTGGCTCTGTCCACTTCCAAGTAAGACATCACAGGAACAGCAACACAAGAGTCAGCCTTTTATGCCGTAAATATCAACTAGCCAGATGACAAAGCAAAATGCCATGTATAATCAACCAATGCAGACAAAATAAATTAATGAACATTAGTAGGGCACATATACTGTGTATATATGTATTACTAACAAAGTTTATCTATGCTAAAATTTTTAATTGATGCATTATATAGATATGTACCAAAAACCTAAAAAGGATTGAATAAGAATAGTGTCCCACTGTGAAGAAGAATTGCAAGATATCCTATGTAAACTTGATACACATAAATAAAGTACATAAAAAAACAAATACTGTAGCTGCTGACTTTTCATATTAGGGCACTTACCTGTCCTGGGATCCAGGGGTGTCCTCACCTTGAGCTGATCATTCAATCGACTGTCAAGTGCTGGTGCAACCATGTTGACTAAGGGAAACCGGCAATGAAGCCTTGCGGCTTTACAGCCAGTTTTCTACTGCGCATGCGTGCATTGCGCTGCTCTTTGTGAATGGGCCGCAGTCCTCTGGGACCTGTGAAATGTCACAGAGGGCTGTGTGGGAAGGAGGGGGGCTGAATTTCTGGCTCAGTTTGAATTGAGCCAGAAGTGGGAGGGGGTACCTGTCAAAACCAGGTACCCGCTCCCCCCCAAAAGGTGCCAAATGTGGCAGTGGAGGGTGGGACTGATAAGCAGAGTTTCTACACTAGGGTGGAACTCAGCTTTAAGGTGATAGTAATCAGTCATATACCCACAAGCTGCAGCATCCAATTGTGATGCCCCATATGGTATCATTACATACGCTGCTTATCTGTTGTGCACTTTTAAATGTCAGTATGTTGATTTAAGAGTTTTAATAAATGTGCCATTTTATATGGAAAGCACTATGAAGGTCTGTATACTTTATCGCTGAGTATCCATTGGTATAATTGGTTAGATACAGTGAGATATTTGAGAGATCTGGCTGTATTCATAGAATACCCTTAAAGGGGCAAGTGAATAAGAACTATAAACCATAGGTCAAAATGGGGTGGTGGTGGTGGTATAAGTTGCACATGGAGTGTACAGCATAAAGGATCAAGTGCTTTCAAGTGAATTTTCAGTGGAGCACATATATATTGAACTTTCCCTTTTTTCATATTATTTATAATATTGGAATTTCATGAGGACATTTATTTTGCTTTTTGATGTATTTTACATTTTTGAATATTTATATTTTCATGTATTGGTAATTGCATTGTGGAATACAGGTGCGGTTGTGATATCATGGTTGTGATAAAATTTGGCCTATTACCAAGAATAATAAATAAAATACTAATGTTTCCAACAACCGCAACAGAGTTAGGATCACAAAACAAAAATATAGACCCACTTTCAAGTAATTTTGCTAATCCTTCCTCCAATGTGTCTAAATTCCTCTAAGAGTCCTACTACTGTACTCTTACAACAACATTTACAAGAACAATTTCTGCATAATAAGACTCCTGTGTAGATCTAATTAAAGATACCCAATGATACCATAATGGTTATCAGGGAATAGGAGAAAATAATTAATAATAAAATACTAATATTCAACACTGCATTTAAGCAGCGGAAAATCAGGAATCTAAGAATCTTATCTAGGAGAAGTAGCCAAAATGCCACAAGAAATGATTCTAGATATGGATCACCGGCATACATCCCGCTGATCTCCTCCACCTTAACCCTCCCCATCTACTGTGATATATTCCACTAAGGCTTACCATCTTGGTGATGAGGCGGACTAAGCATCTATATTAATGATGAGCCTGTAATTTAGCAATGAACATGTGAGTTGCCTACTTACTTTTTAACCATTAAACTTGCATCTCAGTCTACACTTAGAGGCGCTGTGTTTCTTCCTCTGTATCTAGCAAAATATTGTGATGGAGAGGCCTTGAATGGAATTGAGAGAAAGGGATGGCCTTGAATGAGGTTAGAGTGAGGCCCAGAACTCTCAGAGAATCTCACTGAGAGATGTCTCTTAAAATAAGAGCATGAGATCTAAGAGAGAATTTTGTTTTCTAAAAGGACAAGTTTTGCCTGGGCTGTGCCCAGAATGAGGCCTATGTATCTGAGGTTAAGGGATGGTTAGAGACTTTTGAAAGTGGATTACTCAACTGAAAGCGTGAAGCATGTGAATAGTCCTTTAAATGTTTGCATATATTTGAAAGGGAGAGGATTCCTCCAGAAGGTTGTCTAGGTACCCAGTTACATGAATGACCTGAGTTCTACTCCCCTTGTCTTAGAGAATCAGTAACTGATCTTGAGGTTTTAATGTGAAACTTTGTAACATGACATGCTTGTTCAGTGATTATAGGTCCAGGTTGAAATAAATACCCAAGTTGGGTTTTGGTAAACAAACATGTTTGAATAGAATCCTTTAAACCTGTCCTCCAGAGGAACTGAAAAATAATTCCCTGGGACAAGGGATGGTCTACAAATCGGACGGTCCTTGAGAAGATTATGGTTGGTTTGAAAGAAAGAAGGAAAAAAAATGGTGAGAGGATGGAATGTAGAACTCTATTTTGTACTATTTTGAAACCACTGATTGAACTCACAGCTATGAAACTGAGAGAAAGTCAAGCTGTAACAGATGTCCCCTTAATGTTATGAGTGAGGGGGTCCCTTGAGTGTGCAGAGGGTTTTGGGGTGGACTTAGTAGATTTTTTGTTGCAAGTCTTTTGCTGAAATGATGGACAGAATTTTGGCTTTGAAGGCAAAGCCTGTGGAAAGTGATGGGAGGTAGAAGCCCCCCAAGAAGGAGAATTTTTGAACCTGCTGTTGTGAAAGAAGGACATTTCCTCCAATCTTTGATGAACGTAAGTGCCTCACCAAAGAGATGCCCTTCTTCATACCTATGGGTGTTGTTTACAAACAGCTTCAACTGATCAGGCATTTAGCCAGAATATGGACAGAAATGAGAGTTGTTCTGGAGAATGTGTCATGGATTGTTCTAGGACATCAATATAAAAAAAAATGTAAGGCAGAGGGAAGTGTCTGCTCCGTCAAGGTTCCGTTCTGGAAGACAGGGTCCTGTTGCTTGTTCATTGCCCTAGTCAAATTAGTTGTGGTGTGGCAAACAGTAACAGCAGCAATAGCTGGTTGCAAGATTGAAGAAAGCCTTTAAAACCGTGTGAGCTTTGTATTTAAGACTGAGACAGCAGGGTCTAATACTGGAACATACCATTTTTTTAGTGAACTCCTTTTCCATTGGATAGAGTTAAGTATTGATTCTTGAAGGGGTGAAAAGCTTTTCCGGATTAACCCAATAGTCATAAATTGCCCATGCGATTTGTTTGTGAAGGGGGATGTCTTTTTAGACTTACAGGGTCTCTAAGTCCCATAACCTCAGGTATTTAGGTGTCTGGGTAGAGGATGCTTTTGTAGTCTCCTGTATCAGAACTTCTGGGTCCATTTCATTCCCTTCAATGTCTGCATCCTCTAGAGGAGGCATTTCATGCTCCAACTCTGGTAGAGATGGTGGGAGTGGAGGGGGAGCTTGATCTCTGGACAGTGAGTGCTGTACTAAAGCCATTACTTGACCAAGAAAGTTCGACATAGTTTCAAAAAAGTTTGTTTTGGTCAAATAAGTAGCTTGTTGTGTGCCTGGGACAGAGCTAGAATTGGATGCAGAGAATTGGTCCTGCTCTGGTACAAGGTAAGCAGTGAATTGCGACAGAGCAAGTGTTTGCATGAACTTTTGCCGTTCTTTCCTCGTGCCATTTGTTTCCACCATTGCTACTAGTGAAAGTATTCCCCTGTGGAGTACTTATGGAACAGGGTGTTGGAAATAGAGTTAGCATGTAGGTGGAGTACATGGCAACCCAGGTGTCAACTGTCCTGTAGCAAAATTCTCATTGCAAATGGAGGGAAGAAGAATCTAAGTACTTTAAAATTGGGCTCTAGGTGGAAGCGGCGGTCAAGGTGCAATTTTCGGTTTAATGCACCAAGTCATCCACCTGAGAATAAGCGTGGATAAGTGAGACTACAGTATTGGTCAAATAAAAGATGAACCTGTCTTACCTGTCCATGTCACAGATCTGTAGTTGGGTTCCAGGATTTTGCTTAAAGTAAAATTATAAACTCGTGAAGCAAAGAATAGTTTCTCTGTAAGTGGAAAAGAGGTTCATCACCTAAGGACACTAGCAACAGGACACTAGGCCTCACGGTGTGGAATAGTGTTATAGGAGTATACCCAGAGCGCATGTCCAGCAAAGTTTTCGCCAATATCACCTAAATGCAGCAGCCTATAACCCAGGAACTATCAATATCCAGCCTTAGTGTTCAATAAGATATTTTAACTTTCCTTGGTAGACAAGTGGTTATTGACTTGTTCCATGCTTGTTCAAAAATAGGTTAATTTTTGGAGACTGTGCAGGGTTTTGATTGTAGTGACTTTGTGAATGTGGAGTATGTAAAATATTTAATTTCTATTTTGTGTATATATGTGTTATGAAATAAAATGGAGAAGAGAATGGGTAGAAGGCAGGGCTGACAACACTCAGTTCACAACAATGCTGCGTGTCAGCCCACAACAGATGAGCACATTTCTTAAAGATAGGCGGGTATTTTTTATGTACTTGCAACGTCTTTAAAGGAATAAAACATGAAGAAATGTGCATGTATTGCAGAGATGTACTGCATATGTTTTGTTTTGGGTTTTTTTCCCTTGACATACGCGTTAATAAAAGAAGCTACTGTCTCCCCAGCTTGTCAGGAATGGTTTATTGAGATATTGCCAAAAGCACTCATTTCTTTACTGAAGAGGAAACTAGTGATTTCATGAGATATGAAGTGTCTGCTGCAGCTGGTATATCTGTGTCTGCTTCAGGCCATCCACCTAAATGATACCAAGGATTCAAGGGCAGGATGGCAACATGTTTGTTTGAAACTATTCTAACTCCCTGGCAATATAATAACCAGGTTCCTGAAACAGTACATGCTGTACAGTTTGTAACGATGGCAAAACATGAGCCACATATTGCTAGAATTGCAACCAATTCTAGTATAGTAACTATTGTATCAGGTACAATATTCCAGCCTTTATATATCACTTGTGTCACACACAATGGCACTATGATTGCCATAGAAATATGATACCCTATACAGTCAGACTGTAATCATTCAGAGGATAGTCAGATCCAACAGCCTCACAGTCCAACATTTACCTTTTCGTGGCCAGTGTCCTTAAACATTTTAATGTCGTGGACCCAAATGTGGGCATGCCAGTTTAAAGTAGAACTCCAAGGGTTTGTGTGTTTTCCTCAGTTTAAATCATCTAAACAGAGAATGTCCTTTTCTAATGCATATAGACATCACATCCCAGTAATAGCAGATTATCCAATAAATTACCAAAAAAGATGATGTTTACTTCCACTTTAGGGGTTCAAATAAAGCTGATATGGCTTTAGACAAAGACTTTCTTTCTACCAGTCACAGCAGAATTTTGAATGTACGGCTGCATGTTTCATACATCATATCTGGTTCTTCAGACCAATGAGGTCAATATAATTACAGTCATCATAATAACCTTACCCATGTTGCACAATGATAATATTCAATTAGTATTATGTACTTACAGCAATTATATTATCTGGTGAGCAAATGTGGTAAACCAGGCTCTCCCAAATGGTGGGGGACTTTAGGGGACATAAAATGTGTGAGCATATAGAGATATACAGTATACACTACAACCATAATAAAGTGCATATGACTATATCTCCTTCCAGTATTAAAAGAGTCCTTAGGCATGGATTTTTACCTCCTACTATTATGCCCAGCACTATCAGACGACCTACTGGAACCTGGGAAAACTGTATATTCTCCAATGTTTTCTTCTTTTGGAAAACTCCTAAAGAGGAAATCTAGATTGATTGGCATATAAATAGTGTAGCGCTCATACAAAAAATATTAAATACTAAAAAAGTAAGACAAATACATGTGATGCGGCTTTAGAAAAATGAAATTAAAAATGTGACAAAATTCACACAGTATAACTCTCCATTGCAGTGGTGTAAAACATAAATAGTGCCAGACTTGAAATAAATATCTGTGCCCCCCACTGGAAACAGGGTCGAGGAAGTCACGAGTAGACAGTGACATAACGCGTAGGTACGCGAGGACAGTTTCCGGTGCGTGGTGACGCACTTCTGGCGTGCGACTCTATTTTGCTACACCCAGGAAGTCCCACACACATGCAGTATACCCACATATCGGTGAGGAGGGAGGACTGCATAGAATGTGAGTGTCATTCCTTACTTTATAATAAAGGAGTCGTATTGTAGTAATACTACACTTAGAGGGTCTTTTTTTCTTGGCTCACTGGACTGGTGAGCCATTGTCCTCTAGAGATATCTTGGCTGATCAGGGGCAATAGGAGCCCCATAAGGAGATCAATTGAAGGAAGGAAGCTGCTGGCCCATATGATTTAAGGATCCAGGGTGATCCTGCAAGCCTGTTAGCCCCTAGGGGGTCATTGGGAGGAGGTAAGGAGGCAATCTAGCCGCAAATAGGAGAAGAGTTTTTGGCACAATCACAAATTTGTCAAATATCACTGCACATTGCATGATTATATTCATCACCAAAAGGACATTGTTGAGATCAATCTTTGGAAGAATGGACACTTTTTTTGCACTGTTTTTGGCACTTTAGCACTTTATGTTTAGCCCCTTGAATGATAGGTTTTTTTTTTAGATATTTAGGTAATTATTTAATTTATTAAGTGTGTGTGCACTTTTTTAAGCAAAAGGCACATGTTATTTAATGTATTGATTTAGTGTGTGAACACGTGTTTCCAGTGGGGGGCACAGATATTTATTTCAAGTCTGGCACTATTTATGTTTTACACCACTGCAATGGAGAGTTATACTGTGTGAATTTTGTCACATTTTTTATTTCATTTTTCTAAAGCCGCATCACATGTATTTATCTTACTTTTTTAGTATTTACTATTTTTTGTATGAGCGCTACACTATTTATATGTACAATTTACACTGTTTTTGGTACCAGTTTTTGAATGTTGGCAGCTTTAGGCTAGGTTTACTTCCTTTCATAGTGCAGGAGGACCCCTGACTATTAGATTGATTGGCAACCTAAGTGTTTTAAAAAATATATTAGTCAGGAAATAAATACTTGGGGTATGTGGATAGAAAAGTTTCTGAATATCCCTAGGATAGAACCTGAGTTTGAGGATTTTCTAGAAGGCCAAATTGCAAAGATGTATGAATACTATGATGGAGATCCTAAGAACTTCTTGTGGTAGATAAGGAAACTGAAGTGAAGGTCTAGACATACAACCACTGGCAAAAAGTATATTCATTCAATTGTTTAATTTACCATTCCAACCTTCTGGCTTTAAGAAACGCTTAAAAAATAAAAAGGAAAGAAAACTAGTCAATTGCAACTGTTTTTGCAGATCAAGCAGAGGAAAAAATATGGAATCACTCAATTCTGAGGAAAATATTATGGAATCACCATGTACTTTGCAGCTCTGAAACAAACATCTGCATCAGATTACATCTGCTAATTAATCCGCAGTTAAACAGTGCTTACACACCTTAGTGAGCTGTTTCACCCAGCTGATTGACATGAATCATGGCTCCAACACGAGAGATGTCAATTGAGGCATGCCTGTAATTTTTTTCTCTGCAAAATTAAACAATTGAATTAACATTTTACAAGAGCAGTGTTTCCATACTTTTTGCCGGGGGGTTTTACATGAACTTTTTTAAAAGTGAAACTTTAGTCAGAAAATTAAGTCCTGCTAGATCACTTCAGTCTGGCCCCTTTTGCAGGTATAGCTATGTAAAACATTAAAAATAAGTACCTATACTATTTAAAATCCAGTAATACACTGTCTCACCTTGCTCTGCACATGCTTAGTTGCTCTCTATATTCTGGCACTGATTAAAATCTAGAGGCTAATCTGCTGCCATCCTAAAGATTTACTGCTGCTCAGGGGATCTGGGCTTTTAGCAAGAAGCAACAGGAATGATGCTGGAGGCAGTTTTCAGCACACACTAATTTTGGTGGCATAATTATACAGAATGTATGTTCCTTGCTAAGGAACAATATTTTTTATCAAATTATGGGTAAAGTTCCACTTTAAGAAGTACTTGGAAAAATGTAATTATGAAACGATTATAAAAAAAGATAGGAAAATAGTTAGTGACAGATTTACCTATGCCTATAAAGAGAAGGCTGACACAGTACCAGTCTAGAATGCAAAGAAATCAAAAGAATAGGGACCTATGTATTTATTTATAGGTAAGGTTAATCTAGTAAATATCCAATTGCCTCTCGGGGGATCAGGAAGGAATTTTTTCCCCTGTAGGAGCAAATTGGATCATGCTTTGCTGAGTTTTTTTGCCTTCCTATGGATCAACTGTGGGTGTAGGTTTATAACTTTTTTTTTTTTTTAATAGTTGAACTGGACGGACTTTTGTCTTTTTTCAGCCAGACTAACTATAGTTATGTACAATGAGGATGAGATCAAGATAGCCAGAGTTAGATCCATAGTTAAAAGGCAGGCAGAGTTCAGAGAGTAGTCAATATCCGATAGTCAACGCCTTCAAACAGCAGAGCAGGACGGGCAGACAGGGAGCTTGCAGCACGTTTTACAAAAGCAATATCACAAGCATGAGACTGCGGTCTTGGCTGGCTTAAATCCAATTTGGTCTCCACCCAGAGACTGGCCACATCAATCGCCTTGCAGGTGGACAGGCAGGGTGAATGAATCATAGCCAAAACCAGGATGCTGGAATGAGTCTAGCAGCTGTAATAGATCAGGAGGGCCAGACAGTTGTTTGCTTTACAGGAATGCCATTCAGCTGCAGCACTGATCTGTTTATTCTGTCAGCAACAGGGTGTTGCTCAGTGCATGCAGGAGGAGATTTCTCATCTGCAGTTAAAAAAAAGAACGTATATGCCCAAGCAAGGGAGCCTGGGGTGGCCAGTGGGCAGATCGCTCCTATGCTTCAGCATATATTTTTTCCCTTTTTTTAGCAGAGATTTCTTCATCCACATTGACCGGTGTGAATGGAGGAATGTGTTTTATCTTTTTTGCTCAGCCCACAAGCTGAATGACAAAAAAAGGACATTGCATATATGCCCAGCAAGGACCAGTGACATACCAGTACTTTATTGGGTTTTTTCCTCATTTAAGTATTTGTGGATTGCTTGATTATTATACTTAAACAGATAGCGGACCTTTTTTTGAGTATTGTCACGTATATTTTGTATCCAAGACATTGTTTGTGTGCTTTCTTTTATACTCTTAGAGCAAAATGTTTTCATTTTGTTTTTATTTACTAACTGCATGGAACAAAATCTGGTACTGCTCTGCATAGAAACCAGTCAGCTTCCATGCTGACTCACACACGTGCAATATGGATTGAAGCTCAGGTTTCACAGCTAATTGATACAATAGTTGTTCTCCGGTTCATGGCAGGTTTACATCAGGTTCAGGACAGAATTAACTCAGGATCTTATCCTGTTCACACATATGCAGTTTAGAAATGGTTCCCATAGAAGTCAATAGTCTGTAATCTGCACCTGAACCTGAAGGCACTGCTCAGAAACCGTACATGAGTCTTACAAACAGCACTGAATCTGCACCGCCAGTGCACTGGACATATGTGAACAGCCACGATAGGATGCAATGTATTTTCACATATCAAACTGCATGCAATCTGCATATATGTGAACCGGCACTCAAGGTTTTTTTGCCAAAACCTAACTGAACAAGCTGGAGTTAGAAGCTGACTGGATATCATGCACAGCTGCACCAGATTCTGAGTGCACCAGTTTAAGTAAATCTCCCCCATAGGTGCTTTTACAGGCTGGAAAAAAAACAAACATCTGTAAAAGATGTGTTTTTATTAAGTCCTGTGCATGAAGTCTAAAGCTCAAAGGGAAAAACAAGTACACCGCAATTATGGCAGGATCAACAGGTATTTTCTAAACTTGCTGAAAATGTACTTGTCTGAAATGTGAACACTATTATAATACTACTGTATACTATAATATACAACAACCCCTCCATCTCTCCCCTCCTCTGACCTCGCAACCGCCCTGCCCCCCACCACCCTTAACATCCCGCACACCATAACCCCCCCAACACTCCACTCCTTCAGCCTTGCCACCACTGAGGAGGTCACCAAAGTCTTCTCATCACTTGCCCCCTTGACCCTGTCCCCACACAACTCCTCCAGGCACCTTCCCCCTCCATCCTACACTCCCTCACCCACATCTTCAATCTCTCCCTCTCTACTGGCACATTCCCCTCCCCCTAAAGCACGCGCACATCACCCCCATACTCAAAAAAATGTTCTTGGACCCCACTGACCTGAACAACCTTAGACCCATCTCCCTGCTGCCATTCACTTCCAAGCTCTTTGAACGCTTAATCTACAATCGCCTAAGCTCCCACCTCACTGACAACAACCTCCTCAATCCACTACAGTCTGGCTTCCGTCCCCTACACTCCACTGAAACCGCCCTACTCAAAATCACTAATGACTTGCAAAATCACTAATGACTCGAAAGAGCAGGGCCCTCGAACCCCTCGTGTATTGTTTTGTTACTGTACTGTCTCATGTACTATCCCCCACTATAATGTAAACGCTGAGCAAACCTTTTGGCGCTATATAAATACTGTATAATAATAATAATAATAATACACTTCAAAATCACTGTAAAATGAATAGCTCTACTTTAAAATTGCAGTGCTTACTACACATACAGTATATTTTTAATTAAAAAGCTGTGTCAAGGTTTTGATAAAAAATGAAACCTGTTCACACATGCAGTACATGTAAACCCTAACCAAACCACATTTAGGGCTCCGTTTATAAAGAGAGCGCTGTCTTGTGACCTGTCAAAGTCTATTCAGTTCAGTATATTTGCCAATCAGGGAATTCTCTCTGCCTCATTAACCAGAAAGAACCCTGTGAAGCACCGTAGGCTCCACACCACAGGAGGAGTAACTTTGCGGTTTATAGCAGAGAATAATATTTATTCTCCACTATGACTCTTTAGTTTGTTGAGGTGCAGTGTATCATAAACCACAGCTGTTTTTTTCTTGATACTTGTTTACACCTTTTTTCCCCATCTTAGACTTCGTTCATATCTAGCGATTTGGGATCGTGGGCAGGATTGCCGTGATTCTGCCCATGATTCCAAATTGCACTGTTATGCTGACAAAACGCAGCATGCCTTTTCGTGTGTATTCATTTTTAATGGCACCTAAATGCGGTGTGGTTTTGCTGCAACTGTTGTGCGGTAAATTGCGGCAAACCACATTGTGCAAAGCTTGTCGCCCAAAAGAAGCTTCTGCTCCTTTATGGGTGACAATCTTCACTTGCTGTGATTGCAGCAGGATTTATCATGCAAAAATTGTGTCAAAACCGCACTGCGTTTAGGTGCCATTAAAATGAATGGCACACAAACGCACGTGCTCCCTTTTGCCCACATTGCATTATGATGATTCTGCCCATGATTCCAAATCACACTGCAATGCTGGCAAACCGCAGCACGCATGTTCATATGCCATTCGTTTTCAATGACACCTAAATGCAGTGCAGTTTTTCCACGATTCTCATGTAATAAATCGCGCTGCAATTGCGGCAAACCGCGTTGCATGAATCTTTTTGCCCAACAAAGAGCAGGAGCTTCTTTTTGGCAACAAACTTTGCGAGATGTGATTTGCCGTGATTGCAGCACAATTTATTGCAACAACACTGCACTGGGTTTAGGTGCCATTCGAAATAAATGGTCCCCAAACACACGTGCTGAGTTTTGCCAGACAACAAGCTTCACGCAATGCAGTTTGCCACAATTGTGTTGCGATTGATGGCGAGGCAAAACTGCACTGCGTTTAGGTTCCATTGAAAATGATGGCACCCGAACAGACGTGCTGTGTTTTGCCAGCAGTGAAGTGCAATTTGGAATCGGGCAGAATCGAAGCGATTCAGCCCGCGATCCCAATTAGCAAGATGTGAATGGGGCCTCAGTGCTGCTGATCTCCTGCAGCTTCTTTGTGACACTGTGTACATGCATGTGCCCAGTGAAGGCTGCACATGCCAGGAACACAATCAGAAGACAAGGATAGGGAGTTTTCACCCTTTTACTGGAAGTTCCTAAACAAGGACCTTCAGGTATTTTTACATTAAAATATGGATATTTAAAAACATTGAAAATGACCTTTGAAACTACATTCATGTGTTGAAGCTTACTTTAGTGGGATTACATATACAGTACTTCCTAATCATAAACGTCTATCCTGCTAAGTGACCAGGAATTCACTGAGGCGTGAAAGCCTGCCTCACTATACAGCTGCTACCTTCCCTAGGAGCTGTTCATTGTGCTGAAGCACAGCACAATTATGGCTCATGACTTCACACCCTCAGTAAACAGACTGCTGCACATTATGGCAGTGATTATACTAGTGAGTGAGGCAAAACAGAATCATTTCATAAACAAGAAACCATTTACACTGAAGTATATACAGATGGTTAGCAATTAGACACTGTTTAAAATTACAGCAGGTATGAATAAGGCACACAGAGGAGGAGGGAGCATGTGGTTTACTTACAGTTTTTAGGTAAATCCAGCGCATGGATGTTGATGTACAACAGGAAGATGGAGAAAAACCCAAGCACACATGCTCTTGGTGAATGGGACATAACGGAGAGTCAACGTCTTTTCAGGATCCAGGAAGACACAAGAAGAGAATCCACCTTTAAGGGAGGGGGAAAAAAGATCACCATGAATAACACAATCATAGCAATAGCTGAATACCCTCCTTTGCAACCTGACTCTTTTGACAGAAGGAGATACTGAGGAAGGGGTGGAGACAGTGTGAAGAGGTGTCAGAATGACTCTTTGTTTATACTAAAAGCTAGACTGAAATTCGCACATCAATGGTACAGACTCATAAAGGAGTACAAGAACCTTTCAGTGAGTATTGGTTTTACAGCAAAGAGGTGGAATTACTAAAACTGGAAAGTGCAAAATCTGGTGCAGCTGTGCAAGGTAGACAATCAGCTTCTAACCTCAAGGATAAGTTCACCTTTCATAACATGTTACACATGGGTGTAGCATGCAACATGTTATGATCTGACCGGCCCCTGCTCCCCCCCCCCCTCAATACCCGCTTTGACAGCTAGCAGTTGATCCCCCCCCCCCCAGCTGTCATATTTTTTTAAAACTTGGCTGTGCAGGGCTCCAACCAGCTGTGTCACTCATTCACAGTATTCTGTGAGTGAGAGACTACAAGTGCAGGCAGCTTTAGCGGCTATTAGCTCGTAGTCCTCAGTGAACTACCACGGCGCTGTGGAGCACTGTGGTAGTTCACCGGTTCTTCCTGTCAGTATATCTGCCTGCTCGTACATCCCATACAGGTAAGCAGATATTCTGACAGGTCTGCTGATCGCTGGTGCAATGCCTTACAGGCTCCTGCAGACAAATGCACATTTTTTTACTGCAAAAAATGTGCATTTACTATTTTTTTTTACTAAAAGGTGAATTTATTCTTTCAGCTTGTTCAATTAAGCTTTGGAAAAGCTGTGACCTGGAAAGAAAAGAAAATTCTTGGACACGAAAATTCTTTTCTGTAGCAACATGATGTGAAATTAAAGGCTTGGTTGGTCGAATTTCAAAACCAATGGTGGCACCATCGGATTACAAAAAGCACTAAATTTCTGATTTTCTAAAGAAAATTTGTTCAGAATTGGACCCATGTAAAGCTTGCATTAGGCTCACCATGACAGTCCAACCCTGCACCTTTAACACTTTCTCTGCCAGAGCCGTTTTTGCAGTTTTTGCACTTGTTTAAAAAATCATTTTAGGCCTGAATATTATACAAAACCCTCAAACAGTATATATTTTCTGAAAGCAGTCACCCTAGAGAATAAAATAGTGGTAGTTCCAATGTTTTATGTCACACAATATTACCGCAAAGATCTAAGAAACTAAAAATTTCAATGAAAAACACACTAAAGTGAATTTTAGGGCAAACAAACGCAATAAATCACCCACATTTTTGGTAAAATATATAAGATGAGGTTGCACTGAGTAAAGAGATACAACGTGTCAAATCTTAAAAATTCTGTGCGCCCGTGAAATGGCGACAAACCTTAGTACCCTATTTTCTATAGGTGACGGTTCAAAAGCCCCTATAGGCAGGCCCGGACTGGGACAAAAAACAGGCCCGAGCATTTTAGACTGAACAGCCAATTTCCAGGGAGGGGAGGGGGGGTGCAAGGGCATGAGCGGGGGCAGTAGGGCAGTTAGTGACAGAATATTCATGGAGTCGGTCCTCCGCACAGTACTATAAAGGGGACTGCAGTGTAAAGGGGCACTGCTCTGATTACTGTGCCCGTTTACAATGCAGTCCCTTTTATATCACATTGCCCCTAGAAATCTAATCATAGTGCCCCCTATATATTCAAAGAGATAGCGTACTCCAGCAGAGGCATCCCCATCCAGCAAAGAGACATAAGAGACATTCCCATCCAGCAAAGAGACATCCCCTTATAGCAAAGAGACATCCCCATCCAGCAAAGAGACATCAGCGAGTGTGAAATAGGACCTAGTTGATGGAGAGTGTGATGAGGCTGAAGTATTATGGGTGGAATTGCACATGGGGGCGCGTACTACAAAGGTAATCATTGGAGTTTGTTATAAGCCTCCCAGTTTTAATGAGGAGGTGGAAACTCAGCTCCTTGCACAGATTGAAAGGGCTGCAAGGGCTGGGACAATGATAATAATGGGGGATTTTAACTACCCAGAAATTGACTGGAGTAATGGTACTGCAGGAACAGTTAAAGGGCAATTTTATGGTACAGTTTATAGAGGCCCCTACTAGGAATGATGCTCTGCTGGACCTGGTAATCTCAAACCATGCAAAGCTTATTACGAATGTCCATATAAAAGAAGATCTGGGTAGCAGTGACCATAACATGATTTCATTTATTGTTAGCTGTAAACAGCAAGCACATACGGAAAAAATAAAAACGCTCAATTTCAAGAGAGCTAATTTTCCAACGCTGAGAGTTGCTCTCCAAGACTTAGACTGGGAGGGAATATTGGCATAGATTAACACAACACAGAAATGGGAGTTCTTCAAAAAGACTGTATGTGAACACACTGCAAAATATATTCCCATGGGCAACAAGTTTAAAGGGCTAAAAATCAAACCTATGCGGCTTACGGCCAAAGTTAAAAAGGCTATAGATAATAAGAAAAGAGCTTTTAATCAATATAAAAATGAAGGAACACTATCATCGTTTAAACATTACAAAGAATATAACAGAATATGCAAAACGGAAATAAAGGCTGCAAAAATTGAAAACGAACAACAGATTGCAAAAGATAGCAGGACCAAACCCCAAAAATTCTTCAAATATATTAATAGTAAAAAGGTGGACAAAGAGAAAGCAAATTTATTTAACACCTTCTTCAGCTCTGTGTATACAAAGGAGCATGGGGGAGCTCTTGTCCATAATGGGCATGGTATTGACACAGCTCCAGATGATCCACATTGGCTAACAATTGATATGATCCAAAAATATTTAGACAGTATAAAGGTGAATAAAGCACCTGGCCAGATGGCATACACCCACAGGTCCTTAAAGAATTGAGCTCTGTCATTTCAAAGCCATTGTTTCTAATTTTTAGGGACTCTTTAATGACTGACATAGTACCACTGGATTGGCGTAAGGCCAATGTGGTGTCAATATTTAAAAAGGGGTCAAAATCTTTACCACATAATTATAGACCTTTAACTTCTATAGTTGGGAAGATACTGGAGAGTTTAATAATAGACCACATAGATGAGTTCTTGCTGGAAAAAAATATTTTAAGCAACAGACAGCATGGATTCATGAAAGACAGAAGTTGTCAAACAAATCTGATTTCTTTTTATGAGGGGGTGAGTAAAACCTTGGACAGAGGAGTGGTGGTGGACGTGGTATACTTGGATTTTGCAAAAGCATTTGACACAGTTCCCCACACACGGCTAATGTGTAAGGTAAAGTCTATGGGCTTGAAAAAATCCGTATGTAAATGGATAGAAAACTGGCTAAAAGATTGTATTCAGAGAGTAGTGGTTAATGATTCATACTCTGAATGGTCTGGGTCATCAGTGGTGTACCCCAGGGCTCAGCCTTATTTTTAATATATTTATAAACGATATAGAGTTTGAGATTAAAAATACCATTTCCGTCTTTGCAGATGACACCAAGCTGTGCAGTGGAATAACGTCCTTACAGGATATCTTCAACTTACAAGCCAACCTCAAAGCACTGTGTAATTGGACAACTATGTGGCAAATGAGTTTTAATGTTGATAAATGAAGGTTATGCACTTGGGGCTAAGAATATGCATGCATCATATATACTAGGGGGAGTACAACTGGGGAATCAATGGTGGAGAAGGATCTGGGAGTTCTGGCAGATCAAAAGCTTAATAATGGCATGCAATGCCAAGCTGCGGTTTCTAAACCGAGCAAAATCGTCTTGTATTAAAAGAGGTATGGACTCCAGGGAGAGAGATATCATTTTACCCCTGTACAAATCATTAGTTATCCCTCATCTGGAATATGCAGTTCAGTTTTGGGCACCAATTCACAAAAGAACATTGGGGAACTTGAGAAAGTACAGAGAAGGGCAACTAAACTGATACGAGGCATGGAGGAGATCAGCTATGAAGAAAGATTAGAGGAACTGAATGTATTCTCTCTTGAGAAGAGATTAAGCGGGGATATGATCAACATGTATAAATACATCAGTGGTTCATATAGTGAACTTGGTGTAGAGCTATTCACCCTGAGGTCAACACAGAGAACAAGGGGGCACTCTTCACGTCTGGAGGAAAATAAATTTAATCTCAAACACGGAAAGGTTTCTTCACAGTGAGAGCTGTGAAAATGTGGAACAGACTCCCTCAACAGTTGGTTCTGGCCAGCTCAGTGGATTGCTTCAAAAAGGCCTGGATTGCTTCTTAGATACACAGAATATAACTGGATACTAACATTTATAGGTAAAGTTGATCCAGGGAATATCCAATTGCCTCTCGGGGGATCAGGAAGGAATTTATTTCCCAGCAGGAGCAAATTGGATCGTGCTTTGTTGGGTTTTTTTCTTTCCTCTGGATCAACTGTGGGTATAGGATTATAACTTTTTTTTTATGGTTGAACTGGATGGACGTTTGTCTTTTTTCAGCCAGACTAACTATGTAACCAGCAAAGAGACAGTCCAACCAGCAAAGAGACAGCCCATCCAGCAGAGAGACAGCTTGTCCAGCAAAGAGACATCCCCATCCAGCAAAGAGACATCCCAATCCACAAAGAGATGGGATGCCTCTTTACTCGACAGGAATGTCTCTTTGCCATCCAGCAAGGAGACAGCCCGTCCAGCAAAGAGACAGCTCAACCAGCAAAGAGACAGCCCAACCAGCAAAAAGACAGCCCGTCCAGGAAAGAGACAGCACGTCCAGCCAAGAGACATCTCCATCCAGCAAAGAGACATCCCAATCCAGCAAGGAAAAAGCCCATCCAGCAAAGAGACAGCCATCCAGCAAAGAGACAGCCCGTCCAGCAAAGACCACACTTAGAATCAACTCCAGACCTTTTACCTGCTTAATTGATGAAGAAATAACAAAGGAGTAGCCCACACCTAGCCATGAAACACCTTTTGATTCAACTGTCCAATTACTTTTGGTCCCTTGAAAAAGGGGGGATGGCTACTCTTAAGAGCTGTAATTCCTAAACCCTTCCTCCAATTTGGATTTACATACCCTCAAATTAAACCTGAGAGTGTGCACTTTCAGTCCATATCCATTATATAACTATAGCTTGAATATGTTTTGGTAAATATCTGAAAAAACTAAAATTGTGCCTGTGACCTAACTGTATGTGCCTTATGTTGATTTTTCTCTTCATGATCTTGGTTGCACTTAGGCTTTAATGAAAACAATTAACTATGGCCACTAAATTATTGGCAGTTATTTTCTTTGTTCAGTTCATTGTATTACTAGAATGTCCACCTTGCCAACACATTTATTTCAAACCACTAGCAGATTATTTAGAGTTAAATCTCTCATAATATTTTATGTATGAGTGGATAAAATCAGATTAACCTCCCTAGCGGTCTGATTATGTCAGTATTTCTGTGCTCAAAGCGTTAAATTTTTTTGAAGGAAATATGTAGTTTTTTTATTGTAGGCCTGTAATTTTTATGAATAACTCACTGAAATCTGTCCGAAGAGTCTAGTAAACATACCGGGTATGTTAAAATTTGAAACACGAAATAATAAATTATAATTTAATAAATAATCATAAAAAATAATATAATAATAATAAATTTAATTAAATAATATAATCAAACCACTTACGCGGACGATATTCTTCTTTTCCTTGCCGAACCGCATATTACTCTGCCAAATTTACTAAAGGACTTTGCATTTTTTCGTTATTTGTCGAACTTTAAGATGAACTTTTCCAAGTCTTTCGCTCTCAACATCACCTTGCCTTCGGAAGTAGTTTCTGATTGTGAGTCGCGTTTCCCGTTTCATTGGGAAAGGGACTCACTTTCTTATTTAGGTGTGCAGCTTACCCGCAACCCTGACGATTTATATGCTAAGAACTTTTTACCCACTCTTCGTTCTCTCCAAGAGGATCTGAATAAATGGCACCGTCCTTGCTTTTCGTGGTTCGGAAGAGCTGCGATAATTAAAATGAACATCCTTCCTCGCCTTCTCTACCTCTTTCAAACTCTGCCCATCCACATACCGCTTGCCTTCTTCACATCCTGTAGGAGGCTCTGTTCTCTATTCCTATGGAACCATAAACGCCCGCGCATTGCTTATTCCCAACTGATTCTCCCTAAACTTAGTGGTGGTATTAGCCTTCCTGACCTTCACCGTTACTATTTGGCATGCCAGCTCTGCCGTGTAGTGGATTGGCATGTCCACTCTGCTTCTAAAGACTGGGTGCAATTAGAACACGCCTTCTCGTTTGCACCCCTGATTTCGATCCCTTGGCTGCCGCTGAAGCATACGCCTCAGGTCCTTCTTAGTCACCCTTTGGTAGGTCCTACCCTGAAAGCCTTCCGCTATACCTGCAAATCAGCATCTATTTCTGCGTCTCCGAATTGTCTCACTTCCATCCGACTCAACCCTGACTTCCCCCCTGGAATGCACAAGAACTTTCTATCTGAACATTGGCCGCATGATCAAATTTTGGCCAAACATTTTCTCCACGAAGGCAAGATGAAATCACTCCACGAACTGCGTGACAGCTTGGGTACCCGCGATTTTCCTCTCTGGGTTTATTTGCAAATACGGCATTATCTGCTCTCGCATAAACCTTTCCGTGATTGGACCCGCCCTCTTACCCCTTTTGAGGATATTTGCTCGAAAGGAGAACCGCGTAAGCATTTGATTTCAGAAATTTACCCCCTCTTAATTGAGAATAGGGCCTATAACTCCCTGCCCTCCTGTCAGGCCTGGAATAGAGATTTGGATGATAATTTGGCGGATTCCGACTGGGCACGTGTATTCAAATATTCTCATAAATGCTCCCTTAATGTCTCGACGCAGGAAAACGGTTACAAATTGGTGTCGAGGTGGTATCGCACCCCTTCACGAATTTCTCATTTCAATCCTTCTTATCCCAATACCTGTTGGAGGTGTGGGGCTGCGGACGGATCATTTTTACACATCTTGTGGTCCTGTTCGAGCATTCAACCGTTTTGGAAAGAGGTCCATAGGATTGTAGTATCGGTGACAACCGTGCCTCTGGATCTGTCTCCAGCCCAGTTTCTCCTCCATCATTCCTCCCTTCCGGGGAGACAATATCATAGATCTTAGGCCATGCATATGGTCAACGCGGCCAGACTCTGCCTTCCCGTCCTTTGGGGCTCTTCTCGCCCCCCCTCTGTTCGTGATTGGCTTGTCCGTGCGGGTAAAATGGCAGACATGGAGGAACTAATTGCGTCGGCCCTTGACACCCCCACTAAATTTTCCCACATTTGGGCCTGCTGGATCTACTTCACAACTACTCCTATGTACAGGTCTCTTATGGACCATCAGGTCTGACTTGGTCCGGCTTTCCGGCTGATGTTACTTCTTTACAGTAGTTTTTGTGATAGGCACTGAGACTCTTTTCGACAATGTATCCCTTCCCACGCGACTCTGGCGTTAGCTTAACTCCTATCCCCATGCATGAGTAACCCCAGATATTGCCGTCATTACTCACCCCATATGTTTCCCCCCCCCCCCCCACTATTAATTTATTTTGCAAAAATTTTTTTATTTAATTTTTTTTTTTTTTTTCTTCACCTTCCACCCCCATCCCCCTCTTTCTGTTTCTATCACTTTTCTCTCTATTTCCCTTTCTTTCTTTTCTCCTTTCTCTTTTCTTCTCGCCTCTCGCTTTGCTATGCTACCTGGAACACTAAACATGCCATCCTATCACTCTCCCCACTTCCATCAACGGCTCCTACCGCAATATATGCCGATTTTGTAACTCTCCACCTTGCCATAAGTTTTTTGTCCAATTCCTACGTTCAGATGCCATGACCACTCTTCCTATCGCTACAGCCCTGCTTGGCGAAGCATGAGCGCAGGGGATATTATTAGATGCAATTACACCCCATACTATACTAGATTGGCTCCGGTTTGTTGCAAGCATTACCTTATTGTAGTCGAGTTTTGTATTATTGCATTATCATTATCTGTATTTTCTTGTTTGAGTTACTGCTGTATCGCTGTAGGTTGTGCCTGCTGTTTCGCTTGGGCACCCTGTACATGTCTTTTGTACCATTATGTTCTTTCTTAATAAAGGCTTTCTTTTTGGAAAAAAATATAATCAAACCAAAAACACTGAAATTTGAAATAGAGTGCCAAGATCGAAACATCACTTAGCAAAGCATTTACCCCCTTCCTGACCAGGCCTTTTTTGCTATTCGGCGCTGCACTACTTCAACTGGTAATTGCGTGGTCATGCAATGCTGTACCTAAACTAAATTTACGTCCTTTTTTTCACACAAATAGAGCTTTCTTTCGTTGGTATTTGATCACCAGTGCACTTTTTATTTTTTGTGCTATAAACAAATAAAAACAAAATTTTTGAAGAAAAACGATATTTTTTACTTTTGACTATAAAAAATATATAGTAAACTCAAAGTTAGTCATAAATTTAGGTCAAAATGTATTCTGTTACATGTCTTTGGTAAAAAAAAAATCCAAATAAGCATATATTGATTGTTTTGTATGAAAGTTACAGCTTCTACAAACTATGGTATAGATACTGCAATTTACGCCATTTTTTGCTATACAGTGCTGCACTCGTTTAACTGACAATTGCATGGTCATGCAATACTGTACATACATGAAATTTATGTACTTTTTTCACACAAATAGAGCTTTCTGTTGGTGGTATTTGAACACCTGTGCGCTTTTTATTTTTTGCGCTATAAACAAAAAAAGACAGAGCATTTAGAAAAAAACTGATATTTTTACATATTGTTACATAGTCTGGCTGAAAAAAGGCAAAAGTCCATCCAGTTCAACCATTAAAAATAAGAAAAAAAAAAGTTATAATCCTATACCCACAGTTGATCCAGAGGAAGGCAAAGCATGATCCAATTTGCTCCTCCAGGAAAAAAATTCCTTCCTGCAAATTTTCTCATTTCTGTCATAAAAAATATCCAAAAAACTAAAATTTCGTTATAAATTTAGGACAAAATGTATTCTGCTACATACTTTTGGCAAAAAAAAATCCTAATAAGTGTATATTGATTGCTTTGTGTGAAAGTTATAGCATCTACAAACTATGGTATAGGTAATGTAATTTACACAGCTTTTACTTTCTGAGTGCCTTGAGGTGCTAAAATACCAGGACAGGACAGGCATTATCCTGGTATAACCATTCAAAGTCCAGTAATGTACCAGTATGTTGCTGGTTCTTGTTGGGTATATATGCTATGTTCTTTTTTTTTATGTAGCCTGTGGGCTGAATGAAAAAAAGAGAAGAAATTTCTGCCAGAAAAAGTGTGTGGTATGCCCACCATTAGAATATACCGCCCTGCATCCACCCACTTCTAATGATGGGCACACATGAAATGTGCCAAAAAATATTATAAAATATACAGTGCACCCAGAAAGTATTCACAGTGCTTAACTTTTGCGCCATTTTGTTATGTTACAGCCTTATTTCAAAATGGATTGAATTAATTTTTTTCCTCAACATTCTACAAACAGTACCCCATAAATGACAATGTGAAAGAAGTTTGTTTTGAAATCTTTGCAATTTATTAAAAATAAAAAAATTAATAAAAACACATGTACATAAGTATTCACAGCCTTTGCCATCACACTCAAAATTGAGCTCCGAAGTATCCTGTTTCCCCTGATCATCCTTGAGATGTTTCCACAACTTGATTGGAGTCTACCTGTGGGGAATTCAGTTGATTGGACATGATTATGAAAGGCATAAACCTGACTATATAAGGTCCCACAATTAACAGTGCAACATATCAGAGCACAAACTAAGTCATGAAGTCCAAGGAATTGTCCGTAGTCTTCTGAGACAGGATTGTATCCAGGCACAGATCTGGGGAAGGGTACAGAAACTTTTCTGCAGCATTGAAGGTCCCAATGAGCACAGTGGCCTCCATCAGCCATAAAAGGAAGAAGTTTGGAACCACCAGGAATTTTCCTAGAGCGGGCCGCCTGGCCAAAATGAGCGATCGAGGGAGAAGGGACTTAGCCAGGGAGGTAACCAAGCACCCGATGGTCACTCTGAAAGAGCTCCGGAATTTCTCTGTTGAGAGAGGAGAACCTTCCAGAAGAACAACCATCTCTGCAGCACTCCACCAATCAGGCCTGTAAGGTAGAGTGGACAAACAGAAGCCACTCCTCAGTAAAAATCAAATGGCAGCCTGCCTGGAGTTTGCCAAAAGCCACCTGAAGGACTCTCAGACCATTAGAAACAAAACTCTCTGGTCTGATGAAACAAAGATTTAACTCTTTGGCCTGAATGCCAAGCGTCATGTCTGGAGGAAACCAGGCACCTCTCACCACCTGGCCAATACCATCCCTACAGAGAAGCATGGTGGTAGCAGCATCATGCTGTGGAGATGTTTTTCAGTGGAAGGAACTGGGAGACTAGTCAGGATCGAAGGAATGATGAATGCAGCAATGTACAGAGACATCCTTGATGAAAACCTGTTCCAGAGCACTCTGGACCTTAGACTGGGGCGACGGTTCATCTTTCAACAGGACAATGACCCTAAGCACACAGCCCACATAATAAAGGAGTGGCTACGGGCCAACTCTGTGAATGTCCTGGAATGGCCCAGCCAGAGTCCAGACATGAACCCGATTGAACATCTCGCCACCCAACCTGATGGAGCTTGAGAGGTACTGCAAAGAATGGGAAAAATTGCCCAAAAACAGTTGTGCCAAGCTTGTAGCATCATACTCAAAACGACTTGAGGCTGTAATTGGTGCTAAAGGTGCTTCAACAAAGTATTGAGCAAAGGCTGTTAATACTTATGTACATGTGTTTTTTTTCGCTTTTCATTTTTAATAAATTGTAAAGATTTCAAAACGAACTTCTTTCATGTTGTCATTATTGGGTATTGTTTGTAGAATGTTGAGGAAAAAAATGAACTTAATCCATTTTGGAATAAGGCTGTAACATGACAAAATGTGGCAAACGTTAAGCGCTGTGAATATTTTCTGGATGCACTTTATATGCCGAAGCATAGGGGCCATCCACACACTGCCCACCCCAGGTCCCCATGCTTCGGCATATATGCTCTTTTTTTAACTGCGGATGAAAATTCTCATCCAACAGCACTGCACACGCACACTTATGTATATTCTGAGAGCAAGACCCTATTACTGTCAGAATAAACAAGTCAGTGCTGCAGCTGAATGACATCCTCATTTCTCCAGCAGGCTTTTTACCCCTTTCTAAGATGGGTATTTGCAAACCGTTGTGGAAGCCCCAGCGATTAGGTCGCAATGTGCCACATGCGCCAATTCCAAGATTGTACAAATGTCTAAATAGTGGCACACTTGAATAAAGATTGTCCACGTATAAGTGGTACCCCATATTGAAAAAGGATGACACCAAGTCCCAAACTATCTTACCACTGTTCCCCATGTAGTCTGGGCATCCGGGGGGGCTCCACGTGACTATCTTTTCCCTCGTAAATCCAAAACTTATATAATATATATATACATAGCCTGTTGCCCTCTCACAGGTCTTTTACATCTTGACCCCATATCTGGCACGCTTGCTGGGGAGAAATTGTTTGAATGCAAGGCGGCCAGAAAAATTAAGGAGGGACTCATCAACGCAGATGTTTTGCTGGGGAGTATAGACATCTGCACATTTTTGGTTAAGATGATTTACGAGGGCCGAAGTTTCTGGAGCTGGTCAAATTCAGGGTCACCCCGAGGACGACAGAGTTTGTTGTCATTGAAATGCATAAAACACATTATATTCTCATATATATGCCTGGCCATGGCTGCAGAGAACACGGGTATATGATGAATCGGGTTTGTGGACCAATAAAACCGCAGTTCATTTTTTTTAGTAATGCCCATGTTGAGGGTTAGTCCCAAAAAAACTTTACATTTGGAAACCGTAATGGGTTTCCATGCGAATGGTCTGGCAAGGTTTGAATTTGGGTTGGTGGCGATAAACTGTTGTGCATATAAATTGCTTTGATCCACATTCAATGCATACAGATCTTCTGTGAAAAAAAGCTCCATAAAATCAAGGGGAGTATTTAAATTTGCTGTTTCCACCTGAATTTCAGGTTGGGCAGTGAATGGGGGAAGTACAGGTGCTGCAGAATTTGTGGGCTACCAATTGGGATTTGCAAGCACATCCGGAAGGATACTAGGGGCCTGTGTGCGCATTCTTGTGGCTGCGGGACACTACTTGTGCTTGCCACCGCACCAGCTTGTACTGCACTTATGGGACTTGCCACATAACCAAGTGATACTGCAGTGCTGGTATGTGAAAGACCAGGATGTACTAGGCCACTGGTGCTTGCCAGTTTACCAAAAGGTAGAGTTCTGGCACTCTGCTGCATATGAGAGTCATCATGCGATTGTAATATCTCAGCAACCTGGGAACAGGGTCAGGTATACCTGATCTTAGCAGGGACCTCTTCTCCATCGTCTGAGCTATCTGTCAGGGTGCCGCTGCTGTCTACAGATTCGTATTCTGAGGCTGATTGTGTCAGTGAATCTTCTCCTGCGCTCTCATCTGACATGGTCAGAATCCTGTAGGCCTCTTCAGTAGAGTACCTTTCCATTGACATTTTCGACACTAAATTTTTATGTACCTAGTGCAACTCACGGGAAAAAGAGCACCTGGCTGTCAGGGACTGCTTGGACCATTACAAAAAAATCTACCGGCAAGTGCTAACAGAGATCAGGTCTGATTCTGCGAACACTGCGGTTTTGTGTACACTGAATTAAGTGACAGTGATCTACTGACACTGCACTTGCTGGGGGAGAAGAGAGGGTAAGTGTAGGGACTAAGCGCAGGTGCTAGCAGATGCCGGGGCTGATCCCGCTAATGCTGCGTTTTTGGGGACACTATACTAATGTGAACGCTGGTATAGTGCTCATCTGATTAAAGATATTGATCTGTTCGACATTATACTAGCAATGGAGGTTTATTGTGTAAGCCTGTTCCTGGCAATCAAGGGGTTAAATGTGATTACTGGTGTACTGACAGGCAATCTGACACTATCTGGGAGGGGCGCGGAAACCGCGGGAGAGCAAATCACGCATATATACGATTTTGCGCACCGTGCCGCCTTGTAGTAGTATCTCTACTGTAGGGCAGCACGGAAGTGGTTAAACATGTCCAGTAAAAAAAAAATTTTAAATCACACTTCGTCATAAATTTAGGCCAAAATATATTCTGCAACATGTCTTTGCTAAACAAAATCCCAATAAGGGTAAATTAATTGGTTTACGTGAAACTTATAGTGTTTACAAATAGCAGTATAGATAGTGTAATTTTTTTTTTGTACTAATAATGGCGGCAATCAGCGACTTATAGCAGGACTGCGGCGGACATTCTAACACTGGGGAGAACTGACTTGGTTTCACTGACATCCCCAGTGACACCAATATAGTGATCAATGCTAAAAAAAATCACTAAGGTACTAATGGCACTGGGCAGGAAGGGGTTAACATGAGGAGCGATCAAAGGGTTAACTGGGAGTGTTTTACAAGGGTGAGGGTTGTGCTTCACTGTAAGCACACTGCTCTGGATGGCTGTACACAGCCATCCAGAGCAGTGTGCCCAAGCCGACAGGGAGGAGGACTGCTAGTAAACAAAGCAGCCATCCTCCCCATCGGAGATCGTCGGTAATCACAGGGCGCCGGCGGGTAATTACCGGCCGGAACCCGGCGGGTAGTTTTGGGCAGGGACCCGGGCTCAAGCGCGCCCCCTACCCGGAAGTGTAAAATCACACATATATACGTGATTTTGCGCACCTGTGCCAACCTGTAGCAGTATTTCTGCTATACGGCAGTCTGGAAGCAGTTAAATTATTTCTCCACACTGACAAAATTATCCAGTTTGTAATTTATTAATTTTGTGATTTCCTTGTAACACATTATAAAGAATATGCTGGTATTATAAAAATAGAAATTTTTCATCTGTCCATAGTGATCACTACCACATAGCTGTGTTGTCATTTTATCATATAGTATATATTTAAAGTGTTCATGAAACATAAAAAATAGAGGTTATAAATGCCATCTGATTGCTGCCTGCTCCAATATTATACAATGAATGAAAAACAGGCCCAACACTTCCACCCACATGTAAAATGTAAAAATACAGAACTGTAATATATTTATGTACATTAGTCACTACACAAAGGCTGCAAATGACAAATACAGTACCCCACTTCAACCATTCAGATTTAAGATTTCTTTAGCACATCGTAATAGTAATATAACTATCATCCTCCACATACACTGAATGTATTACATAATTTGTGTGATCATAGTTCTTTCTGTTGATGTTGTGCCATTATTAAACCTGGGTTCATGCTAGCTTCTAAGACTAAACAAAATCATGATATTTTAAAGTGGTATTAAAACCAAAACAAAAAAGGTAATTGCAGCTTACCAATCATTAGATGTAGTGGCTGGTTTAGTTTTATTTTTTTAGGCTTTTTCTGATGGTGATCTGGCCAATAACACAACTCCTGTATTAGGGACCCTACACTCTGGCAGAAGGAACAACAGAGACACCTTTGGACAGCAGCATTGTCAGTCTGGGGGGGGGGGGAGGCTAGGAGACACACAAATTGAAGCCAAACTTCATCTAATACTTTTTAAGCAGTTACATCAACAGTTTTGTTGCTTTCGGCTAAAGGTTTTACATAAACAAAAGCTGATCATTGTAAGCAACCCCGTCAGCATTCAGTAGTTTGTCTCAACCCTGTAACTGCTACATCTGCAAGGCAGCTTGGTTTGTTGAAAAACAAAATACTTACTGGCTAGATCACCCGATGAAAATTAAGGAAAGAAAGCCTAAAAAAGAAAACAAAATGGCAGCCATCACGTTTAAGGATTGGTGAGCTGCAATATAAAAACTTGGGCTCTGGAAAGTTTTACTACCTTGATAACCAGGCCATTTTTTGCTATACTACACTGTGTTACTAGCTGGTAATTGTGCGGTCATGTGATGCTGTACCCAAGCGAAATTTATAAAAAAAATTTCACACAAATAGAGCTTTCTTCTTGTGGTATTTTATGACAGTTTTTTTTTTTCATTTTTCGCAATATAAACCAAAAAATACAGAATATTTTGAGAAAAAACCCCAATATTTTTTACTTTCTGTTATAAAACATATCCAATTTAAAAAAAATCAAATTTCTTCATAAATTTTGGGCAAAATGTATTCTGCTATATGTATATATATATATATATATATATATATATATATATATATATATACAGTCAGGTCCATAAATATTGGGACATCGATACAATTCTAACATTTTTGGCTCTATACACCACCACAATGGATTTGAAATGAAACAAACAAGATGTGCTTTAACTGCAGACTGTCAGCTTTAATTTGAGGGTATTTACATGCAAATCAGGTGAACGGTGTAGGAATTACAACAGTTTGCATATGTGCCTCTAACTTGTTAAAGGACCAAAAGTAATGGGACAAAATAATAATCATAAATCAAACTTTCACTTTTTAATACTTGGTTGCAAATCCTTTGCAGTCAATTACAGCCTGAAGTCTGGAACGCATAGACATCACCAGACGCTGGGTTTCATCCCTGGTGATGCTCTGCCAGGCCTCTACTGCAACGGTCTTCAGTACCTGCTTGTTCTTGGGGCATTTTCCCTGCAGTTTTGTCTTCAGCAAGTGAAATGCATGCTCAATCGGATTCAGGTCAGGTGATTGACTTGGCCATTGCATAACATTCCACTTCTTTCCCTTAAAAAACTCTTTGGTTGCTTTTGCAGTATGCTTTGGGTCATTGTCCATCTGCACTGTGAAGCGACGTCCAATGAGTTGTGAAGCATTTGGCTGAATATGAGCAGATAATATTCCCGAAACACTTCAGAATTCATCCTGCTGCTTTTGTCAGCAGTCACATCATCAATAAATACAAGAGAACCAGTTCCATTGGCAGCCATACATGCCCATGCCATGACACTACCACCACCATGCTTCACTGATGAGGTGGTATGCTTAGGATCATGAGCAGTTCCTTTATTTCTCCATACTCTTCTCTTCCCATCACTCTGGTACAAGTTGATCTTGGTCTCATCTGTCCATAGGATGTTGTTCCAGAACTGTGAAGGCTTTTTAGATGTCGTTTGGCAAACTCTAATCTGGCCTTCCTGTTTTTGAGGCTCACCAATGGTTTCCATCTTGTGGTGAACCCTCTGTATTCACTCTGGTGAAGTCTTCTCTTGATTGTTGACTTTGACACACATACACCTACCTCCTGGAGAGTGTTCTTGATCTGGCCAACTGTTATGAAGGGTGTTTTCTTCACCAGGGAAAGAATTCTTCGCTCATCCACCACAGTTGTTTTCCGTGGTCTTCCGGGTCTTTTGGTGTTGCTGAGCTCACCGGTGCGTTCCTTCTTTTTAAGAATGTTCCAAACAGTTGTTTTGGCCATGCCTAATGTTTTTGCTATCTCTCTGATGGGTTTGTTTTGTTTTTTTCAGCCTAATGATGGCTTGCTTCACTGATAGTGACAGCTCTTTGGACCTCATCTTGAGAGTTGACAGCAACAGATTCCGAATGCAAATTGCACACTTGAAATGAACTTTGGACCTTTTATCTGCTCATTGTAATTGGGATAATGAGGGAATAACACACACCTGGCCATGGAACAGCTGAGAAGCCAATTGTCCCATTACTTTTAGTCCCTTAACAAGTTGGAGGCACATATGCAAACTGTTGTAATTCCTACACCGTTCACCTGATTTGGATGTAAATACCCTCAAATTCAAGCTGACAGTCTGCAGTTAAAGCACATCTTGTTCGTTTCATTTCAAATCCATTGTGGTGGTGTATAGAGCCAAAAATGTTAGAATTGTGTCCATGTCCCAATATTTATGGACCTGACTGTATATATGTCCAATAAGTGTATATTGATTGGTTTGCGTGAAAGTTATAGCATCTACAAACTATGGTACAGTATATATACTGTAATTTTTTTTATACTTCTAATGGCAGAGATCAGCGACTTATAATGGGACCGAGAGAGTGCGGCAGGCAATTAGACACTCACATCACAAGTGACATTAAGTGATAATACTATACACTGTCACTGTACTAATGGCACTGGCTAGGAAGGGGTTAACATCTAGGACGATCAAGGAGTTAAAGTGTGCCTAACTATGTGTAATGTGTGCTGATTTTACTAAACGATTTCTAATCCCACTTTGCAGTGACTGGAAACTTACAGATAGCACCCTCTGCACAGATCTATGTGCTGTTTACCAGCACAGCTTTCGATTGTGATCGTACAGAGCCGATCAGCAGGTCCTGATCATGAATCATTGGCCGAGACTTGCTGACAGGCTCTCGCTGCATACAATTACAGCGGGTGCCAGCAAGGGGGAGGAGGCACGCGCGCCCAGAAGTAGGCAGCACCGTACGTCGCTAACCTACAGAGGCCACCTGTCCGCAGTAGATTGCAGGTGGGTGGTCGTAAAGTGGATTAAAATTGTCTGTTTTTGGATTTAATGCTGATTCAAGACATAAAAAGCAGACACATTTTATTGATTCATACCAGTAAAGCTCTGTACTGCCTAAATTAAAGTGACTGTACAGGCAAATCTTTTTTTTTTCCTTAAAATAACAAACATGTTTTACTTACTAGCTCTGTGCAATGGTTTTGCACATATCACCCCAATCCTTCCCTTCTTGGGTCCCCTGCCAACACTCCTGGCCCCTCTCCCCTATCCCCTATAAGACACACAGAGCATGGCTCAGCCCCGCCCCCTGCTCCCTCCCAATTGGCTGTGATTTACAACAGTGGTAGCAAATGGCTTCCGCTGCTGTGTCTCAGCCAATGAGGAGAGAGAGAGAGACCCTGGAGAGCTAATGCTCTCCTCATGCACATCACTGGATTCAAGATTAGGCTCAGGTGAGTATTAGGGAGGCTACGTTGGGGGTGGGGTTGGTGAGAACTGCACACTGAAGGCTTTTTTAACTTCATACATAGAATGCATGAAGGTAAAAAACCTTCAGCCTGTAGAACCACTTTAAGTAGCTGCCTACTTATCATTTGCTTTAAATACAGCAGAAAGATAAAGGAGAGCCATGTACACATGCAAATACACAATCAATGTACTCTTTCTTCCGTGCTGGCAAGTCAACCAACAATAGTTCTCTTTATTACTGGGTAAGGAAGATAATACTGGGTCTACAAAATTTGATAAATATATATAATTATCCATAACTACCCAGTTACCTAACAGAGTCTGGAAAACCAGAGAAGAGATCAACAAAATCAGGACTGTACATTATTATTTTGTGAATTAAAATATATGGAAATCAGTATGAGAATAATAGTATTTATTTTTTGCCATCTTTAAGTTCCTTTGTTAAACATTGTTTAGGTTTTTACATGTTTAATTGGTTATAACCTTGCCCCATGGGCCTATGCCGCATCCAATCTGCATGACATGTGAAATAACATTGCTTCCTATGCTTCCTAAGAGTGCTCTCCGTTTTCCGAGCAGTGCGGTACGGTTCAGGTTCGGTTTACAGGGTATTGACTTCTATGGGAACCGTTTCTAAACCACACATGTGTGAATAGGATAAAATCCTGATCTGAACCTGTCCCGAACCTGATGTAACCCTGACCTGAACTGCTGAACAACTACTGTGTCAATTAGATGTGAAACCCGAGCTTCAATCCGCACTGCACATGTGAGAATCAGCTCTTACTCCTATCTTAGATACAGTCATGGCCGAAATTGTTGGCACCCTTGATATTTTTCCTGAAAATCAAGTATTTCACACAAAAAAGGTATTGCATTAACACATGTTTTGCTATACACATGTTTATTCCCTTTGTATGTATTGGAACAAATATAAAACAGAGGCAGAAAAGCAAATATGACATAATGTCACACAAAACCCCAAAAATGGGCTGGACAAAAGTATTGGCACCCTTAACTTAATATTTGGTTGCACACCCTTTGGAAAACATAACTGAAATCAGTCGCTTCCTATAACCATCAATAAGCTTCTGACACCTCTCACCCGGAATTTTGGACCACTCTTCCTTTGCAAACAGCTCCAGGTCTCTCTTATTGGAAGGACACCTTTTCCCAACAGCAATTTTAAGATCTCTCCACAGGTGTTCAATGGGATTTAGATCTGGGCTCATTGCTGGCCACTTCAGAACTCTCCAGCGCTTCTTTGCCATCCATTTCTGAGTGCTTTTTGACGTATGTTTGGGGTCATTGTCCTGCTGGAAGACCCAGGATCTTGGACGCAAACCCAGCTTTCTGACACTGGGCCCTACAGTGCGACCCAAAATCCTTTGGTAATCCTCAGATTTCATGATGCCTTGCACACAGTCAAGGCACCCAGTGCCAGAGGCAGCAAAACAACCCCAAAACATCATTGAACCTCCACCATATTTTACCGTAGGTACTGTGTTTTGTTCTTTGTAGGCCTCATTCCGTTTTCGGTAAACAGTAGAATGATGTGCTTTACCGAAAAGCTCTATCTTGGTCTCATCTGTCCACAAGACGTTTTCCCAGAAGGCTTTTGGCTTACTCAAGTACATTTTGGCAAACTGTAGTCTTGCTTTTTTATGTCTCTGTGTCAGCAGTGGGGTCCTCCTGGGTCTCCTGCCATAGCGTTTCATTTCATTTAAATGTCGACGGATAGTTCGCGCTGACACTGATGCTCCCTGAGCCTGCAGGACAGCTTGAATGTCTTTGGAACATGTTTGGGGCTGCTTATCCACCATCCGGACTATTCTGCGTTGCAATCTTTCATCAATTTTCCTCATCCGTCCACGACCAGGGAGATTAGCTACAGTGCCATGGGTTGCAAACTTCTTGATAATGTTGCGCACTGTGGACAAAGGCAAATCTAGTTCTCTGGAGATGGACTTGTAACCTTGAGATTGTTGATATTTTGCCACAATTTTGGTTCTCAGGTCCTCAGACAGTTCTCGTCTCCTCTTTCTGTTGTCCATGCTTAGTGTGGCACAGACAGACACACAATGCAAAGGTTAAGTGAACGTCTCTCCTTTTTATCTGCTTTCAGGTGTGATTTCTATATTGCCCACACCTGTTACTTGCCCCAGGTGAGTTTACAGGAGCATCACATGCTTGTAACATTCTTATTTATCCGCAGTTGTGAAAGGGTGCCAATACTTTTGTCCAGCCCATTTTTGGAGGTTTGTGTGACATTATGTCGAATTTGCTTTCTTTCCTCCCTTTTTTTGTTTTGTCCCAATACACACAAAGGGAATAAACATGTGTATAGCAAAACATGTGTTAATGCAATACGTTTCGTGAGAAATACATGATTTCCTGGAGAAATATCAAGGGTGCCAACAATTTCGGCCATGACTGTATGTGGAAAATGCCGTTCAATTTATACCCTTGGTGGATGTGTGACGGGTCCATCACCCCAACAATAGTGACTATACGTTTTACTCGTTCCCACATGACAATTACTCTTGACTACGTGATGGTTTCCCAGACTCTCCTTCTAGAGGCAGTGAGCACCTTGATATGTACACAGACTGTCTCTGGCCATGCTCCATCTATTCTTGACCTCGGCTTTGGTACTCCTTGCTACAAACCTTGGATGTGGAAACTAAATGACTCCTTGACACAGGAAGACCCCTTGCACAATGAACTTTAGCTTGAATCTTCTCCAACAATAAGGAGGTTGCTGCTCTACTGACTTTATGGTAAACCTATAAATGTGTTCTGTAGACTAAGCTGATTGAAAAGACGACGGAGCTGAAGAAAAGCAGGCAAGCCTTACTCCAAATACAGCTCGACCTTGTAGGGAGGTAGGGAGGATAGTGTCATTTACCACTGTGTATGCACCCACATGTGTTACTCTATAGTCACGTGGGCTGCACAGATAACAAAAAGGAGCAAATGAAGAGTTTAGAAGGGAACTGAAATTGAGCAATAGAGGACACAAGCTGGTCTACACAATCTCAGGCCTGCAATGGGAACAGAAAGAAAATGGGAGGGACAGCTGAAGGCAGGAATACCCAGATATATTTCGCTCTACACAAAATGAATGCTTTAACAGCTTTGTGAGTATGCACACTCTTTTATATATCATGTAATGAAAGTTTTTTATAGTCTGGGTTTATCGACACTTTAATGCTCCCATTTCAACAGATGAATACCTGATGGATGTCAAGTTTCTTAAGCTTCATAAAGCCCCAGGCCCAGATGGATACACGGCCTTTGTATCAATCTTAGACCCGTGATTTGTGGAGGCATGTAATTCTCTCTTGGATGACCAGCCTCTGCCAGCTGACACTTTGAGGGTACATATCACTGTGATGCCTAAGGAGGGAAAGGATCCTGCTTAATGTATGATTTGCTGGCCCCTCTCCCTGCTACACATTGATTTCAATACCTTTACACAGGTCTTAGTGTCAAGACTTTTGCCTCACCTTCAAAATGTCATCTACCCTGATCAAGCTGGTTTTATGCCCACCAGGGAGGCGAAAGACAGTACAATAACAGCACTTGATAACATTCATTTGGCCCATTCTCATAAAATACCTGTCTGCCTGCTTTCTTCATACACGGAGAAAGCATTCAACAGGGTGGATTGGACATTTCTGAAGGAGATGCTGACCCATATTGGAATAGGAGAGGCCTTCGGATAATGGATAGAAGCCATATATTCAGCTCTGGCAGCAGCTGTCAAAGCTAATGAGACAACCGCTGCTGACTTTACTCCAACCAATGGTACCAGACAAGGTTTCCTTTTGTCGCCATTGATTTTTATCTTAACCTTGGATCCATTTTTAAGACATATACATGCACGTGGACGTTCATGGCTTCCCGGTTGACAAGTCGGAGCATAAATTAACAATGTTTGCGGATGACATGCTGTTTTTTTATCACATCTCCAGAAACTACGTTGCCTAACCTTTTGCATGAGGTTAGTCAGTATAGTGCTCTTTTGAATTTCAAGATCAATATACACAAATCTGAAATGTTCAACATCATGCTCACCTCTACACGTGTTCAAACTCTTTGCTCGTCATTTTCTTTTCCATGGGCAACCATTCATCTTGCGTATCTAGGGGTGAAATTGATTTCCTCCGCAGCTAATTTTCCACTTATGCTTCGTGTCCTTACCTCTGACCTCGACAAATGGCACACAGGTTTGTACACATGGATGGGTCAGAATGCTATCCTTAAACTGAACATTATGCCAAGAATGCCTTATCTCTTTCAGACTTTGCCTATTGTTGTCCCTACATAATTTTTGAAATCTTTATGTAGTTTCTTCATTAGATTTCTCCGGGCAAAAATCTCACTCATATCTGGTCCTGCCCAAAATATATGAGGGAGATGGTCTTTCCGTACCCGCTTTGATATTACCAGGCAGTCTATCTTGTCAGGATACTCACATGGTATAAAAAAAAGTGTGGGTAATGATTGAGCAATCATGCTCTGATATTCCACTGCAATGCTTGGGCATGGTATGTTTCACCTTGGTAATTTTCTTGCTGATTCTCAGTTAAAGACCAATGCTGAAATACTGTTGATGTCTGATCTGCTATTAGATCCCTGGTGAGTGCAGTAACTCACCCATTTCCTTTACCAGTGTCCTTTGTGGGGGGGTGGTCAGCCCACCTTAACACTCTGGGGGAAAATCTACAATATGTCTGGAACCGGGCCCCTCTACCCACAAGGTTTCTGAGTCCTATAAATTGCTAATATGACCTCCTGAGGGCTTCATCCCTGGGTTTCTATTGAAATTGGAACAGGACCTGAGTCTTTCACTCTCCGCTGAACAATGGGGAGCACAAAGAGAAGAAATTTAACAAAAAAGTTGTTCTACAAGTCTCTTTATACCTGTTCCAGGGAATATAGCTCTGCTCTATTTACCTACCCCTTTTTTCTCATCCTAGAATTCCCATCTTATCCTCTCCTTTCCCTCCCCTCTATGTTACTATTGTTCTTGAATGTTATTCTTTTTTTTTATATGCTTTGTCGCTCTATGTTAAGAAAAGTGAAGTACATTCCGGGTGGTGAGGGATCAATTGTTTGCTAAAAGCTGTGTTTAATGACATTATTATTCAGGCAAGAGATAACAAGGAAGTGATCAAATCGCTTAATGGTTTCAATGGTTAAAAAGGGGCGTAATTGGATTTGGGGCTGAAAGGACAAGTCCAGTATTACACACCTAGTACCCTGGCATGAGGGGAGGGACTGATAGTTGTATTATTGATCTTGATGGAGAAGTCAGGGGAAGGGCAGAAGGGAATATTATGAGCTCAGATTTAGAAAGACTGAGTTTGAGGGAGTGGTGCGACACCCATGCTGATATGTCAATTAATAAGTTGGTAATGTGAGAGGAGACTGAAGTACTGAGGTGAGGAGTAGATAAATAGATCTGCGTGTCATCAGCATAGAGATGGTACTGAAAGCCGTGGATCAAGGAAGGAGGTATAGATGGAGAAGAGGAGGGGGTCTAAGGACAGAACATTGGGGACCCCTACAGAAAGAGGAAGTGGAGAGGAGGAGACAGTTACAAGTAACACTGAAGGAGTGCTGTGTTAGGTAGAAGGAGAACAGGACAGAAAGTGGAATATTTTGAAGAGGAGTGGATGATCAACAGTATCAAAGGCTGCAGAAAGGTCTAGTAGTAGGAGTATGGAGAAGTCGCCATTGGTTTTAGCATTAGTAAATCATTAGCGAATTTTAGTAGGGCAGTTTCAGTGGAGTGTAGTAAGCCAGACTGTAAGGGGTCAAGAAGGTTGTTGTCAGTGAGGTATTAGCTCAGACAGCTGCTTATTCTGGCTTTGATTATATAACTTTAGAACTGTATGTTATATGTTAAGCGGCTATTGTCCTGTGAAACGCATTGGAGAAAGATTGGTGAAAGATCTTGAGGAAATTATGTCAACTATGCTAGTTATGTTATCTATGGATATTTTATGCAATGTTATGTAATAAGACTGTTACTATGCACAAGATACACACGTCTTTTAACACAAGCTATGCGAATGCTCAACATTCTTTTTACCACAACTGTGGTTTTAACAATTTTAAATAAAGCTTTAATCTTTTATACTTTTGAGTATTGATTTTCTTTTTGGTATGGTGCCTCTAAAAGCCCCATTAGCTTCTTTCAGTTAGGGTCTATGTGCTTTTCAGTGACCTCTTCGGTAATAGCAAGGTCAAAAGAGGAAAGTGTTGAGGGTGGTTTTGTACAGGGTTTGTGATTGGCAATCCCTTGAACAGTGAGTGAGTTACTGGGAGTGGTGGTAAGAGAAATGAGGGAGTTAAAGGTAGAGAAGAGACGACGAGGACTGGATGAGAGAGTATTAATGAGAGTGCCAAAGTAGTCTTGTTTGGCAAAATGGAGGGAGGAATTGTATTTTAGGAAGGCAGATTTACATAGGGTGAATGCTTGCTGGTATTTGGTTTTATGCCACAATCGCTCCAGTGCACGGCTATGTCTCTTAGGATTTCTGGTGTTGTCAGTCTAACAAGGCTGTAATGGTTGGGGCCTGATACCTCATGTAGTGAGAGGAGCAAGTGAGTCCAGTGTGGATGAGAGTGAACTGTTGTAGACAGAAGTGGCCAGGTCATGGCAGGACAGGGGTGTGATTTTGCCATAGAGGTGGTCAGTTGCAGAGTAGAAAAGGGAAGGATTAAAGTGGCGAAGATTTCTACAGGTAATTGTTTGCTGCTTGGAGAGATAGGTGGCTAAAGACAAGGATACTGTGAAAATGATGAGGTTGTGATCAGACAGAAGAAAAAGGGGTGTCAATAATGTTGCCAGGAGTGCAAAGATGGGAGAAAACAAGGTCAAGGGTGTTACCATCAGAGTGAGTGGAGGACTGTGTCCATTGTGTTAGATCAAAAGAGGAAGTTAAGATGAAAAGCTGAGATGTAGCCAGGTCGTTAACATTAATGGGGATGTTAAAATCACCAAGAATAACAGTGGGTATTTCAGAGGAGAGAAAGTAGGGTAGCAAGGCAGAGAAGTTATCATGGGAGTGTAACACCAGTCCAGAAGGCTGATAGATCACTGCAATCCCTAGGGAAATTGGAGAAAACACACAAATACAGTGAGTCTCAAAAGAAGAGAGGGATAGAGAGAAAGGGGTAGAAAGGACTTGAAGGGTGCTCAGTGGGATAGAAGCATACCAACTCTACTCCAACCACTGGGCCTGGGTGAGTGAGTCTAGTGGAGGCTTCCATGAGAGAGGGCAGTGGGAGAGGCGGAATCAGACACTTGAACAGGTTTCTGTAATTGCAAGTAGGTTAAGGGAATGGGAGAAAAAAGGTCCTGGACAGAGGTGAACTTGTTACAGATAGAGAAGGCATCCCAGAGGGCACATGAGAAGGGGATGTGTAGTTTTTGGAAGCAGGGGGATGAAGATTAAACTGAGTGGATTGAGACTTTTGCCAGAGGAAGGAGTGTGGCGGGGGGTGAAATACTGGAGGACCAGGATTAGGGGAGATACCCACAGAGATTAGGAGAAGGAGGATGAGGAAAGTAAGATGCGAGTGGGATGTATATCAGTGCACATTCCTCCCTGTCCGCGTATTTGGGTCAGCATGTGGATTAAGTATTTGCAAGACGTGATGAGTACAGAAGTGGGAGAGGGTAGAAGTGAGGGTGATATGTATAAGCTTTGGGGAGGAGAAGAGGAGTACAGAAATGAGAAACAGAGAACAGAAGGATATTAATATGAGAAGGAAGAGTAGACTTGTAAGAGATGCTTTACAAAATGTTGTTTTGCTTGCAGTCATTCCAGAGTAGATCAGAGTTCTTTAATGTATCTTCTTTCTGCTTTAGTTAACCTGTTTCCTACAGAAGGAAATGGCTACAGCACGGTTGTTTGGTTCTGGAACAACGTCCATGGACGTCATTTCAGAATATGCCCCCTGCGCTCGCCCAGTGGCGTTCACCCAGCGCCGCCAGTAGTCGATGTGTCCTACGGACCAAGCTGATCATGTAATATGGTAAACGGCCAATCACGTTGACCTTTTACCACGTCTGTCCAATTACACAACAGATCACTGGGTAAATACAGTTGCCGGTTATCGGCTGCATTTTCCTCACGCTGTCACAACGTGAGGAAAAAACTGCCGATACCAGCAATTGTCAGAGAAGGGATCGGCACTGATGATCTGTGTCTAGCAGTGCCGCCCACCGATGCCAACCACCTGTGCCCAGCAGTGCTGCCCACCTGTACCCATCAGTGCCACCCACCTGTGCCATACAGTGCCACCCATCTGTGCCTAGCAGTGCCACACACCTGTGCCCATCAGTGCCACCCACCTGTGCCTAGCAGGGTCGCCCACCTGTGCCCTGCAGTGCCAACCACCTGTGCCCTGCAGTGCCAACCACCTGTGCCTAGCAGTGCCACCCATTAGTGCTGCCCAGCTGGGCCACCCATCAGTGCCCATCAGTGTTGCCTATCAGTGCAGCATCATCAGTGCCAGCTCATCAGTGCCGCCTATCAATACTGCCTATCATTGCCTCCTATCAGTATCTCCTATCAGTGCCCATCAGTGCTGCCTATCAGTGCAACCTCATCAATGCACATCAGTGAAGGAGAAAAATTACCTGTTTGAAAAATTGTAAATTAGAAACAAAAAATCTTTTTTTTTTTTGCTATTTTTTTGTTTATAGCACAGAAAATAAAACACCCAGTGGAGATTAAATACCACCAAAAGAAAGTTCTATTTGTGTGGAAAAAATGATAAAACTTTCATATATGTACAGTGTTGCATGACCGCACAATTGTCATTCAAAGTGCGACAGCGCTGAAAGCTGAAAATTGGCCTGGGCAGGAAGGTGGTATAAGTGCCCGGTAGGGAAGTGGTTAAACTGCTGTGTTCAACTGCTGAACACTCCTGCAGAAAAAAACACTCATGCAGGAAAAAAAATGCCCTGACTGGAGTACATGAAGTACAAGAGTTTTTGACTTCTGTGCTACTTTATGCAGTACATAAACATAATAGGTATTTACTGAATATTTTTGGTTTTTAAGTCAATTTGTGTGGCAAGTGAATAATAAATGCATTTGGTAAATAACTACTTATTTAAGGAATGTAAAATATAACAGCCAATTTGGAATAGTCTCTACTTGTTTGGATAAATAGTCTCTCAACAGTAATACACAGAAACCTAAATATGGATAAAAACACAAACATTGGGGCTGATTTACTAACTGCAAATAGACTGAGCACTTTGCATTTTCAGTTGCTCCAGAGCTTAGTTAATGAAGTGAAGCTTCACTTTACAAAGAATACCCAATCACATGTAAGGAAAATAAAAAAAAAAGAATTTTTGCTTGCACATGATTGGTTGATGGACGTCAGTAGAGATCCCCCTCATTTACTAAGCTCTGGAGCAACTGCACTTGCAAAGTGCATAGTCTATTTGTCTTTAGTAAATGAACCCCATTGCATGTAGTAAAATATATTTATTTTTTCTTTGGCAAGCATTTTCACAGGAAAGAGGTGGATTATTAATAGACAAGTATTCTAACAAAGGTGCGGAACTTGAGCTATTAGAAGTGGGGTGTCATCAATTTGAAGGTTTGGCAGATATCCATATTGATGACACCCTTCAAAAAAATATAAATATATTAAAATATATTCTTCAGATTTTTTTTTAACATGTAAAAAAGTCATTTTAACATATATTTCTACATATATTTGTAAATGCATTCCAAAAATGTAGATTTGCATTTTTAAAGACATACAGTATATCTGAAATGTATTTTTAAAAATATTTAAAAACACATTTCAACAGGTAGTATATACATATAATTTGGCCAAATATTGAATATGGCCAAAATTGTAGCATTTCAAATATATGTCAATATATTTGGGAAGAATATTTTTAAAATATATCTAAAATATATTTTTCTTCCATATGGGTCAGACAGCTGTCCTAAAAAAAAAATCTGTGCTTTCCACCATATGCTCACTACAGCCAGTATTGAAATATTAATGAGGGCCTGGACTAATTCATACTAATGGATTTCAAGATGTTTAGTGTTAAAGTCATCTTCAAAGAAGTAGCAAAACCTGCTGAAAAAGCAATAAATTATAGTTATCTGTACACATGGTTTTTAACTTACAGTAAAGTAAATTCTGCCAAGCAACAATTATGTTTGAAAGGAGCGTCTGTCAAAATGTTATCTCTATGGAACATAGCACAACATTTAATAATCTAACAAAAGGATTTTGATTTATCGTAAAATCATTTTTCTTGCAGTTCATTAAGGGACATAGAGTAGAAGTAATTCTGAGACACTGCATTATGCTGCTGCCTACAGGAGATTGGACACTGGTAAACAAAGCTGTATGCACTATTCTCCAGTTTTGTGAAAACCCTGTGTCCTTTGATGAACTCTAAGAAAAGGATTTTATGGTAAGTCAAAAATCCTGTTTTCTTAAATAATTCATTAACCCCCTTACTGGGAAGGAAGGTGATGTACCTATAAGTCCTTGTTGTTTACTAATGTGTGTATGCCCAACATGCACACAAAGCTGTGTGATGACCAGTCTTAGTGATCACCAATGTAAACAGTATAGTCTTATTTACACTGGTGAGCTTTCCCCTTCCTTTCAAAACAAAGGAAGGGGTGAACAAAGCATTTAAAGTGTTATTAAACCCAGGAAATTGCATCCACTATATCTGGTTTCCCACAGTACACAGAACATGAAAGTGCAATTATTTTAGTAAATATAAACTGCTAAACACCTTTTCTCATCAGCAGTTAGAGCAGTCTTGTGACTTCTATCAGTGTCCAGCCCAGAACTGGTTAAAGCTTTTAGGAGGAGTTTTCTTTCTACTCTAGGAGGATGCAAAACCCCTGACCTCTGTCTGGACAGTGCTGATTGGCCCCTGTGCTGATCACAAGCACTCTCCCAAGAAAAAAAAAACCTCTATAGCAATACACACCAAACTGACCATGTGCATGCCTACGGTTCAGTTTGAAGGTAATCAGTGGTAACCTTGAAAAAAGGGGAGGAACAGACAAGAAAGGATCAAACGGCCTTTTTACACAATGCAGAGTTCCACGGTGAGTATAACAAGCATGCTTTACTGCATATACAGGCTGATTTTACTGTTGTGGGTTTAGTAACACTTTAAGGAAATAATCTATTTCCCAAATCCTCCAGCTGCAGTGATGGAAAACGGCAATCAAAGGTGGTTGAGGATTTAAGTGGCCACTGACCACCAAACGGGGGATTAAAGTTCCAGCAACCCCCCATGAAAGGGGAGGGGGTTGGAGGGTCTAAAATGCCACTGACCTTAAATGATTGTGATATTATTCTGTTTTTTGTTTTGAAAATTGTAATTATAAAAGTTGTATAAGTTTACCTAGTTCAGCTCTTTGGACATACTACGTACTGTATGTCCAAAAAGTGAACCCCTAAAGCAAAAGCTGATGGCTCTCTCGCTGTCACCGGAAGCCCAGGACCACAACTGCCAACTTTAGGATGGAGAGCAGGGGGAGACTGAGGCATATCCATGCCTCAATCTCCCCTGTACTGAAAGAAACTGGAAGTGACAATGATTTAGTCACTTCTGGTTTCAGATCCTCTATTTCCTAGCTGGTACAGTCAGGGGACACAGCTAACTGAATTGATCTGTGCTCAGTTAGGTTCTGTGAAGGGCAGGAGAGACATTGGGGTCAATTAGACTCCTAATTTCTCCATAAAGAGTGCCTGTCACCTGCCCAATGCTATCACATGGGGGTTATTAACTCTTTGTGATAGCAATAAAGTAACAATAAATAGTTATATAAATGATGCCCAGATGTGGCCTTTCTTTATGTCCGCTGGGGATGTCCCTTGCATGCACAAACTGCGTAAAGTAGGGCTAGCAGCCTATGATGTCATCACATTTGCTGGTGTAATGCAGTGTGGTATTTTTGAGCTTTTGTTACCCCGAGATGCTTGTGAGTATATCTGAATGAACTAAATTGGCATTTTTAGGAATATTAATCTATGGTCCTGTATTTTCCTCTGAATGTTTGCTCCAGCCAGAGGATTTCCTGGCATCAGTGGACTTAAAGGATACCTATCTACAGTAAATGTCCCAATCTCCTTACTCATCAGAGTTTTTCTGCAGTTTTGCAATAGAAAGTTGGTATTTTTCAGTTTGTGGCACTGCTTTTTGATCTGTCCATGGTTCATGAGTATTTACAAGGCTCTTCTGCCTTGCCCACCACCGATACATGCACCTTGAAGTTCCATCAGAGCGCACTCCCAGCTTTGCTTCTGTTCCAGTCATAAAGCACACTGGGTTTTGATCACCCCCACCATCTTGCTGGTTGGAACTCTCCTTTTCATGTAAGCTGGCACACTTGGAATACTTGGATTGCCACCAACTAACATAGATTTTGTAGTTTATGCCTAATATTGATGATTTTAACCCTTACATGGCTTACAATATTGACAGTATTTAAGATTGCTTTTGGTTCCAATATTATTCTTGGATGACTATATCCATCATTAGACAATAAACACTAAGGTATTTTTGAGGTCCTCTGAGCCCTTTCTATTCTAACAATTGGTGTTTAGTGATCTTGGTGGTTTTACTAGGAGCAGCTCAAGACATTACCCCACTGCACACATATATGCTATTGGGATCAATTAAACTCGCTGTTATAGTGCATAGCCCACACTTTTTTTGCTAATGTACAGCTCATTCCATACCTGTTAGACAGAATTTATTTACAAATCAGGTAAGGTTTATTGAAGATTTCTCATAGTCATTCAGAGTAAGTTAACAACTATTGAGCATGTAGCTTTACAGTATAGTTACATAAAAAATAAAAACACTGAGGTCTTCTACGAAAGGATTACACTTTATTTCAAAATATTGTTATGCAGAATTTGGATAGAAGGTATACCGGTGATTCGAGCAGCTCTTCCTTGACCCAGGCAAATATTGTTTGCAGACATGGTAAACATGTCAGAGGGTGATCCCTGAATTAAAAGGCTTAGGTATCGAAGCCAGATTCCTAAAACATAAGGGAGTGTCAGATGCAGTCATTCCCACACTCCTGAGGGCCAGAGAGGCTATTTCAAGGAAGATTTATCATAGGAGCTGGAAACTGCATGTGGTATGGTGTGAGGCTAGGAAGCTGTATCCTTGTAAATATGTTGTGGGCCGTAGTTTGACTTTCCTCCAATCTGGAGTAGATATGATATTTGTCCTGGGTACAATCCAGGGACAGTTTTTGGCCCTGACTATTTTCAAAGCCTGATTGCTTCTCTCGCTTTGGTGCATACTTGTCTCTAAGGTGTCACACACATGGTGCCTCCAGTTAGTTCATCTTTGTCCCCATGGGGTTTCAGTTTTAAAGAGACCACCTTTTAGGGGCCTTCTATTAGTTCTTTAACAGGTTGTGTTCTTGGTATTTGTACTCCGGTAACAAGAGTGTCAGGATGGGTGTTTTTTTTTCTTGCAAAGAACAGCTTTTTGATACTATGCTATGACAGGGTAGTTTGTTTTTGCCGAAGGTTCTTTCAAATTTTTATCTTAATCAGGAAATTGTTTTGTCTTCTTTTTTTCCCAGACTTCAGTTGCCAGGTCAAAATGTGATATTTGTTCACCTTTTCAAATGAAAGCTTATTCTACTAGAGGCTCAGGTTTGTAAGGCTGCAACCTTTTCAAGGTTTTAACCAGGTGGATGCAAGGTCCGCTGAGGATACTCCTTTTGCCTGCAGTGTTTTGCAAAGTGATTTTTTTGATCCTGAAGGTGGTTACCGTGTCCCCCCCCCCCCCTTAGGTTCATTGCTTTGGGACATCCCAGGTAGGCATGATTTATAACCTGTTCTGTGTCCCATGATGTACTCCAGTATATGGATTTTACAGGCAAGTATAAAAAGGCAATTATCTTCCCATACCCTACGTAATGAAGTTGAACAAAGAAAGAGGTGTTTTAAGTCCAGCCTGAGTGACAACCATTGCTCCCCTATGGCTCTCGCAGTGGAGGAGTAAGTATAGCCACCCAGGACAGTAAGTGTGTTGTTCACAGGATTAATAGTTGAAAATATATGAAAAAAGCCTAAAAAAAAACCTAATGCAGCAATCACATTAAATGTCTGGTAAGCTGAAATATATATTTCTGGTTTGGGGTTTAAATATGCATATTCTTTGACTTGTATAATATCTCATTAGGTCATTAAAATGGTTTGCGCCTACACTAGCAGAGAAATTCACTGGCTTATCCATTGCCTCCACCCTTGGAGCTGTTACAGGGCATTCCCTCCTCTTACACTTCCTTTGCCTGGGGACCCCTGTGCTAGAAGCTGCTGGTCCTTAGTTTCCATGGCAACACCATGATATAAAGCTGTTGATGATGCTTACATTTAACAGCTAAATTACTTGTGAATGCAGCTTCAATAATACATAGAACACCCCCCCCCCCCCAGTCCTCTACAAGGACTCATTGTGTGCAACCACCTATGTAAATATAAATAGACACCTAATTACTGCTGTGCTAAAACTGTCAAAATGTATACACCTTGTAAAACACCAGTATCACTGTACTCTATTTTAGCTTATTATCTTTATGTATATACCAACAGTCTTCTTTCATATCCAAGACAGATTTGAACAACAATATGCAATTATTTTTCAAGTCATGACTTCGAGCTTTCATTTACAGGGTACTTGTTAATTGGTTATTTCTGTAATTGCTAAATTTTGGAATTTTTAACAGTTGTAAACTTTTTTGATCCTTTAACTTTTTTTTATAAATTCATCCAATAAAAATAGCAGCAATCATCAATAGCAAACAATCATCTGTCATTGCTCCAATACATTAAAATTCAACCCATACGTTTATGGCTGCTTAGGAACTACAACTCCCCAAAAAAATAAAGGCTCAACTGGAGAGCTGGCTAGGTTTATACTAGGTTTATGGAACATATGGTTTTGGGGTTGATTTACTAAAGAAAAATAAGCTGTTCACTTTGCAAGGAAAGTTTCCCTTAGCTTAGTGAATGTGGTAGAAAATCACTTTGCAAAGAATACCCAATCACGTCCAATAGGGAAAATAAAATGTATTTTTGTTTCCACTTCAATGGATGATGGAAGTCAACAGAGCTTAACTCATTCTTAAAGGTAAGGGTAATATCTCATGCAAAGTGTAAATTCCCCTCCAAAGTGAACACCCTATTTGAATTTAGCAAATCAACTCCTTTAGGTATACTGTAACCATTAGAGGATAGGATTTAGTTCTAGGCACTTCAATTTGGCATCTGAATGTGTATGGAGTGTTGCACATTGCAGATTTTTTGGTAGGCTTGTAAGACACTAAAACTTTGACATATTTCTTTATTTAATTACTCTATAGTTCATTACTACCTAAATATTAGAGAACAACATCTCTCCTAGTCAAATACAAATCTGTTCTTGTGAAGAAATATATTCTATATGCTTGTCAAAACATGATTAATTTTTTAAATAACCAGCGGGTTCAACAACAACAAAAAATTAACCAATTTTCCCATTCACACAATCATGGTGGATGATTACTCCTGCCATGCTTTTGTATTCTGCCAGCAGGAAGCCTTTCCCGCCAGCAGAATACTATGATCAATGCTGTTGGTTATATCTGGCAGCACTGCTCATTCAGGAAAAACCAGAGAGGCTGGTTGTACACAGGTCGATCAATAGACCGACTTGTGTACAACCTGCTAGCCCATATATGGATCAAAATTCGGTTGATCCCTGCCGAACCGGCCAAATTTCAATCCATGTATGGTCGGTCTTCATCAATCTTAAAAATTTGGTGCTATTCCTCCTGCTATAATATAATAGCAGACGTCTGATTAAAGAGTGTTTCTCCAATATAAATAGATAAAGGGGTTGTGGGAAAGTCAAGGTCCTTATGCAGGTAAAGATAAGAAGCAGGTGCACCCCAAGCTTGTTCTGACTAGACTCTGAGATAAAATAGGCAGAATATACAGGACACTTCTACATTTCTGACAAGATTGGCTCATGTTTATGAACAGGAAACAGGAAGATTAATTACATCAGTGTACTTTAAAAGTATAGGAACTGAAACACACCTTGGGTCATAATAACTATGCCTATTCAGGTGGAGGGGATGAATATCCAGCTATTGGAAAAAAACTTTATGTGAAAGAGAATAGTAATTGCAAGGAGCTCAGATCTGAAGGGGCGCCAGTGATCATCGAGATGAGTATCCTTCAGCAGCTAAATGGACTTCTACTCCATCAGAAAGATCCGGGTTACAAGGCTAAAGTCAAGAATACAATTCCCACAGGCAGAAGTGACAACTGTTATTTTAGGGTGGGCTGGATAATGCCCCCTAGGTGAGCATATTAGAATGGTTGTGGGGACAGCTGTATTTAAAAGAATGTAGAAGGAAGTAGGCCTAAAGGACTTATTAGACAAATTCCTAAAGAACCTATGCATTTTTATTTATGGTTGCACAGAAACGACTGAGCATTAGATATACACTGATGATTTTTCTCCAATCTAATGATAGTCATTTGTGTAGCTTTCTCTCTGTGAACGAGAGAGATTAATAGATTCATGGTGGCAATGGGTTTGTAACAATAGATTCCTCCATGAAGGCTACACAGCGTGGATGGCGCAGTCTCCCTTGCTGGCTATTGAATTTAAGGATAAGTTCACCCTTCTCAACATGTTACACATTACACCGGTATTTAAGGTGTACCATGTAACATGTTGAGCATCTACCACCTCACCCTCCTTATGAAAGTGGGCGAGGACCTTTTCCCTGCACCCACGATCACAATTTGAAACAGAATGTCCGTGTGAGCTTATGCCCACACGGCCACGTTATTCTTTCACAGGGTTCTGTGAATGAATGCCTTCAAGTACTGTCAGCCTTTGTAGCTGATGGCTTCTAGTTCTCAATGAAATATAAGGGTGCTGGTGATCGCTCTTGTAGTCCATTAAGCTTTCTGGACTTTAAAGATAGTGTCTAGCAGCACTTCTTGCTAGCAACTAGCAGGGAAATTGTGAGAAGGTCTAAGCACTGGTTGGAACTCTCCTTTTCATGTAAGCTTGCACACTTGGATTGCCACCAACTAACATAGCTAACATGCCCAATATTGATGATTTTAACCCTTACATGGCTTACAATATTGACATTATTTAAGATTGTTTTTGGTTCCAATGTTATTCTTGGATGACGATATCTATCATTGGACAGTAATCACTAAGGAATTTCGGAGGTACTCTGAGCCCTTTCTATTCTAGTAATTGGTGTTTAGTGATCTTGGTGATTTTACTAGGCATTACCCCACTGTACACATATATGTTATAAATGCTATTGGGATCAATTAGACTCACTGTTATAGTGCATAGCCCACACTTTTTTGCTAATGTACAGCTCATTCCATGCCTGTTACACAGAATTTATTTACAAATCAGGTAAGGTTTATTGAAGATTTTGTCATAGTCATCCACAGTAAGTTAACAACTATTGAGCATGTAGATTTACAGCAAAGTTACATCAAAAATAAAAACACTGAGGTCTTCTATGAAAAGATTGCTCTTTATTTCAAAATACTGTTATGCAGAATTTACATACACTTTAATGACTGATTTAAAAATTTGCTGCTTGAAGAACTCATCACTCACCACTGGCAGGTATTGCAACTTCCCTTTGAAGATAAGCTTACGAGATAGACCATGTATTTGTCAAAGATTGTCAGCTAACATATAAATGGTGGTTTTGTAATGTTCTTGCCACTCTGAAGAGCAGAATGTTGGTGGCAGGACCTTACAATCAGGGACTTGAAGGTGTGCAGCTGTGCTCTTGAAACCGGAGTACTCTTCTTCTTTGAGCTGAGAACACACGTTTGGTCTTCTTGGAGCTGGAAGAGCACTCTCCTTCTCTGAGCTGAGAACACCAGTTTGGTCAACTGGGTCTGCTCTTTTTTTTCTAGCAAGCTTGGGGAGAGATTGTTCATACTAGATTATACAAAGTTAAGCACCCTGTCATTTCTTCACACCAGCTTTGTATCTGGATCATGTAAGTGCATTTTGGATATTTGTTATTTTAACAAATGTGCCTGTTCATTAACAGGCTAATTGCTGGAGTTGTCAGGATGCTAATTGTAATAATTTGGTGCAGAATGGATGCACCACTTCAGTGGGTTTGCGGTCCATATTCAAATGAATGGGCTGCTGTACCTCTGTTTCCCACAAAAATGGTGACTGCGCCATTTTAAAAACACAGCCGAAGGGAAATCGCATGGTGCTTTTCAACTTTGTGATTTCCCTGAGGTCCCTGCATTTGCAAACACACTGTGGGTTGAGACACATGGGGTGCCATTAACAATATATGGCAGCCCCACGTGTCTCCACAGAGCAGCGCAATTTGGCTGCAAGTGGTTGCAGGTTCGGGAACAGCTGCGATTCCCGCATCCGCATCAACCCACTCAAGTGTGAACCTAGCCTAAAAAACATACATCTCATAAGAATATCCTTGAGGTGTCCCTTGGATACAGTGCATCCACAAAGTATTCACAGTGCTTAACTTTTGCCACATTTTGTTATGTTACAGCCTTATTGCAAAATGGATTAAACTAATTTTTTTCCTCACCATTCTACAAACAATACCCCATAAAGACAATGTGAAAGAAGTTCATTTTGAAATCTTTGCAATTTATTAAAAATAAAAAAAAACATGTACACAAGTATTCACAGCCTTAGCTCAATACTTTGTTGAAGCATCTTTAGCACCAATTACAGCAATGTCAGAGCACAAATTCCTGAAGGCCAAGGAATTGTCCGATTGTCTGTAGACCTCCGAGACAGGATTGTATCGAGGCACAGATCTGGAGAAGGGTACAGAAAAATTTCTGCAGCATTGAAGGTCCCAATGAGCACAGTGGACTCCATCATACATAAATGGAAGATGATTGGAACCACCAGGAATCTTCCTAGAGTGGGCATCCCAGCCAAAATGAGCGATTGAGGGAGAAGGGACTTAGCCAGGGAGGAAACCAAGCACCCGATGGTCACTCAGAAAGTGCTCCAGCGTTTCTCTGTGAAGACAGGAGAACCTTCCAGAAGAACAACCATCTCTGCAGCACTCCACCAATCAGGCCTGTATGATAGAATGACCAGATGGAAGCCACTCCTTGGTAAAAGTCAAATGGCAGCCCGCCTGGAGTTTGCCAAAAGGCACCTGAGGGACTCGCAGACCATGAGAAACAACACACTCTGGTCTGATGAAACAAAGATTGAACTCTTTGGCCTGAATACCAAACGTCATGTCTGGAGGAAACCAGGCACCGCTCACCACCTGGCCAAAACCATCCCTACAGTGAACCATAGTGATGGCAGCATCATGCTGTGGGAATGAATGCAGTGATGTACAGAGACATCCTTGATAAAAACCTGTTCCAGAGTGCTCTGCACCTTAGACTGAGGCGATGGTTCATCTTTCAACAGGACAATGACCTTAAGCACACACCCACATAAAGAAGGAGTGGCTATGGGCAAACTCTGTGAATGTGCTGGAGTGGCCCAGCCAGAGCCCAGACTTGAACCCAATTGAATATCTCTGTAGAGATCTGAAACTGGCTGTGCACTGACGCTATCAGGGATTGCGGGTCTCGCCGCGGAGCACGGGTCTGCGCGTGCGCAGATTGCCTAGGCGCACCAATGTGCAGGCACTAGGACCTGGGCGCCCACGGAGGCAATTGCGGCCACGCATGCGCACTCGTGCACGCGGGCGCGCGCCTGGCACCAATGACAGTGCAGGGCGCACTATTTAAACTAGCCAGGCGGTGTTCAGATTGCCGCAAGGTCTAGTTCCTGCTTCTGAAGTGAGTTCCTAGTTGCCGACCCTGCCTGTCCTGATTCCTGCTGACTATCTCCTGCTCCGATCCCTGGCTCGTTCCTGACTATTCCTCTGCCTACCCCTTTGTTATTGGACCTCCTGTTGCTGAACCTTGGCTCGTGACCCGGTTACTTTTCGCCTACTGCTCTGTACCGATCTGCCTCCACTGTTACCGACCCGGCTTATCTGACCACGCATACTCCTGACTGTCATCCATCCCGCACTGGTCCAGGACCTGTCAGCCCCTTCACATCAGGCTCACCCCTGGCACGTACCCTCGGCGGGACCCCTCTACCACAGTTGGGTGCACTCAGGGGTCGCGACCTGGTTTCAGTCTCGCATCAAGTCCATCCCCAACATCAGGGGCTCTGGTGAAAAGGCAGACTGGGGCTTAGACTCCGCGTCCTGGGGAATCTCATTCTGTGGGTCACTAGAGATCCCGCCGGGTGGTGCTTGACAGTACCTTGCGGCCATGACTGAGCCTGGAAAGGGAGCTCCCCCTTTTGATGACATATGCCAACACCTGGTGACCATCACACAAGGGGTTAAAGCCCTACAGGAGGGTTATACATATCTGGAAGACAGCATTCAGACCACCTGGGGGGACAGTGGTCTCAATACCCGCACCGGAACCCCGTGTCCCCACACCAGAACGTTTCAACGGGAATCAAAGCAGATTTAGGGCATTTCGCAACTCATGCCAACTGTACTTCGACCTTCAGCCGCGGACATTCTCATCAGAGTACGTAAGAGTAGGGTTCATCATTTCCCTGCTACAGGATGAACCCCAGAGCTGGGCCCACCGCCTATTAGAGACCCGTCATCCGCGCTTAAAATCAGTAACGTTATTTTTTGAAGCGATGGCGCTATTGTATGATGACCCGCAGCAGACAGCGACGGCTGAGACAGCTTTACATACCCTGAGGAAAGGTCACTGAGCCGTGGAAGACTATGCTTCCGAGTTCAGGCATTGGGGTAGTGACACCGAATGGAATGATGCGGCCCTGCGTCACCAATTCCGCATGGTTCTATCCGAGTCACTTAAGGACGAGCTAGCCCGAGTAGACATTCCCGATACTCTCGAGGGCTTGATAACCTTGGCTATCCAAATCGATCGCAGGTTACGGGTCCAACCTAGGTCTGAGACTAACCTGGATGCTACCTCATGCTCCGGCCCAGCCTAGTTCCTGTTTGGATAACCGGAACCAGGAATCTAGAGATGCACCTGAGCCTAGGCCGCCAGGAGGGACGCGGCCTTCACTAACACCTGCGGAACGCCAGAGACGTCAGATAAACCATCTCTGCCTTTATTGTGGGAAAGCAGGCCATGTGGTACGTACCTGTCCAGCCAAGATGGGTAAGTGTACCTCTGTTTTTTCGGCGGTAGCGCCCAATGGTCCTAGCAGCACCAGTTACTTAGCTGTGCCTATCTCACTTCAGCTTCCTGGGAGAACTATCAGCAACGGCAATTGTTGATTCCGGAGCATGTAGCTGCTTCATAGATTTAGACTTTGCAGCTCAGCAGCAGATTCCCCTACAGACGAAGGAAGTTGGGTTAAATATTTTCCTGGCTGATGGGTCCCGTATTAGGTCAGGGCTAGTAGACCGTGACACCCCACCTATCCGCACTACAGTGGCGACCCATCACCAGGAATTCCTTCGCCTAGATGCCATTGCTGTCAAGATCCTACCTTTCCTCAGGGCTTGTGCTGCTCCATGTGCTGGCATCCATCTTAGGTGTCTGCAAAGCATTGTGGGATCCTTTATGCTTTCAGCCCCCTGCGGCTCCTCCCCCAGGAGGTGGTGGCTTATCACATATAAGTCTGCTGTTTGTAGCTGTCCATTGCATTCGTGTCCTGTCTGTTGCACAGTAGCCAGCTCCTGTTTAGTTTCTCATTGCTCTCCTGGATACCGGCTCGGCTTTGGCAAGACTCCTTCCTGGCTTCTGACCCCGGCTCTGGCGACCATCCTTCCTGGCTTCTCACACCGGCTCTGGCGACCATCCTTCCTGGCTTCTGACCCCGGCTCTGGCGATCATCCTTCCTGGCTTCTGACCCCGGCTCTGGCGACCATCCTTCCTGGCTACTGTTCTACCAAGTCATCTGCTGTTGCTGTTGGACTTGCATAGACTCTGTCTTGTTGTTGTATAATAAACCTACCTTTAATTGCACCTCCTTGTGTGTCTGGCTCCTCGTTCCCTGACAATTGCATCCCCATTGTTCCCAATTATCCTGGGGCTCCCTTGGCTATGAGCCCATTCACTTCCAGTCACCCTACTGTCAACAGTATTGACTTCCTAAGACTTCCCCGGCCCTGCGGGCCTTGTTGTGTATGGATGCGGATGCAGAACTGGCTCAAGTCATTCCCTCGGCTTACCATAGTTACCTGGACATGTTTAGTAAGCGGGGGGCAGATATTCTTCCTCTGCACCGAGCTTATGACTGCCCAATTGACCTCCTCCCGGGGTCTGAAATACCGTTTGGGCGAATATTTCCCTTATCAGAGCGGGAGCTAGGGGTACTGAAGGACTACATAGACAAAAACCTACGTAAGGGGTTTATTCGGCCCTCCACATCACCAGCTGGGGCTGGTATTTTCTTTGTGGAGAAGAAGGACAAATCCCTAAGACCCTGTGTAGATTACCGGGAATTAAATAAAATAACAGTTAAAAATCGCTATCCTTTTCCTTTGGTCCCCGAACTGTTTCAAAGATTAAAGTCAGCTTCTGTCTTTACCAAACTGGATTTGAGAGGTGCTTATAATCTAGTCTTTGTCAGAGAGGGTGACGAATGGAAGACAGCATTCTGTACCAGGTTCGGGCATTTTGAGTACTTGGTCATGCCCTTCGGCTTATGTAATGCACCCGCCACTTTCCAACATTTCATAAATGACTTGTTCAGGGACTATCTGGATATCTTTGTCGTTGTCTACTTAGACGACATTCTGATCTTCTCCCCATCCTTGGAGGTCCATAGAGGTCAGGTGAGGTGCATGTTGGAACAACTTCGCCAACATGGCCTGTATGCCAAGGCAGACAAGTGCTGTTTTGAAAAGCGCAGCATTTCTTTTTTAGGACTGACCATCTCCACCACAGGAGTGGCCATGGATCCTCAGAAAATCTTGGCTATCTTGGATTGGCCAGTCCCCACCGATAAAATGGCTGTCCAGCGATTTATTGGCTTTGCCAATTTTTATAGAAAGTTCATCAAGAACTATTCAGGTCTGGTGTCCCCCATCACCCAGCTGACAAGGCAGGGTGTTCGCTTCCAGTGGACACCTGAAGCGCAGGTAGCATTTGAAGAGTTGAAAAAATTATTCACCGCAGCTCCTATCCTGAGCCACCCGGATCCTTTTTTACCTTACATCCTGGAGGTGGATGCATCCGAGAACGCAGTAGGGGCAGTCCTGTCTCAAAGGAAGGGCATTAAGGAGCTCATGAACCCAGTGGCCTTCTTTTCTAGGAAACTGACCACTGCGGAAAGGAACTATGATATCGGGGATCGGGAACTCCTGGCAATCAAGGTGGAGTGGAGGTACCTGCTAGAGGGGGCTACACACCCAATCTTGATTTTCACGGACCACAAGAACTTAGAGTACTTGAGGACGGCAAAGTGCTTAAGACCACGTCAGGCCAGGTGGGCACTGTTCTTTTTGAGATTTACATTCCACATCACTTATAGGCCAGGGTCAAAAAATACAAAGCCCGATGTGCTCTCCCGCATGTTTGAGGACCCTGAAGAAATCCCCAAACCTGATACTATTCTGTCCTCGGGGAATTTCCTAGTCCTCCAAACTGAGCTCCGTTCCAAATTGCAAACCGCATTTGTAGGAATGCCAAGTCCACTCGGTATTCTCCTACAGAACAGGGAGGGACTTTTGTGGAAGGAAGGACAGATCATGGTACCCGAAGAAGCCCGTACCTTGGTACTGGGCTACTGCCACGACCACCCATTAGCAGGGCATTTTGGAGTACGTAAGACCCTGGAACTATTACAACGCATGTTCTGGTGGCCAAATATGGTCAAGGATTGTGAAATGTATGTTAGAACCTGTGCCATTTGCCAAAGAAACAAGCCCACTAGGAACAAAGCCTGGGGTCTACTACGACTTCTACCGATACCCGACAGGCCATGGAGAATGATCTCTATTGATTTTATTGTGGAACTTCCGCCCTCTCAGGATCACACAGCAATTTTTGTGATTGTTGATCGCTTGTCTAAGATGGCCCATTTTGTACCATTAAAGAGCACGCCTACGGCCCTTGAGACAGCGCAGGTTTTGATTAAGGAGGTGGTAAGGCTCCACGGAATTCCCAAGGATATTGTGTCAGACAGGGGGGTTCAGTTCACGTCTAAATTCTGGAAGGCCCTATGTGAAACCCTGGGAATTAAGCTGTCCTTTTCATCAGCTTATCACCCACAAACCAACGGCCAGACCGAACAGACGAATCAAACCCTGGAGCAGTACCTCAGATGCTATACCACCTTCCTCCAAGACGACTGGTTAATGCTCCTGCCGCTGGCGGAGTTCGCATACAACAATGCGAGCCATTCTGCTGCGAAGCAATCCCCGTTTTTTGCGAATTACGGGTTTCACCCCATATTCCTGCCAGACCTGATTCAGGAAGTCACGGTTCCTGCTACGCAGGATATGTTAAATTTTTTCTCCTCTAATAGCAAGGTGTTGCGAGAGGCAATGGCAAAAGCCCAGGATGACAATAAAAAGGCTTTTGATAGGAAGAGAAGAGGGGAATTAAGCTTGCACCCAGGGGACCAGGTCTGGTTATCCATGACTAATTTAAAAATGTCCTGCCCATCGAGGAAACTGGTACCTAAGTTCCTGGGTCCTTTCCAGGTGAGACGCAAGGTTAATGAAGTTGCCTGCGAACTCACACTCCCTGAATCTCTCAAGGTTCATCCGGTTTTTCATGTGTCTCTATTAAAACCTGCGACACCAGACCCCTTTCCGGATTGTAGGTCTAAACCCCCGGAGGCTATAAACATCGACGGAGAGGAGGAGTTTGAAGTAGAGGCAATCCTAGATTGTAGGAAAAGGAGAGGACAGACTCAGTTTCTTGTTAAATGGAAGGGTTATGGTTCAGAGGAAAATTTGTGGGAACCGGCCCAAAACGTTCATGCCCCAAGACTTGTTCGGGAAATTTTTAGAAGCCAACCACTGAAAAGGGGTCAGTTGGGCATCCAGAGGCTGCCCGTAGGGGCGGGCAATGTCAGGGATTGCGGGTCTCGCCGCGGCGCACGGGTCTGCGCGAGACCAGATTGCCTAGGTGCACCAATGTACAGGCACTAGGACCTGGGCGCCCGCGGCGGCAATTACGGCCACGCATGTGCACTCGCGCACGCCTGGCACCAATGATCGTGCAGGGAGCACTATTTAAACTAGCCAGGCGGTGTTCAGATTGCCGCAAGGTCTAGTTCCTGTTTCTGAAGTGAGTTCCTAGTTGCCGACCCTGCCTGTCCTGATTCCTGCTGACTATCTCCTGCTCTGATCCCTGGCTAGTTTTTGACTATTCCTCTGCCTACCCCTTTGTTATTGGACCTCCTGTTGCTGAACCTTGGCTCGTGACCCGGTTACTCTTCGCCTACTGCTCTGTACCGATCTGCCTCCACTGTTACCGACCCGGCTTGTCTGACCACGCATACTCCTGTCATCCATCCATCCTGCACTGGTCCAGGACCTGTCAGCCCCTTCACGTCAGGCTCACCTCTGGCACATACTCTCCGCGGGACCCGTCTACCACAGTTGAGTGCACTCAGGGACCGCGACCTGGTCTCAGTCTTGCATCAAGTCCATCCCCGCCATCAGGGGCTCTGGTGAAAAGGCAGACTGGGGCTTAGACTCCGCATCCTGGGGAATCTCGTTCTGTGGGTCACTAGAGATCCCGCCGGGCGGTGCCTGACAGACGCCCCCCATCAAACCTGATGGAGCTTGAGAGGTACTGCAAAGATAAATGGGAGAAATTGCCCCAAAATAGGTGTGCCAAGCTTGTAGCATCATATTCAAAATGACTTTAGGCTGTAATTGGTAAAGGCTGTGAATACTTATGTACATGTGTTTTTTTTTATTTTTTATTTTTAATAAGTTGCAAAGATTTCAAAACGAATTTCTTTCATGTTGTCATTATGGGGTATTGTTTGTAGAATGTTTAGGAAAGTAATATATTTAATCAATTTTGGAATAAGGCTGTAACATAACAAAATGTGGCAAAAGTTAAGCGCTGTAAATATTTTCTTGATGCACTGTACATTGGGCCTGATCTTATATTGGTGACGTGTCACTCTGCTGCCTTGCAGAAGTCCCTTGTGCAGCCCCGAATTGTTGGCTATATGTGACAGATGTGATGGTACACACATAAATATGTGTTAATAATTTATCTACATGGGAGTGCTGGTGACCTTCTTTTTTTTAATACTATATGCAATGACATTACTTGTTTTGACAGCTGTGATATTCGAAAACACATTATATTCAGTGACATCAGTCAATATGACAGTTGGTGGAAGATTCTGAATTTATGTCTTTATGAAATAGATTTGATATAGCAATACAGCCATTAGAGAGCAGACTTGTCATGAACCCAGTGCCACAAGCAATGAAAGACCTCAGACAGTCACATGCAGAGTATGGAGCTATAGGAAGAGCAGAGAATGACCAGCTGCCCAGAAGCTCTAGCCAAAATGGGGCACACAGAAACATACACAATTCCAAAAACATAATTCTGCACTACAAACTCACAAACAACCCTATCGCCTCTTCCACATAATACTGACATTTCTGAAAAGCAATGAAACACAGCAGGCCCTCCTTAGAAACAAAGGTATTTACATCCACCCCCCCCCCCAAAAAAAAGGAAAACAAAAGGGGATTATTCCTCATTTTAGGGTGCAGCCGTTAAAAAAAATGTTCCCCTTTGCCCCTTTGACCAACTGTACATTCAGATAGGTTGGTTTACAATTCAGCTCAGATGCAGCCTAATATTATAGAGCCGTTAGAGGGAATAGAACACATTTCAGTTTTTAAAGCTGTCTGTGCCCCCGTTAGGGAGATTCACCCTCCCTATTTGTCCTGTTTTGCGTTATCGTCAAAATCGAAAGGAAAAGAAAATCCCAAATTTTGGGTTAACACCAGAACAGTAATAAAGGAGAAATCTCATTAATGATCATGGTAACACACTGGGATTATCTCACTTTGGAGGGATTTCTTCTCACTTCCTGATTTGGATATGGGACAGGAGGTGAAGGGAAATCTCTCCAATGAGACACAGATGGAAAAAAAAACAAACATACCCAACTGCTGTTTTTACAAGCGGCAGCACACCTCTCAAGGTGGCTCACATAGAACTCTCCCTGCCCTGCACATCCCTATAACAACAGAGGAAAGGGCAGGGGATGTACACAGCAGTCTCCTCCTGAAGCCTTTGCCCTCAGTCTGCACACTTCATTCTCCTGCTGTAAGTTGTAGCTGCTCCCCTGCAGCAATCCCTCTCTTGTACTCTCTAGGTGGAGGAGAGGGAAGAGCTCTCTACATGGTGGGTTTGGGGGAAGGAGCTCTGTACTGGGGGAAGGAAGGAAGGGGGAGTCATTTTTGGTTGTAACCTGGACTGTGAAATATGCACTCCTAAACCCTGCACTCTGTATACAACGCACTCCTGAACCCTGCACTCTGTATGTAGCACATTCCTAAACTCTGCTCTCTGTCTGTAGCACACTCCTGAACCCTGCACTCTGTAGCTTACTCTTGAGCCCTGCACTCTGTGCGTAGCCCACTCCTGAATGCTGCACTCTGTGTGTAACCCACTCCTGAACCCTCCACGTAGTACACTCCTGAACTCTTCAGTCTGTATGCAGAGCACTCTTAAACTCTGCACTCTGTATGTAGTGTACTTTTGAACCCTGCGCTCTGTAGGCAGCAATCAGTTTAAATGTGCTCTGCAAAATGAAAGTGTTGCCAGAAACACGGATAATGCAGAGATTTATTATTACAGTTTATTCTTAAGATTCTTAAGATATGCTTACTTTCTGCAGTATAATACATAACAGTACTAATACATGAATGCATCTAGGTTTAAAGTGAACATATTCACAAAGTGTTTGGTGAGTGTTGTTTCCAAGAATTCAAACTTTGCTGGAAATTAGATTGAAGTCTGTAGGAGTGAATCTTGATAGTCAGTTCTGGATATTTGTAGGGCTTGTAGGCAAGCTGCTAATAAAAGCCTCTGCCATGGGAGACTTATCTCAATGGCAAAAATCTTTTAAAAAATTCCATAGAGCAGGGTCAGTATCCTTAGCCAAACTAGGGAGAGTCTGATCTTGGGGGTCAGTTGTAAAGGGGGGACCAAGGGTCAAATTTGTGTTTCACGCAAGACCAGAATATCTAGTTGCAATGGTCTGGAGTGAAACTGGGTGTATAGGACCACCTCTAAGGAGGTCACCAGGATCCAAGATCCTCATGCAAACATGAATCAAGGGATTCTCATGTGCCTGTAGGGCCCTGACATGAGGACAAAGGTACAGAAGCTTATCCTGAGGAAGAAAAATTCTGTACAAGGATGTGGCCAGCCCAGGTATTTCAAACTGTGGGAGGGCGATAAACTGAAAATGCTGGTAACACACTGCAAAACACAGATGTCATTTAAAAGGTGTAGAATGGGAATCTGTAGATGGACATTCCGAATGTCTTTAGAGGCCAAGACAGAAAAGGAGATAAGTTGGTAAGCATAAAGGGACGAAGAGGCAAAGTGCAAAACTGCAGTCTGTAGCCCCTGTAAACAACACCCAGATCTCAGGCATCTAAGATTTCTGGGGCAGAAATACTACTTTGGGAAGTGAGGGTGCCCTATAGCAGTGAAGAGACCTTGACTCTAGTCTTGGTTAGTTTATTAAGCCATGTCTTCTTACTTTCATATTTTCCTGTCAGATTTAGCAGTTGAAGACTGTGCAGGACAAAATGAACCCTTCCTAGCCTCAGAAGTAAAAATCTACTAGCAGGATAAGCCTTTTTTTTCTGGGGGAGGAGAGTCCTCACACCCACCATGATACTTATTCAAGGAGGACCCAAACAGGCATTCGCTGAGGAAGGGCAACAACTCAAGGCTCTTCTTGCAAGGGAGTTATGCTGCCCAGCAATTACGTCAAAGAATCCTGTGCATTTTTACAGAGAGAAGGTTCATCCTGGAAATTTGGTGAAATGTACCCACCAAACCATTTAAGCAGTAGCGTAAAACTGAAGGAAGAAAGGTCCAGCTGCCAGTGAATAAAGGGATCTATAAAGATGTAAACTTGGATTTGGGGCTATATGTCTGTAGCAGGCATATCATCTTGATCACCTCAGATTGTGAGGAATCCTCCTCAGCTGATGAGTCCTCCTCCTGCATTGTGTCTTGTTCAAGGGAAAGTTGAAGGGGCACAGATGGCCTCACAAGGCCAGAAATTCTGCTAGGAGCTCTGACACTATGGCAGAAAGTTCCTCTCTAGAAGAGAAGGAACACGCAGGTGTAGCCAGAGTTAGAATGGGGGAAACCAACAGAACAAATTACATTAGGATCAATACCTATGCACTACAAACCCCCGAACAGAACTAAAGTCTGAGCCTGAGCTATTGAGTCTATCCAAGCTCCTATATTTATGTTTAAGGTCTGCCACATTTATGAATCAATTGTCTGCAAAGGGATACGAACAACCTCTGCAGCAGTGATGCTGCCTTGATGCAAACACCTGCCAGCTGCTACAACCAGGATCAGTGAGTAAGAACCACTATTACTGTGCCTTTGGAAGAGGATAGCCAGAATATATTGCTCAGTTGGCATCCAGGAAGAGAGAGATGTCGGGGGCTTCTGAGCAAACAGGCTCAGTAGTTTCTGCACTCTTTGTGCAGGCACAGTACTGCGCCACAAGTAAGAAGGTCTACCACATTTATGAATCAATTGTCTGCAAAAGGGATACTAACAACCTCTGCAGCAGTGATGCTGCCTTGATGCAAACACCTGCCAGCTGCTACAACCAGGATCAGTGAGTAAGAACCACTATTACTGTGCCTTTGGAAGAGGATAGCCAGAATATATTGCTCAGTTGGCATCCAGGAAGAGAGAGATGTCGGGGGCTTCCGAGCAAACAGGCTCAGTAGTTTCTGCACTCTTTGTGCAGGCACAGTACTGCGCCACAAGTAAGAAGGAGAGCACAGCACCACTGCAGCCACCCTTTGGAAGGACACCTAAATTGCATCAAAGTGCCACTGACCTGGCCCATGGAAGATGGGCCAATACAGATGGTATTCCTCACCCCCAAAAAAGTATCAGGCATTATGGTGGGTTTAACTCCTTTCTGGCTTTGTGCCTTCTACAGTGGGCATACAGCTGCAAGGGTCTTCAGAGACTTTTGCTTTCTGTTCACTGTGCCCTATTGTAAAACATACAGCATCAATGACAATTTATAGTGTTTTATGCATCCACCCAAATAGAACAGGATTAAAAGAAAAGGTTGACGCACTAGAAACATAAATAAATACTATTAAAATGTGTGTAAATGAATTCAGTTTTGAATTAATTAAACCTAATTCAATTTATAATGACACAGTTTGGCATTTTCGCTCTGTCACAGTACTGCTTACAGCCCAACTCCTGTTGATATCAGTTCTGCCCTCTACCTTAATACACTGTTAGTGCATATTTTTAAAGGGTGGGTTCATAACGGTCTGCATGCATTCAACCCAAATGGCTGGGCTTCATTCAACCCAGAAGACTACAGACATCTTGTAGCACAGAAGACATACTGTGAGGGACAGCTCCAAACTGAATGTGATTATAGTAACCAGACCTTTTTCTTTTACTCCAGGGAGACTGCAGTTTGGCTTGCTATTCTAATATTCAGTACATCACATTACATACTATATGCAATTCTGATTTTTATTGTTGGCCTGAATCATAGGAAACCTAGGAAAGAATAAAGCATAATGAACCTCTCAAATATTTCCATTTTATATCTGGTAAGGTACTTTCTATATTCATTAAACAACAACAAAAAAGTCACTTGCCAAATTAGGATTTTTCATTTCAATTCAGTTATCAATTCAGGAAGCTTATTCCAAAGCCTATTTTACATAAAGCTAATTTTTCAAAGATAACTACAAGAATCAATCAAGAATAAATTATTGTTTTTTCTTATCCCAAATGTTGTCTTCAAATTTTTTCTGACACCATCAGACATGATTGAAAATTTCGGCATGATCTGCAGCTCAATATGGCAATACACACAATTTTCACCTGAAATTGGTAAATGGTTTCTTGGGAAACAAACAATTTATACAGTGAAGGAAATAAGTATTTGATCCCCTGTTGATTTTGAATGTTTGCCCACCCACAAAGAAATGATCAGTCTAAAAATTGAATGGTAGGTGTATTGTAACACTGAGAGACAGAATAGCAACACAAAATTCAAAAGAAATGCACGTCTAACAAATTATGCATTGATTTGCATGTTCATGAGGAAAATAAGTATTTGATCCCCTATCATTCAGCAGGATTTCTGGCTACCAGGTGTCTTTCATACAGGTAACAAGCTGAGATTAGAAGCAGTCTCTTAAAGGGAGTGCTGCTAATCTCATTTTGTTACCTGTATAAAAGACACCTGTCCACAGGAGCAATCAAACAATCAGATTCCACACTCTCCACCATGGCAAAGACCAAAGAGCTGTCCAAGGATGTCAGGGACAAGATTGTAGACCTAACCAAGGCTGGACTAGGCTACCAAACTATTGCCAAGCAGCTTGGTGAGAAGGTGACAACAGTTGGTGCAATCATTTGCAAATGGAAGAAACACAAAACAACTGTCAGTCTTCCTAGGTCTGGTCCACCTCGTGGAGTGTCAATGATCATGAGAACAGTGAGGAATCATCCCAGAACTACACGAGAGGATCTTGTCAATGATCTCCAGGCAGCTGGGACCACAGTCACCAAGAAAACAATTGGTAACACACTACGCCGACAAGGATTGAAATCCTGCAGTGCCCGCAAGGTCCTTCTGCTCAAGAAAGCACATGTCCAGGCCCATCTGAAGTTTGCCACTGAACATCTGAATGATGCAGAAGAGGACTGGTTGAAAGTGTTGTGGTCAAATGAGACCAAAATCGAGCTCTTTGGCATCAACTCAACTCGCCGTGTTTGGAGGAAGAATGCTGCCTATGACCCCAAGAACACCATACCAACTGTCAAACATGGTGGTGGAAATATTCTGCTTTGGGGGTGTTTTTCTGGGGGGGACAGGGCAACTGCACCACATCAAAGGGACAATGGACGAGGCAATGTACCGTCAAATCTTGGGTTAGAACCTTCTTCCCTCAGCCAGGGCATTGAAAATGGGTTGTGGATGGGTGTTCCAGCATGACAATGACCCAAAACACACAGCCAAGGCAACAAAGGAGTGGCTCAAGAAGAAGCACATTAAGGTCCTGGAGTGGCCTAGCCAGTCTCCAAACCTTAATCCGATTGAAAATCTGTGGAGGGAGCTGAAAGTTTGAGTTGCCAAACATCAGTCACCAAACCTTAATGACTTAGAGAGCATTTGCCAAGAGGAGTGGGCCAAAATCCCTCCTGAGATGTGTGCAAACCTGGTGGCCAACTACAGGAAACGTCTGACCTCTGTGATTTGCCACCAAGTACCAAGTCATGTTTTGTGAAGCGGATCAAATACTTATATCCCTCATGAACATGCAAATCAGTGCATCATTTGTTCGACATGCATTTCTTTTGAATTTTTTGTTGCTCTTCTGTCTCTCAGTATTACAATGCACCTACCATTCGATTTTTAGACTGATAATTTCTTTGTGAGTGTGAAAACATTCAAAATCAGCAGGGGATCAAATACTTATTTCCTTCACTGTATATGTTTACAGATTAATGAATCTGCAGAGTTTGACACTGAGAATAAAATCAAAATTTCTAGAAAAGAAAAAAAGAGAAACATGAAAGCTGTCATCGCTGACCTCTCATTCGATAAAAGCTGGTTATCTTGCTGTCACACTGATTCTCTTGCTTCAGTAGTCTGAGTTGCTGGCCCAGAAAAATAGGTATATAAAGATTTTGGCCTTCACTCTGACGTTCCTGATCTTCATACTTGTTCTGGGTCAGTGATTCAAAAGGTAATAATGCTGAACTCCATGATTGTGCCCTCTCTTCACTGGTGCAAACAGCGATCTATGTTACATTCACTTAACTACATTTTCCTTAAGCTGATATCAGCACTTCTTAGAGAGGACTACAAATCGTGGTTACCCAACTTAGATGCAGTGACAACTGTCCTTTTGAGCAGAAATTGGGTAAACTTTTTATGGGACATTGTAGGCTAGAAAGCAGTATGTGGTTTAGTTAAGTCATCAGATGGCTGTGTGACAGTAGGCAGGTAAAATCACCTGGTTGCGTCTAGGATGGCAGGTACATTTGTCCTAGATTCAGGCTCTATGTGGATTTGTTCCACTAGGGGGAAGTGCTGAGCCCTTCAGCAGTGAGGCAATGAGCCCAGTTGAAGCAAGTGGGCTCATTAGGGCCTCTATAAAACTTCCCAGCCTACATAGGGAGTTGCTCCATCCTGGAACCAGTTCTGTGCTTGAGGGGAGTGGCATTGCTGTCTGTGTGGTGAGACAAATGCCTGTGTTTCCAGCCTCTAAATAACAGGGAGGTAGGGACTGGGTGCAGCACAAGGCTGCACGTAGCTGATAGCGAGGGAAGCTGTGTGTATAGTAAATGGCCAAGTTGGCAAGGATTTATTTTCATGTTTCTTTTTGTTTCGATGTTTTTCCTCTTGTAAATAGAGTAAATAAACTGCACCTTTGTGTTCTCACCTAAACTGCTGTTTTGCTGTGCCCCTTTTTGTGTTTTTGGGTCACACACACCCACTAATAATGGGTAAAGATGGAATCCCTGTCAGCGGTGACAGCGTGCCACTGGAGGGATCCGCTTGATACGTAAGTCTTTCATGATATGCTAGTGTATGGTGCATACTAGAACATTATGACATTAACCTGTAGGGGCAACCTTTATTTTTTTTATTACAGATTTTACTACCGCTATAAACTTCTGTACAACCAGCCTGTCTATTTTTTCCTGATCAATCTGTCTCCCCACCGACAGAGCACAATAGCTGAGCAGGAACAATTTCCCCATCCACATCAGGTGTGTGGATAGGGGAATCAGATCATTTTTTTCATTCAACCGCTGGGCGAATGAAAAAAATTATTAATGTATGGTTTGCCTTAATGGAGTGGATCCCTATTTGTGACTAGATAATTCTGAGTTCAGCTAACCTAGATCTGGGATTACATGAGGTGCCCTCCAATCTAATCAGTTTGTGTATCACTATATACACAGTATTTGAGTTAGGCTAGGCTCACACTAGTGTACCTGCAACTTTTCAATTTTCAGTGTGGTTTTGTAGTGTGACATTGGTGTGTTTTGATGCATTTTTGATGCTGGTGCATTTTATTCTTCTATAGAAAAAGGTGACCACATAACCCAAGTGCGCTTGAGCTTGAGGTCACAAACTGATGGCCTGGCATTCTCCTTCAGGACTCTAGTAGAGTACAGAATTCCTGGTTCCACCAATTATGGCAAGTTGTCAAGGTCCCGAAGCTGAAAAGCAGCCCCAGACCATCACAGTACCACCGCCATGTTTGACTGTTGGTATGATGTTCTTTTTATGAAATGCTGTGTTAGTTTTACGCCAGATGTATTGGGATGCACACCTTCCAAAAAATTTTACTTTTGTCTCATCAGTCCACAGAATATTTGCCCAAAAGTCTTGGGGAAAAATAAGGTGTTTTTTTGGCAAATGTGAGACGAGCCTTTGTGCCTTTTTGGTCAGCAGTGGCTTTCACCTTGGAACTCTCCCATGGATGCCATCTCTTTCTTATTGTTGAATCATGAACACTGACCTTAACTGAGGCAAGTGAGGCCTGCAGTTATAATATTTTGTTCTGTGTTCTTTTATGACCTCATGGATCAGTGCTTTTGGAGTCATTTTGGTAGGAAGGCTACTTCTGGGAAGATTCACCACTGTTCAGAGTTTTCTCCATTTGTAAATAATGGCTCTCACCATGGTTTGCTGGAGTTCCAAAGCATTTGAAATGGCTTTGTAACCCCTTCCAGACTGATACATGTAAATTGCTTTGTTTTTCATGTTCTTGAATTTCTTTAGATCACGGCATGATGTGTTGCTTTTTGAGATCTTTTAGCGTGCTTCACTTTGTCATACAGTGATTTCTTGATTCAACAGGTCTGGCAGTAATCAGGCCTGGGTGTGGCAAGTTAAATTTAACTAAGCTTTCCAAAAAAATGTGGTTAATCACAGTTCATTCATGATTTAGCAAGGGGGGGGAGGCAATTACTTTTTCACATAGGGCCAGGCAGGTTTGGACAGCTTTTTTTCCCTTAACCACCTTAGCGGTCTGATTATGTCCATATTTCTGTGCTCCAAGCGGTACCTTTTTTGCGTGGAAATATGTATTTTTTTTATTGTAGGCCTGTAATTTTTAGGAACAATTCACTGAAATCTGTCCGAACAAGAGTCAAGTAAACATCTCGGGTATGTTAAAATTTGAAACACGAAATCATAAATTATAATTTAATAATCATAAAAAATAATAATATAATAATACTAAATTTAAATAAATAATATAATCAACCCAAAAACACTGAAATTTGAAAGTTCGCACATCACTGAGCAAAGTTGCAAAATCGTTTTCAGTGTCTGATGATGAATTTCCCCACAAATCTTTATCACTCAATTCTGCAAGTAGTTCTAATATACTATCGCTGTTCTCTAGCTGGTCTAAAACCGCTTTTCACCTAAAGGGACGCTTTTTGGATGCCATGGACATTTCTCAATTTCCAGGCAGAAAGAACAGTAAAAATGCAGGCAGGGCACAGGACAAAGCAGTAGGGACAAAATGTATGTGAAATGGTTTGATACAGTAATGTTTTACTATGTGATTTTAGTGAGTTTAGTGAATGTCACTTTTACAACTTTCAAATTTCCTGCCAGTTCCATCCCCGTACGTCCTGACGTTGCCGGGAACGGAACTCAGAACACAGATGCCGGTATCCGCCGGAAGACATTGCAGGGGACACTGCAGGGGGGACATCACGGGAGCGCAGGACAAGGTAAGTGCAGAAGAGATCCCGGAGCAGCGCTGCAAGGTATTCCCGAGTGTAGCTCGGGGTTACCGCTTGTGGTGCTGAAACTTTACCCCGAGCTACACTCGGGAATACCGCCAGGGAGGTTAATAAATGAAATAATTTACAAACTGATTTTTGTATTTACTCGGGTTTAATAAATAAAAAAATAATTTACAAACTGAATTTTGTATTTACTCGGGTTATCTTTGTGTATGATTAAAATTTGTTCGATGATCTGAATCACTTAAGTGTGCCAAATATGCAAAAAAAAATCATGAAGGGATAAATACTTTTACACAGCACCATAGCTTTAGATAATATTTTCCCAAAGGAGTTTTCAGGGACAGGTTTCTACGAGATGAGTGTACCGTAAAACACTCTGTAGCTGACTCACATGTTGCACACAGGTGCCTAGGCAAGCACCTTCAGCAGATTCCAGTATTCAAAGACACATGTTCTCTGTGTGAGGCCTGGATATGGCTACTGTGACAATGCCAAAGATCAGCCAATCCTGAAAGCTTCAAAATAAGCCTCTTCTGACTCTTCAGAAAATGAAGAAACTTGCTATAAGAGAAAAAAAAGTTTAAAAAAAAAAATTCAGTTTCTCTCAGAAGGCATCCTAGGACACATGTGGCAAACACAATGCCCACAGGCCAAATACAGCCCACCAGGCCATTTCATGTGGCCCTCACATCTCCCCTGCAGCTGCAGCACCCCCTCATTTCTGCCCCACCATGTCTCAGTAGTCAGCAGCAGAGGACAGAATTTCCCTGCCAGATCTTGCGTGCGCTTCTCCGTGCAGCCACGGAGAGGCTTGTCTACAACCCCCCCCCCCCATCTTAGCAGTTGGCAGCAGAAAGAACACCTCCCCTGGTCTCAGCATTCAGCAGACTGTGCCAGCTGACTCAAACCCTCCTTCAGACCCTGCACTTTCTGCTCCCCAGCAGCAATACAAGGTAAAGGGTGTGCACGGTGATGTAAGGGAGGGTGAGGGACTCTTGACTTCTTATGGTTGGGGGGCTCTTGATATCTGATGTAAGGGGGGGGATGCTCTGGACATCTACTCTTACAGATAACAGATACAACTGGCTATTTGAGGGCAACCATAATGGTGATGCAGCCCGTCATGAAATTGAGTTTGACACATCTGTCCTAGGACATTAGCACAAAACTGAGGTATGATGGGAGTGGATGGGGTTATACTAGGCTATCCTTACTGCTTTTGTTTGCCAGTGTCTAATCAATTGAGGGCAGCAGCATAACTTGATGTATCTGAATACATCCTGTGTCACATAATACAGTATACAATTAAGAAAAATCTAATGTCCACTATGTAGAAGTAAAAAGGCAGATTTCATAACTCTCCTGCTACCCAGTGCTTTCAACCACAGAAAGTCTCCTCAATCCTCATGCTGCTCTTCTAGAATGAATGACACCCATTTTCATTCATCCTATGAACCCAGGGTCTCCTAGGCACACCCCTTAGGTGTGCGGCATTATGCAGGGCTGGGCATAAAGGAGAATGCTGCAAAGAACAGTGCTCACTTCGCTACATGAATGCTGTTCTTTGCAGCATTTAAGATCCCTCACTGCTGAGAGACAGAAGAACAGGTATCACATGTCAAATGATTAGCTAGAATAAAGGTACATATACATACAATTTTTAAAAGGTTAAATGCAGGCAGTTCCAGGAGAGGGGGCAACGAAATGGGAGGTACATTACCCTACCTTGCGTAGGACTTTTTCAATATCCCCAACCCTATCCATTCTGGTTATTGTCTTACTATGTATATTTTTATATTTTCTATATAAATATACAATACAATCATATACAGTTGCAAGAAAAAGTATGTGAACCCCTTGGGATTACGTGGAGTTTTGCATGAATTGGGCATAAAATGTGTTCTGAACGTCATCTAAGTCACAAAAATAGAAGAACACAGTCTGCTGAACATAATACTACACAAACATTAGATGTTGCCATGGTTTAATTGCACATAACATGTAAACATTCACAGTGCAGGGAGGAAAAAGTATGTGAATCTTTGGAATTAATAACTGGTTGACCCTCCTTTGGTAGCAATAACCTCAACCAAACGTTTCCTGTAGTTGCAGATCAGACCTGCACAACGATCTGGAGTAATTTTGGACCACTCCTCTTCACAAAACTGTTTCAGTGTAGCAATATTCTTGGGATGTCTGGTGTGAATCGCTCTCTTAAGGTCATGCCACAGCATTTCAATCGGGTTGAGGTCAGGACCCTGACTGGGCCACTCCAGAAGGCGTATTCTGTGCTGTTGCAGCCATTGTTTTGTTGAATTACTTGTATGCTTTGGGTCATTGTCCTGTTGCATCACCCATCCTCTGCGGAGCTTCAGTTGGCAGACAGATGGTCGTACGTTTTCCTGCAAAATGTCTTGATAAACTCTGGAATTCATTTTCCCATCAGTGACAACAATCCGTCCAGGCCCTGAGGCAGCAAAGCAGCCCCAAACCATGATGCTCCATCCGCCATGTTTTACAGTGGGGATGAGGTTTTGATGTTGGTGTGCTGTGCCTTTTTTTCTCCACACATAGTGTTGTGTGTTCTTCCAAAACAACTCAATCTTGGTTTCATCTATCCACGGTATATTTTGCCAGTAGTGCTGTGGAACATCCAGGTGCTCTTTTGCAAACTTCAAATGTGCTGCAATATTCTTTTTGGACAGCAATGGCTTCCTCCATGGTGTCCTCCCATGTACTCCATTCTTGTTTAATGTTTTCCTTATTGTAGATGTGTCAACAAAAATGTTAGCATGTGCCAGAGATTTCTGTAGATCTTTAGCTGACACTCTGGGATTCTTCTTTACCTCATGCAGCATTCTGCGCTGTGCTCTTGCAGTCATTTTTACAGGACGACCACGCCTAAGGAGAGTAGCAACAGTGCTAAACTTTCTCCATTTGTAGACAGTCTGTCTTACCGTGGACACATGAACATCAAGGCTTTTGGAGATACTTTTGTAACCCTTTCCAGCTTCATGCAAGTCAACAATTCTTGATCGTAGGTCTTCTGAGAGCTCTTTTCTGCGAGGCATGGTTCACATCAGACAGTGCTTCTTGAAACCAGTAAACCCAAAACAGGTGTGTGTTTTTTAAGGGCAGGACAGCTGTCAGCAACACATCCAATATCATCACACTGATTGGAGTCAAGGTTGGCTCACTCCTGGCTCCAATTAGCTCTGGGAGAAGTCATTAAACTAGGGCCTCACATACTTTTTCCTCCCTGCACTGTGAATGTTTACATGTTATGTGCAATTAAACCATGGCAACATCTAATGTTTGTGTAGTATTATGTTCAGCAGACTGTGTTCTTCTATTGTTGTGACTTAGATGACGTTCAGAGCACATTTTATGCCCAATTCATGCAAAACTCCACGTAATCCCAAAGGGTTCACATACTTTTTCTTGCAACTGTATACTTTAAATTTTTTTTAAAACTATAGATGTACAAATAATGCTTCTCTGGAACTATTGCCACTTGATTACTAAGCTATACATTAATATTTTATTGACTTTTAATGTCTCAAGCAAGCTATACATTATCTTCCAATGTTGCTGACTAAGCAAAGAAGCTAATTGCTGTTTGAAAGAGCATTACAACTTGCATCAGTTGTCAATGATGTAGAGAATTTCTCAAATATTGGTTGTGGAAAAATGAATTAAGGGGTAACAAATATATACACTATATTGCCAAAAGAATTGGGACACCCCTCCAAATTATTGGTATCAGGTGTTCCAATCCCCTCCATGACCACAGGTGTATAAAATCAAGCTAAAAGGAAAAGAACAGTGAGCGCTGGTCCTAAACAGCAGCTAAGCACTCTAAGCAACCGATATATACTTATACAGAATAACATAAAAAACAGTGCAGCGCTGAAGGTAGTAATGATAAAACAGAAATAAGTCCACTGCAAGTCCAGTTCATAGAAACATGTCAGGTGACAAGTAGAAATTCAATGTTGGTGATCCGTGAGGAAGTGGCTGAAAAACGCACTCACCAGAAAGAAGATATATATAAGCAGTATATATCAAAAGCCCATAGATCCTCAATCCAGAAGGAACAAAGCTGGTCTGGTCACAGAAAGTGGGTCCCTCCTTTATGGATGCAGCAACAGATCTTCCTCCTCCCAGTTTGGTATTGGATTCAAAAGTCAGGGTTCTGCAAACAAAGTGCTCCTTTCTATTCCAGAGCCAGAGGACCCCGCAGCTTTAGATGTGACTGTCAGTGCAGAAGGAGGCGGAGAGCCACTTCCTCACGGATCACCAGCATTGAATTTCTACTTGTCACCTGACATGTTTCTATGAACTGGACTTGCAGTGGACTTATTTCTGTTTTATCATTACTACCTTCAGCGCTGCACTGTTTTTTATGGTATAAAATCAAGCACCTAGGCATACAGACAAACATTTGTGAAAATATGGGTCGCTCTCAGGAGCTCGGTAAATTTAAGCGTGATAGGTTGCCACCTGTGCAATAATTTCATCTGTGAAATTTCCTTGCTACTAAATATTCCACGGTCAACTGTTAGTGGTGTTATAACAAAGTAGAAGCAACTGGGAACAACAGCCACATAAAATGACAGAGCAGGGTCAGCGCATGCTGAAGCACACGGTGCGCAGAAGTCACCAACTGTTGCAGAGTCAATAGCTAAAAACCTCCAAAACCTTGTGTGGTCTTCAGATTAGCACAGCAACAGTGCGTAGAGAGCTTCAATGAATGGGTTTCCATGGGCGAGCAGCTGCATCCAAGCCAAATACAATGCAAAGTGTCAGATGCAGTGGTGTAAAACATGCCACCACTGGACTCTAGAGCAGTGGAGATGTATTCTCTGGAGAGACAAATCACGCTTCCCTGTCTGGCAATCCAATAGACATCTCTGGGTTTGGCGGTTGCCAAGAGAACGGTACTTGCCTGACTGCATTGTGCCAAGTGCAAAGTTTGGTGGAGGGGAAATTATGGTGTGGGGTTGTTTTTCAGGGGTTCGGCTTGGCCACTTAGTTCCAGTGAAGGAAACTCTTAAGGCGTCAGCATACATTTTGGACAATTTTACGCTACCAATGTTGTGGGAACAGTTTGCAGATGGCCCCTTCCTGTTCCAAAATGACTGTGCACCAGTGCACAGTGGAGGAACTTGACTGGCCTGCACAGAGTCCTGACCTTAACCCTATAGAACACCTTTGGGATGAATTAGAGAGGAGACACAATCCTAAACCTTATGGACAGCCTTTTCAGAAGAGTTGAAGCTGTTATAGCTGCAAAGGGTGGGCCAACTCAATATTAAACCCTATGGACTAAAACTGTGATGCCATTAAAGTTCATGTGCGTATAAAGGCAGGTGTTCTAATACTTTTGGCAGTATAGTGTATATTGGTATTTTCCAAATATTGATTGTGGCTATATGAATGAAGGGGTAAAAAAATGTGTGTGTGTGTATATACAGTGGGGATCGAAAGTTTGGACACCCCAGCTAAAAATTTGTATTAATGTGCATAAAGAAGCCAAGGAAAGATGGAAAAATCTCCAAAAAGGCATCAAATTACAGATTAGACATTCTTATAATATCTCAACAAAAGTTAGATTTTATTTCCATCATTTACACTTTCAAAATAACAGAAAACAAAAAAATGGCGTCTGCAAAAGTTTGGGCACCCTGCAGAGTTAATATCTTGTAGAGCCCCCTTTGGCAAGTATCACAGCTTGTAAACGCTTTTTGTAGCCAGCCAAGAGTCTTTCAATTCTTGTTTGAGGTATCTTTGCCCATTCTTCCTTACAAAAGTCTTCCAGTTCTTTGAGATTTCTGGCCTGTCTGTCACGCACTGCTCTTTTAAGGTCTATTCATAGATTTTCAATTATGTTGAGGTCAGGAGATTGTGAAGGCCATGGCAAAACCTTCAGTTTACGCCTCTTGATGTAATCCCCCGTGGATTTCGAGGTGTGTTTAGGATCATTATTCATTTGTAGAAGCCATCCTCTCTTTAACTTCAGCTTTTTCACAGATGGCATCAAGTTACCATCCAAAATTTGCTGAAATTTTATTGAATTCATTTTTCCTTCTACTCGTGAGATGTTCCCTGTGCCACTGGCTGCAACACAACCCCAAAGCATGATTGATCCAACCCCATGCTTAACAGTTGGACAGAGGTTCTTTTCATTAAATTCTATGCCCCTTCTTCTCCAAACGTACCTTTGCTCATTCCAGCCAAAAAGTTCAATTTTAACCTCATCGGTCCACAGAACTTGTTTCCAAAATGCATCAGGCTTGTCTATATGTTCATTTGAAAAGCTCAAACGATGATTTTTGTGGTGAGGACATAGAAGAGGTTTACTTCTGATGACTCTTCCATGAAGACCATATTTGTACAAGTATCTCTTTATAGTGGAATAGTGTACCACAACTCCAGTGTCTGCCAGATCTTTCTGGAGGGATCGTGCAGTCAAACGTGGGTTTTGAATTGTTTTTTTCACAATCCTGCGAGCTGTTCTGTCTGATATTTTTCTTGGTCTTCCAGATGTTGCTTTAACTTCCACTGTTCCTGATGACTGCCATTTCTTAATTACATTCCGAACAGAGAATATTGACATCTGAAAACGCTTTGCTATCTTCTTATAGCCTTCTCCAGCTTTGTGAGCGTCAACTATTTTCAGTTTCAGTTTTCTAGACAACTGCTTAGAAGAACCCATGGTGCTGATTGTTGGGGCAAGGTCAGATGAGTCTGGGCATTTAAAACCTTTGAGATTGACATCACCTGGTCTTCCCAGACGATGATTGAGAACAATCCATGACACTGGCAGGTCTCAGCTTGGCAAAGGGGGCAGTGCATGCTATAAATTCTGCAGGGTGCCCAAACTTTTGCAGACGCCATTTTTTTGTTTTCTGTTATTTTGAAAGTGTAAATGATAGAAATAAAATCTAACTTTTGTTGACATATTATAAGAATGTCTAATCTGTAATTTGATACCTTTTGGAGATTTTTCCATCTTTCCTTGGCTTCTTTATGCACATTAATACAAATTTTTAGCTGGGGTGCCCAAACTTTCGATCCCCACTGTATATATATATTTTTATATATATATATACACACAAACACACACCCACAGTATATATTGGACTTATTGGGTAACACATAATACCCCCAATAGCTTACAAACAAAAGATGTAATCCCAGGGGAGTCTCCTTTTCGTGGTATTGCGAGTTGCATTCAGCCTAAATCTATTGATTTTTAAATTCAGGTACAAAGATTTATAGTTGTTCTTTAAAGGGCTGTTTCACATTTTTGTGTGGCATTTTCACATCACATGCTAAAGTAGAACTATAGGCAAAACATTTTTTTTTCATTTTGGATAAAGTATGGGAAGGTTGTAATCCGTCAGATTTTTTTTTCTCGCCATCTGTGTCCCATTGCTGAGATTTCCCTTCACTTCATGGCCCATAACCAGACAGGAAGTAAGTGCAAATCCCTACAAATTTATGGAATTTCTAAGGGACCCCCAGGTCACCAGAACTAGTGCCCTCATTGAACGATTTCCCCTCTATTATTTTTTTGGGAAAAACCCAAAATCTGGGATTTTCTTTTACTTTCAATTTCAATATTAATGGTAAACAGGACAAATAGAGAGTATGAGTCTCCCTAACGGGCACAGACAGCGATGAAGAATGATAAGTGTTCTTATCCATCTCCACTCTCTCCAAAACTAAAAAAAAAAGATTTGCCTTCAGTTATACTTTAATGTTTGGTTTGCTGTGGAACGCACTAAAGCAATGCAGCTCAAATGCACATGCCTTGCAGCACACACAAAAAACGTAGTAAAACATTACTGTGTGTTTTGTATTGCCATGTGGCAAAAAAAGCTATATGCACCTAGGTCTATTCTTGTCCATCGTCAACCTCTTAAAAATAAATGGGCTGACTATTGCAACGCAACTTAACAAGTTATACAAGTCACGTTAAACTGTGCTTTGATATAAGGTACAAAAATGTCCAGGTGTGAATTGGCCCTAAGACTTAAAGTGGTTGTAAAGGTAGAAGGATTTTTTTTACCTTAATGCATTCTCTGCATTAAAGGAAAAGAACCTTCTGTGTGCAGCTCCTCCACCCCCAGCCCTTACTTATATTAACCTAAGCCCAATCTTGATCCAGCATGTGTCCAAGAGCAGTCACTCTCCCTGTTCTCTCTCTCTCCTCTATGGAGATGGAAGGAGCCATTGGCTCCTTCTGCTGTCAATCACAGCCTGTGAGGGTGGTGGGGCCAAGTTGCGCTGAGTGTGTCAATGGACACACAGAGCACAGCTTGGGATTGAGCCCTCACAACCGCCCTCATAGCAAGATAGAAGAATATTAGAATACAGGTTCAGTGTCATATTGCACCACATCCCATATCATATATTCAAAAAGGGATGTTACTGTTGTAGCAAGAGACTTTACAGAGTCTACTATACAGTATATTGTGGCACCATAAACAAAGACAATCTTAAAATTATTGAATGTTTATTACAAAAGTGTTAAAACCATCCAAAGATGCCATGTCATATAAAAATAGGTTCACATGAAAAACATCTTATAAGGATTTGTACCACATTATAGTTCAATGTTCATCAGGAGAAAATATGGTCAAGATCTAGAAAAGATTATCGTACAAAGGTCAAACATAGCAACAGAATCTTATATATTCACATATTACAAAGTGCATTATACAAATCTATCAGTCCTCATACCTTTATCAAGAAAATCAAGATTATTAAAAAGAGCTGATGATATCTACAATTGACTGCAAAAGTAAGTACAGAATAACTCATGAATTGCCCAATGTAGGGAGATGCAGTCAGCACCATAGAGTCTGAGAGCATCTGATTGAGCACAAGGGACACCAGTGAGAAATCACCAGATCTAAAGAAATAATGATAATAACGAGTAATAAACATAATTAGCTTTTAGTCACCACAGTCAATGGTTCTGTAAACATACGGGCTAAAATATAAGTTACCACAAGCAAAAAACGAAGGGAAAAAGAAATTTAATTCACCAAGTTAGTTCCACAGATAAAGTCCGCCGGTCACAGTCATATGATCTATGACAGGTGGATCACAATATGGTGTAGGAAGATAATGGTCCTCAAAGATTAATTAAATCTAAAAGAAATGAATTTAAATAAAAAACCTTAACTCCTATTCAGAGACAGCAGGGGATATAGGTTAACCAGCCTCCATAGTAAGCATCATACGCATGCATGACAAGTATACGTGGTGACCTCACAGCGTGTAGCCAGATCAGAAACTTTTTATATTGTCTGTTTTTATGTTGCCACGATATTTACTAGGCCTTTGTAAAGTCCCTTGCAACAACAGTGACAATCCCTGTTTGTCCTCATAGCATTGCTATGGGGGCACTTGGCAGGGGGTCGGAGCCAGGAGTTCCACCGGGGGACTCCATAAATGGAGGATCGGGGCTGTTCTATGCAAAACCATTGCACAGAGCAGGTACGTATAACATGTTTGCTATTTAAAAAAAAAATGTTTACAATCACTTGAGCTGACCTCATAATGGCTTTTCTGTTCTGGGTGCATAAAAGCAGGGTTCAATTCCATGCCAGATCTTGAAAGCTTACTGGGACTCTGACAAGATAATGTACACACATAATATTGCTGCGACAGTTCATGCCCCATGCATTCAGCAGCACCACTTACTCAGCTGAAATGCTAAGCATGGAAAAGCTATGGCAAGGTGAGGAGAAATCTCCTTATTGTGGGCCCACAGAGTTGTGAAAAGTCTTTATAAACTGTGAACTCTATCTGTAAAATAGACTTGCATGCATTGTTTCCAACTTTTTTAAGCTGTGGGAGAAAGTTTTACAAAGAGATATGTTGGACGTAGTGCATACCCCTGATGGGCCCTGCAGATTTGTCCCAGGTTCTATTCCCAAGTGAGTTTTCATCTGCTGGCAAACAGCAGGTCTCTCTGTCTCACATACAATAATGAGGTCATGGATGTCTTTTTAGGCTTTATTGTTGGTTAAACTTCGATGGCGTGTGGGTAAGTCTTGGGATACTCAAAAGATTTAGTGTACAAAATATACAAAAGGACTCTCTATTCTGTCTTGAGAGGCACCTCCCTTCTTTGCAGAGACTAAATACACCAGCACTTCTGGGACACCCAGCGATGCAGATTCCACTTTAGCAACACTGACACAGTCACAGAAGGAGTTAAACAGCAGATAGTCACTAGGACCCCACTTCAAAGCCTCTACTCACTGTGTCACCAGATATTGGCTAGACACTGTACTGTGAATCTCCAGGCTGGGTCCTCAGTGCACTCCCTTTACTTGGCTGAAACTGCTTACAGAAAAAATAGCCCCCCCCCCAGCTCCCACTGAGCTGGGACCTAGATGAACTCTCTGCAGGCTTCAGCTTACCTGCCTGGTATCCCCTCCCTCAGGGCAATAATTCTGCTGCTCCAGGCCTCAAACTATTTATGGGCTCTCTCCACTGTGCCCTCTCTCTGGGCACACCTCACCAGGGATTGACTAGAGTCCCAGAAATATTCAAGCCTCAGGTCTGCCTCTTCCAGCCCATGATATTCTACAGCCTACTAGAGAGCAGGGAGACACAACATCCATCCACTGGTCTCTGGCTTCACAAAGTTGAAGAGCTGAACCACATGGAGGATCTTGTATTGACATCTCAACATAAATACGATGTTTACTCTAAAACCTGGACTTTGTGGACCATGTTCATCTACTCAAAGGAGGGTAAGTCTCTTCTTGAAGTGAATCCCGTAGATTGTTAGGCATATAAGGTCTTTTCACCCTGGATATATCAATATATTTAGCTATTTGTGCACCCCCCCCCCCCCCCCAATGTTGTTTTAATTTTTTTCTCCTCTTTCTCCCTCCCTCCACTTCCACTCTTTCCTCTACAATCTTCTACTTTCTAGTGACAAATAGAACCAGCAGGTTGCTTTTGCGTCAGCATTCTGGTTGCACACTGATCTACCAATCCACTGATCAACTGACACTCAGGGGCATCACTCTTGTTTTCAAAGTCTGTTATTTGATGTGGCCAACTCAGCTACCTGTTAACTATATATTTTTCTGACTGTGCAATTTATGTTTCAGTATATCATTTGACTTTGAAAGTCACTGTTGTCTTTAAATAAAGAATTTGAGAAGTAGTTGAGCCTGCAGCCTGTGAGATCCAGAATAGCCAAAAATAATTACACACGACTCCAATGTTTACAGAAGACAAACAGACTAAATTTACCTGAACCGCTCTAGCAACCTATTCAAGGAGGGTGCTACCAAATGTGTTTAAAATTTCTCCATTTTTACAGGATATAACCCAACTGTTTTCACCTAATCTCAGCAGGTTTACACTGGGAAAGTCAAACTTTTTAGTATAGTCACTGTGCAGCACTACAATAACAGGAAGCTATGTAATTAGCAAACTGGCTGCCTGCATATTCAACTAAAATGAAAGAAATATATTTAGATACAATTTCTTTTTTGTAAACATTCCGGACATACTGTAAGCCTGTCTGGGCAGTAAATGCCCATTTGCAGAAATCACAGTGATGGAATGATTAATAATCAATATGGTAATTGGTATCGTAATTCCCTAATGACCGGAAGCCATTTACTTTAGATGTTATTTCCATATTGAGAAGCAGCCAGAAGCCATTAATCTAACATTGAATGTTATTTTCATCTTGAGAAGCAGCATGAAAATTGGAAGATATGCCCTACTCCAAGAGGGCCACCCGATCAGGGATTGGAACATTAAAACACTGCATCTATGCACTGTATATAGGACTAAAACACTATATATAGTGCTAGTAATGCATTACAGCAACCGTCACCAGAACACTGTGCAACCACAACAAACAATAACAGGTAACTTGGATGCAGCTTTAGCAACTCTACAATACCTAGACATGGCCTCATCAATAAGTTGCTTCCAATCACAATCAAATTGCAGTGGCTATTTTTCACAACAGGAAAGAAAATTAAAAATGAAGAATATGAATGGTGTCATCACAGCGGTTCTTGCACAGATGGGAATCACTTTGATGTCTCCACACTGAGCTGTACATGCCTGCTTCCTTGGATGTTTGTGAGTGTATTTTTATTTCATACTTATGTTCATCCTAATAAAACTGTGCTACACTGTTGGCGGTTTGGTGCCTTTTCCTCCCTCTCCCCTTTTCTTCAAAAGGGATACAGAATTCTACACCAAGACACAAAAAAGGTAACCATCAGTATAAGTGTAATTGTCAATGAAACTTCAGTGTGTTCAAAATTTCTGAGGGAAATTCCACATCAGTGTCACATGAAGATAAGCAATAAAGTGACAAGGAAATGGAAATTAATGCAGACAATCCAAATATTGTAAAAGAAGAAGCCAGGCCACAAGAGAATTCAATCAGGAAATTCACCAGAAGCAATAAAGGCATCCTAGCCAAAAGTCTGTCCTATGTTGCTCGCGTAGCATTAAAACCAGAGCCAGATTCATGGAATAAGATGTAAAGACTTCCAACCTATCAGAAACAAAAGTGGATCAGAGCGTTCAACAAAACTGCTTACACGAAACAGATTTATAGAACTGAGATCCAAAATGCCACTAATATAAGTTGTAGTTGTTGAATGGGGTGTAGGAATACAATATTCCGTGCAACAACTACTGTAGATCAGTATTCAGTAGAGATATATTCTTTAACCAGTAGATGGCAGTGTTTATACGTTTGTAGCTGCATCTATGATAGAATTCTATGATTTTCTCTATAATAAAGTTCCTGCTAGTAGAGAAAAAGCAGAAAAACACATGTGGACTGTGCACCATCTGTACTGTAGGCTATATATACAGAATCTTTTAACAAAGTGGCAAAGTGCTGGCCCCTTGCTGGAGAGGAGTGATATAACAAGAGTTCACCATCCATATTGTGGAGCTACTTCCTCTCTCTCTCTCTCTCTCTCTCTCTCTCTCTCTCTCTCTCTCTCTCTCTCTCTCTCTCTCTCTCTCAACAAGTATTTGATCCTCTGCTGATCTGGAATGTTTGCCCACTCACAAAGAAATTATCAGTCTAAAAATCGAATAGTAGGTGTATTGTAACACTGAGAGACAGAATAGCAACAAAAAATTCAAAAGAAATGCATGTCGACCAAATGATGCACTGATTTGCATGTTCATGAGGGAAATAAGCATTTGATCCCCTTCACAAAACATGACTTAATACTTGGTGGCAACTCCCTTGTTGGCAATCACAGAGGTCAGACGTTTCCTGTAGTTGACCACCAGGTTTGCACACATCTCAGGAGGGATTTTGGCCTACTCCTCTTGGCAGATCCTCTTGGCAGATCCTCTCCAAGTCATTAAGGTTTCGTGGCTGACGTTTGGCAACTCGAACTTTCAGCTCCCTCCGCAGATTTTCAATCAGATTAAGGTTTGGAGATCTTAATGTGCTTCTTCTTGAGCCACTCCTTTGTTGCCTCTGACATGTGTTTTGGGTCATTGCCATGCTGGAACACCCATCCACGACCCATTTTCAATGCCCTGGCCGAGAGAAGGTTCTCACCCAAGATTTGATGGTACATTGCCCCGTCCATCGTCCCTTTAATGCGGTGCAGTTGTCTTGTCACCTTAGCAGAAAAACACCCCCAAAGCAGAATGTTTCCACCACGTTTGACAGTTGGGATGATGTTCTTGGGGTCATAGGCAGCATTCCTCCTCCAAACATGGCGAGTTGAGTTGATGCCAAAGAGCTCGATTTTGGTCTCATCTGACCACAACACTTTCAACCAGTCCTTTTCTGCATCATACAGGTGTTCAATGGCAAACTTCAGATGGGCCAGGACATGTGCTTTCATGAGCAGAGGGACCTTGCGGGCACTGCAGGATTTCAATCCTTGTCAGCGCAGTGTGTTACCAATTGTTTTCTTGGTGACTGTGGTCCCAGCTGCCTGGCGATCATTAACAAGATCCTCACGTGTAGTTCTGGGATGATTCCTCACTGTTCTCATGATCATTGACATTCCACGAGGTGAGATCTTGCATGGTGCACCGGACCTAGGGAGACTGAAAGTTGTTTTGTGTTTCTTCCATTTGCGAATAATTGCACCAACTGTTGTCACCTTCTCTTCTCTCAAGCTGCTTGGCGATAGTTTGGTAGCTCAATCCAGCCTTGTTTAGGTCTACAATCTTGTCCCTGACATCCTTGGACAGCTCTTTGGTCTTTGCCATGGTGGAGAGTGTGGAATCTGATTGTTTGATTGCTCCTGTGGACAGGTGTCTTTTATACAGGTAACAAAATGAGATTAGCAGCACTCCCTTTAAGAGACTGCTTCTAATCTCAGCTTGTTACCTGTATGAAAGACACCTGGTAGCCAGAAATCCTGCTGAATGATAGGGGATCAAATACTTATTTTCCTCATGAACATGCAAATCAGTGCATAATTTGTTAGACATGCATTTCTGCAGAATTTTCTGTTGCTATTCTGTCTCTCAGTGTTACAAAACACCTACCATTCGATTTTTAGACTGATCATTTCTTTGTGAGTGGGCAAACATTCAAAATCAGCAGGGGATCAAATACTTATTTCCTTCACTGTATATGTATAATATATATATATATATATATATATATATATATACACATATATACATACACACAGTATATACACACACATACACACATACTGATCTACTCTGCAAGCTGCCTGAGTGACTATTTCTAGCGCTCAGTGGTTTTCATGATTATGGACCTAGTTTAGCATGGATATAAATATACAGTAATTACAAAAGAAATCCCTGAAACCCAACCAGTTTACCTCCCCATACTCCTCAAAACAAGAACTCAGCTCACACCCCCTTCTGTGTGGGATCTCCGAATACAAGAAAGAGAATGATTAACCCTTTCACTGACAGGCCTTGCACTACGCTTTTAAACTCAAGTGGCCAGACCATTTTTGTGATGTTTTAATTTTTTTTTTTCAACTACAGCTATCAGAGCTTGCTAAAGACCCCCACATGACCTGTAGAATAAAAGAAAAAGCACTAGTGAATTTTTAGGCTCCTTAGTAGTTGCACAAAAGTTTATCAAAATTATATTTTTGCTAAATATACAATAATATCATTATATGTGTACACAAACACAGCAAACATACAACATTCCTGCTAGATTGTCACTAAGTATAAAAGCTAAAACTGTCCTAAACTAATAAAAAACACATATTTATACATTTTAAATTGCCCTTTTTGCAAAACGGTGAAAATCAAAGGTACACTAAACTGTAAATAAGCAAAATTGCTCTAAAAATCTGAAGATTATAATTTTTTACTTGCAGCTTTCAGTTTTTTTCAGGACTCCCCCCAAACCATACGTTTTCTAAAAGCACTGTAGAATTAAAAAAAAAAAAGAAGTGCCACTGGTTATTTAGGCCATGCAATAGTTGTGGGGCCTAAATCACTATTTTTGCTAAAAATACACTAAAATCATCATTAGAGAACATGAACACTACATAACTTATAAAATTCCTGCAAAATTTCTATTCTAGGGTTTTTTTCTTATGGGGCGTAGTAAAATGTATGCCCATGGAGGGCTACGTTTACCCACACAGTGGTGAGCAGGTATTCTCTGCATCCCCGTGAAGGCAGTCCCACTAATTTCAATTGGGACGCAGATGTTGCTCCCAGTCTAATATCTGTCAGGAACGTGCACCCACACCTATATGGTTGTAAAATTGGCATCACCGACTGTGTACATGCAGCTGCTTCACAATTGACATCAATGGTACTGCCTGCATGGGGATGCATGGAACACCTGTGCATCCCCGTGCAGTCATTCCTGTGAACATTTAGCCTGATTCTGGATAATCGACGCATAATCTGCCGTGAAATTGCACAGGAGATGGATCTTTCTGTGACAACAGTGAACACAATGATGATGAGGTGAAGTAGGCTGTCCTAGGATGGTTCGGGCATACTGACAAATCTTTCTATGCCGAACCTTTCCAGGCATTAGTAAAAGGCTGGGATAAGTGTATAAATGTAGCAGGGGAGTATGTAAAAAAATTAATGCAGTTATTTTATTATAAAAACCCAAAAGTTTGACTTGAATGCCCCTCGTATTATGAGCACTATTCAAAAGGAGAAAGATTTTAGAAGTACTTTATCACATACTGTTACTAGAATAGATTATCTTTCACAATAATGGACCTTTAATTATTCACAACATACCTACCAGATGCCAGTTTGAAATGTGTCTGACAATGATAATACCAGGTATTAAGTATTTGTTACAGGCAGCTTTATATCATATTTTGCTGTAATACATTTCTGTCCTGCTGACTTCCCTCATAAGATGATTGTCCTGAACCTTTCTGGAGGTTATTTACCCTCTATTTCTGTTTCTACATCTCTTCTCTCACAGGGATGGAATTCTCCAATCTAATAATGTGTGGGCTGGGTGACAAAGGGATTACTTGTTTCAGAGGAAAAGGACACAATTTTACTCATTTCCTCCTTCTAGGCTCTGTATTTTGGTGAACTTGGCAACTGTATATAGTCTGTAACTAAAATGGCTTGTTGTCTGAATTTTTTTGGATGCCAGTGGTACAAATGATACATTATGCTCTCATACTGGACTTACAAATGTTCTATTGTGTTCAGGCACATAACATTTCCTACAGGCAGAATAATACCCAGTAAGTTACATATCACTGTACTATAGTGTGTATCATGACCAATACCATTGTTTTACAACAATACATAAACGCGAGAATTGGAATATGGAAATACAAGATAAACTACTCATCACTTATCCACATATACAGTATTAGAATTTTGGGTATATATTAAAACAGTTAGTTTGTCTCTCTGGTTGTAATGTGTGTTAAGCTTATTTGGAAGACTAGGGTGTTTGTAAGCTGTAAAAGTCATGCTTGATAAATTACTGGTCTTAGAGAGTTACATAGTTATTCTGAAAAAGACACAAGTCCATTTAAGTTCAACCATAAAAGGAAAAAAAAAATTAAAAATATTTAATATCCTATACCCACAGTTAATCCAAGGAAGACAAAAATAACCCTAGCAAAGAATGAGTTCACAGACCAGTTATTAAATAATTTATATGTTAGCAAAATGTAGGTTTATTGTAATTTTTTTAGTAAGACAACAAAAGACAAATGATGCATATGTGTTATGGTTTCTTGTTTCTCAGTGCTAAAAACATGGACATGTTACAGCTTGTATCAGTACAAGAAGTTTCAAGATTTGTATTGAGAGGATATCAATGAGGGTCTAACTTTCCAGTGTGGTAACTATAAAATGAATCACATAATGTAGTAATCGAGAGGCATGTGGCTGTGGAAAACGTATGGGTTAAGTGGGATAGAAGAGATATAAATAAAGACAAACAAGAAGTGGAAGAGGTAGGGCTGAGAAGAGGAGGGGTAGGGTTTAATGGGCAAGCAGGCAATGACCCACACCATGCTCGGAAAGGGGGGGGGGGGGGATGGATCGCTCAAATACCTGTGTAGGAAGGTGTGTAGTTGTGGTGAGGAACTAAACAGTATCCAAGCAAACCGGTTTGGGTGAATGTATCATGTCTGTCGGTATCCTCTGCTGCCAATTTTCCATCTTCCTTATGTGGTCTATATTCCGAATTCACTCCACGATCTGGGATGTTTGCTGTTTGTGTCCAATTTAGGAAGGTTGATCATTCTATCTGTACTGGTTACCATTAACTCTGACAAAATAAAAAGTAAGGGGAACCCCTACATTTTACAGTTGTCCCCAGAACAAGAGGTGAGTGGAAATCTTCCAACGGGCACACCTGTTACAGGGACATAGTGAGAGGAATTTTCCTCACTTTGGAAGATTTCATCTAACTTCCTGTTGCTTGTCTGAGATAGGAAATAAAAGGGAAATTTTTCCAATTCTACGGAAACAGCAAGAAATAAACTTACAGAGTTGAAACGTTTTGGATAGTTGCGGCGGAGGAATTGGCCATAACAATTCCTATGAGTTTTATTCATGTGTTTTTGATAATTGGTGAATGTAAAATATCTTAGAAGTGAATGCAGGTGCTCAGAAAACTGACAGAACTCTTTTTAAATTTGCACTGAATCAGCACACCGGTTGCACTGCATATTTCACATGTCATACGAGTTCAAAACTCGTTCAATTCACATACACAGTAAGTGAACCAGCTCTTAAAGTGATTAATGCCAGGAAAGTAAGAGTGCTATAAGAAGAAGTTAAGAGTTGATAAACTTATTTAAAAAAAACTTGAAAAATCTTTTGCCACATTAGGATAGAGGATGAAAGTTATAATATCGCACAGTATAATCTAGAATTTGACTGTGGTATGTTCTGTTATAGTATTAAATATATTGATTCATTTCTAGTCTCTTCACATAGTGTAAAGGGTTCCCTGTTCCAGCAACATCCTTGTAAAAATGACAGGACTTTATTTTTTATTTACAATACTGGGCACTGTAATGTTCTATCACAAAGACACAATGATATCTGCAGAGCACCAAGTGTACTTAAGAGGAACTCCAATCAGCCGGTACAAAAACTGTCCCACGATCCAGCGCTGTGCTCAGCTCAGCCGTTTTTACCCTGTGTCCTCTCCTTCTGGTGCCGATAGCTTTACTATGGGCCCCCAGCTATGACAGCTTGCAACTTCACAGCTGAGTTCCCACGATGCGCACTGTGAATGGTCCCGTAGTCTTCTAGGAGGGAAGGGGGAGGAGAACTTCCGCTTCTGATTGCCCACTCGGTCAGAGCAGAAATGGGAGCAGGTACCTGTCAAAATTGGGTACCCGCAACCCCACTCCTCCCCAAAAGCTCCATTTCACAAATAGGTGCAGTGGAGGAGGCCCTAAAATGGAACTTCCCCTTTTAAGTGGCACTCCGCTTTAAACTCTGTATTCGAACAAAAATAGCTTAGTAACCCCTCTGTCTTACTATGCACAAAGATCACATTACAATTTGGAATCTGCATGCAAAACCATAAAATCCACTCTAACCTATACTTTGTTTATTATGTATAAATGATGACAAACACAAATGTAGCACTGCCCCTTGGGACAAGCTGGAATATATTATGGGTCCTGCGCTCAATAGATCCAACCCTAAGCAAACCCAATCCCTCTGGCACAACTGGTAATGAATAGCAAATACCCCGCCAAGAAATTTGCTGACACAGGGTTAAATGAAACAAGAACAATTTTATGGAGAATGAAATGCAGTGTAGAGGGGTGGGGTTCCCCTTTCAACTTCAAAACTTACTTTTCTTCTTTTATGCAATGCAGTAAATTTGGTCTGCCACTAGAGGGCTTCACAGCCAAAAATCTCCAGATGGCAGAGTCGCACTTTAAGCAAAATACAACTGATATCAAACAAATAAACTTACTTATACTCTATCAATGAAATGTATTACCCACACCGGTGTATGATTCTGCTTCTGAGGGGCGTTAGCCAAAAATCACCTCAGAGTCAGAACAGGATGCAATAAAGAGGTACCTCTAATAAGGCTACTAAGCCAGATTCCCCCACTCTAGTCCTTGTAACGGTGGAGCTCTAGTTGGTGCAAGTTTAGTCCTTACAATGAAGTAAATAGCAGCTGAAGGCTTCTTTGGAGTTTCAGCTGGTGTGGGTTACATCCAATTTTACTAGGTTTCTGGGCTGAGAGGGTCCAACCTCAGTGTCTAAACGCAACACAAAGCACCCCAAGACCAGGGGCAGTCGCAGGATGCAATCTCCCAGTATGTGTCAGTCCCCAGGGCAGACAGTCTCAATTACACTGGTGGTGAGGGGCAAAGCAGGCAGGAGGATCTGTGGCTTGCACAGGGCCCTGGATGGGTGAGATCCCAGCAGTGGGGTGCGGATGTCCCAGTCTATATGCAAAGTGTAAATGGTGTGTCTTACTCTCTCCAGGGGGACAGCTCACCAGACTCTGAACACACAGCAGGGTCCCTCTATCCGCGCTGAGTGCTGTAGTGCCTCCTCCTCTGCTTGCACGGGCTCCACATGTCCCTGTCTTTTCTCCAGCCTCGTGTCTCTCTGTTCTCCCCTTCACTTCCTGCTTCCTCCCCCTCCCAGCGTTCTTTGCTGTGTAGTGGATGAGTCATGAACTTGGCAGAATGCCCAGGTTTTACAAATAGGGGAGAGAGAGGAAAGCTGACTGCTGAACATGTGATTCCTTCTGAATCCTCTTGTACAAGGAGCCTGCTACACACTCCCCCCACCAGAGAAGCTTTAGTCCTCCAAAGACAGCAGTAAAAGCAACCTGTTACATGCTTTTTATATACACGCGGAGAAAAAGCAAAGTTAGTACACACAGGAAATTAAATTATTCACACTTGCATAAGAATCTGGCAGAGGGACCTCCCACCATGTAGCAGAGTGAGGGTTGTCCTGCCCATAGGCCACACTAATGGGAATGGCCCAACCAGATGTGCCAGGGGGTGAGTTAGGGCTGTCCCCTACCGAAACTGCGGTAGGAGAACCAGGCGTGGAGAAGCATGTACTACTTTTTCAGAGTTTTCACCCAACACATCATATGTCAGTCTTTTTGGGGGTTGAATAACTCTACGCTCTCTCTGTTCCCTGGGCTCTAGCAATGGTTCTGGTGTTGGTTCCGATGTTGGTTCTGACACTACTGACTCATCAACCCTTGCCTCTTGCTCAATGCTCTCTGTCTCTCCCAGTTCAGCTTCCTCCACGTCTTCTCCCTCATCAACAATGGACCCAGAGTCTTCGGGTTCTAACTCGGGTAGAGACGGCTCAGGCTCTTGCAAATCTTCTGTAGGTTGGGCCTGAGGCACAAATTCAGGAGCCTCTGGCCTAAGAGGAACTACGTCAGTCACTCCAGTGGAAAAAGGAGTGGTGGGTTCGGAAATGTCAGATGGCCACAGCAAATCTGTCCCTACCTCCTCACTCTCACTGTCCTCTTCATTTGCAGGAGGTGGTGTGGGTTGAGACCTGGTCACAGGTCTAGTCCTCTGAGAAGTTGAGGGGGTAGACTGTGGATCAGATTGTGATGGTAGACGGACTGCATCTGACAAAGGCAAAAGGTGGTTGCGGTGCCAGGTTTTGAGTGGGCCAACACTCTTTTCCGGTCGGATCTGGTAAACTGGCAATCCAGGCAATTGTTTGCAGATGACATAGGGCTCTGATTGCCACCGATTTGCCAACTTGTGTTTTCCAGGGATACCCAGATTTCTCAGTAAGACTCTGTCTCCAGATTGTAAGTCCTGTACTCGCACTCTGAGATCAAAGTTCTCTTTGTTTCTCTGACCCCTGGCGTCTGAGGTAGCTTGAGCCTTCTCATAAGCAATCTTCAGGCTTTTCCTTAGGCGGTCCACATATCCTCTATGGGAAGCTGCAGAGGTATGGTCTACAGAGGTTCCAAAAGCCAAGTCTACTGGCAGTCGGGCTTCCCGGCCGAACATCAGCCGGTAAGGAGAGTATCCTGTAGCGTCGTTGGCAGTGCTATTGTAGGCATGTACGATGGCTACTACATGCTTACTCCAGTGTTGCTTTTGCACTGAAGTCAAAGTCCCGAGTATATTCAGGAGGGTACGATTGAATCTCTCTGGCTGAGGATCTCCCTGAGGATGGTATGGAGTAGTCCTCGACTTTTGGATGCCTAGTAGACTCAAGAGTCTCTTGATGAGATTGCTCTCGAAATCTCTCCCTTGGTCTGAGTGGATACGTTGTGGTAGTCCGTAATGCACAAAGAACCTTTCTACTAAAATCTTTGCCACAGTTGATGCTAACTGATCTCTAGCAGGAAAAGCCTGGGCATACCTGGTAAAATGGTCAGTCACTACCAGGATATTTCCCTGTCCACTCTGATCCGACTCCAGGCACAGGAAGTCAATGCACACCAATTCCATGGGTCCCTGACTTTGAAGGTGGCCCATTGGGGCAGCTCGTTGAGGCAGAGTCTTCCTCTGAATACATCGGATGCAGGAGTGACAGTAACTTTCAACTTCTGTCCGCATGCAGGGCCAGTAGAAGCGGTCTCTTACCAAACAAAAGGTTCTTTCTGGTCCCAAATGGCCATGGTCATCATGGAGAGCGGTCAGCACCGTTTCTCTGTGTTTTGCGGGCAAAAATAGCTGCCATTTCTCTTCAGGATCATCAGAGGGGCCCCTTCGGTAGACCACTCCGTGGCGTAACTGTAGCCGATCCCACTCACGATGTAGCCGCCGGGCCTCCCTTGACAATGTAAGAAGCAAATCAGGGCTTTTGCTTTCTAAAGCCTTCAATACTAGGCCGCAGAGGGGGTCTTCCAACTGATCTCTTCGCAGATCCTTCCTGGAAAGCTTGGGCAGGCCTTCACCCCCAACCTGGGTGACATTGCAATAACACCTGGGAACGCCAGACGCCGAAATCCCAATGTCTTCTGCCCTAGACCCACCTCTTATTCGGTGTTCCACTCTAGCAGGGCATATGCCAGGGTGGTGTCTGAGGCGGGTATCACATCTATCACGCATGTTTTCTTCCCCTCTGTGGGTAGTGCATTCACTATCTTGGTAATCTGTTTTTCGGTCCCCTTTTCTCTGGGGAACTCGATCACTACACTCTGTTCTGGGCAAGCATTTTCCATGCTGCACCACTTGGTCGCAGCTGCGATGTCCATCTTAGGAGTTGGTATAGGGCACTGCTTGAGTGGTTGTTGGGTATTTGAGCAGCAAGTATCCCGGACGAGCCCCCACGTGTAGCACTGCCCCTTGGGACAAGCTGGAATATATTATGGGTCCTGCGCTCAATAGATCCAATCCTAAGCAAACCCAATCCCTCTGGCACAACTGGTAATGAATAGCAAATACCCCGCCAAGAAATTTGCTGACACAGGGTTAAATGAAACAAGAACAATTTTATGGAGAATGAAATGCAGTGTAGAGGGGTGGGGTTCCCCTTTCAACTTCAAAACTTACTTTTCTTCTTTTATGCAATGCAGTAAATTTGGTCTGCCACTAGAGGGCTTCACAGCCAAAAATCTCCAGATGGCAGAGTCGCACTTTAAGCAAAATACAACTGATATCAAACAAATAAACTTACTTATACTCTATCAATGAAATGTATTACCCGCACTGGTGTATGATTCTGCTTCTGAGGGGCGTTAGCCAAAAATCACCTCAGAGTCAGAACAGGATGCAATAAAGAGGTACCTCTAATAAGGCTACTAAGCCAAATTCCCCCACTTCAGTCCTTGTAACGGTGGAGCTCTAGTTGGTGCACGTTTAGTCCTTACAATAAAGTAAATAGCAGCTGAAGGCTTCTTTGGAGTTTCAGCTGGTGTGGGTTACATCCAATTTTACTAGGTTTCTGGGCTGAGAGGGTCCAACCTCAGTGTCTAAACGCAGCACAAAGCACCCCAAGACCAGGGGCAGTCGCAGGATGCAATCTCCCAGTATGTGTCAGTCCCCAGGGCAGACAGTCTCAATTACACTGGTGGTGAGGGGCAAAGCAGGCAGGAGGATCTGTGGCTTGCACAGGGCCCTGGATGGGTGAGATCCCAGCAGTGGGGTGCGGATGTCCCAGTCTATATGCAAAGTGTAAATGGTGTGTCTTACTCTCTCCAGGGGGACAGCTCACCAGACTCTGAACACACAGCAGGGTCCCTCTATCCGCGCTGAGTGCTGTAGTGCCTCTTCCTCTGCTTGCACGGGCTCCACATGTCCCTGTCTTTTCTCCAGCCTCGTGTCTCTCTGTTCTCCCCTTCACTTCCTGCTTCCTCCCCCTCCCAGCGTTCTTTGCTGTGTAGTGGATGAGTCATGAACTTGGCAGAATGCCCAGGTTTTACAAATAGGGGAGAGAGAGGAAAGCTGACTGCTGAACATGTGATTCCTTCTGAATCCTCTTGTACAAGGAGCCTGCTACACAAACCTTTTGCAATCTGGACCTTTAGTTCCCATTCACACCAAGATGAAGTGGTGCATTTAACACACCTGTGTTATGTTGTGTGATCAGACAACAGATCTGAAATCATTCCTGCGGCCATTTTGTTAACAAAGTGCACCACAACGCAAATTAGTGCTTTATTGTGCACTGCAACACATTCAAAATGAATGGCACTACACAGTGTACCATGTAAGTAACATGTATACCCTGCATACATCAATAGCAAGACATTTTGAGGGGTAAAACAATATTAAAGTGTTTTAAAGTGTAAATATAAAATGCTTTTTACCTTTATACATTCTCTGAATTAAGGTAAAAAACCTTTTAATAGTAGCTCCCCTTCAACCCCCCTAAATACTTACCTGAGCCCGATCTCCCCTCTCCCCGCCCTTGCAGGTTTAGCTGAGAGCAGCGGGAGCCATTGGCACGAATACCCCCATAGGAAGCCACTTCCTCTGGGTGTACTCAGTAGGGGGAAGAGCCAGCAGCACCAGCAGAAGAGAAGGCTCAGGAGTACAGTGAGTACTGTATAGGTCACAGGCAGCTTATTTATAGGTCACAGACACCATGTTTTACAGCTTCGAAGAGTGATTAGACACTGGCAAGCTTTTGAGGACACACACCCCCAGGGCACCTGCCTCATAACCCTACCCCACTCTGCACTGCCTGCTAAAAACTAATAACTCACAGAAAAACAAGAAGAATTCACGGAGGGTGGCATGTGTCCTGCACTGTACACCAAGAAATTAAATTTACAGGTCAGTCAAAATTCCTTTTATTTTAATCGTACAATCATACAGGACACAGGCAACTTTTTCATATATCTTGGAAAGTTTAAAGCAATGAATACAAAGGTGGACAACAACTAGCCAACAGGCCCAAAAATAACAGGAGTAAAATTTCTATGTTCAGAGTTCAGCTGAGTCAACCTTGCAGACAAAAGCTACAACCAAAGAAGATTAGATATCCACCAGGTAACACTTTGAAAAAGTATGTACAGAAGACAAGGTGGCAGCGTTACAAAATTAAGCTTTTTGAAGTGGGCATCTAAACCCTGTCATATTTATATTCATTCCAAAGGTAATTCAATGCTGAGCAATAATATGCACAATAGCAGACTGTGACATGGAGGTATTCAAAGATATTAATTACCTATAGAAAACTGGATTTGTGGTAGTCTCCTGATTGGTCAAGTCATTGTTGTCAACACCCCCTCAAGATCCAAAAAAAGGGGACTGCAACCATAGTTTGAGGCTCTCAGTTAACATCAAACCAAGGAACACCTACCAGGACTTGTGAAAGCCACTGTACCGTCTTGCTTATTCATTGGACTCTGCAAACCAGGTACTGCAAGTATTTTCCTTTTTCACCCATTTTGTCTTGCTGCTGAATTCCTGTCCTTTATTTCCTTTATAATACCTTTTTTCTGTAAATACTTTATTATTACCTTTAAATTATTAAACCATAATTTTAGAATTGTTAAGATTGTCTCTAACGCAGACATTAACAAATCCCTGTTTCTTTGACTAGCATTACTGTAGAGAAAATTTCTCAGGATATACCTATCTTTGGTGACAGGGTGTGTACATACATTTATTTACAGCAGTGTTTCTCAACTCCAGTCCTCATGGACCCCCAACAGGTCATGTTTTCAGGATTTCCATTATTTTGCACAGGTGATTTGATCAGTTTCACTGCCTTAGTAATTACCACAACTGTTTCATCTGAGGGAAATCCTGAAAACATGACCTGTTGGGGGTCCATGAGGACTGGAGTTGAGAAACACTGATTTACAGTCATAAATTGCTATTGCTAATGTTGTGAAAGTTTACTACTAAATGTACAGTCATGGCCAAAAATATTGGAACCCCTGCATTTCTGTCAGATAATGCACCACTTTGCCCAGAACGTTGTTGCAATTACAAATAATTTGGCATTCTCATATTTATTTTTTTTGTCTGTATTGGTATGACACAAAAAAAGTGGAGAAACAAAAAGCCAAATCTAACAAATCCCACGCAAACCCCCAAAAATGGACTGGACAACATTATTGGCACTTTCTCAAAATTGTAAGAAATAATTGCATTCCAACATTGTTATGCTCCTGTAATTCGTAATTGAAATCACCTGCATCAATTACCAAGTGCTGACAATATAGAAATCACACTGGAAACCAGTTAAAATGGTGAAAAATTGACTCAACCTTGGACAATCTAAACGTTACAAGTCCATCTCTGGAAATCTTAAATGTTCCTGTGTCAACTGTGCACATCATTGTCAAGAAGTATACAGCCCATAGCACTGTAGCTTATCCCCCTGGATGTGGACAAAAGAGAACAACTGCTCAAAGATTGCAATGAAGGATTGTCCAAATGGTGGCAAAAGAACCTCAATCAACTTTCAGACATATTCAAGCTGGTACACAATTGACATGTGATCTGCTGTGATTGGTCACAGTGATCACATGACACTGGCAACGGGCTGGTGTAGTGATGTGTGTCCCGTGGACAGAGCCAGTGACAGATCGTGCCACTGCACAGCCCCACGGCCACGTGAGCGGCTCGTTTTGACAGGACGTCATATGACGCCCAGTCACAATGGTGAGTGTCCCACCCAGCCAACAAACTGTTAAAGGCCAAGTGGGATAGTCGCTGTTATGACTGGGCATCATATGATGTCCTGTCAAAACATGCCGCTCACACGGCCTCCGGGCTTCACAATGGCGCGATCTGTCACTGGCTGTGTCCATGGGACACAGTCAAAGACATATCACTACACTGGCCTGTTGCCAGTGTCATGTGACCACTGTGACCAATCACAGCAGATCACATGTCAATTGTATACAATGGATGGCTTCCTGTCATGCCATCCATTGTATACAATTATGTTAGCTGTGACTGGTCAAGGCAGTCACATTATACAGACAGGGCCAATCACAGCCCATCTGTACCATGTGATCAGCTTTGCCCAATCACTGCTAATCACAACAAAATTCTGAATGAATCATTCAGCAACAATGATTGCAAATATCAAATATGTGTTAAAAAAAATCCTGATCACTTGCCCAGAGTAGTTCAATGTTACTATGGAAACATTGTATTGCTTTGGTCACAGTGTGCTGAAAAATAAAATAGTAAAAAAAAGAAAAAATGTAATAAAAAAAATAATAAAAACATTTGAAAAAAAATAAAATTCAATTATTATTATTATTTTCACCATGGAAATGTAGCAGAATGCATTTTGACCTAAATTTATGAAGAAATGTTATTTATTTGCTGAATTTTATAACAGAAACAAAAAAAATTGCATTTTTTCAAAAGTTTCAGGTGTTTTTGTTTTATTTATCAAAAAATAAAAAACTCAGTGGTGATTAAATACCACCAAAAGAAAGCTCTATTTGTGTGAAAAAAATTATAAAAATGTAATATGGATACAGTGTTGCATGACCGCGCAATTGTCATTCAAAGTATGACAACGCTGAAAGCTGAAAATTTACCTGGGCAGGAAGGGGGTATAAGTGCCCAGTATTGAAGTGGTTAAAGAAAAGAATACAGTCCCTACAGTCAAACACAGTGGAGGTTCTCTTATGTTTTCGGGTTGCTTTGCAGCTTCAGGCACTGGATGTCTTGACTGTGTGCATGGCATTATGAAATCTGAAGACTACCAACGAATGCTGGGGTGCAATGTAAGGTCCAGTTTCAGAAAGTTGGGTCTCCGTCAGAGGCCATGGATCTTACAGCAGGACAATGACTCAAAGCACACGTCAGAAAGCACCCAGAAATGGTTTACAATCAGTGCTGGAGAGTACTGAACTGGCCAGCAGTGAGTCCAGATCTCAATCCCATACAGCACCTGTGGAGACATCTCAAAAGTTGGGAAAAGGAACCCTTTCAATCTGAGAGACCAGGAGCAGCTAGCGAAAGAAGAGTGGTCCAAAATTCCAATAGAGAGGTGTACGAAACTCACTGATGGTTACAGGAAACATTTCATTTAAGTTATTGTTTCCAAGGGGTGTGCTACCAAATATTAAATTGAGGATGCCAATAATTTTGTCCAGTCCATTTTTGGGGTTTTGCGTGGCATGTGTCAGACTTGGCTTTTTGTTTTTCCACTTTTTTGTGTCATACCAATACAAACAAATAAAAAATAAACATGAGAAAGCCTAAACATTTGTAATTGCAACAATTTTCTGGGCGCAGTGGTGCATTATCTGACAGAAATGCAGGGGTGCCAATATTTTTGGTCATGACTGCAGTTGTAGTGTAAAGAGTTAATTGCTTAGTTAACTAAACACAGTGACAACCGCTCACAGTCTGTTGGCACTTAGATTGTGGTCCTGCAAGCTGGAAAATCGTTGTGCAGGGTGAGGCTGGGGGTGCTATTGTTGTGCATCAGTGACAGCACAGTGTGAGGTTGACCAGTCATTTGTCACAAGTTGGTGAAAGGGGCAGTGGTCTGACACCAGGTTTGTCACAGATAGCCTTAGGTTTGGCATACATAATACAATCTGTACAATCAAATTTCTATTTACCAAAATTATGCAATATGAGGACCCACATAATCTAAACAATCAATTTATATCCAACCAGGAAGGACCTTCCATTACATAGTTGTTGCTAGTTTTAATGATTGTAATGCATGGGGAGCTTTTAGAGTCATCATGAGAAGTTAGCAGCAGAGTCATTAATATGAGTATTTTTCTCATAAGAAAAGCTCTCATTGCATTCTTGTCAATTTCACTAATACATTTTCATTGACAATTGGAGTTCTACTCAAACCAATAAATGCAATTGCATTTTTGGCAATGAGTTCCCCTGTGCATCCAGAGGAAGAAAGAGCTGTATACTAAGAGGAGAACAGAACCGTAAGGCAATGCTAATGGAACAAGTGGCATGCAACAGAGATCAGGGTTAGCACAATTTGACAGCTCCGGGAGAATTTATGAGGGCAGGAATTTATGGGAACAGACACTGCCTGAAAGACATCAGGCTAGAGCAATGTTATGGGAAGGACAAATATTCTTGAGCAGTGCTCAGATTCTACACACTTTGACAGTGGTTGATGCATTTTTATGCAGTAAGGAACATAGACTAAAATACATCAGGAGTGCACTTGAGCACTGGGTGGATGCTGCAGAAGTAGGCAAGAGCTATCTTCTGGTGTGGTGGGCAAGTTTTCTGGAGCACAAGAGCAGTCAGCTAGAGGAGGGTGTGCTTGAACACAGGTGCTGAGAATGCAAAGAACTTCCTCACTTTACTAATGGTTGTGGCATCCTGTAGGACAGATACCAGGGAGTCATTAAAGTGGAACTGCACTGCATTTGAACACCACAAACCAAAAATGCTATTTATTCATTGTTAATATTCAAAGCAGCCATGTCTCCATGCTTTATTTTGCTGAGAAATCATTTTGAAAAACACCCCCTGGAATTTCTGGCAGTGGCCATCTTGAGTAAGGGCAAATGATTCATGTAGAATTTACTTACTGGAATCTAGCTGCCCTTAGCACAGTCACTGGCTGAGCTGTGAACCCTCCCTCCCCTCCTGAAGACTTCTGAGATTTATGACATCATTTGTCTAGGCATGGAAACCAGGAAGTAACTGAAGAAATGTACAAAAAAAGTTTCAAAAAAGTAAATATGATCTACTTTCCTATCTAGTCACTAATGCTAGTGGTAGTCAATAGTGAATTATGAATAAACATGCCTAATTTATTTAAATAAGTTGCTTATCCCGGAGTTCAGTTTAAGAAAAGGCATCCCAAAAGAAAAACAAATATTGCCTAAATAGAGTTTTTTTTTACCTAAACAACTCAATAAGTGAAACAGAGATTCTGTACCATCTACATTTTGCCTAGAGAGAAATCAATTTTCCTCAGAGCAATCCACTTATCCCTAGTCACTAAACCCGCTGTTATAAAGATGGTGCTTTATGTATATTTTTTCAGTCTGTTAATTTGCAACAGTGACATCCTCATATTAATAACAGTTTAAATATTTCTATGAACTAAAATGTCCAAGTGAAGCTGTTTATAATATTTAGTTAGTGAATTTGTACATAAATCTTATTTAAGACCTACCAGAATTTAAAGCTGCATTAGACCTAAAAATGTATTCTGTTGCAGCTTTTCAGTTCTTAGATGTGGTGACTCCAAATAGCTTTCTTTGTAAGGTTGTTTTCCTTTATTTGCACCTGTTGATCTGGCTTGTAAGGGCTCGTTCACACAAGCAGTACTTGTAGCAAGCATACACACAGAGATAGACGCGGTTCAACCATTTTGTTAAGCATTCATCATGTTGTCCCATAATCCTCCCTCCCTCTCTGTTCATTTACAGTGACATGTGGCCTGAGTGATGAGAAGTGTTACAGGAGGCCAAAACACAGCAGGAAGCTCCGAGCTATAACACCCCCAAGGGAGCTGGGGCCTAGCTGTCTAAAGAACCTGTGCAATCTAGCACATTGTAAAAAAGATGACCCAAGCCTTCCCCTGAGTTCAAAGACATTCTAGAGGAGTAAGAAACTAGATAACACTTAACATCCATTTTTCCCCTATATCTCATATCTTGGAATATGTGAGACTTACATAAAAACCAGACATATCTTCGGATTGGTCACGATCAGACAAATCGTTTGATAGGTCACACTCCCTGATTGGAATACCTAGGAAAGCAGAAAATCACATCTCTTGAACCCTTCAAGTATGTATTTCATATTTCATATCTAACCGTTGCTCAGATGCGTCTGCATGTTAATCTACCCGCGGGTGGAATGTTACTTGTGCCTAGGAAAAGTTAGGAGCCAAAATTATGAGTTATGAAAATAAGAGATTTTGGTTCTAGTTTAGGTCTCCGCCCAGACAATCCCTCCCCAAATGGGGCATTGGTCCTTGGCTCCAGAGACACCCCCTGCTGGGGGACAACAAAATAGGCTGTCAGGCCTAAGAGTGTAAGTTGAAGATTTCTTCCGTTTAACATCAGAACCAGCTTGGAAGACGTGCCCTTTCGCTCTGAAACTTGATCTGCTTAACCCAAGGCTGATTGGCAAGTACTTTAACCCTTTAACCTCCTGTTACCTCTTTGCTGTGCTATTGTTCTCTGCATATTTATATATAAATTTGTTACATCGTTTCTCTGTAAATATTTTTATTGCACCCTTTTGACCTTTTAGTAATAAATCTTCTTTCTGAAAGTGTTGAACTGTTTCTATAGCTCGTTAATGCAACTTACGCATTCCTGCCTCTAAAAGAGCGCTACTGTGTTTGTTTAACCCTCTGTATAACCTGTCTGCGGTGACAGTGCTATACAGATGATTATCTCAACCATCATAGTGTTATTGCTGATATTGCCGAGCTTCCTCTTTCTCTGTACAAAAAGGAAGTGGTGGCTGTGTGAAGGGTTAATTGCGTAATTAACCTGACCCAGTAACAATCACATTCAGGCTGCCGGTACATCGATTTGTGGTCCATTAGCTGGAAAATCATTGTGCAGGGTGCAGCTGGGCGTGGCATTGTTACGCACGTGACATCGCGGTTTCAGATTGGCCTTCGGTCACGAGTTTGGTGAGAAGGTCAGGGGTCTGACGCGCGATCCTCACAGTACTCTCTGAAAAGCAATCTGCACTGGACTGCTTTTCAGGGGGCTTTTGATGGTGAGGAGACATTATGTTGCATTCTCACTTCCTGTTCTTTTAACCCCTTTAACTCACTGCCCTATTTCAATTACTTTTACCTGTTAACCCAACTAGTAAATCTGTTATTTTTAAATGCCCTTTAACAGACCAAATTGTCCAGCAAAGTGGCAGTTTGAGGGTTGAGACAAACCATTTATCCCCAAAAGGGGTGCTTACAATGGTCAGCTTTTATTCACTTATTCAAAAGCTTTATCACAAAAAAAGTTGCTGTACTGCTTAAAAAGTGTTAGATTGACTTCAGCTTTAAAAGAGAAGTATGGGATTTAAATAAAATACAAACATACTGTCAAGAGCCGCCGCGGCGTGTGGCTCGGAATAGGCGCAGTGTGCCGATTCGCACTAGGTCCTGGGCGGCCGCGGCAACGGCAGAACTTGCGCATGCGCACTCGGCACCGCAGGTGTGCGCCTGGCACCAATGACAGCGCAGGGCGCGGTATTTAAATCCGCTCTGCACTGACACTGGTTGCCGTATGGTCTCATCTGTTGTTCCTGCTCCTGTATCTGTGCTGATTGATTGTTGCCGACCCTGATTGTTCCTGACCGTGCTGTCTTCTCCTGCTCTGACCCCTGGCTTGCCTGACCTCTCCTTTGATGCCCCTCATTGGATCTGACCTTCCGTTACTGACCAGGCGAGTGACCCGACTATTCTCTGCCTGCTGCCTTGTACCGCGCTGTCCCCACGGTTACCGACCCGGCCTTACTGACCATGCTTCTGCTCAGCCATCCATCCGTCCTGCTCGGACCCATCCGCCTCTTATCCTGCAGATACCTCTGGCGGATCCCTCTACCACGGGTGGGTGTACTCAGGGGCCGCAACCTGGTCTCTGTCTGCTCCAAGTCCATCCCCACCATCAGGGGCCCTGGTGAACAAGCAGACTGGGACTTAGACTCCACACTCTGGGGAATCCTATTCCGTGGGTTGCTAGAGGTACCGCCAGGCGGTACATTACACATACTCTTTGGTCCATTGCTGCATCTGTCCCCGCCGTCTCTAAGACTGAGAACTGAGCGATCAATGACTACTTTTAGCTCAGTTCTCAGTGTTCAGTGAGCCAGTGACTATCAGACACTGGCTCTCTGCTCTGCCCCACCACTGGAGCTCTATGCTGTGCAGGGGGTGGGAGTGGCTGGCTCAGGCTTTCAAAAGCATGCAGAGAGGCTGAGCCAACTGCCCATCAGGCACCTGGGTGGATCTCGACATTAAAGTTGGAATCCGTTCAGAGTCCGGACTGGCTGAGTGACGTCAACTGAAAGCGGACTTTAGCTCACTATCAGCTGAATACGGGTTAAAGGATTGAAGAACTAAATGCACGCCTGTGACCCACAAGAGAAGTAGGGCCAAAGGAGCTTTGGTCCTACTTCTTCCTTAATTTGCTATTCAAGCCCATCTAAGTCTGCTAGCGCATTCAACACTAACCTCTCCCCAGACTGACATGGCTGCTGTCCAAAAGTGTATCCGTTGCTCCCTAAGACAGGAAGTGTGTCACTGGCTTAATCACCAGGTGAAAATTAATACAGCCACCCCATCTATAAATTGGTCAGCTTCAAAATATTACATTTTTGTTTTTGGTTTAATAAGGCTTTAATCTGGTCCAGCACTGTGGCTTTAAAATTTTTGGCAACATCAGGGACTCCCATGTTACCCCATGCTTGAAGTGAGAAGATGGCTTTGTGAAATCTATGACTTTTCTTTATAAATAAAGTTTTTGAATTTTCTGTATTTTGATGAGGTAAAAACATAATAGGGGTGATAAACATTCTGTTTACTACAATTCTTCTCACCTAAAGGGTTTGGCTTTTGTGAAATTCTGTACTGTTTATGTAGTTAGTGTAAAATAGTTTGCATAAGAGATTCTAAAGCTAAGGAAGATCAAATGTAAGTATCTTTAAGAGGATGGGCCCCATGAAAATAAGGAGAGAGTTTTAATAGCTATTTTGATCCTCTCAGTTAAATATATTCCCGACCTTTGGAATGTACTTATTTATTTTATAAAATAAAATCTTTTGAACTGTTTAAAGGGATTTTTCTGGGTTGGTAAAGTAAATAATAATACATCATTGACAATAATATTTTCATGCTGAATAATTATTAGATCTGGTGGTCCCCCAAGTGATTCCAGTGGAGGAGGGTGAGAACACTTACCAAAGTCTTGGTTCGGCAGAGTCCAAATCAGCAAGCAAGACGGCTCTCATACAACTCGACAAGTGTTCCTTGGATTGATGTTAAACGAGAGCTGACAACTTGCAGGGCTGTCTCCTTTTCTTGCTCGTGAGGGGGGTGTTGTCTAAAATGATCTGACCAATCAAGAGGCAGAGGGGTGGCTATGGGTTGTCTCAGTGTTTATGATAATGTCACAGATCCAGTTTACTATAGGTATTAATATCTTTGAATACCTAAATGTTACAGTCTACTAACGTGCATATTATTGACCAGCATTTAATTACATTTAGAATGAATATACGGTAAATATTCCAGGTTTCAGATACCCAGTTCATCTAGGAGAGGAATTGGGCTGGTTCTGATCCCGGTACTCCTAGGTAGCGGTATTTAGGCTCAAAACATTACTAATTAACTGATGGAGGTAAATATGTCCTTATTCTGGCTGTACAGTTATCATTTCATAAGTACAAAATACACTGGGATTATGGATTCTACCAGGGTAGAGAGACAGAAATGTGTATTGCTAATCCAGTTTAGGTATTTACGACTTTTAAAGACTGATGTGCCTGAGACCAGGTCAGGTATCTGTTACAACTCTAGTTACTCAGGCTTGCAAGTCTGACATTTTTATGAGGCAATGAGATGTGCTAGATTTTACTAGTCTTATCTCTTCTAATAGGGAGTGGCATGAGTTGATTGTATAAACTGAAGGAGGTGTTAGGGGAAGGTCACTGCAACTATGTCTCTCTTCTGTCAAAATGACCTGAGTGACCTGGGACCTGAACAAATTGACTGCTATATACAGTTTTTCCTGTGTCCAATGCACATGACCATTACAACCCCCTCTCAAGTGGTAGCATGTGAGGGAACTGCAATTTCCCTCCTAATGCAAGCAGCTGCTGCAGGCTTGGCATGCTGTCACACAGGTCTGCCTTGCTAAGGCATTCACCTTTTTGTGGTCTGGTCCAACTGAATTGCTGGAGAACCAGGTTCCCTCTCCCTAGCAACACTATTTGGCCAACAAAATGAGTTGTGATGGGTGAGTACCAGACTTCTGTAACCACCTGGATGACGTGGCAGCTGATCAGAATATATCTCCGTTCAGGGGTGGCATAGGAGGTTTTACTAGAAGGCAGCTTCCTGTGTAGGTAGGGGATGATATATTTCTCTCCTGTCTCATCCTCCTGACCCAGGACTGAACTTGACCAAAAGTAAGTGGTGTCGGTGTGCGTCAGAACCAGACAGGTGAATTCCAGGACGCGTGCACAGTTGCACCAACCAGTACCTCCGTCAAGGTTGGACGGTCCTTCTTACACGCTGGCATCAAGGACACCATTTTATTCTATTTCTGTTTGTTTGGTCAGTCACAGGTTCAGTTGAGCCACTATGAGTCTGCACAGGTTAACAACTGTAGCTAGCTGTACCGACACGTGACATTACTAGTATTTTGGCTTGAGGAGGAGGCCAGGCCATAATGGCCTTAACCTTCCCTGTTTCAGATCTCTGGGGGCCTCCTCCTATCTGCTGTTCCAGGCACTAAACCTCTGACATGCCCATCTGTGTTTGCCTGTGTTACTTTGTTTAACTATCAAACTGGACACTGGAAGTTTGTTAGGGACTGGTAACAGGAGCACAGTATGTTCTCCCCAGGTAGGACTGAACACTACAAGACCCCTACAATATGCAACTGCCCAAGGTCCCAACACTCCCAGTAGGTCATTCAGAGAGGTGAATGGTGCATTCGTAACCCCAAATAGCATTTCTGTACACTCAGGCAATCCAGATTTCCAATATGTCAAATCCATAACTTCAAATAAAGAATAAACTATAAACAGTGATAATTCACCTACCAATAACCACAAGTGAAACTGCAGCCCAGAACCTACAAGCATTTTCACTACACCTCACAGATTACTAATATATATATATATATATATATATATATATATATATATATATATGCAGCGCAACTTAAACAAAATGTCACTCAAACATACAGTATATAAAAATCCACATGCAACTAACAAAAAGTATATCGTCCATCTAAAATGTGTAATTATCCACCAATGACATCCAGACTTCTCTATCTTCATGAACCAAATCACCCGAGTGCAGCATGCAAAACACCTCTCGTGCACTTTGTATTCTCACCTCCAGGGAATGACCTCAGACTAAACAAGTTCAAATGCACTTTTGCCCCTTCATGGGCTTATACATGCATATGGATCCAGGCTTTCAGTACTACTCAATGGCTCCCAGACTTGTTCCTTTACTTTTCCTCTTATATCCCATGTAAATATTGCTCATGTGAAAGGAATGAAAACCAATAGTACTCTCCATACATTTAAAATCATTTAATGCTAAACTTAAAACAGGACACTCACATTACATATGCACGCTAAGTGCCATGATATATGCTTTGTACATAATAAAACAACAGGCAGTTTCCTCCCCCCCACATGGATCAATGTGCAGCCTGATGATACAGAGAACCATGCTGACTAGGTACCGCTCATATATGCGCTACACCTCTAACTTAGGCTTAACTAAATGCTCCACAAAGTGTGCTTACTTCTACACTGGGGCGCCGCCTTAATGCTGGTCTTCGCCTGTGCAATCAGGTATTATAGCAAGCTAAGGAGTCATCAGTTCCCCTTTAGAGCGATGATATCCACCCATAAGAGTGCAGAGTGCCATGGGTACTGGCTCTGCATTCTCCTGAATACAAACAGTGCCTGCAGGGAGTCTCCTCTGACTGTGCCACCCCATATGGTGAGCACATTGCCTACTGATCTAAGATAAATACAGGGGGGGTTTATCAGCATAGGGAGGGAGGTCAAGATATTTGAAAAAATAGTAAGCTTTTAGGCTTCTTCAAGACATACAGTATTTGTTGCTGTAATGTGCATTTTACTGCAGTGGTAACACAAGGCAATCTATGTAGTGTGTTGCAGTGCTATTAACCACATCCCGACTGCCCTACAACAGAGCTACTGCTACAGGGCGGCAGGGCCATGCAAAATCACATATATCTACCTGCGCCGCCATTGGCGGCTACAGCTGTCGATCACCAGGTCCCAGCCAGAGATTCCCCGCCGGCACCAGGCGATCGCTGAGGAGCACTGACAGGGGAGAGGTCTGTATGTAAACAATACAGATCTCTCCCCTGTCAGCACCAGGAGCATACAATACAAAGCAGCATGCTTACATAGTAAAACACACACAGGCCATATAGTAAAACAACAGAGCATACAGTTAACCCTTTGATAGCCCCAGATATTAACCCCCTCCTGCCCAGTGTCATTAGTACAGTGTCAGTACTTTTTATTAGTGTCACTGGGGATGTCGGTGGCAGGTAGTCAGTTCCCCCCCCAGTGTCAGAATGCCGTCCCACAGTCCCGCTATAAGTCGCTGATCACCGCCATTACTAGTATAAAAAGAGAAAAAAAAAATTCTAGTGTATATACCACTATTTGTAGACGCTATAACTTTCACGTAAACCAATTAATTTGCACATATTGGTTTTTTGTTTCATCAGACACATGTAGCAGAATACATTTTGGCCTAAATTATGATGAAATTAGATTTTTTAAATTTTTTTTACCAGATATGTTTTATAGCAAAAAGTAAAACATATTGGGGTTTTTTTTTTCAAAATTGTTTTGTTTATAGTGCACAAAATAAAAAAACGCAGAGGCGATCAAATACCATTTGTGGTAAAAAAGGACATACATTTAATTTGGGTGCAGCGTTGCATGACCGCGCAATTTTCAGTTAAAGTAACGCAGCTCCATACCGCAAAAAATGGCCTGGAAGGAAGGTAAAACCTCTGGAGGGCAAATGGTTAAGAAACACCTCAAGTACATTAAGTGCCATTGGGCTCGCACAGCAGACCACCACAATGCACGTCTTGCACTGCAGTGCATTGCTTTAACCACTTGCTGCCCAGAATAGATATATATACGGCCTAAAAAAAAGAAAAGTGTAAATAAAATGTAAATAACAAACATTTAAAAATATTAAAAGCAGAGCCATCCCCCTGTATAAATGCAAATGCGTATATAGATCTGGCATGCATAAGTAAAGGTTGAGTCCACCACACATGTGAGGTATAGTGAAAGTTGGAGTGGGAGAAATAATTCTAGTTCCATAACTCACATTCAACTCTCAACTGATAACTTGCATAGACTTTTAAAGCGTTATCTATGGACAATATTAAGTATTGCAGTTTGTTGCCATTTCACAAGTGTGTACAATTTAAAATCTTGTCGTGTTGTCAGTATCTATTTACTGGATGCAACATCATATTTTAAACTGAATATTATATTGTGTTTGTGTGCACTAAAATTAATTTAATGTGTTATTAAACCCAAAACCAAAAATGTAATATATTGCAGCTTACCAGTCCTTGGATGTGGTGGCTGCATACGTTTTATTTATGCTATTTTCCTTCTGTTTTTACCTGGTGATCTGGCCAGTAACACACCTCCTGTATTAGAGTGTCCCCACTCTGGATGAAGAAGCATAGGGGCACCTTTGGACAGCAACACTGTCAGTCTGGAGGGAGGAGAGTGTTAGATATACTAGCATATTTAGATACACTAACACATTGAAGTCAAACTCTAGTTCAAACTGCAGTTACAAAAGTAGTTACAGTAAACAGCTTTTTTTCCTTTTGTAATACAGAGTTTACATGAATAAATAAAATTATCGTACACTTGGTGCACTTCTCTTTAAACCAGCCAAAAATAACAAGCAATCATGCAAACAAACTTAAGTCTTGTCGTATTGGTATTAAACAGTCCAGAATATTGCAATGTTATTGAATAGTGTGATCCAACAAACTGATTGTAGATATAAAGTGTTCATTCAGACACAAATCCCAATGGTGAAAAACAAATCTTAAAAAAGTCTTTCCTCCACCAAACAAATAATCAGCCTCTTACCAAAGGTATTGATCTCAGTAATCAGAGAACAATACACGCTTCAGTGCTCTCAATTGGCACTCATCTCACTATTGGTAAGTTCTCATCGCCTCCTCTTCATACTGTCACAAGACAAAGAAGAGATCCTTTCAGTGATACAGATGAAAAAGTCCCTTCCGAGGAGAAGATCAAAGGAGCCGCAATGGTTTTGAATCGTAAAAAACAATTTATTGTTAAAAAATAGAGCACAGAACAATCAAACGCCAAAATCAGGTGTGTCAGCGGGTGTGTGATGTCACTGGTTAGGCCCCGCCCAACATGTTTCACCACCAATCAGCATCGTTAGGGGTATGGAGCATGACCGGCATTGCCAGAGACAGATCTTATATACTGTGGAAGTTGTCTATTCTGCACATGTGCGATCCATCCATCAATACATAAATTATTCAAGAACAGAAACAAAACAAGAATAGTGAAATGACAAAAAGGGTGATCTATTTGAGAGATGGAAATATTGTGTACCTAAAATAAAGGAAATAAAGAAGAAAAAAACACTCCAAAAATTGTGAATTAATAAATAGAAGGTGATCATTTTAGGTACCCCAGTCAGTGGTAAATGGTTTGTCTCAAAAATCTAAACTGCTACATTTACAAGGGAGCTTGTTCTGTTGATAAATAACAGGCTTACTGGCCAAACCAGAAAGTGAATATAGGAAAGAAAGCCTTTAAAAGAAAACTAATGCAACCATCACATCTAAGAATTGGTAAGCTGCAATATAATAAATGTTTGCTTTTGGGTTTAAAAGTGCTTTAAATGTTTTTTCTCCTAAAAAATTTGTACTTAATAAATGGCTATGCAAATGTCATGTGACATAAAAAAAATGTTAACATATATGTGAAAAATTTCAAAACGTTCCCTGGTAGGTAAGTGGTTAAAAAAAAGGTACAGGTCTGTTTTTTTTCCCCCTTGCTACATGAATTTGAAGGGGTTTTTTATAAATTGGCTGTCTTAATGTAACATTATGGAGTATTAAGGAGCTCTTTATATTTGAATCTACTACTGTCTTAGGTTTTGAAGAATGCGACAATGCTGTACTGTTGTACGATCTGCATGAGCCATATTTCAATGCCTCAGGACAATGGACAGAGGCTTAAAAAAAAGTTATGATGATTGTTTATTTGTAAATGCTGACTTATCAAACTGTCACAGTATGCTGTATTTTGCATTTCTACTATGTTTAACAGCTGTACTGATGTCATGTATACAACCTTTTAGTCATTGGCTCAAGCTGCTGTCAGTCCTGTGACAAGGGAGTGAGGAGTGAGACCTCTATAGATGCAGGCAGCGCAGCTAGGGCTCAACCCACAGGTGTGCCACAATAGGAATCGGCTTCCTAAGGTGGCACACCAAGAAGAGAAGGAGCCAGGAGAGACAGCAGGGAACTGGAAGAGGAGGATTAGAGCTGCTCTGTGCAATACCATTGCACAGAGCAGGTAAGAATAACATATTTATGATTTTGAAAACAAATACATTTTGACTTTACAAATGCTTTACAAACTGCAGAAAAATATTACAGAGACCTTAGCAGTCTACACCGACATCAATTTGTTTTTGACTGTGGATGTGTCTACTGCAAAAAGATTTGGGGTGCTGATTTGTCTTCTTTGGAATTATTGAATCTCAATGAGAATGTATAATACTAGACTAAAGCCAATCATCAGGAAGCCTATTTCCTGGATTTGACAATTATGGCTTCAAGCAATTCTGTCTGGACTTTTACCCATTTTAAAGAGACGATCAAAATGGATACACACGTCTCTTCACAGCTGTCTCTGTCCCTCATGGCTTAGATCTGACCTGAAAAGCAAGTTTTTAAGGTTGAGGCGCAACTGCACATCTGCAGAGGACCATTTAGTACAAGCAAAAAATGTGAAATCTCATTTCCTTGAGAACGGTTATGACAACGATAAACTTGACCAAACTATCAGTGAGGTATATACGCAGTACAGAGATAAAATGTTGGTGAAAAAAAACTGACAATGCAATCAAATCTGATATGTTTCATTGGTCGTTACTAACTACATATTCTAACCAGCACTATTCTATTAAAATAAACAAAATAAAAAAACTGTGTTGGGTCCTTTGTTGCCTGAGACTCCTAAGATTATGCATAAAAAGGTTCCTTCTTTGAGGCATAAAATAGTGTCAAATGTTATTGACCTCCCTACTAGACCTATATTTTTTCAAACAATGAAAGGTTTTTATCCCTGCTGTTATTGCATAGCTTATCAACTTAGCCAATTCAAAGGAGGTAACTTATTCTCCTTTCAATTCTAACAACTAGGATGTGAAATATTGATACATTTGTTACTTGTGCATCCAAGAAAATATTCTATACGCTCCAATGCTTCTGAGGCCTGCAGTATGTAAAGATGACCAAAATAATATTACAGGTGCTCCTCAGTGAACATATAGCCAACATCAAAGGGGGTTTCTCCGGACAAAGTGTATCAAAGCATTATGCCAGGGTCCATAAATAAAAATCCAGTTCACACCCTGTTTCTTGATATCGACAAATTTGTTCCACATTGGAGGGGACATTTTGTAAAAAAAAAAAATTCCCCAAAGTAGAAACCACTAGAAAGTGGATATACAATGTTAACATTTTCTCTCCTTTTGGTTTAAATGAGACAGCAACTGGACATAGAAGTGGTGTTGTCTAGTAACTGCTAAACAGAGGGGGAGGAGCCTGACCATGGCAGCTGAGGAGGGCTCGATGTAGGAGCTCTCGGACAGGCTCCGCTGTCTGACCTGCCCAGGGGCCCTTGTGATGCAGGAGACCAGAGAGGTGGGACCTACCTCTGCTTGAGAGGTCTCGGCGGTTCTGTGGCGGCCCTCTGGAGCGGAGGGGGTGAGAGACGAAATCTGGCTTGTCTGGTGCTCGGCGGAGTTAGTGTATCAGGTTGCCAGGAGACGGGGAGGCGCGGCATGACCACATGGTCGGCCGAGGAGGAGCGCTGGGAAGCGAGAAAGCCGGCTGGCGTCCTGTGGAGAGAGGGAGGTGCCGGTCTGCTAGTCGGTCCATTCCCCGGAAAGCTGCCTGGCCTGTACTCAGGGACAAGGAGAAATATGATGTCCTAATCCAGGGATAATAACCAGAGGATACCCTGAGGAATCCCCCAGGAGCTATGATGAGCTGTTGAAAGGACTGCTATATGGGGGCTGGAGCTGTCTCGCAAGAAGAGAAGTGTGAGGAGGGTGAGTGAGACGAGCTGAGGCTTGATATGTGGCAAACAGTATACAGTGCTGTTTGGGAAAACAGAGGAGGACGGGGAAAAAAGGGGATTCCCAGGGAATACCAAGGAGTGGAAAGGAGAAGAGGATTAATGAAAGGAAAGTTAAAGGACAAATAGTCTGACAAGGTTGAGTGTATATATATTTAATCCTCATTTGCTCCGAGTCTATAAAGGAGAATAAGATCTACAGAAGATATGAAAAACAAAAGCGCTAAAGGAAGTGGGCTTAAAGGGTCCCAAACTGGCACAATTAAAAAATATACGTCCCAAGGAAATGTGACTCCAGAAAGGTCCCAAGGCATAAATGGAAAAGGGGAAGTAGATCTTAGTCTGGAAAATAGCCCTAGACTATCACTGGGCCTGAATACTAGCAATCAACAAATATCAGTAAATGTAGAGACCGATAAAGAACTACAAGTACCGAATAAAAAAGAGATGGCAGAAATGTTCAAAGACTTAGAGAAAACAATAAAGCAAGAAATGGTTAATATCCAAAATGATCTTGGGCAGTTGTTAATGAGAGTGGAAGAAACGGAGGAGAAAGTTAAAAATCAGGCCCAAGACATTTCCGAATTAGAAAAGAAGATAGCTAACATGGGGAAAACTCAGACAAAATTGCTTTATAAGGTGGAGGTACAAGAAAATAAAGACAGGAGGAGAAATATCAGGATGCAAGGGGTCCCAGAGAATCCAAACGGAGAAATATTGCAAGAGGTAGTATGTAAAATCCTAAATTCCATAATGGAGAGATCTGATATGGAAGGAACTAAATTAGAAGGAATTTTTAGAACAGGAAAACTCCAACAAAGTACTGGGAAGGAAATGCCAAGAGATATAATTGTTAAATTTCATAAGTTTTGGGATAAAGAAGAAATTTGGAGGAAGATTAAGGGAAGAACAACAATTAAGTGTGGAGAAATGGGCATTCAGATATTTGCAGATTTAACACCAGGGAAATTATGGAGGAGGAGATCCTTAAAACCCCTGCTAGAGCAGATGAGAAAGCAGAACGTGCATTATACATGGGGGATCCCGGAGTGCCTAATAGGATTGTAAAATGGAGTTACAGCGTATCTGAGATTCCCAGAGGACAAGAGAAACTTCTGTGATAGACTCGAATTGCAAAGAGTGGAAATAGTTGGATGGGAAGAAGAAGATAGAGAAATTAGAGTTATAAGAAAAGAGGACTGGCAGACTGTTCGGGAGGGAAGGTAGTGGGGAAGAGGGAGGAAGGGGGAGAAGGGGAGTTTTTTTTTCTCTTTCTCTCTCTCCATTCAGCTGTCCTAATCTTCCTTGCGATATCCCCGCTAGAATACTGGTCTGAGAAACCGGTGGAAATTTATTGAGTCAAATAGATAGCATGGGGGTCACTGGGGAGGTTGGATAGAGGGTGAGCCGTCCATGGGCAGAGTTTCTCCCCAGGGATTAAATCTAAGGTGGGATTTCCCACAAATGATTAGTAGGCATATTGGAAGCCATAAAAGAGGGAGGGTAGAGGGGGATGGGGAGGGAGGGGAGGAGGAGGTGGTTGGGCAAGGTAGAAGCCTAGGAGGGGGGAGGGGTAGTAAAGTCACCACTCTGCATGGAGGGAAGAGCTATAAAAGTAAAAGAAAAGAGGAGAGGGGAGGGAGAAGGAAAAAACAGGAGAAAGATGGAAGAAATTCAATTTATAACTTATAATGTAAATGGGTTAAATTGTCTTGGGAAAAGATTTAGATTATTCAAGGAGTTACAGCATAGAGCGCCAGCTGTGGTATTCTTGCAGGAGACACATTTGGAGATAGAATCAAAAGTCAGGCTGAAATCTAGGTATTACCCAACATGGTACTATGCAGATTCCCCAATTAAGAGAGCAAAGGGAATAGCAATAGGGTTTGCGAAGAATATAAGGTTTGAGTTGGAGGGGAGAGAAACAGACCCTGAGGGAAGATTTTTGTTTTTAAGGGGTAAACTGCAAGAGATCGAGTGTACCGTAGCTATTATTTACTGTCCAAATAAGAAACCAGAGATATTTTTGAAAGGTATTTTAAAAAAGCTGATGGATTTTAAAAAAGGTTATCTGATAGTGGCTAGAGATCTTAATGTTTGTATGGACCCACAGATGGATACATCTTCTAGTGTGCAGAGAGAAGGGGGTAGGTCTCTGAGACAATTGAAGAAAACAATACAGGAATGCCAATTGGTAGATACCTGGAGAATTAAGCACTTGAAAGATAGAGATTATACTTTCTTCTCAAATGCACACAAGATGTATTCGAGATTGGATTATATATTAATAGAACACTGACTTATTGAATCTGTGGTTAAAGTAAATATAGAAGTTGGGTTGATTTCGGATCATGCTTCTGTCATAATGAAATTAGGATGGGGTAGATGGAAGATGGGAGGTCTGACGTGGAAGTTAAATGAAGCACTGAATGATGAGATTCTTTGAGGAGAATGATAGAGGAGAAGTGTCGGTTGCTACAGTATGGGAGGCACATAAGGCTTACATAAGAGGTATACTCACTGTGATTGGGGTTAGGAAGAAAAAAGAAAGGAGAGAGAAAATGCATGGACTTTTAAAGGAACTATTTGAGCTTGAACAGATGCATAAGAATAGAATAACAAAAGAGATAAATCAGAAAATTAAAAAAAAGAAAGAAGAATTAGAGTTATTGATGGAAGAGGAAAAAAGAAGAGTTTTTAATAAAGTCCTAAATGAGAGGTATAAATGGGGAGAGAAACCAGGAAAGTACCTAATGAGAGATCTGAGGAAAAAGAAGAATAGGAATTATATTGCAAAATAAAAAACCCCAAAGGAGAATTGGTGTATTCAACTAAAGATATTGTTAAGGTGTTTAGAGAATATTATAGTAAGCTGTATAATATCACCCCACATGACACTATAAATAAGTTGGGAGAGTCAAAAAGAGAGAAAAGAAAGACATATCTAAAAAACACAGGTTTGCCAAAACTTAATGAAGTACATATTAAGTTTCTAGACTCAGAGATTACACAGGAAGAAATAAAAATAGCATTAAAAAGCTCTAAGTCTCGGAAAAGCCCAGGACCAGATGGCTACACGGTAAGATATTATAAAAAATATAATGAATTGTTGATACCCAAACTGAAGATATATATGAATGCTTTGGGGGGAGAGATGGAGATGAGGTGGGAATCCCTACAGGCTCATGTGGTATTGATTCATAAAGAAGGAAAGGATGAATCCCAGTGTGCAAGTTATAGACCTAACTCACTGTTGAATACGGATACCAAGTTATATGCAAAGGTTTTGACAAACAGGTTGAAGGATTTGATGCCTGACTGGATCCATGGAGATCAGGTGGGCTTTGTTCCAGGAAGAGAGGTCAGGGATAACGGGTTGAGATCCCTGTTGCTCATCCAGAATAGTAGAAAAGGGAAAAACCCGGTAGTGGTGCTGTCGATTGATGTTGAAAAAGCATTTGACAGAGATAGCTGGGGCTTCATGATGGATACTTTAGAAGTCCTGGGGATAGGTGTCAGGATGAGAGAGTGAATAAGAAAGTTGTCCAGTGGGCCTTCCGCAGTAATCATGGTAAATGGTGAGAGGTCTGATCCTTTAGGGATGTCAAATGGTACAAGACAGGGGTGCCCGTTATCTCCATTATTGTATGTCTTGTCCTTGGAGTCTCTATTGTCTACAATTAGGATGAATGTGGACATTAAGGGTATTCAGATAGGTGATAGAGAACATAAGGTGGCTGCATTTGCGGATGATCTCTTGTTCTATGTGGGGAATCCCAGGATAACACTCCCAAATTTAATGAAGAGCTTGAGGGAATATGGGGAACTATCAAACTTGAAAATCAATATAACTAAGACTAAGTTTCTGAATATTAATCTCTCAAATAGTGAAAGAGAAAACTTACAAAGAGAATTTCCCATTAAATGGAAGAAAGGAGAGTTAAAGTATTTAGGAATAAAACTTACGACCTCATATCAGAATTTATATAAATTAAATTATATTGCATTACTAAATGAGATAAGGCTAGAATTAAGGAAAATGGGAGGAGGAATCCTGACTTGGTTAGGACGCATAAACTTGATAAAAATGATAATTATACCTAAAATCCTATACAAATTTCAAATGGTCCCCATCAAGCTCTCTGAGGTTTATTTTAACATAATTAAAAAAATGATAACAAGAATAAAAAACCTAGAATATCTTATGAATTTTTAAGTAGAACTAAAGAACAGGGGGGCTTGGGAGTGCCAGATTTTAAAAGATACTATGAAGCAGTAATTCTGTCAAGAATATTTGATTGGACACACAACCCAGGTGGGAAAAGTTGGGTCAAAATTGAAAATACACTGAGTGGAAGGATATTGAGGGAAGTTGTATGGGTTCCAGCACAATATAGAGAATTAAAATGATAACACTAGTTTGTACACTTTGAATGTTTTGAGAGTTTGGGATGTAATGCACAAACAAATGGGATGGGAGTTTAATTCACAAATAATGCCATTGAGGAACACAACATTTTTTCCCCCAGGGCGGGAGAAGATTGTGGGAAAATGGATTAAGAAGGAAAATGCCCAGTTGAGAGACATAATGGTGGAGGGGGAATTGAAATCACTTAAGGATTTGGAAAAGGAGGGTGGAGAAGTTTTCATTAAGATAGATGAATGGAGATATCACCAATTGAAACACTTTGTTAGGAATCTCCCAAAACCCCTAAGATCTAAAAAAGAGTGTAATCTGTTTGAGAGACTGCTTGAATCAAGGGGAGATGGGAGACACGGAACAGCAAAGATATATAAGATTCTCACTGATTTAGACACAAATACAAAGCCAAAGTATATAGTTAATTGGGAAAGAGATTTGGGAGTGGAGATTGATGAGGATAAACAGAGGAAAATATTTAGATTAATTCACGAGAATATATCCATGAGAGAGGTGGAAATGAATTATAAGTGCTTGACAAGGTGGCATATTACACCAGAAGTGGAAAATAAGATGAGTGGTGAGAAGTCACGGTGGTGTTGGAGAGGATGTGGAGAGAGTGGCACGGTATATCATGTATGGTGGGTGTGCCCAAAAATTCAAGTATTCTGGAAGGAGATAGTGAATTTAATTAGAAGGATAACTGAAATTGATGTTGGTTTGGATCCAGAGACTTGTCTCTTTCATTGTACAGAGTATTCTGTGAACAAATATAAGTAGACGGGTATTTGGTATTATCTAAATGCAGCAAAAGGGTTAATACCCAAGTTCTGGTGGAAAGTAGAGGTGCCGAGGGAGGAGGACTGGATGGAGAGAGTTGACCAGATCTGTAGGATGGAAAAAATCATTTATATGCAAGAAGATAGGATGGGACCATATTACCTGAGATGGGGCAAGTGGGAGGAGTTTAAGTTAAAGTTGAAACAGAAGTGGACAGAGTGTATAGCAAGAATCTCTCTCTTATTTCTAACTGGAAGTGGCGAAAGTATTGTAGGGTAGGTGATGGGGAAGGGGGAGAGGGAGGTGGGGAGGGAGTGGGAAAAGGAGATTAGAAAGGAATAAAAGTTATTTGTTGGTTTTATGTGATTATAAGTGCAATATGTATTTATCTGAAAAATGTTATAAATATCTAAATAATAAAAAAAAAAAAAAAATGAGACAGCAACTGCTTTAATAATAACAGTTAACTTAATCCCTGTACATATTCCGGTATGTTCCTTCCAATTATTAACTAGTTTTATAATTGATGTGTTCTTATTAACCTCCCCTGTCGGTATTCCCAAGTGTAGTTCGGGGTTAAGTTTCAGTACCAGAAGCGGTAACCCCAAGCTACACTGCAGCGTTGCTCTGAGATCCCAGGAACACTTACATTGTCCCGCGGTCCTGCGCTGTCCTCCCGCTGCATCCCAAGCCATGTCCTCCGGCCGATGCCGGCATGCGTCTTCCTGGTTCCGTTCCCTGCGAGCGTCAGGACATACGGGGGATGAAACCAGCGGGAGATTCAAAAATGTCAAAATTTTACATACACATAATACACTAAAATCTGCTAGCATTACATTACTGTATCAAACCATTTCACATACATTTTGTCCCTAGTGCTTTGTCCAGTGCCCTGCCTGCATTTTTACCTTTCTTTCTGCCTGGAAACTGAGAAACGCCCATGGCATCCAAAAATCGTCCCTTTAGGTCAAAAGCGGTTTTAGAGCAGCTAGAGAACAGTGATAGTAAATTAAAACCACTTGCAGAATTGAGTGATAATGATTTGTGGGGAAATTCATCATCAGACACTGAAAACGATTCTGCGACTGAGCTCAGTGATGTGCGAACTTGGCACTCTATTTCAAATTTCAGTGTTTTTGGTTTGATTACATTATTGAATAAAATGTATTATTATTATTTTATTTTTTTTTATGAGTATTTATTACATTATAATTTGTGATTTCGTGTTTCAAATTTTATCATACCCAGGATGTTTACTAGACTCTTGTTCGGACAGATTTCAGTGATTTATTCCTAAGAATTACAGGCATACAATAAAAAATAACATATTTCCATTAATAATATATGAAAATAATGTACCGCTTTGAGCACAGAAATACTGACATAATCATACCGCTAAGAGGTTAAAGCAGTGATAAAGTCTGCTTTTTGATTTACAGTGGGGCAAAAAAGTATTTAGTCAGCCACCAATTGTGCAAGTTCTCCCACTTAAAAAGATGAGAGAGGCCTGTAATTGGCATCATAGGTAGACCTCAATTATGAGAGACAAAATGAGAAAAAAAATCCAGACAGACAATCACATTGGCTGATTTGGAAAGAATTTATTTGCAAATTATGGTGGAAAATAAGTATTTTGGTCAATATCAAAAGTTCATCTCAATGCTTTGTTATATATCCTTTGTTGGCAATGACAGAGGTCAAACGTTTCCTGTAAGTCTTCACAAGGTTGGCACACACTGTTGCTAGTATGTTGGCCCATTCCTCCATGCAGATCTCCTCTACAGCAGTGATGTTTTGGGGCTGTCGCTGGGCAACACGGACTTTCAACTCCCTCCAAAGGTTTTCTATGGGGTTGAGATCTGGAGACTGGCTAGGCCACTCTAGGACCTTGAAATGCTTCTTACGAAGCCACTCCTTCATTGCTCGGGCGGTATGTTTGGGATCATTGTCATGTTGGAAGACCCAGCCACGTTTCATCTTCAATGCCCTTGCTGATGGAAGGAGGTTTGCACTCAAAATACATGGCCCCATTCATTCTGTCCTGTACATGGATCAGTCGTCCTGGTCCCTTTGCGGAGAAACAGCCCCAAAGCATGATGTTGCCACCCCCATGCTTCACAGTAGTTCTTTGGATGCAACTCAGCATTCTCTCTCCTCCAAACACGACGAGTTGTGTTTCTACCAAACAGTTCTATTTTGGTTTCATCTGACCATATGACATTCTCCCAATCCTCTTCTGGATCATCCAAATGCTCTCTAGTAAACTTCAGACGGGCCTGGACATGTACTGGCTTAACCACTTGCCGCCCTGCCACTGTAGAAATACGTTGGTAGGGCGGCACTGGCAGGCAAAACCAAGTTTTAAAACGCGTGTTTTGTAAACAGATAGGGGGCGTGCGCGAGACGCGCCGCCTCCCTATCTGTCCCGCCGATCACCGCCACGGATGTCAGTCGCTGGGTCACAGCCGGTCTTTACCGGCTGTTTCCCGGCGATCGGCGGCAAACAGTGACAGACAGCACAGCTGCAGTAGCTGTGCTGTCTGTCACTTCCCTGACAGCTCGAGGACGAGCTGATCGAGAAAGAAGAGTTTTTCTCTCTCGATCAGCCTTGTCCCGTCCAGCATACACCCCCGCCCCCTAGTAAAACACTCCCCCTCACTCAGATAACCCTTCCCTGCAAAATAAAGTTAACCCCTTCCTCCCCAGTGCCTAATGGGTCTTCCAACATGACAATGTACAGTGTCAGTGTTTTTTTTTTTGCACTGATCACTGTATTAGTGTTTTTGGGGATGTCAGTGACCCCAAGTCAGTACCCCCCAATGTCAGAATGTCCGCCGCAGTCCCGCAGTCCCGCCATAAGTCGCTGGTCGCTGCCATAAGTCACTGATGCCGCCATAATTCGCTGATCATCGCCATTATTAGTATAAAAAAAAAACTAAAAATCCCAGTATCTTTCCCGCCATTTGTAAACGCTATAACTTTCACGTAAACCAATTAATTTACACGTATTGGGTTTTTTTTTTTAGCAAAGACATGTCGCAGAATGCATTTTGGCAGAAATTTATGACTAAATTTGATTTTTGCATTTTTTTTACTGGACATGTTTTATAGCAAAAAGTTCAAAATATTGTTTTTTTTTCCTCAAAATTGTCAGCCTTTTTTTTTATAGCGCAAAAAATAAAAACTGCACAGGCAATCAAATACCACCAAAAGAAAGCTCTATTTGTGTGAAAAAAGTACGTAAATTTTGTTTGGGTGCAGCATTGCATGACCGCGCAATTATCAGTTGAATTAGTGCAGTGCCGAGTAGCAAAAAGAGGTCTGGTCATTAAGGGGGGTAAATCCTCTGGAGGTCAAGTGGTTAAGCAGGGGGACACGTCTGGCACTGCAGGACCTGAGTCCCTGGTGGCGTAGTGTGTTACTGATGGTAGCCTTTGTTACGTTGGTCCCAGCTCTCTGCAGGTCATTCACTAGGTCCTCCCGTGTGGTCCTGGGATTTTTGCTCAACGTTCTTGTGATCATTTTGACCCCACGGGGAGCCCCAGATCGAGGGAGATTATCAGTGGTCTTGTATGTCTTCCATTTTCTAATTATTGCTCCCACAGTTGATTTGTTCACACCAAGCTGCTTGCCTATTGCACATTCAGTCTTCCTAGCCTGGTGAAGGTCTACAATTTTGTTTTTGGTGTCCTTCGACAGCTCTTTGGTCTTCACCATAGTGGAGTTTGGAGTGTGACTGTTTGAGGTTGTGGACAGGTGTTTTTTATACTGATAACAAGTTCAAACAGGTGCCATTGGTACAGGTAATGTGTGCAGGACAGAGGAGCCTCTTAAAGAAGAAGGTACAGGTCTGTGAGAGCCAGAAATCTTGCTTGTTTGTAGGTGACCAAATACTTATTTTCCACCATAATTTGCAAATAAATTCTTTCCAAATCAGCCAATGTGATTGTCTGGATTTTTTTTCTAATTTTGTCTCTCATAGTTGAGGTCTACCTATGATGCCAATTACAGGCCTCTCTCATCTTTTTAAGTAGGAGAACTTGCACAATTGGTGGCTGACTAAATACTTTTTTGCCCCACTGTATACCTACAGGTAAGGCTATATTAAGGCTTACCTGTAGGTACAACAAACAACTCCTAAATGTGCATTGTTTAAGAGATATTTTACTTTAGTAGCAGCTGGTGATATAAACAGCGCATGTGCACTGCGCTCTCAATTTGACAGTGCTGTCCATTCAGATCTCTGTGCTGAGGAAGTGACTCATGCACATGGGCAGGATTGAAGTTACCATAGCTTGGCCATTCAAACCCACGAACCTGGAAGATAGACTTGATGAAGAAGGAAAGCCCTGGCAGCGGTGACAGTGCTCCGCTGGAGGGCTTCATTTTAAGGTAAGTCTGTCATTATTTGCTTGTATGCGGTGAATACTAGCACATTATAACTTTATCCTGCAGGGATGCCCAATTTTTTTTTTTTTTTTGCAGATTACTACCAATTTAATTTTTTTTACTATTCTTGTGCCTATGTGCTATGTAATTTTATTATGCTTTTTTGAATTTTCAATTATGTAATTATTGGTATATTTTTATGTGATAGAACATTACTTTTATTTCTTTTATATTCAAAATATTTGTTTTGTGCTGGTTTTATTTATTTTACACAGTATTTTTAACTGACAGTAAATGTGTTTGCATTTTCAGTATGGCACCTTCTATATTAGCATTAGTTTTTTGCCCAATAGTCACTACAGTAGATGGTGGCTAGACACAATTCATGGTTACCTGCTACCTGACTCTTTCTGGTCACAATGGTGTTTGCACCGTAGCAACCTCATGTGGCTGGAATGAAAGTTCAATTCTGCCTTTAGAGTTTACTGTGATATATATGGTGCGTGATTACCATTCGATCCCTGAGCCCCTGATGACATCATTTGTGATGAAACAGGTAGGGCTGAGCCAAGACGTGTGACATCATCGCTCATATTGGTTATTTCTTACAAATTATCTGTGTAATGTCTAGGATAGTGTGGCAGTGCCGCATCCAATAAATTATGAGTATATGACTTATCTCTAATAAAATGGCTTATGTTTACCTACTACGCTATGGAGCTGATTTTTTCTGTTTACTATATTTCCAGCATGCGGGTTATTCCGGTGGAAGCTTTTAACCTGTGGCTGAATTGGCATTAGCGGACTATATGTGCTTAGACCATTTATATCTTGATGGTCATTGTAAACTCTGATAAGCAGTTTGGCTTTCCCTTTGAAGCAGTTGGAGATTTTTCTAGGCATGGCACATTTTTCACCCTGTTGGTTCATGCAGTGGCACTCTTTGCAGTGAAATATACGTTTGATTCACTTCACGTTAGTGTGAATTTATTTTAGTTTTTTTTTTATCAAGTGGCAGGGCAGCCATCAGAAAATTTGGGACCCCCTACACAGCTTTAGGCCTGGGCCTGACCACCAACATTCTCCAGAGCCCACTCACTGGCCGTCACAAAGAATCCACCCACTGGCCATCCATGGAGTACTTCAGTGCACCCACTTTTATTTTAGCACTCTTACAACATAATATATGAAAATGAAAAGCGTATTCCAAGTCATCAATGCTTTAAAAATGTAACAGTAAGGAATTTTATTTTGGCCAAACAGCAGCAAAGAGACATCTCCATATATTCAACAGAGACATCCCAATCCAGTAAAGACACATCCCCATATATTCAGCAAAGAGACAGCTCAATCCAGCAAAGAGACATCCCCATATATTCAGCAAAGAGACATCCCCATATAGCAAAGTAACATACTAATCCATCAAACAGACAGCCCCATATAGCAAAGAGGCATCCCGATCCAGTAAAGAGATAGCCCCATATAGCAAAGAGACATTCCAATTCAGCAAACAGGCAGCCCCATATAGCAGAAAGACATCCCGATCCAGCAAAGAGAAAGCCCCATATAGTAAAGAGACAGTCCCATATAGCAAAGAGACATCCCAATTCAAGAAAGAGACAGCCCAATCCAGCAAAGACACACTACAATTCAGCAAAGAGACATCCTCATCCAGCAACATACCATTCTCTGAGAGAGAGGAGCGGGTCATCCCAGGCCACCTCACAGCAGGACTAAACAGACTTCACTGCATAATGTGCTTCCCAACATTCCAGTCCTCTCAGACCCCACACCATGCACTGCCACTACAGAGAGGGACTGTGTGGCTGTGACACTGGATCGGTGTAGGGTTCAGTGCACACACCTTCCACCCAGTGTGTGATGGCTCTCTCTACCCATGCAGCAGTCACAGTGTGCTGGCCGATGTTAAGGAGAGATCCTGCCATTGTTCCTTCAGTGTGGCTGTTTTCCACCGGCCGGCCAGGGTGGTGTGTGTCCCATGCAGGCAGCGCTTCCTGTGTGTCACTGAAGCTGCTTCTCCCACCTTCTGTCTACACCACCAAGTATGCTGGCACCGGCCCTGCTGTAGGCATGTCTGTAGCGGCCAAACCAGTCAGCCCCTGCTGAGCACCCTACATGTGTAGGGGCTGTCACAACCCCTGATGGCGGCCCTGTCAAGTGGTGTTTAATACATACTATACTATGTGTATTTTTTTTGTTTGCAATTATCCTTTTACTAGTTGGATTCCTACTGAGATATAGTGGAACCTTGTTATGGATGTTCAAGCAGACCAGCCTACTGTGTGCTTTTAGACCGCTCGTAAATTGAAAGTCATAACTTTATGGTAAGCAGTGTGGCTTGCCAACTTGGCAGATTTTATAGATTCCTTCCAATATCTAAGGACTTATTAGATTGCACGTGTGTGTTGGACTTTATCTACTTATTTGTTTGGTTCAACATCATTTGCATATATATTATTATTTATTTACATTATATTTTTGCATATAGATTCATTGCACTTCTTTCGGGTTTCTAACATTTTTAGTAGAGATGAGCGAATCGAAGTATCCGAAGTGGAATTCGAGTCGAATATCGGAAAAATTTCGATTCGTGCCGAATCCGAAAAACAGCCTAATTCGGACGCGCGAATCGAAATTTTTCCGAAAATGGCGGCTGACATGTGCGGCGACGGAGCGGGGATGTCGGGGAAGGCGCGCAGACAAGGCGCGCTGCCCCATAATGCATTCCTCAACGACATGTGATCGCATCAGCCAATCAGCAGCCAGCCAGCCAGCACTGTGTAATGGTCGAGGTATATATAGCGGCCATTTTGGAAATCTTCATTTGCCTGCAGTCATTGAACAGAGGCAGACCGCTCTGTACTAGGGACAGGGACAGAGTTAGGGCCACAGAAACGAGAATTGGGGACAGAGAGAAGTTACTTAGGGACAGAGAACCATTACTCAGGGACACAGACTTGTTAATGAGGGCCACAGAATCGTTATTTAGGGACAAAGAAACGCTAGTTAGGGCCACAGAATTCATACTCAGGGACAGACAGAATTGTTACTCAGTGCCAGAGAATTGTTACTTAGGGCCACAGAAACGTTATTAGGGCCACAGAATTTTTACTCAGGGACAGACAGAATTGTTACTGAGTGCCAGAGAATTGTTACTCAGGGACAGACAGAATTGTTACTGAGTGCCAGAGAATTCTTAGGGCCACAGAATTCATTCTCAGGGACAGACAGAATTGTTACTCAGGGACAGACAGAATTGTTACTGAGTGCCAGAGAATTGTTACTCAGGGACAGACAGAATTGTTACTGAGTGCCAGAGAATTGTTACTCAGGGACAGACAGAATTGTTACTGAGTGCCAGAGAATTGTTACTCAGGGACAGACAGAATTGTTACTGAGTGCCAGAGAATTGTTACTCTCACAGACACAAAATTGTTACTTGCACAGACACAGAATTGTTACTTGCACAGACACACAATTGTTACTCAGGGCCACAGAATTCATACTCAGGGACAGACAGAATTGTTACTGAGTGCCAGAGAATTGTTACTCAGGGACAGACAGAATTGTTACTGAGTGCCAGAGAATTCTTACTCAGGGCCACAGAATTCATTCTCAGGGACAGACAGAATTGTTACTCAGGGACAGACAGAATTGTTACTGAGTGCCAGAGAATTGTTACTCAGGGACAGACAGAATTGTTACTGAGTGCCAGAGAATTGTTACTCAGGGACAGACAGAATTGTTACTGAGTGCCAGAGAATTGTTACTCAGGGACAGACAGAATTGTTACTGAGTGCCAGAGAATTGTTACTCTCACAGACACAAAATTGTTACTTGCACAGACACAGAATTGTTACTTGCACAGACACACAATTGTTACTCAGGGCCACAGAATTCATACTCAGGGACAGACAGAATTGTTACTGAGTGCCAGAGAATTCTTACTCAGGGCCACAGAATTCATACTCAGGGACAGACAGAATTGTTACTCAGGGACAGACAGAATTGTTACTGAGTGCCAGAGAATTGTTACTCAGGGACAGACAGAATTGTTACTGAGTGCCAGAGAATTGTTACTCTCACAGACACAAAATTGTTACTTGCACAGACACAGAATTGTTACTTGCACAGACACACAATTGTTACTCAGGGCCACAGAATTCATACTCAGGGACAGACAGAATTGTTACTGAGTGCCAGAGAATTGTTACTCAGGGACAGACAGAATTGTTACTGAGTGCCAGAGAATTCTTACTCAGGGCCACAGAATTCATTCTCAGGGACAGACAGAATTGTTACTCAGGGACAGACAGAATTGTTACTGAGTGCCAGAGAATTGTTACTCAGGGACAGACAGAATTGTTACTGAGTGCCAGAGAATTGTTACTCAGGGACAGACAGAATTGTTACTGAGTGCCAGAGAATTGTTACTCAGGGACAGACAGAATTGTTACTGAGTGCCAGAGAATTGTTACTCTCACAGACACAAAATTGTTACTTGCACAGACACAGAATTGTTACTTGCACAGACACACAATTGTTACTCAGGGCCACAGAATTCATACTCAGGGACAGACAGAATTGTTACTGAGTGCCAGAGAATTCTTACTCAGGGCCACAGAATTCATACTCAGGGACAGACAGAATTGTTACTCAGGGACAGACAGAATTGTTACTGAGTGCCAGAGAATTGTTACTCAGGGACAGACAGAATTGTTACTGAGTGCCAGAGAATTGTTACTCTCACAGACACAAAATTGTTACTTGCACAGACACAGAATTGTTACTTGCACAGACACACAATTGTTACTCAGGGCCACAGAATTCATACTCAGGGACAGACAGAATTGTTACTGAGTGCCAGAGAATTGTTACTCAGGGACAGACAGAATTGTTACTGAGTGCCAGAGAATTCTTACTCAGGGCCACAGAATTCATTCTCAGGGACAGACAGAATTGTTACTCAGGGACAGACAGAATTGTTACTGAGTGCCAGAGAATTGTTACTCAGGGACAGACAGAATTGTTACTGAGTGCCAGAGAATTGTTACTCAGGGACAGACAGAATTGTTACTGAGTGCCAGAGAATTGTTACTCAGGGACAGACAGAATTGTTACTGAGTGCCAGAGAATTGTTACTCTCACAGACACAAAATTGTTACTTGCACAGACACAGAATTGTTACTTGCACAGACACACAATTGTTACTCAGGGCCACAGAATTCATACTCAGGGACAGACAGAATTGTTACTGAGTGCCAGAGAATTCTTACTCAGGGCCACAGAATTCATACTCAGGGACAGACAGAATTGTTACTCAGGGACAGACAGAATTGTTACTGAGTGCCAGAGAATTGTTACTCAGGGACAGACAGAATTGTTACTGAGTGCCAGAGAATTCTTACTCAGGGACAGACAGAATTGTTACTGAGTGCCAGAGAATTGTTACTCTCACAGACACAAAATTGTTACTTGCACAGACACAGAATTGTTACTCGCACAGAGACAGAATTGTTACTCGCACAGAGACAGAATTGTTACTCAGGGCCACAGAATTCATACTCAGGGACAGATAGAATTGTTACTGAGTGCCAGAGAATTGTTACTCAGGGACAGACAGAATTGTTACTGAGTGCCAGAGAATTGTTACTCTCACAGACACAAAATTGTTACTTGCACAGACACAGAATTGTTACTTGCACAGACACACAATTGTTACTCAGGGCCACAGAATTCATACTCAGGGACAGACAGAATTGTTACTGAGTGCCAGAGAATTCTTACTCAGGGCCACAGAATTCATACTCAGGGACAGACAGAATTGTTACTCAGGGACAGACAGAATTGTTACTGAGTGCCAGAGAATTGTTACTCAGGGACAGACAGAATTGTTACTGAGTGCCAGAGAATTGTTACTCTCACAGACACAAAATTGTTACTTGCACAGACACAGAATTGTTACTTGCACAGACACACAATTGTTACTCAGGGCCACAGAATTCATACTCAGGGACAGACAGAATTGTTACTGAGTGCCAGAGAATTGTTACTCAGGGACAGACAGAATTGTTACTGAGTGCCAGAGAATTGTTACTCTCACAGACACAAAATTGTTACTTGCACAGACACAGAATTGTTACTCGCACAGAGACAGAATTGTTACTCAGGGCCACAGAATTCATACTCAGGGACAGACAGAATTGTTACTGAGTGCCAGAGAATTGTTACTCAGGGAAGACAGAATTGTTACTGAGTGCCAGAGAATTGTTACTCAGGGACAGACAGAATTGTTACTGAGTGCCAGAGAATTGTTACTCTCACAGACACAAAATTGTTACTTGCACAGACACAGAATTGTTACTCGCACAGAGACAGAATTGTTACTCAGGGCCACAGAATTCATACTCAGGGACAGACAGAATTGTTACTGAGTGCCAGAGAATTGTTACTCAGGGACAGACAGAATTGTTACTGAGTGCCAGAGAATTGTTACTCTCACAGACACAAAATTGTTACTTGCACAGACACAGAATTGTTACTTGCACAGACACACAATTGTTACTGAGTGCCAGAGAATTGTTACTCAGGGACAGACAGAATTGTTACTGAGTGCCAGAGAATTGTTACTCAGGGACAGACAGAATTGTTACTGAGTGCCAGAGAATTGTTACTCAGGGACAGACAGAATTGTTACTGAGTGCCAGAGAATTGTTACTCGCACAGACACAAAATTGTTACTTGCACAGACACAAAATTGTTACTTGCACAGACACAGAATTGTTACTCGCGCAGACACAGAATTGTTACTCAGGGCCACAGAATTCATACTCAGGGACAGACAGAATTGTTACTGAGTGCCAGAGAATTGTTACTCAGGGACAGACAGAATTGTTACTGAGTGCCAGAGAATTGTTACTCAGGGACAGACAGAATTGTTACTGAGTGCCAGAGAATTGTTACTCAGGGACAGACAGAATTGTTACTGAGTGCCAGAGAATTGTTACTCGCACAGACACAAAATTGTTACTTGCACAGACACAGAATTGTTACTCGCACAGACACAGAATTGTTACTCGCACAGACACAGAATTGTTACTCAGGGCCACAGAATTCATACTCAGGGACAGACAGAATTGTTACTGAGTGCCAGAGAATTGTTACTCAGGGACACCTAATCGTTGAATTAAATAGTATGTCAGACAACATGCAGAGGAGTGGCAGAGGAGGCAATGTTTTAGGAGCGAGCAGACGTGGCAGCAGAGGAAGGGGTCGAGGCAGCAGTATTCGCAGCCAGAGGCCAGTGCTCCCGGTGTCATCCAGCGGTCGTGTCTCCACCGACAACCCTGCCGTCATTGATTGGTTGGCTCGGTCGTCTTCCTCTTCCCAGGTCACCTCTGACACCTACAGCCAACGGTCGGTGGGTACGTCAGACACAACCGTTAGTTGGCATGGCCCGGGACCAAGCCCACTGAAATCACGTGTCCTCTACCTGCCCCTGTCCTTTGCTGTTCCCTCACCAAGCGAAGTATCGCATGCTGTGGGCTCAGCCCCACTGTACAGTGAGGAAGAGCTAACAGAGGGCGGTCAGGAACGGGGGGAGACATCGGCCTTTTCAGCAGCCAAGCGAACAAGTACTGGCGAGGAGAGTGGCTCGGTAGCCGGTCTAGAGACAGGTCTGTCTCCTGACCCAGACGCAGCCGAGGGGGCTAGTAGTGAGGCGGAGACCCTACTTGATGATGAGGAGGTTGATCGCACTTGGCACTTGACTCACATAGCTGCTGCCAGGCCCCTAATCTGCCATAGGCCCCTATATACCGCCTCCTCATGCTGCTGCCAAGTCCAGAGTCTGTCATGGTCCCTGTACGGCCTCCCATTGCTGCTGTCTCCATCGCCACACTCTGCTGCCATGTGCCACTTTCAGGTCTCTTCACACTGCTGGTGTGTTAAATTTTTTGACATAGGGTGCAGGCAGATTACGGGCCTCACATAGCTGCTGCCAGGCCCCTAATCTGCCATGGGCCCCTATATACCGCCTCCTCATGCTGCTGCCAAGTCCAGAGTCTGTCATGGTCCCTGTACGGCCTCCCATTGCTGCTGTCTCCATCGCCACACTCTGCTGCCATGTGCCACTTTCAGGTCTCTTCACACTGCTGGTGTGTTAAATTTTTTGACATAGGGTGCTGCAAGATAACGGGCCTCACATAGCTGCTGCCAGGCCCCTAATCAGCCATGGGCCCCTATACCGCCTCCTCCTGCTGCTGCCAGGTCCAGAGTCTCTCATGCCATGTGCCACTTTCAGGTCTCTTCACACTGCTGGTGTGTTAAATTTTTTGACATAGGGTGCAGGCAGATTACGGGCCTCACATAGCTGCTGCCAGGCCCCTAATCTGCCATGGGCCCCTATATACCACCTCCTCCTGCTGCTGCCAGGTCCAGAGTCTCTCATGGGTCCCTGTACGGCCTCCCATTGCTGCTGTCTCCATCGCCACACTCTGCTGCCATGTGCCACTTTCAGGTCTCTTCACACTGCTGGTGTGTTAAATTTTTTGACATAGGGTGCTGCAAGATAACGGGCCTCACATAGCTGCTGCCAGGCCCCTAATCAGCCATGGGCCCCTATACCGCCTCCTCCTGCTGCTGCCAGGTCCAGAGTCTCTCATGCCATGTGCCACTTTCAGGTCTCTTCACACTGCTGGTGTGTTTAATTTTTTGACATAGGGTGCAGGCAGATTACGGGCCTCACATAGCTGCTGCCAGGCCCCTAATCTGCCATGGGCCCCTATATACCGCCTCCTCATGCTGCTGCCAGGTCCAGAGTCTCTCATGGGTCCCTGTACGGCCTCCCATTGCTGCTTTCTCCATCGCCACACTCTGCCATGTGCCACTTTCAGGTCTCCTCACACACTGCTGGTGTGTTGAATTTTTTGACATAGGGTGCTGGCAGATTACGGGCCTCCCATAGCTGCTGCCAGGCCCCTAATCTGCCATGGGCCCCTATATACCGCCTCCTCATGCTGCTGCCAAGTCCAGAGTCTGTCATGGGTCCCTGTACGGCCTCCCATTGCTGCTGTCTCCATCGCCACACTCTGCCATGTGCCACTTTCAGGTCTCCTCACACACTGCTGGTGTGTAGAATTTTTTGACATAGGGTGCTGGCAGATTACGGGCCTCCCATAGCTGCTGCCAGGCCCCTAATCTGCCATGGGCCCCTATATACCGCCTCCTCATGCTGCTGCCAAGTCCAGAGTCTGTCATGGGTCCCTGTACGGCCTCCCATTGCTGCTGTCTCCATCGCCACACTCTGCCATGTGCCACTTTCAGGTCTCCTCACACTGCTGGTGTGTTGAATTTTTTGACATAGGGTGCTGGCAGATTACGGGCCTCCTATAGCTGCTGCCAGGCCCCTAATCTGCCATGGGCCCCTATATACCGCCTCCTCATGCTGCTGCCAAGTTCAGAGTCTGTCATGGGTCCCTGTACGGCCTCCCATTGCTGCTGTCTCCATCGCCACACTCTGCCATGTGCCACTTTCAGGTCTCCTCACACTGCTGGTGTGTTGAATTTTTTGACATAGGGTGCTGGCAGATTACGGGCCTCCTATAGCTGCTGCCAGGCCCCTAATCTGCCGTAGGCCCCTATATACCGCCTCCTCATGCTGCTGCCAGGTCCAGAGTCTCTCATGGGTCCCTGTACGGCCTCCCATTGCTGCTGTCTCCATCGCCACACTCTGCCATGTGCCACTTTCAGGTCTCCTCACACTGCTGGTGTGTTCCATTTTTTGTCATAGGGTGCTGGCAGATTATGGGCCTCCCATAACTGCTGCCAGGCCCCTAATCTGCCATGGGCCCCTATACCGACTCCTCATGCTGTGACGTTGCAACAAGGTGGAATTCAACCCTACATATGTTAGACCGCCTTTACGAACAGCAAAAGGCCATCACAGATTTCCTGATGTTAAAAGCAGATAAAGGTACTCCCTGTGTAACTTAGATGTCAGCCATTGGCAGCTCATGCGTGACACCTGCGCTTGCTCAGGCCCTTTGAGGAGGCCACGCTATTCGTGAGTCGGCAGGACTATGGGATGAACGACGTCATTCCTCTGTTGCACGTCCTGGAACAAATGCTGTTAACAATGGCTGGTCAGGGTGCGGTAGACGTGGCGCACAGATCTCAACGCCACATGGCCCCTGTGGGGGCAGGACTGGAAGAAGAGGAGGAGGTAGAGGAGGACATTGGTGCTCAGGAATTATTGAGTGAAATGGGTGGTTTTTCCACTCAGCGGACAGGAGTGGAGGAGCAGGAGCATCTGGTAGAGGAGGAGGAAGAGGAGACAGAGGACCTAGACGCACCGTGGCAGTATGCTGTGGAGATGGAGGCAGGGAGTCCCTCGCATTCCTTGGCACAAATGGCCCATAGCATGCTCGGTTGCTTGCGTAGCGACAGCCGAATAATAACCATCAGACAGAGGGATGACTTTTGGCTGTCCACCTTGTTGGACCCTCGCTACCGTTCAAAAATGGTGGCCTTTTTCACACCTGCTGAGAGGGAGGCCAAAATAACGTACTATAAAAAACACCTATGTAGTCAGCTGGTCTCTGCCTGTCTGCGCCAACGTCCATCCTCAGACACTGTGGGCCCTGTGCGCTCGTGTTCCGCTGCCATGGCAGCAGGGGAGGGGTGGGGTGGTAGGAGCAGTGGCAGCTCCACCAGCAGCGGCTGCCTCAGTCTGCAGTCGATGATGAGTAGCTTTCTTCACCAGCGCAGTGAGGAAACTACTAACCAGCCGCAGCAGCAGCAGCAGCATCAGGTGGACCTGGAGCAGGACCTCAAACAACAGGCTTAGGCCTACTTGGACAGCACCCTGCCAACCGAGGTAGACAATCCCCTTGACTACTGGGCAACGAAACTTGACCTTTGGCCCCAACTAGCTGAATTTGCCCTTGAAAGGCTGTCATGCCCGGCCAGTAGCGTGGCATCGGAGCGCGTGTTTAGTGCGGCAGGAGGTATTGCAACTCCGCGGAGGACACGACTGTCCACCCAAAGTGTGGAGAGACTCACGTTTGTGAAAATGAATCAGGCGTGGATTAGTCTGGATTTCAAACCACCAGTTCCTGACACAACTGACTAAATCCGCCATGAATCATGCCCCAAACATGTGCCACTTTCAGGTCTCCTCACACTGCTGGTGTGTTCCATTTTTTGTCATAGGGTGCTGGCAGATTACGGGCCTCCCATAGCTGCTGCCAGGCCCCTAATCTGCCATGGGCCCCTATACCGCCTCCTCATGCTGCTGCCAAGTCCAGAGTATCTCATGGGTCCCTGTACGGCCTCCCATTGCTGCTGCCTCCATCGCCACACTCTGCCATGTGCCACTTTCAGGTCTCCTCACACTGCTGGTGTGTTCCATTTTTTGTCATAGGGTGCTGGCAGATTACGGGCCTCCCATAGCTGCTGCCAGGCCCCTAATCTGCCATGGGCCCCTATACCGCCTCCTCATGCTGCTGCCAGGTCCAGAGTCTCTCATGGGTCCCTGTACGGCCTCCCATTGCTGCTGTCTCCATCGCCACACTCTGCCATGTGCCACTTTCAGGTCTCCTCACACTGCTGGTGGGTTCCATTTTTTGTCATAGGGTGCTGGCAGATTACGGGCCTCCCATAGCTGCTGCCAGGCCCGTAATCTGCCATGGGCCCCCGTACCGACTCCTCATGCTGCTGCCAGGCCCGTAATCTGTCATGGGCCACTGTTGTCGCTTGTTGGCATATTCCGCTCGTTCAGATGCTCCTTCTCCTGCTACTCCTCTTCACGGATTCCGTCAGCAGTCTTTCTTGGAATCCGTTTCCAAGAGACAACAGTTTGCGAGCACGCACCCGACGGTGCAGAAGCTGAACGTCCTCCTGTCCAAGTTGCTGCTGCCAGGCTCGTAATCTGTCATGCGCCCCTGTACCGCCTCCTCATGCTGCTGCCAGGTCCAGAGTGTGTCATGGGCCCCCGTACCGACTCCTCATGCTGCTGCCAGGCCCGTAATCTGTCATGGGCCCCTGTACCGCCTCCCCATGCTGCTGCCAGGTCCAGAGTGTGTCATGGGTCCCTGTACGGCCTCCCATTGCTGCTGCCAGGCCCGTAATCTGCCATGGGCCCCTGTACCGACTCCTCATGCTGCTGCCAGGCCCGTAATCTGTCATGGGCCCCTGTACCGCCTCCTCATGCTGCTGCCAGGTCCAGAGTGTGTCATGGGTCCCTGTACGGCCTCCCATTGCTGCTGTCTCTATCGCCACACTCTGCCATGTGCCACTTTCAGGTCTCCTCACACTGCTGGTGGTTTCCATTTTTGTCATAGGGTGCTGTATGGCCTCCCATTGCTGCTGCCTCCACCGCCACACTGTGGCTCCACACTCTGGTTTTGGCCCCGTGACTGCCCAAATGAGTGAAGTGTGCGGTGATTCTAAGATCGACGGCACTCATCTGCATGTCATACTGACTGACAGTATTATTTCTCTTCCCCAGCAGACTCCAAGGGCATTTAAATTAAAGGTACAGTGTTCTGCACTAATATTAAGTCTCTCTGAAGCCTAGAAACACCCTTTTTTAAGTTAAATTCACAGCGAATTTATTCGACTCGAATCGAATATTGTCCACGAATTCGCCGAATCAGTCGAATCGAATTTTTCATTTCTTCGCTCATCTCTAATTTTTAGCGCTGAACTTTGTTGTAAAAGCAGAATTTAACTCAAAAGGGGAGTTTCCCCTTGTTTGAATCCTCCCTCCCCCACTATTCTTTAACAATTGCCACTTTTTGGGGGGAGAGGGTACCTGTAAAAACCCACTTCCAGTCGGATCGCCTCAGTAATTCGAGCGGACGTTCAACCCCCCTTCTCCCCTATCCTTCCCCTGCAGCCTTCTGGGACACATCACAGGTGCCAATAGACTGTGGGACCATTCACAAAAGCGCAGCATGACTCACGCATGAGCACTGGGAAACCGGCTGTAAAGAGGCACAAACAAACCGCCTGTAGATACACTGAATAAACCCCCTGAAGATACACTGACAGGTCTGCAGGAATCCTGCATGGCACCAGGGATCTACTGATCATTGGTGCAATGCTTTACAGGCTCCCAAAACAAAAAATAGGAAATACTATTTTTTTTACCTACAAAAAAATGTGCATTGGTTACCGTATTTTCCGGCGTATAATACGACTTTTTAACCCCTGGAAATCTTCTACAAAGTCGGGGGTCATCTTATACGCCGGGTGTTGTGCTGAAACCTTACCTGTACTTCCGAGCTGACGCTTCTGCGCATGTCTTCGGCAGCAGTAGACGATCGCTGATCACCATTCCTCGCAGAACTGCATGAGACGTCGGATGCAGCCGTTCAGTGCTCGATTGAGCTTGACTGAAACTGTGACATGTGCAGAAGCGTCTTCTTGCCGCTACCCGATGTGTATCCCTTCTCTGCATATCACAGTTTCAGTCAAGCTCAATCGAGCACTGAACGGCTGCATCCGACGTCTCATGCAGTTCTGTGAGGAATGGTGATCAGCGATCGTCTACTGCTGCCGAAGACATGTGCAGAAGCGTCAGCTAGGCAGTACCTTGCAGTTCTTGACCCCTTTAGGAAATACGGTAATTAACATTAATTATTATATATTAATAACTGTGGCAGTTCTCAGATCATCTTGGAGACAGGGAGGGCTGGGCAGGCAGGGAGAGCTGACCCACCCAATCCAAGCAGGCTTTGTATGCAGTGTGCACAGAAAATACTGGTACATCGCTTGCCGTGATTGGTTGGTAGAGGGGGGTAGTCTTATACGGCGAGTATAGCCCAAACCCTATATTTTAACAGGAAAAGTAGGGGGGTCGTCTTATACGCCCAGTCGTCTTATACGCCGGAAAATACGGTACTTTTTGTTAAAAAGTGAACTTATCCTTTGACTAGGGAAAACCAGCAGTGAAGCCTTGCAGCTTCACAGCCGGTTTCCGACAAAGAATGCGTGAGTAATGCTGTGCTTTGTAAATGGTCCCGCAGTTACCACACTAACTGTTAAAACGGGGGATCGGGGGGAAGCGGGGCTCGCAACAAAAGGTGAACTTATCCTTTAAAATGCTGGCGCTGGGACCTGAAGCCGACTAAAAAATCAGCTTGGGTGAGGACAGCGCTGGATCTCTGGAGGGGTAAGTGTCCTTATATTAAAGGTTAGTAGCTACAGTCATGCAACACTTAATTTTTATCTTTTTTTCACACAAATAGAGTTTTCTTTCGGTGGTATTTAATCTTTTTTTTTATTTTTTGCTAAATAAACGAAAAACTGGTTTGTTTTTTTTTTGTTTTTTTATAGTCGAATAAATTATGTATAATATAATAATAAAGTTTAAAGATCAACCAGTTTTCAAACAGCAATTAACCTACAGGACGGAATAAGGGAAAAGTACACAAACAAAAGAGGGAGAGAGGGGGAAGGGTCAGCAGAGTGATTACTCCCTGGAGCACCACCAAACAGGATCACATAGGCATGTAGCAGAGTAGCATGTCAAGAAGACGCATCAGGCTGCGTGCCAGACATCATCTGTAGGTAACTGTCAGATATGAAAAATCTCCAGGGTTTCCGTCTCTTTTTAAATTTTTCCTTAGTGTTGTGTAAGGTGGAAGTCAGGTCCTCAGTACGGAGTATGTCATTGATTTTCAAGTACCACAATGATCTAGTCAGAGGCTGCGTTTGCTTCTGCAATGATGGAACAAAAGCCCTAGCTACATTCACTAGATGAATAGTGAGAGAGGCTTTGGGGTTGATTTACTAAAGGCAATTGGACAGTGCACATTGCAAAGTGCAATTGCACTCTGCAAGTGCAGCTGCTCCAGAGCTTAGTAAATGAGGTAAAGCTTCCATTTGCCAAGAATACCCAATCATATGCAAGAAAAAAAATTAAAAAGCATTTTTGCGTGCACGTGATTAGATGACTGAAGTCAGCAGAGCTTCTGCTCATTTACTAAGCTCTGGAGCAACTGCACTTGCAGAGGGCAATTGCATTTTGCAAAGTGCACAGTCTATTTGCCTTTAGTAAATCAACTGCTTTGTATTCCTGAGTAGAACCCTCTGTTAGGTGGAGAAGGCAAGCTGCAGGGTTCCCAGTTAGGTCAACAGAGGTCAATCGTTTAATTGTGGTCATCTTGTGATCCCAGAAAGATCTGAATTTGGGGCAGTACCAAAAGATATGAGATATTGTACCCACTGCAGAAGAGCAACGCCAGCAAGTGTCCTGGACTTTCCAGTCAATTTTGTGCAACACATTAAGGGACCTGGCACCATCTGGACAAAATTGTATATCCTATTTGCTGGTACTTGTTTGCTATGGATGATTTGTGAGATAGATGAAGGATCTTGCCAGATTAGAATATAATGCATGAAGGTAAAAAACCTTGAGCCTTTACAGCCACTTTAGTTATTGCTCAGCTAGCCTTTTAACCTGGACAACTCTGCCTGAGAGCACAGCCAGGTCCCTGACCTCACTTTTCTCTCTTCAGTTAACCAGTATAGCTTGCTTCTGATGTACATATCTATTCATCATCAGCATCACCTCATCTCTGTTCTGTAATCACAAAAAACAGTCATCTGAGCAATGCAGTTATCCTAAGAAAATTCCTAGTGACTCATTGAACATACTGTTCTTCAGGAAAAGAGAGAAATTGACTGATTTCTCTTAAACAATTATTTTGATATAAACACAAATATTTATATATAAACCATGTTCTGCATGAAATATCATGTTGATCTTGCATAGAATACATCATGTAGCCAACACAGTACACTGGATACAGATAACAATTAACTCTCGCCTTGGGAGGTCCCCAAGGCATTTGCATGCCCCCATCTGCTCCTGAAAATACTGGAGATTTGGCATTGCGTCACCACAAACCCTCCCAACAGCACCATCCTCTTGGTTACACCAGCACAGTCTACACATAGAAAGCACATAAAAACCCAGAGACTAAGCATGCATCGGTGACTTGCAATCTATGTGCTTTAAGGCTGTGTTCCTTGTTCAAGATATAATTATATAGCCTTTACAGGCTTCCTTACACATAATCAAGGATTATACCTATACTTACTAAGTACTTTTTAATTTATACATTCTATATATACAGCTAACATTACAATAAACAAATACAGGTGACACTCGAAAAATTAGAATATTGTGCAAACGTTAATTTATTTCAGTAATGCAACTTAAAAGGTGAAACTAATATATGAGATAGACTCATTACATGCAAAGCAAGATAGTTCAAGCCATGATTTGTCATAATTGTGATGATTATGGCTTACAGCTCATGAAAACCCCAAATCCACAATCTCAGAAACTTAGAATATTACATACAATCAATAAAACAAGGATTGTACATAGAACAATATCAGACCTGTGAAAAGTATAAGCATGCATATGTACTCAGTACTTGGTTTGGGCCCCTTTTGCAGCAATTACTGCCTCAATGCGGCGTGGCATGGAGCTATCAGCCTGTGGCACTGCTGAGGTGTTATGGAAGATCAGGATGCTTCAATAGCGGCCTTCAGCTCTTCTGCATTGTTCGGTCCCATGTCTCTCATCTTTCTCTTGGCAATGCCCCATAGATTCTCTATGGGGTTCAGGTCAGGCAAGTTTGCTGGCCAATCAAGCACAGTAATCCCACGGTCATTGAACCAGGTTTTGGGGCTTTTGGCAGTGTGGGCAGGTGCCAAGTCCTGCTGGAAAATAAAGTCAGCATCCCCATAAAGCTCCTCTGTGGAAGGAAGCATGAAGTGCTCCAAAATCTCCTGGTAGACGGCTGCGTTGACCCTGGATTAAATGAAGCACAATGGACCAACACCAGCAGATGACATGGCTCCCCAAATCAACACAGACTGTGGAAACTTTACACTGGACTTCAAGCATCTTGCAGTGTGTGCCTCTCCATTCTTCCTCCATACTCTGGGTCATTGGTCTAAGTGTTGGAAACATTCCTCAGAGATTTTGGACCAGGTCTGTTTTTCTTTAGCCCAGGTAAGATGCTTCTGACGTTGTTTGTTGTCAGGAGCGGCTTGACAAAAGGAAAACGACATTTGAAGCCCATGTCCAGGATCCGTCTGTGTGTGGTGGCTCTTGATGCACTGACTCCAGCCTCAGTCCACTCCTTGTCAAAGTCCCCAACACTTTTTTGAATGGTCTTTTCCTGACAATCCTCAACAGGCTGCGGTCATCCCTGCTGCTTGTGCACTTTTTTCTTCCACACTTTTCCCTTCCACATAACTTTCTACTAATGTGCTTTGATACAGCACTTTGGGAACATCCAACTTCTTTTGCAATTACCTTTTGAGGCTTTCCCTCCTTATGGAGGGTGTCAATGATGGTTTTCTGCACAACTGTCAGGTCAGCAGTCTTTCCCATGATTATGATTCCTACTGAACCAGACTGAGCGACCATTTAAAGGCTCAGGAACCCTTTCCAGATGTTATGGCTTAATTGGCTGATTAGAGTGCGACACTTTGAGCCTAGAATATTGCACATTTTCACAATATTCTAATTTTCTGAGATTGTGGATTTGGGGTTTTCATGAGCTGTAAGCCATAATCATCACAATTATGACAAATAATTGTGATGATTGGTTTGGTCATGTAATTTATAAGAGTGCATTCACACTTGCAAATGCACCCTAGACATGGTTACCTGCAAGAACCTCAGCGGGGTTTCCCGCAATTAGCCAGTTATACTGAATCTGACAGTAAGCCTCCATTTACCCTTGAGCATTGAGAAAACCCCAAATCCACATGGTCATGTAAGCTTGCTTTGCATGTAATGAGTCTATCTCATATATTAGTTTTATCTTTTAAGTTGCATTACTGAAATAAATGAACTTTTGCACGATATTCTAATTTTTCGAGTTTCACCTGTATAATCATCTACTTCTACTGGCTATTTTCTAAGGGTTCAGCATGTGTCTAGAATTTTCTATAAAAGAACTAAATAAATAAAGTGCTTAGAAATCTCCTAATAGTTGCTAAGCAGCTAGTCAGACCTGGTAACTCCGATGCATAGATCTTAGCCTCCATTCACACCTGAGCACAATGTATTGTTGGGGATTTTTCAGTCATTGTACTGGTGTGTTACAAGCATTTTTGCATTTTTGTGTATCAAGCTTCAGAAGTTTGTTTCCTGGGCTGGGAAAGGGGAGGAGAACAATTCTATAGGAGTAGATACGTTCTTAAGGTGTTAAAAATGCACAAAAACATGTGTATCACACAATTACAGGTGCTCCCAATGAAGTCTGTAGGACCAAAAATGGCTGAATACACCTGAGCATAGGCCGCATGGCGTAGAACAACTAAATGTTCAAGTGTGAACAGGGATAATTAGAAAGCATGGGATTTCTTTCGTTATAGTAGGGCTTAGCCAGGGAAACAAGCAGAAAAATGCTCAATGGTAAATGGAGGCTTACTGTCAGATTCAGTATAACTGGCTAATTGCGGGAAACCCCGCTGAAGTTCTTGCAGGTAACCATGTCTAGGGTGCATTTGCAAGTGTGAATGCACTCTTATAAGCCAAGTTGGGAACAAGGTGTGGCAGGAGTTTAACCCCCTGTATACTGCTTCAGACCTTGCATTGCCACCAGCTTATCTTACAAAATGTCACAAGCTATGTGGCAGGTAGCCTCCATCCACAACATTTCCCTGGACTGACAGGGGCTGTTTGTCACTCAACATATTTTAGTAATCGGGTTTCAAAATATTGACTTAGTAAACATATCTATTCAGCCTTGGAAACTGGGACAAAGGTTATACCTGGTTGTAATTTGAGCTCATAAAAGCATTTAAAGCTGTAGACATGTTTTGGAATATTTTCTAAAGGTCTATACTACCTAAATAAAGAATCTAATAAATTCAGTATTTTTTTTCCTTGTGTGAGTTTGGAGGATTGTGGACAGCTCTAGTATCTGGAGCCATTTGCTTCCTCCTCAGGCAGCTGCTATGCAATTGCCTGGTAACCGCCGAGGTATCTGTATTAGCGTCTCTCTTCCAGTTTCAGTGACGTCATGACTGCACCGTCATCACGCCAGAAGACGACTGAAGGCGCATCTACAAGATGAGGCGTTTCTGTCTTGATAGTTTCCCCATTGACTGTGTGGATTGGAGAGTGGTTTTGGTGCTAATTTGTTGCATCTTTATTGGTTCCCCTATGTCACATGACCTGGTTATCATTAGGGGTCATTTAAGAGAGAGAGAGAGAGCGCAAGCACTGGTGGCAGTGCTGTTTTTGTGGCCATTTTGTTGGGGATTAGCATTTGTGATGTAGGAGGTATGAAAAGATTTTTCATTAAGTAAGCTTTTTTCTTTTTGTAATGGGCATTTTTATATTACAATTATTTACTGGTTTTATATTTAGTGGCCTTTATACTTATTTCCTTTACTTCTGCATTGTACTACACCTACCTCTTAGATTAAACAAGCAGAGTAGGAATTCTTCCCCCCTGGACTTTCTTTTTGTTATTGAGTTTGGTGGAGTGTTTGTGGGTGGCCTTAAATAGTTTTTAGTCAGGTATTTGTCCTTCTTTTCTTTTTTTGGTTAATATTTATTGAGAATACACTTACAGTATGTAAGGTGTGTATTTACACACGTGGGTGCATTGTGTTTGTATTATCTTGTATGGACCCTTTGTTCTCTGGTATACCCAGTTAAATCAACTCATTCCCCTACCTGCATGATTGGATCAAGACTGTAGTGGTACAGTATATGTGGTTTAGTCTTGAGAAGTAATACAACCTCCCACAGTATGCAATACTTAACATGTTTCTTATTTATTTCTGTATAGAATACTTTGGGGGGTCTTTAGCACCAGCTCCACTGGCTATACACTGTGAGGGGTATGTGCAAGGACACATTTTATCTTATAGTTGCTGATGATGTTTCAAGTTTTACATAAGCACATGTTAACACACCATTGCGTTAACTTTGCTGTACATATATATGAGGATGTAAATTTCATAACTGTACATCTATAATTTCATATTAACTACTGTTCAGTTTTTCACTCTGATGAAGATTTGTTTTGAAATCAAAATGTGCTGGGAATTATTTACAGCATTGAGGTGTATATGACTGCCTATATGTAACCAATTAAGTGTGGTCTCTGTGTACTGATGTATCATCAACTAGTTGACTGCTTTTACTGTTATTTGTACTGTTTTGTTTTTTTATAGTATGGTCCAATAAAACAATTTTCGTATTTATAAATGTGTGGGTATTGCTAAGTGTCTAAAAAATCCCACCTAAAACTAACTCTTCTCTTTACTGCACTAGGAGGAAGGTTTGCATGGAGCCATTTTTTAAATTAACATCAGTTCAACTAATAGAAAAGTATGGTTACAAACAGTAGCTCTCATGCAAATCTAAGCAGAAGTGAGAGGGAAATTAGAACAAAAAAAGGATTTTTTGTACTAACCACAAAATCCTTTTTGTTATGTAGTTCATTTGGGGATACATCCAAGTAATCCTTTTCACCAAGTGGTAGTATGCACAACATCAAGGTTACAACCAGCTGGTAGCTATACCTCTGCACATGCTCAGGAAGCTCAGTAGTAGCCAGTATTGGAAAACATAGGCAACAATCCAAGCAAAATTATTGCCCAAAAAAAGAGGTGAGAGAGTGGTATCCCCCAATGAAGGATTTTATAATAAGTAGAAAAATCATTTTTGCAGTATTCTTTGGGGAACACAGCCATGTACTTTTTTTCATGTCAGAACTCCAAACCCAGTCCAAAAGGTAAACAGTTAAGTAGAAGAGGGGCAAAAACCCACAAAAGAAGCCATTAAACTATTCAGGCAGCCTATTGTAAGACCTTGCATCCAAAGCTGGCATCCACAGATGCAGCTAGATCCACACTAAACGAACTAAAAGGTGTGAAGCAAGGATTAGGAAACAAATTTACAGACCTAGGAATCAAAGCCTTACAAGGGAAATTCTGGGAATGTACCTACCACACTAGCAGAATGAGCAGTAATTGGAAACAAGATCATGTTGTTGCAGAGAATAAGGTTGACAAACTTTAAGGTTAAGTTCACTATTTGAAGCAGAACGGGAGGACATGCAGGAAAAGTTAAAGGGCAAAAATGTATAAACCTGCTACAGGACAAATTTATGGTACAGTTTATAGAGGCCCCAACTAGGAATGATGCTCTGCTGGACCTGGTAATCTCAAACCATGCAGAGCTTATTACTATGTCCATATTACTTACTTACTGTATGTCCATATAAAAGAAAATATAAAAGAAATCTGGGTAGCAGTGACCTTAACATGTTTTAATTTATTGTTAGCTGTAAAAACCAAGCACACACGGGAAAAATAAAAACGCTCACATTTTAAGAGAGCTAATTTTCCAAGGCTGAGAGCCACTCTCCAAGAAATATTTTAAGCAACAGCCAGCATGGATTCATGAAAAACAGAAGTTGTCAAACAAATCTGATTTCTTTTTATGAGGAGGTGAGCAAAACCTTGGACAGCGGGGTAGTGGTGGACATGGTTTACTTGGATTGTACAAAAGCATTTGACACAGTTCCCCACATACGGCCAATGTGTAAGGTAAAGTCTACAGGCTTGGAAAAATCAGTATGTAAATGGATAGAAAACTGTCTAAAAGATCGTATTCAGAGAGTAGTGGTTAATGATTCATATTCTGAATGGTCTAGGGTTGTTAGTGGTGTACCCCAAGGTTTAGTGTTTCTTTTTAATACATTTATAAATGATTTAAGGTCTGGGATTAAAAATACCCTTTCAGTCTTTGCAGATGACACCAAGCTTTGCAGTGGAATACTGTCCTTACAGGATGTCCCCAACTTACAAGCCGACCTCAATGCACTGTTTAATTGGCCAACTATGTGACAAATGAGGTTTAATGTTGATAACTGTAAAGTTATGTACTTGGGGGCTAAGAATATGCATGCATCATACATACTGGGGGGGGGGGGGTGTAACTGGGGGAATCAATGGTGGATGAGGATCTGGGAGTTCTGGTAGATCATGAGCTTAATAATGGCATGCAATGCCAAGTCGCGGTTTCTAAAGCAAGCAAAATCCTCTCTTGTACTAAAAGAGGTAAAGACTCCAGGGAGAGAGGGTCAGCAATAAAGGAATCGTACAGGAACAAGCAGGACACGGTGGGAGCTGAAGACCAGTCAGCACTGAACCTGAGCAGAAGCCCTCCTTAAATAGTCCGTCTGGCACCAATCTTCGCCGTGCGTGTGCACGTGTGCGTGCATGTGCGTGATCGCGCATTCCTGCGCGCCTGCGCACAACTGGTAATTCTTCTGTGGGATCTCTTTCGCGCATGCGTGTTTCCGCTCGCGACTCTTCTTGCTGGAAATCCCTTACATTGCCCCCCCTTAGGGGCAGCCTCCGGATGCCCACTAGGGCTCGTTTCTCAGGATGACGACGGAGATAGGCTTGAACTATCCGCGGAGCATGAACATTAGTGGATGGTTCCCAGGAGTTATCCTCTGGTCCATAACCTTTCCATTTGATTAGGAACTGGGTCTGTCCACCCCTCTTTCTACAATTCAAAATAGCCTCAACCTCATACTCTTCATTCCCCTCGACCAGCAGTGGAGCAGGCGCCTCCGAATTCCGGTTGGGAAACCCACTTGGGATGTGTGGTTTCAACAAGGAGCAACAGAATACTGGGTGAATCTTCAAGTTAGTAGGTAATTCTAATTCAAAAGCCACATGGTTCACCTTTCTCTTGATAGTAAATGGTCCCAGGTATCTTGGACCAAGCTTCCTTGATGGACAACTTAATTTCACATAAGCCGTGGATAGCCAGACTTTATCCCCTTGTTTCAGTTCCAGGTTGCCCCTTCTCTTTCTATCAAAAAATTTCTTGTTGCTCGTCTGAGCTTCAGAAATCGTCCTTTGTAAAACTTCACTGTTCCTCCTGAGGAACTCCAAACTTTCTTGTACTGCCGGAACAGCGGCCTCCACTGGTATTTCTGGAAGAAAGGAGGGATGGTATCCGTAGTTAGAGAAAAAGGGAGATTGCTTGGTAGCGGAATGAATGGAATTATTATAGTCAAATTCCGCTAATGGAAGGAGCGATGCCCAGTCATCTTGTGAATATGAGGAGAAGCATCGGAGATATTGCTCCAGAGTTTGGTTTGTCCTTTCCATTTGTCCATTTGTTTGTGGGTGGTAAGCAGATGAAAAGCATAACTCAATCTCTAATGCCTCACAAAGAGCTTTCCAAAATTTGGATGTGAACTGCACTCCTCGATCAGACACAATATTCAGGGGAACGCCATGTAGTCTTACGATCTCCTTGATGAAAACGGAGGCAGTTTCCGTGGCAGATGGAGTCCCTTTCAAGGGGATGAAGTGAGCCATCTTGGACAGGCGATCAATTATTACAAAGATAGTGGTGAATCCCTCAGATGGGGGAAGTTCAACAATAAAATCCATTGAGATCATGCTCCAAGGTTTTTTCGGTACGGGCAAGGATTCCAACAGGCCCCAAGTCTTGGCTTTATCAGACTTATTCCTCAGGCAGACTGTGCAATATTTCACATAGTCCTGGCAATCCTTTACTGTGTTTGGCCACCAGAAAGAGCGAGAGACCAACTCAGAAGTCTTGTGAATCCCAAAGTGACCTGCTAATGGATGGTCGTGACATCTCTGGAGAATAAGAGTCCGGAGTTCTTCAGGCACAAAGATCTGTTCCTTGTGGAAGTACAGACCGTCCTTTAATTGTAGGTGCATATTTATGGGAGGTGGATGATTATCCACGGCTTCTTTTATTTGCGTGACAAGGTCTGTCTGGAGGAGTAAGATGTTTTTGGCTGGCAAAAATGTTTCGGGCTCAGACTGCACAATTGGGTCGGGAAACATACGGGAGAGTGCGTCAGGTTTACCATTCTTAGATCCCGGACGGTATGTCAGATGAACCCATCTTGCTTGTCGTGGCGTGAGGCGTTTTGCCGTTTTCAGGTACTCTAGGTTTTTATGATCTGTGAAGATGAGAATGGGATGAGATGCTCCCTCCAGTAAATAGCGCCATTCTTCCAATGCTGCCTTAATGGCTAGTAACTCTCTGTCTCCCACATCATAATTCCTTTCAGAAACACTTAATTTCCGGGAGAAAAATGCGACAGGGTGCAGAAGGGATTTGAGTCCCTGTCTTTGTGACAATATGGCTCCAACCGCGTTCTCCAAAGCGTCCACTTCAAGGACAAAAGCTAGAGCAGGGTCTGGATGCTTCAGGATAGGTACAGACGTGAACATAGTTTTTAATTGCTGAAAGGCTATTTGGGCCTCAGGAGTCCACTTAAAGGGAGTATGCTGCCTGGTGAGCTGTGTCACTGGTGCGATGATTCCAGAGAAATTCCTGATAAATTTCCTATAGAAGTTTGCAAATCCTATAAAGCGCTGCACTGCTTTCCTGTCTCCTGGGATGGGCCATTCTAAGACGGCGGACACCTTTTGGGGGTCCATAGAGATGCCCTCAGAAGTGATCACAAGCCCAAGGAACTGGATGGATTGACTCTCAAATTCGCATTTCTCGGCTTTTGCGTAAAGGTGATGCTGGCGTAGTCTATCCAGAGTGTTCTTTACGTGATCCTGATGACTTTCTATGGAACTGGAGAACACCAGGATGTCGTCCAGATAAACAATTAGAAATAGATCCAGATAGTCTCGAAATATATCATTTACCAGATGTTGGAAGGTTGCTGGTTCATTACAGAGACCAAAAGGCATTACCAGATATTCAAAGTGCCCAAATCGGGTTTGAAAGGCCGTTTTCCATTCGTCACCTTCCCGAATGCTAACTAGGTTGTAAGTGCCCATCAGGTCCAGTTTTGAGAAGAAGCATGCTTCTCGCAGCCTTTGAAATAATTTGGGGATCAGTGGAAGGGGATAGCGATTCTTGACTGTTATATTGTTTAGGTCATGGTAGTCAACACAAGGTCTAAGAGTGTGATCCTTCTTCTCAACAAAGAAGATGTCGGCTCCTGCTGGTGATGCAGAAGGCCGAATAAAGCCTTTTTCCAAACTTTCGTCTATATATTCCTGGAGGACCTCTAATTCGACTTTGGATATTGATAAATTCTACCAAAAGGAATTTCAGCGCTGGACAGGAGCTCAATTGGACAGTCATAGGAGCGATGAGGAGGAAGGGCGTTGGCACTTTTCTTATTGAACGCGTCCAGATACTCGTGATATACTACAGGAACAAGTTTCATGGTTTCAGGATCAGAGTGAATGCTGAGAAGAGGAGTTGCCTCATTTGTCTCTTTAGGAGTACAGTGAGTCAGACAATATTCTGAAGGAAGGAAGATTTCTCCAGACAACCAATTGATGGTTGGGTTGTGGGCTCTTAGCCAAGGCATGCCGAGAATAACTGAAAAAATCGGGGAGGTAATAATATCTAGACATAGGAATTCCTGGTGTCCTGAAGGAGAGTAGCAGAATATTCCTGTGGTTTCCTGTGTTACAGGGCCAGAACTGATACCAGATCAGTCTGCCAGATGAACTGCAAGTCTTTGTGCTTTGGTACGGAGTGGAATCTGGTTTTGAGTAGTGAAATGAGCATCCATAAAACAGCTACAAGCACCCGAGTCTATGATGGCTGGGACCGTGATTGTCCTTTCGGCCAGCTGTAGCTGCAGATGAAAAGAGAGATGCGTCCGGCTTGCCCCTTGAGGTTGCATCATGTAGAAACAGTTGGGAGAGGGCTTATGAGATTTTGCCGGGCAGGTAGCCACGAAATGACCTGCATCACCACAGTAGAGGCAGAGGTTGGACTTCTGCCGTTGAAGGCGTTCTGCTGCGGATAACTGCGGTCTCCAGAAACTTCTCCTAGCTGGATTGGTGGGCGATTCTGATGAAAAAACATTCGTAGAGAGCCCAATTTCGGAGCATATTAGAATCTTCCCGTTAGTCCTCTCACCCTGCCTTTCCCGAATCCGACAGTCAATATGAATAGTCAGGTCTATCAGACTCTCCAACCTGGTTGGTACCCCCACTCGGGCCAGCTCATCCTTCAGGGTATCAGAAAGACCAAGACGGAACTGATAGCGGAGAGCAGTATCAGAACTCCAGATGCGGAATTCAGTGACATATTCTTCCACAGGTCTCTGGACTTGCTGTAGCTTACTGAGCATAGTTTCAGCGGTTTGGTGCCGGAAGGGGTCATCATAGATTTGTGCCATCCCTGTAAAGAATAAATCCACTGAGGCTAGGGCCAGATCATGTTGTCCACGGAGAAGGTAAGCCCAGGACTGAGGTTTATTTCTAAGAAGTGTGATAATAAATCCCACCTTAGTGTTAGATGACGAGAAGGTCCTGGGGAGCAGGGAAAAATATAACTCACAGGAGTTACGAAAGTCCTGAACTTCCTGCAGTCCCCTGTAAAGAACTCAGGCGTAGGCACCTGGGGTTCCAGTAGGGCAGAGGTTTCAAAGATCATACTGGTCTCTGAGTGACTGCATCAAAGGTGGCCATGAGATCTGTGTCTATGAGGACATTAGAGTCGGTTCGCAGTTTACTCTCCAGGTGTTCAAAGTTTTTCTGTAAGTCGTGTATCACGTTGAACAATGTAGTTACTGATTGGCGAATGTCCCCCAGTTGCGAGGCCTCCCTTTCAGACTCCATCATTGGCTGACTGGTACTGTCACGTACCTGATGGGAGACTGAATTGACGAGGTCGGCCTCACTTGTGTCACTAGCCCTGACCCCGCTGAGGTTGGAACAGAGGGAGTCTAGGGATCAGGGGGACAAGAGCGCCAGTGGTTGTTGCTTGCGGCTCTTGCAGGTGGTGACCTTGGTAGGCAGGGTATCCTCTGATTTGAACACCATAATAGCAGACAGAGCAGGTTCTGTGTAGTGCCCGATGTGCAGCAGAGCAAGGTAGGTAGCCAGAACACAGGACAGGAGCAGGGTCATAGGATAGCCAGGGTCATTAACAGTCGGGCAGCGTGGTACAGAATCAGAAGGAAAAGCCAAAGTCAGGAGCAGAGCCGAACTCAGGAACCAGGAGCAGGAGAGTAATCGGGGTCGGGTCAGGAACAAGCCGGGTCAGCAACAAAGGAATCGTACAGGAACAAGCAGGACACGGGGGGAGCTGAAGACCAGTCAGCACTGAACCTGAGCAGAAGCCCTCCTTAAATAGCCCATCTGGCACCAATCTTCGGCGTGCGTGTGCACGTGTGCGTGCATGTGCGCGATCGCGCATTCCTGCGCGCCTGCGCACAACCGGCAATTCTTCTGCGGGATCTCTTTCACGCATGAGCATTCCCGATCGCAATTCTTCTTGCCGGAAATCCCTTACACTTGAGCACATAGTCTTCTGGAACAAAAGAGCCCAGCACTCAAATCAGTGAGTGAATTCTTTGAAGCCATGGCGATCCCCAGAAGACCTCCACTGCTGAGTCCGCACTCCATGCTCTACTACAAGGTCGGCAGCCTGTGGAGGACTACATAGTGGAGTTACGTAAATGGTCTGCAGACACCGGTTGCAGCGATGCAGCATTGAAGTACCAGTTCCGTCTAGGCCTGTCTGAGTCCCTCAAGGACAAGTTAGCTAGGGTGGAATCTTCCTCCTCCTTGGAGAACCTTATCCTGCTCGCTACCCGGTTGGATTGGCGTCTACGGGAAAGACATGCTGTGCATACTCAGACATTTCGTCCCACTTGGGTTCTGCCAAAAGTTCCATGGCCAATGGCTCCTGCCCTTGCTCCGTAACCCATCAACAATTCGGAGGTAGAACCTATGCAAATCGGCCTTCTCCAACCTGCCCTAACTCCGGAAGAAAGGCTACGCAGACAGCAAGGCAACCTCTGTCTTTACTGTGGTGCCACAGGCCACTTCCTGTGTAACTGCCTAGTACGCCCAAGTAAGTCCAGCCAGCCTCATCCTTCGTACATTCAGCTATCCAGGACTTTAACCACCCATGTCATTCTCCCCATGTCTTTGCAGGTGGCTGGAAAGGACGTCAAGTTGCGAGCAGTCGTTGACTCGGGAGTTTGTAGCTGTTTCTTAGGCATCCAATTGGCCAAGGACTTACACATCCCTCTTCTGCCTAAGAAACAGAGACTTGACGTCTTACTTGTGGATGGCACTACTCCGAGTTCCGGACCTGTTACCCCGGAAACCATTCCTATTCTTGCAACCATCGACTCTGGCCATCAGGAGTTTATTCATTTTTACGTGATCAGATACCCCATGTTTCCAGCCATCCTAGGAATACCCTGGTTGCAAGCCCACAACCCACAGATCAATTGGCCCAAGAAGGAAATCATCTTTTCTTCAGAATATTGTCTACAACACTGTGGTGCCCCTACACCCACCAATTCTTCCGTATGTCTCTCAACTTTCACCAGAGGCCAGTCAACTAGTTCCCTCTACCTACCATGACTTCCTCGATGTATTTGATAAAAGAAGGCCGACACATTGCCTTCTCATCGGTCTTACGATTGCCCAATTGAGTTACTCCCAGGAGCAGAAATACCATTTGGGCGAATTTTCCCATTATCAGAACTTGAACTGGAAGCCCTCCGGCACTATCTAGACGAAAGTCTTGTTAAAGGATTCATCCACCCTTCTTCCTCTCCTGCCGGAGCTGGTATTTTCTTTGTAGAAAAAAAAGATCAGTCTCATAGACCGTGCATTGACTATAGGGAACTTAATAAAATTACCATAAAAAAACGGTATCCTCTTCCTCTGGTGCCCGAGTTATTTCAGAGATTTCGAACAGCCCGAGTCTTCACTAAAATGGACTTACGGGGGCCTACAATTTAGTCCATATAAGAGAGGGTGATGAGTGGAAGACCGCCTTCAGAACATGCTTTGGACATTTTGAATATTTAGTGATGCCGTTTGGCTATGTAATGCCCCTGCTACGTTCCAACAGTTTGTGAATGGCATCTTTAGAGAATACCTAGACCTTTTTGTGACCGTCTACCTGGACGATATCCTAATTTTCTCTACCTCACTGGAACTCCATTGTGACCACGTTAGGAAAGTGCTAAACACTCTAAGGATGTATGGCTTGTACGCCAAGGCGGAGAAGTGTGAGTTTGAAAAGCAGTCCATTCAGTTCTTGGGGCTCATAATTTCCACCGAGGGGATCTCCATGGACCCTCAGAAAGTATCTTCTATCCTGGATTGGCCTGCACCTTCAGACAGGAAAGGGGTCCAAAGATTTGTGGGTTTCGCCAACTTTTATCGGAAATTTATTAAGGGCTTTTCCACAATCATTGCCCCTATTACTCAACTCACCAGCCAGCATACACGATTTTACTGGAGCCAGGAAGCACAAAAAGCATTCGAGCAATTAAAAGATCAATTCACCTCCGCTCCTGTGTTACAGCATCCAGATCCAACACTCCCCTTCATCCTGGGGTAGACGCATCCTAAGTTGCTACAGGAGCCGTACTCTACCAGCGCCAGGGCCCAAAGGCTCTGCTTCACCCAATAGCCTTTTGTTCTAGAAAACTGAGCCAAGCCAAGAGGAACTACGATGTGGGAGACAGGGAACTTTTAGCGATTAAAATAGCCTTCGAAGAATGGAGGTATCTCTTGGAAGGAGCCAGCCACCCAATTATGATTTTCACAGATCATAAAAATCTGGAGTATCTAAGGTCAGCCAAGCGCCTAAGACCTTGACAGGCTGGATGGGCTTTATACTTCTCCAGGTTTAACTTCCACATAACCTACCGCCCAGGATCCAAGAACAGAAAGGCAGATGCCCTGTCCCGCATGCTCCTGGACCCAGAGGAGCCTTCTCCCCCCAACACCATTTTGTCGGCCCAAAATATTTTGCCGATCCAACCCAGCCTAAAGTCTTTGATCAAGAAAGCCTCTGCACTATGCCCTGAACCTGAACAAAATTCGCTTAGAAGGCAGGATGGTCTTCTGTGGCACAAGGAAAAAATCTTAGTACCCCAAGAAGTGAGGTCTCAAGTGTTAAGGGCTTTTCATGACCATCAACTGGCTGGACACTTTGAAGACCGTAAGACAATGGAACTAATCCAGCGATCCTTCTGGTGGCCCAACCTGAATCATGACTGTAGAGCTTATGTGAAGTCGTGCACAGTGTGTCTGCGGAATAAGGGAGACAAAGCCAAGGCCTGGGGGTTTCTGATGCCCCTGCCCATTCCTGATCGTCCCTGGGAGATGGTCGCAATGGACTTCATTGTGGATTTTCCACCCTTGGAGGGGTTTACTACCATTCTGGTAGTAGTGGATTGGCTATCCAAGATGGCCCACTTTTTACCAATGGTGGGTACGCCATCCGCACCAGAGACTGCACTAACCTTCATCAAAGAGATTGTCAGGTTACATGGTCTGCCCAGTATTATCTTCTCAGACCGAGGGGTGCAGTTTACGTCCAGGTTCTGGAGAGCCCTCTGCAAAGCCCTGAAGGTGGAACTTTGCTTATCGTCCGCCTACCATCGCAAATGGAGCGAACAAACCAGACTTTGGAGCAATATTTATGGTGCTTCTCTGCCTTTTCTCAAGATGATTGGGCATCTCTACTCCCATTGGCAGAATTTGCCTACAACAACTCAGTCCATTCTGCCACAAACCAGTCGCCATTTTGGGCCAATTATGGATTCCACCCTTCCTCCATACCTGACACCATTCCTGAAGCTTCGGTACCCGCAGTACAGGACAGACTCTCCATGCTACAGAACAACTGTAAAGTCCTCCAAGAGTCTATACTGAAATCCCAGGCTAATTATAAGAAACACTACGACAGGAAACAGAGAGGCAACCCTCCTCTGAAGATTGGAGACAAAGTTTGGCTATCAATTGCCAATCCAAAACTCCTGTGGCCGTCACGTAAGTTGGGTCCAAGGTACATTGGCCCTTTCCGGATCAAGAAGGAAATAAATTCTGTGGCGTTTAAGCTGTTCCTTTCGGAATCATACAAGATCCACCCAGTTTTCCACGTCTCCCTACTCAAGCCAGCTGTTCCTGATCCTTTTCCAGGGAGAGTAGAACCACCTCCTCCGCCGATAACAGTTGGGGAGGAGACGGAATATGAGGTTGAAGCAATTCTGGACTGCTGAAGACGGGGAAGACAAATCCAGTACCTGGTAAGATGGAAGGGGTACCCACTTGAAGAATTTAATTCAAAGTATCCTGAAAAGATGGCCCAGGTGGGCATCCAGAGGCTGCCCTTTGGGGGGGGGCACTGTCAGGGTCCTGTCCATGGCAGAAGTTCTGGAAGATCTGGCATTTCTGCCAGTACTCTACATGGCCGCAGAGGTGCACATCAGCCTCAGTCTGGTGCCAGACGGCTTTTATAAGGAGGCTCATCACTTCCTCTGGTTGCTGGATGATCTCTAGCTCCCCGTGCCCTGTTCCTGGTTCCTGCGATTCTGACTTGTGGTTTCCTGTTACCGACTCGGCTTGCTCCTGGACCTGTCTACTCTGATTTACCCCTGATCTGACCTTGGCTTGGCTTACAGATATTCTCTCTCTCTCTCTCTCTCTCTCTCTCTCTCTCTCGCTCCTCTGTGAATGACCTCGGCTTTCCCATCTGACTACGTCCGCTCTGGTTCCCACCTGGTACCTGACCTTGGCTTGAACCGACTACCCAGTAAACATCCAAATCCCGGAAGGGCTTGCATACCACGCACAGGCGCCTCCTGTCTGCAGACCTTTCTCTGTGCACCAGCTGTGCTTCTGAGTGGACCACCAACCAGCACTCCTACAGGAGACCTGTGCAACTTTGGGCCTGACTCCCACTGTCCCACTCTCAGGGGAGTCCGGAACTTAGCCACAAAGGGAAGCCCTCTTTCCATTGGCCTCCATCACCAGGTAAGTGATACATGAGGAGATTAAGGGGGGATATGATCACCATGTATAATACATAAGGGGGATATGATCAACATGTTATAAACACATCAGTGGTTCATATAGTGAACTCTGTGTAGAGTTATTCACCCTGAGGTCATCACAGAGGACAAGGGGGCACTCTTTATGGCTGGAGGAAAAGAGATTTAATCTCCAAATACAGAGGCTTCTTCACAGTAAGAGCTGTGAAAATATGGAATAGACTCTCTCAAGAGTTGGTTCTGGCCAGCTCAGAGGATTGCTTTAAAAAAGGCCTGGATTCTTTCCTAGATACATATAATATAAATGGTTGCTAACATATAAAATATCCGTTTGCCTCTTGGAAGATCAGGAAGGAATTTATTCCCCTGCAGGAGCAAATTGGTTCATGCTTTGCTGGGTTATTTTTGCCTTCCTCTGGATCTACTGTTGGTATAGGATTATAACTTGTTTTTTTTATGGTTGAACTGGATGAACGTTTGTCTTTTTCAGCCAGACTATGTAACTATGTAACAAGAAGGGCGTCATATGACACTCTCCCAGAAATGGACGACTGCAATGTAGCTGTCATTTAGCTATAGCGCGGTCAGCAAGTGGTACATTTCTACCCACTTTCCTTTCCTCTTCTCGGGTCAGCAGGTGCATCAGGTACTGAAAGTGCCTACAAGCATGCAATCATCACCCAATACAGCTGCCTGTGGTCTATAGCAGGGGTCTACAAACTTTCTAAACAAAGGGCTTTTTACTGTCCTTTCTTGGTGGTCAGTGGAAGTAAAAAAGTATTACTGTGCCCCATCATTGGTGTTGGTGTAAGGAATACTGTCCCATCATTGATGTTAAAGGGAAGTATAGTGCCCTATATCTGATGTCGGTGGGAAAAATCATGCCCCATCATTTGTATCAGTGGGAGGAATAGTGACCTAAGGGCCAGATAAATACAAGCAAAGGGCCACATCATGGCCTGAGCCATGGTAGCTACTGATCTCAGGATTCCAGAATTCTGGTTTTGGCTGAGCTGTACTCTCACTATCTGCCTGTCCACCTTGCCTTATGGGAAAGTGGTCTGAAGATCACAAAAGTCAGCTATAGTGCCTGACCTGCAACATGACATGACATGGCATGACATTAGTTGTTCCTAGGGCATGTGTCTAGGAGATTTCAGTGAACAGTTGAATTTTTTTTTTTATTAAAACCTTTAGAATCATTTTAAGGCCTCTTGCACATGGGTGTCATAATTTACTCATGTTTACTCAGGATCTTGTTTAGAGAAAGATTTTGAGTAACATACTGTGTGCAATGACTGTGAGTAAAGACGAGTATAAGTACAGGCAAATATAATCCTCTCCAGGTCCCTGAGTGTTCTGTTTTGTATTCTGCCTTCACTTGCCCCCCTTGGTGGTCAGAATCCATGCTCCCCCCTGGTGGTGAGAGTCCACGCCCTCCTGTCCTCCCCTCCTTGGTGCTCAGTGCCCATGCCCCCCCTGGTAGTCAGTGTCCAAGCCCCCCACACACCTCATTAATGGTCAGTGGTCAGTGTCCATGCTTCACCCATGCACCCCCTTGGTGGTTGGTGGTCCACTAATCTGGCACTAACAGGCACTGGCTGGGAGGGACACTAACTGACTCACACTGACATTGCTAGTGATACTAATACAGTGATTAGACATAATACTGTACACCGTACTAATGACACTAGCTAGGAAGGGGTTAACATCTAAAGGCAATCTAGGAGTTAAATGTGCCTAACAAGTGTAATGTATGTAATGTGTGCTGCTTTTACTCAAAGACCTGGCTATTTTTTCTCCTTGCTTGTCAGGGAGAAGAGACTGGTTGTCACTCTTCTGTTTACTCAGAGTTCTGTAAATGCAGAACTCTGTGCTGTGATTGACCACAAACTCATTGGCTGAAACCTACTGACAAACTCGTGCTGTGTCCAAACACAGCATTGGTCGAGCGAGCGGGCGCACACCCGATAATCAGGAAGTTCACCATGATGTACCGGTACTTTCGATGCCTGGCTGTGCTGTCCAGTAGCAGTAAATGTACTGTTAGCAGGCAGCAAGTGGATAAGGAAGAATGCTTCCATTGGAGGATGAAATTACAACCTGGTTAGTGTTGGTCACACACACGATTTGTGGCACACATATGGGATATTGCACGCTGGAAGCTGGTGATGTACAGTGATTGTGCCTACAACAGTACATTTAAAAACACATTTCAGACACACATCTATTGCTGCTTTTAATTTTTTTTGCTTTGTTTTGTCTCAATTTAAATGCATACTTTCACAGCATAATTAAACACTAAATGTAACATGCAATTATTACATGATTCGGAAGAAATCAACATCTAAAGTTGTTTTCATTCATGCATGCTGGCATTAAAACTTGTGCATATCAGCACTTTCTGTACATCATCTAAACCAGCAACCCTGGGAAGCAGAACTCAGCATTAATTTCTCATATGCTTCATTGATCATTAGGTATCATTCACATTAGATGTGCTTATTTGTATTTTACTGTGTTTTCCAACACAGATACAATGAATGTACTTTAATTGTTATCAGAGGATTATTATAACAGCAATGCATTGCATTAAGATGCATTACCATAATGTCCCCACTGCTGCATTTTTGATGTGCTGAATTGCATATTCCTAATCAAGGGTACTGGAAAAACACTAACCTACACACATTATTCAGGGGTCCTCAAACTTTTTAAACAGGGGGCCAGTTCACTGTCCCTCAGACCGTTGGAGGGCCGGAATATAGTTTTAAAAAAAAAAACTATGGTCATCTCCTGTACTGTGTCCGCATTTGTTCAGAGACTGCGGACATACAATGGCGGGGGGAACACTGGGCCGGCCGCTCTATAAGACGCACAGACATTTCCCCCCAAGTGTGTCTTATGGAGTGAAATAGTGTCCCATCATTGGTATCAGTGGGAGGAATAGTGTCCCATCATTGGTGTCAGTGGGAGGAATAGTGTCCCACCATTGGTGTCAGTGGGAGGAATAGTGTCCCACCACTGGTGTCAGTAGGAGGAATAGTGCCCCACCATTGGTCTCAGTGGGAAGAATAGTGCCACATCATTGGTGTCAGTGGGAGGAATAGTGCCCCATCATTGGTATCAGTGGGAGGAATAAAGTCCCATCATTGTTGTCAGTGGGAGGAATAGTGCCCCATCATTGGTGTCAGTGGGAGGAATAGTGCCCCATCATTGGTGTCAGTGGGAGAAATAGTGTCCCATCGTTGGTGTCAGTGGGAGGAATTGTACGTCACTGGTGCCAGTGGGGGGGGTGGAATAGTGCCCCATCGTTGGTGTCAGTGGGGGGAGGAATAGTGCCCCATCATTGGTGTCAGTGGGAAGAATCGTGCCCCATCATTGGTGTCAGTGGGAGGAATAGTACCTCATCATTGGTATTAGTGGTAGGAATCGTGCCCCATCATTGGTGTCAGTGGGAGGAATAGTGCCCCATCTTTGGTATCAGTGGAAGGAATAGTACCCCATCATGTGTGTCAGTGGGAGCAATAGTGCCCCATCATTGGTGTCAGTGGGAGGAATAGTGCCCCATCATTGGTGTCAGCGGGAGGAATAGTGCCCCATCATTGATGTCAGTGGGAAGAATCGTGCCCCATCATTGATGTCAGTGGGAAGAATCGTGCCCCATCATTGCTTTCAGTGGGAAGAATCGTGCCCCATCATTGGTGTCAGTGGGAGAAATAGTGCCCCATCATTGGTGTCAGTGGGAGGAATAGTGCCCCATCGTTGGTATCAGTGGGAAGAATAGTGCCCCATCATTGGTGTCAGTGGGAGGAATAGTACCTCATCATTGGTATCAGTGGGAGGAATCGTGCCCCATCATTGGGAGGAATAGTGCCCCATCATTGGTGTCAGTGGGATGAATAGTGTCCCATCATTAGTGTCAGTGGGAGGAATAGTGTCCCATCGTTGGTGTCAATGGGAGGAATAGTACGTCACTGGTGCCAGTGGGGGGGGGGTGGAATAGTGCCCCATCGTTGGTGTCAGTGGGGGGAGGAATAGTGCCCCATCATTGGTGTCAGTGGGAAGAATCGTGCCCCATCATTGGTGTCAGTGGGAGGAATAGTACCTCATCATTGGAATTAGTGGTAGGAACCGTGCCCCATCATTGGTGTCAGTGGGAGGAACAGTGCCCCATCATTGGTGTCAGTGGGAGGAATAGTGCCCCATCATTGGTGTCAGTGGGAGGAATAGTGCCCCATCATTGGTGTCAGTGGGAGGAATAGTGCCCCATCATTGGTGTCAGTGGGAGAAATAGTGCCCCATCATTGGTGTCAGTGGGAGGAATAGTGCCCCATCATTGGTATCAGTGGGAAGAATAGTGCCCCATCATTGGTGTCAGTGGGAGGAATAGTACCTCATCATTGGTATCAGTGGGAGGAATCGTGCCCCATCATTGGGAGGAATAGTGCCCCATCATTGGTGTCAGTGGGAGGAATAGTGCTCCATCATTGGTGTCAGTGGGAGGAATAGTGCTCCATCATTGGTGTCAGTGGGAGGAATAGTGCCCCATCATTGGTGTCAGTGGGAGAAATAGTGCCCCATCATTGGTGTCAGTGGGAGGAATAGTGCCCCATCATTGGTATCAGTGGGAAGAATAGTGCCCCATTATTGGTGTCAGTGGGAGGAATAGTACCTCATCATTGGTATCAGTGGGAGGAATCGTGCCCCATCATTGGGAGGAATAGTGCCCCATCATTGGTGTCAGTGGGAGAAATAGTGCCCCATCATTGGTGTCAGTGGGAGAAATAGTGTCCCATCGTTGGTGTCAGTGGGAGGAATTGTACGTCACTGGTGCCAGTGGGGGGGGGGGGGTGGAATAGTGCCCCATAGTTGGTGTCAGTGGGGGGAGGAATAGTGCCCCATCATTGGTGTCAGTGGGAAGAATCGTGCCCCATCATTGGTGTCAGTGGGAGGAATAGTACCTCATCATTGGTATTAGTGGTAGGAATCGTGCCCCATCATTGGTGTCAGTGGGAGGAATAGTGCCCCATCTTTGGTATCAGTGGAAGGAATAGTGCCCCATCATGTGTGTCAGTGGGAGCAATAGTGCCCCATCACTGGTGTCAGTGGGAGGAATAGTGCCCCATCATTGGTGTCAGCGGGAGGAATAGTGCCCCATCATTGGTGTCAGTGGGAGGAATAGTGCCCCATCATTGGTGTCAGTGGGAAGAATAGTGCCCCATCATTGGTGTCAGTGGGAGGAATAGTGCCCCATCATTGGTGTCAGTGGGAGGAATAGTGCCCCATCATTGGTGTCAGTGGGAGGAATAGTGCCCCATCATTGGTGTCAGTGGGAGGAATAGTGCCCCATCATTGATGTCAGTGGGAAGAATCGTGCCCCATCATTGCTTTCAGTGGGAAGAATCGTGCCCCATCATTGGTGTCAGTGGGAGGAATAGTGCCTCATCATTGGTGTCAGTGGGAGGAATAGTGCCTCATCATTGGTGTCAGTGGGAGGAATAGTGCTCCATCATTGGTGTCAGTGGGACTATAGTTTTAAAAAAAAAAACTATGGTCATCTCCTGTACTGTGTCCGCATTTGTTCAGAGACTGCGGACATACAATGGCAGTGGGAACACTGGGCCGGCTGCTCTATAAGACGCACAGACATTTTCCCCCAAGTGTGTCTTATGGAGTGAAATAGTGTCCCATCATTGGTATCAGTGGGAGGAATAGTGTCCCATCATTGGTGTCAGTGGGAGGAATAGTGTCCCACCATTGGTGTCAGTGGGAGGAATAGTGTCCCATTATTGGTGTCAGTGGGAGGAATAGTGCCCCACCATTGGTCTCAGTGGGAAGAATAGTGCCACATCATTGGTGTCAGTGGGAGGAATAGTGCCCCATCATTGGTATCAGTGGGAGGAATAATGCCCCATCATTGGTATCAGTGGGAGGAATAGTGCCCCATCATTGGTGTCAGTGGGAGGAATAGTGCCCCATCATTGGTGTCAGTGGGAGAAATAGTGCCCCATCATTGGTGTCAGTGGGAGGAATAGTGCCCCATCGTTGGTATCAGTGGGAAGAATAGTGCCCCATCATTGGTGTCAGTGGGAGGAATAGTACCTCATCATTGGTATCAGTGGGAGGAATCGTGCCCCATCATTGGGAGGAATAGTGCCCCATCATTGGTGTCAGTGGGAGGAATAGTGTCCCATCATTAGTGTCAGTGGGAGGAATAGTGTCCCATCGTTGGTGTCAATGGGAGGAATAGTACGTCACTGGTGCCAGTGGGGGGGGGGGTGGAATAGTGCCCCATCGTTGGTGTCAGTGGGGGGAGGAATATTGCCCCATCATTGGTGTCAGTGGGAAGAATTGTGCCCCATCATTGGTGTCAGTGGGAGGAATAGTACCTCATCATTGGAATTAGTGGTAGGAACCGTGCCCCATCATTGGTGTCAGTGGGAGGAATAGTGCCCCATCATTGGTGTCAGTGGGAGGAATAGTGCCCCATCATTGGTATCAGTGGAAGGAATAGTGCCCCATCATGTGTGTCAGTGGGAGCAATAGTGCCCCATCATTGGTGTCAGTGGGAGGAATAGTGCCCCATCATTGGTGTCAGCGGGAGAAATAGTGCCCCATCATTGGTGTCAGTGGGAGGAATAGTGCCCCATCATTGGTGTCAGTGGGAGGAATAGTGCCCCATCATTGATGTCAGTGGGAAGAATCGTGCCCCATCATTGCTGTCAGTGGGAGGAATAGTGCCTCATCATTGGTGTCAGTGGGAGGAATAGTGCTCCATCATTGGTGTCAGTGGGAAGAATCGTGCCCCATCATTGGTGTCAGTGGGAGGAATAGTGCCTCATCATTGGTATCAGTGGGAGGAATCGTCCCCCATCATTGGTGTCATTGGGAGGAATAGTGCCCCATCATTGGTGTCAGCGGGAGGAATAGTGTCCCATCACTGGTGTCAGTGGGAGGAATAGTGTCCCATCGTTGGTGTCAGTGGGAGGAATAGTACGTCATTGGTGCCAGTGGGAGGAATAGTGTCCCATCGTTGGTGTCAGTGGGAGGAATAGTACGTCATTGGTGCCAGTGGGGGGGGTGGAATAGTGCCCCATTATTGGTGTCAGTGGGAGGAATAATGCCCCATCATTATTATCAGTGACACCAATGATGGGGCACTATTCCTCCCACTGACAGCAATGACACTTAACTAGCCAACCCCTGTTCCAGCATGGTGCTGCTGCAGCCAGCATACCTGGTTGCAGCAGTACCATCTGCACGGCACACTTACCGGGCGGTCAGCTGTCCTCCTTCTTTCACTTCGGCCTCTCCCTCCCTTGATTTTCGTGGGGCCGCTCGGCTCCGCCTCCTCACCGGTGATTGGCCGCCTGTGTGCCTTTCCTGAGCTACAGTACTGGCGCCCAATCACCGGTGAGGAGGCGGAGCCAAGTGGCAGCACGGACATCGAGTGAGGGAGCAGCCGGAGTGAAGGAGCTGCGCATCCTGGACTGGATCGTCGTGGGACTGGGACCGGAGCCAGGTAAGAGACAGCAGCCCCCTGCCCGCCCCTGTACTTAGTGTCCCCTGCCGATGAATGTGTTCGGCGGGCCGCAGTTTGAGGACCCCTGCATTAAAGGATAAATTCACTTAAAAAAAAAAGAAAATATTAAATGCACATGTTTTTGCAGGTAAAAAAAAAATTGCATACATTTATTTATTTATTTATTTTTGGAGCCAGTTAAGCATTGCACTTGCGATCAGCAGATCGCTGGTGCCATGCAGGTTTCCAGCAGACTGCCAGTTTAATCTGTGTGCTGGTACCTTGTATGAACAGACAGTTTAACACTGACAGGAAGATTGAATGAACTACTGTAGCGCTCAACAGCTGAATGAACTACAGTAGTCCGCATCCGCAACAGATGTCAGTACTTGTATTTCATTCATTCACAGAACTGTGTGTGAATGAAAGATAAGGATGGCTGCTCTGATTTCAAAAACTGAAAGCTAGTACGGTGAAACTCCCCATACTGCTGCCACAGGGAGGAAGGGGGGATCGGATAGTGCCTGCAGCAGTTGGAACATGTTACATCCTAGAAACGGGTGGAACATGTTCCCAAAAGTGAACTTATCCTTTAACTTGTCTAAAAATGCATTTCTGGTAGAAATATCATGCCATAAGCCATGGCCAATAGGTTACACAGCTCCACAGCGCTAAAAAGAGCTTCACGTTTATGAATGAACACTCATTGCCAGGGGCGAACTGACCATTTAGAAACTCGGGCAGTGCCCGAGGGCCGGGGTCAGTAGGGGGCCCCATGAGATGCCCCTTTTTTGAGTTTGGGCAAGGACACAGGGGCTCCATGATCCCCTTTTGCCTGAGGGCTCCATGAGTTGTCAGTCCGCCCCTGCTCATTGCTACCTGGACCAGAGTTGTGTATGACGAAGTACACAACACCAGTCCCAATAGTGCTGATTGTTCATTTATAAAATTGAAAGATCCCACATTGGTGTGGGGCTGTGTGATTTATTGGCCAAGGCATGTGTACAAGCACCAGCAGATAGATCACAGGGAGCTGCAGAGTGGAGTGATGTTTTACTATTATAAATGAAAAATCAGCGCCGTCAGGGCAGCACTGATTGTTCATTCATTATAGTAAAATAATAGTTAGTTTAGAGACAGGAGTTCAGTGCTGGCTGTACCTCCCCCTGCCCCAAAGAACACCCATAATTTGTGCTTATGAATAGGGTGCAGCTACAGGCAGCAAAAAAGGGAATTTTAATCCCCAACAGGGCCACTGATACGAACTTGGCCTCCTTTGGGTTTAAATAAAGTTGAAAGTTGAAAACATTTAATTACCATTCTTCTTTAATCTATCACAGCAGACTGTTAACATAAATGTTGAATTGTAATCTGTACTCAGAGTGTAACACAAGTCCCAAATTTTCCAAAAGGATATAAAAAAAGCTTTAAAAAGAACTACAAACAGTACAAAGGACTGATGTTTTGAGCTTACAAAACACTCAAGATAAACAGTTCACTTACAAAAGAATATATTTCCTAATTTCTCATTATGCTCTAACTTGGTCCCTGTACACAAAAGGTACCAAAATATAATTAAACCACACATGCATTTTCATATTTGTACAATCCTCCACTGCTTCAGCCAAACATCTCTCCACACCAAAAATGCCAAGTTCTATGAATATGCGGACAAGAGTGAGTGCAATCTTTTAACATGATACATTCTACTTCAAATAGAGGTTTACTTTCCTAAAATAAACCCTCTGACTGAAGGAATACTATAAAGAACTGACCATATCACAATAGAGTTCTAAAGGTAGGTCACTGGGAACTACCTGTCTGTAAGGATTGGTCCTGAATGTTTGCGAAATCTGGCAAGTTATTGTGCATCAAACCTACCTTTTTCTTCTTTCCTAGGGGTCCTTTCAACACCTGGATCGTCAATCAAGTCGGGCTGCCTGGCCTTCCTTCCTTTTGTTACAGCTATCCTTTATTGGTGGTATTGTTGCCCACATTTGTGGGTGGATAACTACGTTTACTAGACTAGTTCAGTTAAGCTCAAGTTTTGGCAACTGAGTTTTTGGTTAATGGCTATTCTATTTTTAAATGTTTGGTTTGCAGGTTAAAAAAAGTTTTGGTAAACGTGATATAGTTGTTGGATGTGGTTCCTTCACATAGATTCCCAGTTTAGTTCAGTTTAGAGACCTAGTCTGGTGTAAAAAAAAGGCCAGAATCAGCTTATCTACCTTACAAACTTGGAAATAACAGGGGAGTTGGCTGTTGCTCATTCTATGTCATATTATATTGCCTCCTAAATACAGCAGCTGAGGGGTTGGGCACATGTAGACCCCTTAAATTCTATCTGCGTCCTTCTTCTAACCTGGGATTCTAGTTGCCTTGCCCTTACTCATCTGGAGACGGGGTTCACCCATTTGGAGCAACAATTGTCTTTTTATGAACATTGTGGACTTATGTTAAAACTACCTTAGGAATTCAAGACTTTCTACATTATACCCCGAAGCTTAATTCCAATTATAGGGAGTTGCTCAAATTGGAAGGTTTTCAAGACTGGAAGTTGGGGAGATCAGTATATAACACAGCTATATGATGGCCCTGTGCTCAAATACTTTTCAGACTTACAGGAGTTTGCCATCACCAGGTCAGTTTAATAGATACTTACAACTGAGACATGTTCTCCATTCACAGTCCCAAATCTCCAGGCTCCTTTACACTGACTACCCCATAGTGCAGGATGCCCTGATGGTGACGGATAAAAGAGGTATGATTTCACAAATTTACTCAATTCTTCCTAATTGCTCTCAGAATACTTCTGCTGCCTTGCAGATGGGAGAAAGACCTGGGCACTATTGATGGGGACACATGAGAGCTTTGCTTGACCTCTGCACCATTAGTCTCATTTTCACCTTCCCAAAATCTTTCCCAATTATTTCCGTTACATAGGGCATATAGAAAACCAGTCCAGTTACATTGGTGGGGGAGCAGGGCTAGCCCTCTGTTTCCAAAATGTGAACCGGATCATGGGGACCTCCTCCATATGATATGAAGATGCCTCAAGCCGTTGGGTATGCTACATGGGTATCCATGTAGCATTCCTACACTTACTGTACAGCACATCAGTTGGTGATGGATAGACTTCTCCAGGGTTAAGTCACCGTAGGGGCTTTGTGATTTGTTGTGGCTGACTTATTTGAAGACGCTCTACTTTTCAATACTTTGGATGGTATATATTTTTTTTTCTTTTGTTTCTTCTGCTACTGTGAGATTCTATTGGTTATTTCATTATTGATCTATTTTGTATTCCAAGTAAGGTCTTTTGTATACCTCCACTAATATGACATTGTCTCATACCAACTGTACCGTACAGTATACCTGCTGTGATATATCTGCTGGTTTTTACAATAAATCTTATGCTGATTAAAAAAGAAAAACATTATATTTGTTGAATTTATACAGGGCCAAGGCCTAATGTCTCCAATATTTATGTCTAGTTTATTTTTTGTTAACCTACCTTCTTTACAAGTTGGTATTTAGGTGCTGCGTGGTCTGCAATTCCATGAAGAGGAGACAGATTTTCTCTATAAAGAGACAACACAATTAAGAATTGGTTAGCATATGAAATTATTTTGTCGCAGTGCTGCAGCGCTGGTATATCTGCAATTTTAGTACGCTTCACGTTCAATTTTAACCACGGTCCCGTATTAGGTTCTGTGTTTTTGCCATGGTTTCTGAAAGTGCACCAAACATGCAGCATGCAGGACTTTAGGTGCACTGTCAGAAATGCGGCAAAAATGTGCAACCTAATAGAAAGTCTGTAGGACCGCGTCTAAAACCAGGAGTAAGGGAAACTGTCACCAGCACACCGAGGATCACCAATATGGGTCCAAACGTTTTAATGAACAATCACATAGTTACAGCAAGGCAACGTTTCGGAGTCTCGCAGGACTCCTTCATCATCACATGTCTGACTCTGAAACGTTGCCTTGCTGTAACTATGTGATCATTCATTAAATCTTTTGGACCCATATTGGTCCTGGTGATCCTCGATGTGCTGGTGACATTTTCCCTTGCTGATTCTGTTCTGTTCCAGCCGACAGTTGCTGCAGCACCCATTTATACACACAGCCATTTTTAATGCAGGAACGTGTGCGTTTGGATTTCACACTTGCATTCTAAAACCAGGAGTAAAGCACACAAAAATAGCAGATTACACCCGCACGGTAAACCGCAGTACGCCAGAGTGAAACCAGCCCTATAGCAGCCTAAGGGAGGGATTTGACATCAAAGTCTGCTAGGTTGAGGTTTGATTCATAGTTTCGCCCTACTCTTCTAGATGTCGGTTCTAGGTGTACAGAAGAAGACTGAGTAAAGGATCTTTCAGCTTTTCTGCCCCCAGCCTGTTATTTTATTTATATATATATATATATATATTTTTTTTTTTTTTCCCTTAACAAATAAGGGCAAATCACTCTAATATAAATGTTGCATAGTTTCACTGATTGATTTCTGTATACACAAGGAATATAGCATTAATGAAACATAAAATTACTTCAGTGTACACAATATAGGCAGAATTATTGAAAGCAAAGTGGTATTTTAGTGTCCACTCTCTGTGACAGTAAACCCTGCTTTAAAAAGAAACAATTCTATTCAATTATACATTCTTATTTCAGAAAAGTATGGTACTTTCCATTGCTCTCAGCTTCCTCCAAATCACTAAAATTTCCTTAGGTTTTGCACTGTGACCTGATCTAGGGCTCTTCCAAACGGAGTAGAGTCCTTTACAATCAGCAGGGGATCTGTGAGATGATCCCCCTACTGATGGAAGCAGGGTGGGACGGATGTCACATCTGTGCCTGTTCAGCTTATGCAGAGAGAACATGGGCAATATCCGCTGAGCTCTATGGACAGCTGGGTGTAAATAGACTCTGCTCTTCGTTTACATCAGGCTACCGCCAATCCAGTTCACCAAAACAGAAAAGAACGCAGTCCTTTTCCATTTTTTTTACTTGATCTGGTTGGACACAGAGGTAGGCGGGAGCAAATGGACAGAACAGTAAGGGACCTTATTGGTAGAGGGTGGCTATGTCCATGGTCCCATTGTATGTAGGAACATAGCCACCCTCTCTTACTTGCCCCCAAGATGAACCAGGAACTATGATTTAGGAACTATGAGAGGTGTAGTGTGCATAGAGCAGTGCATACGGCCGCAGTGAACATGCATTTTTCGTTCTAAACAAAAGTGAAGGGGAAAGAAGAGGCTTAGGAGCTCAAAAAGGAAAACGCAGTAAGAAATTATTTCATGAAAAACAGATTATTGGGTCATTAAGCCTACATTCTTATGAGCATTTTACTATGGTGCAAATGGCAGCGGCAGGAATAACGATTCCTGCTGCTGTTTTGACAGGTCTGAGAAGCGTAGCTATCCGTGGCTATTTGCACAGCAGATTCCTGCCACTGCCATTCGCACCATGGCAAAATGCCCATGCAAATGTAGCCAAAGTAGTCAATATGTATGAATTATTTTTGGAAAATAAGAATATTGTTTAATGTTACTTTCTACTGCTCCATTTGGAAGCACTGAGCTGTGTGACAATTACTAAACACAGAGCTGAGTCAGTACAATCAATCTTTTAAAACTGAAACCCATCCACTACATATGCTTTTCAGAATACAGAATATAGACAGAGAGTTAACATTTTGCCTAAACCTAGATTATAGAAGGGCTTCATTAACAAAGTCAGGGACTCCACAGCTTACCACTGTGCTTCTTACCCATGACTCTCTACCACTGCTCACCTCTGCCCCCCCCCCATCCTTCCTTCAGCACCTTGAACTACTTAAAAGAGAAGTGTGGAATTTTTTTCTCCCCCATTTACACCTACCTAGGTGGATGCAGCATCAGTCCAATGCTGCATCTGTCCCCCACTAGCCCTAAGTGTGAGAAATCACATGACTGCTGATCGCTGAGTTCTCACAGTCACTCTGAGCAGAGAGCAGTGACTGTCTCTCACTGCTGTTTGCTCTGGAGGGAGACGCTGGCTCAAGCTCTTAGCAGCTCGCTGACAGGCTGAGCCAGGTGCCGCTCCAGACTCTGGGGTGGATCCCGACTTTGAAGTCAGGATCTTTTCACAGCCTGGAGCAGCTAAGTGACATCAAGTGACAGCCTGTTGCCAGCAGAAAATGGGTCACAGGAGTGCAGAACGAATTGCACTCCTGTGATCCACAGGATAAGTACAGCCAAAAGAGATTTGGCTGTACTTCTCCTTTAGATGCCAAATCAGCTTTTTAAATGAACATCTTTGGTGTGGTCATGCTTTCTCCACCACCAATCCCTTCTGCATTCATATTACACTGCTCAAATTTATCTTTGGTTAGCTCTGTATTCCCTGCACTTTTCCTCCATCACTGATCACCTCTGCATACATATTACATTTCCTCCAGCAGCTGGCTCTAATGCCAGGCACTTACGATTCTGCAAGCTGCTGCTTTTCCTGTACACTGTTTGTGCAGCTGTAAACAACTGAAGGGTGGTTGGGCAGCAGAAGAGTCTTTTAAACAAACGCAGGCCAGAAGGCAGCAGAGTCATTTACAACAGAAAAGCTTATAGGCGGTAGCGGAGTCAAGTAAACAAATGAAGGGCAGGTGACAACAGGGATCCATGGTAAATGGGCCTCTAAACCAATTTATGTCTAGCCCTAGTTTAGGAAGCACAGATCTAGACAATAAATATGCCTTGCAGCAGCGTTGTATGGTATTTATAAGAGCCATTTGGTATGGGCATCTTAAAGTGGCCAGATTAAATCTCATATGTGATTGATTGCTTTGACTTTCTATAACTGTATTGCTGACCAAATATTTTCTCTTACGTGCGCTGCTTGTGTGGCTGTCCGCAATCAAACCATCATTGATTTCATATAAATAGTTACAGTAGATCAAACGGAGAAATCATAAACCATTTCCCATGTTATATCCTAAATGTAAATCAACTTTCAGTTACCACAACACCGCTGTAGCTGGTTGATATATTTAAATAATAAAATATATGTTAGTCTTAAAAATGTCCTATTTCAATGAAATATTTTAGACATCCACAGATTATGTCTTCTCTGTCTGAAGTTTTTCAATAGTGTGATCAAATGCCTCTGATACAGAAACATGACCTTTGGGATATTGATAAAATACTTGAAAATTAATTACTGTCTTGATGAGTGAAGGTAGGTTTGAGAAAGGGGCTCCTTGCCCTGAAACATGTCACTGTGCCCACCCATGTCACATACACACATACAATATCATCACGCCCGCAGTGTCTGCCATCTTGGTTTTTACATACAATTGATTCATCTGCTGGTTCTTCCTGGTGTGCTTCTTAAAGATTTTCATTCATTTCAAATCATGTTAAAATCATGCAGCAGAGGGCTAAAGTTTGTTCAGCCAGCAAATGAGGTGGATGGAGGAATCCCCCCACTGTGACATTGTAGTCTGACATTGGCACCCACTGCTGTCAGAATATTCTGTTCAGCAGTTGCAGCTGCTGATCAACAAAAGTTTTTCAACCTTTCTGCCTGGCGAGGATGGCCACACATTGATCGAAATTTTGAGCTGTCATTTTGATCAGTTTCATTTTGATCAGCTTAAAGTTGATGACACAGAAATTAGCATCTGGTTACCATTCGTTCCCATTTCCCAGAGACAGTCCCTGTTGTGAGACGTCCCCAGAGGCAACCATTACAGTACATTGTTTTCTATAGAGTGTTGGTTTATTTTTGTGTAACACAGGTTGCAATTTAGGGTACATAATCAGTCCAGACATTGAAAAGATCTTACACGTCGCTTATTACAATTACACTTTGTTTGTTCACGAGCGCTTTTGACTGTTACCTTTTACTGTAATATTTCTGTTTATGCATAAGACACCAGTCAAGTTTGTATTCTCTAACTTCAAAATTATCTAATAAACATCTGTTGAAAGGAAAAGATCTTACACATATGGTAACTCCATACTCATGAGGAGTAGCAGAATATATTTTAGGGTGTAATTTTAAGTATGTACATTTTGTGTGTTAAAATATCTTAGCAATTGGCAACTTTTCTTTATAAAGAAGACATTTTCTTTCCATATTTCCAAAAACTGGCAAAAAATTATTTCAAAAGACTCATTATGCCTTTTAGAAAATACGTTGGGGTGTTTGCTTTCCAAATTGTGCTCATTTTGTTTGTGTTTACACTGTCTTGCTGCTCCAGGGCATCCAAAATGTAACCGGTAGTCAGGAAATTAGATGTGTAATTTATGCCCCTAGAACACCTTAAAATAGAAGTATAGCCAAAGCTTTTTTGGCTATACTTCTCCTGTAGGTCACAGGAGTGTTGTTCATTCTGCACTCCTGTGACCCATTTTCAGCTAACAGTAGGCTAAAGTCCACTGTTGCCTTAAGTTACAGAGCAGATTTAGGCTCGGGAAGATTCTGACCATTTAGTCGGGATCCACCCAGAAGTCTGGACCGGTATCTTTCAAAAATTATGTAGTGCAAGTGCCTGCCTGATTGAATACTAATTGATGGTATAAACTAGATAGGTCCTCATCTTACATAGTTTTGGTCAATATAAAGTTAACTGTAAAAATATTGGACAGTCAATTTGTAATATGTATGATGACCCCAAAGTCTTGTAAAAACACAGTCCAAATATCGGCCGAAATCAGCCAGTACAGTAGAAACCATCCGACATTCAGCCTGTGTGTACAGGTCCTTGTCCGACAGAAGCCAATCTCACGACCGACTTCTATCAAAAAGCATGGTGAAAAACCAGCAAACTATCAGCATCTGATCAGTGTTTGCAGCCAATGGGCTGTGTGAGCTTACCAGTGTGCTCTGGAGGGAACGGTCCTTCTATCAACACACAAAGGTACAGCAGGGAAATTGCTGTATTAATATCACATAGTACAGCGTGTGTACCTGCTCTTGTTTTACTGTAATTCAAACTGAGGAGAAGATTGTGTTCCTGCAGCACCACATCACTATTAACAAAGTTAGTAAAAAAGAAGAAAGTTGTCAACCTTTCAAGCCATTAGTCTCCCTCTGCCTCTGGGTATTGAGGTGCTGGCCTGGAAGCATTCCACATTCCATATATACTAACTGCAATGAACAAGGAGGAAACACTCTAATGACGTCACTTTCAGTTAGAACCTTAATAATCCTATATAGCACACATTTATGCCCCCACCTAAAAACCTTCCCTTCTAACATGTTTTACCCATTATAGGTTTAAAATGGGTTTAAAGGCAAAGGGGTTTTTTTACCTTAATGCATTCTCTGCATTAAAGTGTTTTTAAAAGAAAGGATAAGAAAAAAAATGTTATATTTACCTGCTCTGTGCAATGGTTTTGCAGAGCAGCCCTGATCCTCTTTTTTTGGGTCCCCCACCTGAGGTCCTGGCCCTTCCCCCCCAGCGAGTGCTCCCAGTAGCACACCTGTGTGTCCATTCACACACAGAGGGTGACTCGGCTCCGCCCCATGCTCTCTCCTCACTTGCTCACTGGCTGGCCCAGGTAAGTATAAGGGGGGGGGGGGGCTGAGGGTTGGGAACTGCATCCAGAAGGTTTTTTAGCTTAATGTATAGAATTAAGGTAAAAAAAACCTCCCTTCCTTAAGCACTTAACTGAATCTGATCTCGATCAAGAACTATGCTCATCTGCAGCAGCTCTTCTCCCCTCTCTCCCTTCTCACAGGAGGAAGCTGCAATGGGCTGTGAATAGCTATGGAAGCCGTCAGCCTCCAATTGTTTTCCGCCTGCAGCTAATCACAAGGAACCCCCACTTGGTCTCTTGCACCTAATCACAAGAAAACCCCATTTGCAATTGTGAATAAGGACTTAGGAAAAAACATTACCACATAACATGAGCTACAAAACTCAGCATTTCAATCCAGCTATTGGCAAGCTGGGAACAAGACTTTTCATATTTTGCATTAATGTATAGTGGATGCAAGGAACATCTATTGCTGAGTGCCTCTGAAAGAAGAACATGTTGCACAGTGTAATCTAAGTGCAACCTTTTTTTAATTATCTCAGCTCTCAGTAAGCACTAAATAGATGGCAGCAGCCAGCAATAGCATGCATTTGTTCCAGCAGTGGTCTTATGTGATCTTTCCTACTCATTTCCCAATTCCCAGATATAGTAATCAGATTCCCTATGTCCTTGGTAACCAAAACATCAAGAGTCAATACAAACGAGCAGGAAACAAATGAAGGTAAAATAATCCAATAAGGATAACTGGAAGAGATTGTCAGACTGAAGAGATCAGATAAACTGGGGCCAACCCATATTGATCATAAAACACTGATCATTGAAAGTAAAGATAAGGTTTCCGATGCAGGGGATTGTTTCCAGCTTCAGCAAAATACAAACACTGGAAAATTGCAAGCCACCTGGCTCATAAACTCACTCAGCTTAAACTGCAGTACCATGCTGCTCCTCTTACTAGTCTCTCAGGCTGTGTTGTCCAGCTCTCCTGGATACTTGGCTCTCTAGCCGTTGGTCACAGCACCCTGCTGCATGGCCAACCTCTGGCCTCTGGACTGGGGTTCTCCTGACACCCGGATAGGAGCCAACCTGGAACTGAGACCCTTTGTCTTGTGGCTTCTGGCTGGATCCTCTTGAACCCTTGAGTCCTTTCATCTCCCCACTGGGAGCCCTGAGCCATCTTCAGACCTCAGTATATAATGACATTGCACACCTTTGTACTGCCAGGTTGCAGATGTCAAGCAAAGCCCAGACACAGGATTGAATGTTCCCATCCAGAACTACAGAATCTGGCGAAAGCCAAAGACACAGCATTCTCTGTCCAGAACCATTACTCTGGAACGTCATATTTACCTTAAATTCAAATCCTGTGTCACATTTCCTTATATTCTCACAGTGACAGAGCCTCATACTGCAGCAACTTCACAGTCCGTATCCACCCCAGAGTCTGGAGTAGCACCCAGCTCAGCCTCTCAGCGAAGTGCTGAGAGCCTGAGCCAGCTGCTCCTCCCCCTCAACAGCCCAGCTCTCCAGTGAGCGCTGGGGGGAGCTGAGCAGAAAGCAGAGAGGAGAACTCAGCAGTTATCCTCACTTGGGACCGCACTAGCAGAAATATCTCTAATCACCGCATCAGGCAGAGAGACCTTTGATATCTCTACCAGCTCTCCTGAGCGCCTTCCATACAAACCAGTCACTGGAAGCGCCCTCATAGGGAACTGTAAAATCACTTGCGACACTGTACTACACATTGTACCAACCTATTCCACTCATGATTATTGTTACCAAACACAGCTTGTACTACCTGGCTCCACCCATTGATACTCTGCAGTACCACCTTGTCCGATTGCGGTGGAGACACCCAAGGGTACAACGAATACACTCTTACAAGTTCAGAGTTCCCTCTGCTTTTACTTTATTCTTTCTCTTGTTCTGTGTTTCCTCCCCCTCTCTTGCTGCCTACAAGTCCCTTCCCCCAGAATTCATCATTTCACCAATCCTCAATTTATAAGCTCACCAGTTATCAGAGGTTGAAACGAGAAAGAAAAGCCCCGTACCTTTATAAGTTAGATGCAGCCTTATGGAGACATAGTGTGGAAAGAGGCATGATAAGATAGACCTGGGGGAGAGACCAGCTGCATGGAGCTACACGCCTTGAGAAAATACTGGTTACAGTTTCCTTTTTGCTACACCTTTTTTTGCCTTTTTTTTAAAATACAGAATAGGTCCTCTTCAAAGACCGTCTCCAAGTCAAGCTTTCTCACCCCTCATTTTTTTTTTGATTAAGATATTCCTTCTGAAGACTTTTAACTTGTCTTATTACACCATCAGTATCCCTTGCTGGAGCTGGTTCCAGGAGTGACGAATGGTGGATCCAGTGCTGTAGTAGACCAGTCATCTCTTCCTTACACCTTTAACCAATGCAGGTTTAAAAGGACCCTGCCACTGGACTGCTAATAGAAGTGTCCAAGTCATTAAAGCAGTGGCATAAACACACAAAAGAGGCTTCACCACCCCTGCAGGTAAGAGGATGGAAGACTCTGGACCTGAAACATCATAAATTAGGGTAAGTAATTTTGGCATGTGGAACCATTTTTTTTAAACTAGCAGAGGGAAAATTTAGAGATAGGCAGAGTGCCAATAGTTTTGCTTTAAAAAATATTCTCTAAAAGACAGATTTCGCCACCTGAAAGGTTCACTAACAGCAGCAGTGTAAATTTTAGTTGAGACTGATTACATATGGAGCCATTTACGAACATACAGTTAAAAGCTACATAAATGATCTAAAGCATTTGAACAGGGAGATCTGTATCACAGTTTACCATATGTGTTTAGAGCCCAGTAAGAGCAGCTGAAGATAACAATAGTGGTCATTGCAGGATTATATTTAACATCCCTGCCAATCAGCATCTGAAAACTGCCAGTTAGGCATAGTTTTCCATGGATGCTTTCTGCACTCAACAAGGCACAGTAGCATGCAATGCAGATTTAGGGTTAGCAGTGGCCAATAAACAGTAAACATGCATGCAAAGACTGGGCAAGCTTTATCATCAGAGAGATCATCTAATATGTTAGAAATTCTTTGTACAATTGGACATTGATCATGCTCTTCTCTATGCATCTTGCGCTATTTGCACATTTCTATATGTTACCATCTTTCATTCATAACCACTTGAAGATTTTAAATGGAAAGCTAGTAGATTTTCGAATAATCAACATTTGTACAAAAATTCTTTATGCATTCAATGACTGGACAAATGTAATTCAAAGAACTTCAAAATTTACTTTGCTTCTTCAAATGTATTTGTCACTGCAGTAGAAAAAGAATGTTGATTTGATCCCATTAACAATTAGAAAATCAAATGAATATTCTGAAAAAAAAAAGTAGAACAAAAAATTGTACTACAGTGTATAGTCTGCTTAAAAAATAAGATTACCTTTCAGGAAATGTGCAAGGTTCGTAAAACAGGTGGATCAGATTGTGCGTTCTATATTTCAATAAACATACACAAAAGGTTTTAATGGAGAGTGATTTCCTTTCTCTTGCTACTTAAAAGAGGACTTTATGGAGTTGGCAACAGCAGCTTGAGGCCTGCACCTAGTGTCAGAAGAGTGAGGGAGAGGTATACCTGGAGCATGATGGAATACTTTTTAGCACAAGCTCTGGTTGTAGTGTACAGAATAGATCACTCAGGGCAAGGGTGTATCATGAAATCAGTGTCCGTGTGCAAGATCAAAAGTGTGCCCTAGGAACAGAGAAAGCTAAAAATGAGTACCGCGGAAAATAGTGGGCAGGTTTAAATTGTGTTAATTAGATGTGGCTTAAAGGGAGTGTGGTTAAATACTGGTGATGAGGCACTGATAGGGACTGATGAGGATTTTTGAATATTTTCCAGCATGTTCAGTATTTGGTATTAGTAGGAATTTGTTCTCACTCCACACTCTGCAGAAGTAGAGGGGGGGCACTGGCACTCTTTGGAGAAGAGGGGGGCACTGGCACTTTGAGGAGGGAGAGAGAAGCGCTGGCGCTTTAAAGAGGGGGGAATTGGCACTCTATAGAGGAAGAGGAGGGCACTGGCACTCTGAAGGGAGAGTGGAGGCACTGACGCTCTGTGGAGGGATGGAGGGGTGCACTGAGAGGGGGCTTGAGGCTGGCTGATGTAAGTGAAGTTGATTTTATGGGTGCTGGATCTTCTTTAAGGTAAGCCCAGGCAGGAAGCTTACAGTGTGAGACACAATGGAGTTTTTCCAGCAGAGCACAGCATGACAATAGCAGCCTGTTCAAGTAAATCAGCTTCTATCATCAGCTTGTTCAATTAAAGGTATAGTTTACATTTAGAAAAAAAACAAAACTGCCTATGCTCTGACAAACTCCCAGAAATGACATAACCCCTATTCTGCCTTGTTGCTAGGATGTCACTAAGAGGCTCACAGCTGGCACTGTTTGTCCCCACCATCACAGAAACCAGCTTTCAAATGCTGAGCTCAAAGCTACTGCATTGAGGGAGAGAAAGCACACTTGGGATTTGAATCAGATAAAACTCACTCCTGTGATGGTGGACATAAACAGTAACAGCTGCGAGTCTCCTAGTGATGTCCTGGCAACAAGGCAGGTCAGGAAGATGCAAATTCTGGGAGATTTGCAGTTGGGCTGCCTAACACCAACACCTACACCCAGATGCATAGTTTGAGGCTTGTGGACCCTAATGAAAAAGTCTACTTGGCTCCCCACCTCACTACTACACACCGCTTCCACTGCATGCTTGCCCCCATCACTCTGTGTAAGTGAAACAGGAAAATCAGAGGGCCCAGGAGAAGTCTGGGTGGGCCCTTGCCCGCCTGGCACAGGTCCTCTGAGTATACTAAATTACCTATGCAGTGTGACGCTGCAAGTGCTTTTCCCCAGCGACACAGTGTAAAACGGGTAGGCAACGTTTGAGAGGTGGAGATCTACCTGAGCAACATGAAAGAGATCAAAGATCACTGGGGTTTCAGCACCCTTTTTTCATAAAGAAATTAACTAGCAAGGCCTAACTAAATAGTAAAGAAAATCTAGAAAAATATAATAAAACAAATGTGTTTAAAAAAATAGCCTACCTTAGAAGTGGACAGTGTCAGTAGGGCAGAGGGCAGTGCTGGAAGAACAGTGGACGGTGTCAGTAGGGCAAAGGGTGGTGTCAGTCAGTAGGCCAAAGAACAGTATCAGTAGGGCAATGGATGGTATCAGTGTGTCAGGGATCCCCTCGATCCCCGCCGCAATGGTCCCGGTGCAGGCGCAGTGTGCCGCCCTGTGCAGGGACTCGAGCACTAGGTCCGGGCCGGCCGCGGCGTTCGAGTTCGCGCATGCGCAGTAGAAGCCGCGGCCGCCCGCTGGGCACCAATGGCAGCGCAGGGCGGGATATTTAAACGACCCTGAGCTGTCATTCAGTGCCTTCTGGTTTTACCTGTATCCTGTATCTGCGAACCTGTGAATTGTAAGTTGCTGACCCGGATTGTGCCTTGACCTTGCTGTATTTCTCCTGCCCTGACCCTTGCTTTGCCTGACCTCTCTCCTGGATGCCCCCTATTGGATTTGACCTGCTGTTGCTGACCTGGCGTGTGACCCGACCATTCTATGCCCGCTGCCTTGCACCTTGCCGTCCTCTCTGTTACCGACCCGGCCCGTCTGACCTTGCTCATCCATCCATCCCGTGCAGTGGGGTCTGCTGACCTCCTCATATCAGACTCTTCCCCGTGGGAGCCCTTGGAGCATACCACTACCACTGACGGACGCACCCAGTAGCCACGACCTGGTCTCAGGGGGCTCCAAGTCCATCCCCACCATCAGGGGCCCTGGTGAACAAGCACCCTGGGACTTAGACTCTGTGCGCTGGGGACGCCTATTCAGTGGAGAGCTAGTGGTACCGCCAGGCGGTCCCTTACACAGTGGTTTTATGTTTTTTTTTATTATTATTATTATTTTACACTTATTTTATATTGTTTACAATTTATTTTTTACAATTTTTTAGCAGCCCTGTTGGGGTACTTTTTAGACCCCTGATGTCTCACATTAAAGACAGAGAAAGGGACTGAGGACATAAATTCCTCAGTCCCTTTCTCTACAGCCTCAGCTGCACTGGAGAGTGAATCAAAAGCAATAGAACCTGATATAGAAATTGCAGAGTACCAATCTACACTGGGTGGATCATAAGACCAACTATACACATATAAGGATCAATCTGGGATGGAGTAACAGAAACATAAGGCAGATAATTCAGGCCATTGTCATCTGCCAGTATATGGGACTGATGCAGTCAAGGCAAAATTGAAAAAAGATTGCAGTTTCCCAAACCTCTTAGGGAAGAGGAACACTGGAAAAGGTAAAAAAGAAGCAAGAAGTGCAATCCATAGCACAGCTTCTTATTACAGAAGAAAAATAACAACCATTGCACTCACATGTCATGTGGACGAGTTACAGCATCTCATCCACTCCAGTAGCAGCCAGCCTCTGTGAAGGAAGGAATCTTTGGGTTGGAACAGTGCATTGCTCATTGCAACTCCTCCCATCAGTGATCCCCTCATTACAATTCCTCCATTAGCGTCCTCTCACTGCAGCTCCCCTATCAATGTCCCCCTCATTAAAGGTCCTTCCATCCGTGCCCCCCCCCCACGAAATAGAAAATGCAGCACTGATCACTGCAATTACTAGTATAGTGTCTGTCTGAGTCCTTATCCTGGTCACAGTCATAACTATATTAGTGTTCCCAATAGTATAGTGTCCCCAAAAACACGGTGTTAGCAGAATCAGTCCTAAATCCCTTCCAGCACTTGCATTTAGCCATCCCAACAAGTGCAGTGTTGGTATAATTTTTCTAATCACTGCCACCTCTGATACATTGTCTGCAAAACCGCAGTGTTAGCAAGATCAAGCCTGATCTCTGCTAGCATTAGCAGTTAATTTTATTTCTAGTGTGCAAACAGTTCCTGATTGCTAGCTAGGAGCTCTTTTTCCCCTAGTCACCACTAGGTACCTGTAAAGTTAGTGCCCAAAAATAGATACACTAGTGAGGAGGCGATTCTGAGCATGCCAGATGAGAGCGAAGGGGAGGCCTCACTGTAAGAATCAGGCTCAGAATATGAACCTATAGAAAGTAGCAGAACCCAGAAAACTAGCTCGGGCAATGGTGAAGAGGTTCCTGCTAAGATCAGGCGTACCTGACCCCATGTTGCTGAAGTGCTAGAAACACATACAGTTGCAAGAAAAAGTATGTGAACCCCTTGGGATTATGTGGAGTTTTGCATGAATTGGGCATAAAATGTGCTCTGAACATCATCTAAGTCACAACAATAGAAGAACACAGTCTGCTGAACATAATACTACACAAACATTAGATGTTGCCATGGTTTAATTGCACATAACATGTAAACATTCACAGTGCAGGGAGGAAAAAGTATGTGAGGCCCTAGCTTAATGACTTCTCCCAGAGCTAATTGGAGCCAGGAGTGAGCCAACCTTGACTCCAATCAGTGTGATGATATTGGATGTGTTGCTGACAGCTGTCCTGCCCTTAAAAAACACACACCTGTTTTGGGTTTACTGGTTTCAAGAAGCACTGTTTCCAGCTTGCTCATTCCCTGGTGGGGTGATCCTGAGATCTGCGACCTGGTATTAACACGCAGCCAAATCCATCTCCACCATTAGGAGCTCTGGTGAAGACCGGTTTATACTTAAACCCCGCACCTCAGGTGAGCCTGCGTCATTCCCAGGGTGACCCGCTGGTGTATCAATCCTGCTGGTTTCAGGTAAGCCTTACACTGCTGTAGCAACTAGTCTCTGAAACTGACCTTATACCGTGACACCAGCACTGCAGTATTTCATGGTGACGTGGCGAGCATCAGTAGTGCAGTACAGGCTGGTGAGGTGGCTAGACCTAGTAGCATACTGTAACTGCAGCCACTAAGAATTCAAGCATAAGCCCGTAGAGCCCAAAGTAGCCTTCCAGAGATGCTGGCAAACCCTAAGTGACTGCCCCCAGATTCAGTAGCACCTTTTATCCCCCCCCAGGGGCGGACTGACAACTCATGGGGCCCCCGGGCAATAGGGGATCATGGGGCCCCTGTGTCCTTGCCCAAACTCAAAAAAGCCTTTTTGAAAAAGGTACCAGGGGCATCTCATGGGGCCCCCTACTGACCCTGGGCCCTTGAGTTTCCAAATGGTCAGTCTGCCCGTGTCCCCCCCCCCATTCATAGCCCAGCCCAGGGTTCAGGTAGAAGCAGCCAACTTAATGCATCTTGACTTTTTTGAGCTGTGTTTTACTGAAGACCTCTGAAACTTATCATGGTTTCTGAATGTAAATTTTTTTGGTCTTAGCCCTTGGGCATTGCAAAAGAATGAATTACAATCATTTTGCTCTACAAAACCGAATTATTATATGCCCATATTCTCTGCTGCAATGGCCAGGAAAAGATATGTGATGATAATGTATTTTAAGCATTTCAGTGACAATAACCTCTGTCGTCCCCAGGGTGACCCTGATAATAATCGGCTCCACAAAATTCAGCCCCTCCAAAATTACCTTCCCAGACATTTGCAGATGTGTATACGCTCAAATAAAACATCTGCATAGACAAGTCCCTTGTACATTTTACTGGCAGATTTGAAATCAAGCAATATCTCCCCAGCAAAGGTGTCAGATACTGTATTGGGTAAAAATGTATAAGCTCTGTGATTGGGCAACAGGGTATACATACCGCTTTAGAATTTATGAGGGAAAAGACAGTCAAGTGGAGGCCCCTTGAGTGCCCAGACTACATGAAGAGCAGTGGTAAGATAGCGTGGGACTTGTTGTCACCTTTGTTTATTATGGAATACAATTTGTATGTGGATAACTTTTATGCAAGTGTGCCACATTTTAGAAATTTGTTCCTTAAAAATTGGCTACTGTGGCACTATGTGACCTAACAGCAAGAGCTTCCTCCAATGGCTCGTTAACACCCCACTTAGAAAGGGGGAGACAGCCTGCTTGCGGAATGAAGAATTAGTAGCAGTAAAATGGACAAACATGATGTATTCATCCTCCCTTCCATTAACCCAGACAAGACGGTCCAAATTCACACGGCATCTAGTATTGAAAAGCCTCTGTGTACATGACTTTAATCTAAATATGGGAGATGCAGACATCCAACAACAAAATCATAAAGCCGTATTTAGCCTCCTGCAGAGCTAGACACTGGTACAAAAAAAGTTTCTATATATTTATTTCAATTGGCTCTATACAATGCATTTTTTATGTACAAAGGCTACTAGAAGATCTGGATCCTTCCTAAAATTTCAATCATCTCGCTCCTTTTGTATCCAGAAGGAATGTGGTCCAAAGCCCATATTCATATGCAGTTAACCAGATGTTGTGTCGGTGGTAAACTTGGAATAAGGTCTGACACTTTTTTTTTTTTTGTCATATCGTGACCAACCTGGCCTCTGCATCAAGGACTGCTGCTGTAGCACACTTATCTACCACACCTAGTGAACTATTAGTCTAGGGCAGGGGTCTCCAAACAATTCAATCTGAGGGCCACATTGGATATTTTCCAAATATTTGCAGGCCAAAAATAATCAGTTTAATAAATGGATGAATAAAATGTAAATGAATGAAGAAGCCCCACAAAATAACTTCATATCAGAATACCCTCTTTTACATCAGAAGCTTCCCCATCACATAAGAGCCTCTTACATTTTGAGAGATCCTAAACTAATACTAAGGTAATGTTGATCCAGGGAATATCCGTTTTCTTCTTGGGGGACCAAGAAGGAATTTTTTCCCCCGCTGCGGTAAATTGGATCACGATCTGTTGGGGGTTTTTTTTTTGCCTTCTTCTGGATCAACTGTGGGTAAAGGATAGTGTATATGGAGGTTTTCCATTTGTGTTTTTTTTTTTTTCTGTTGGTTGAACTGGATGGACTTGTATCATTTTTCAGCCAAATTAACTATGTAACTATGTACAGTTGTGCTCCAAAGTTTGCATACCCTGGCAGAAATCTTGCAATGTTGCCATTGATATTGAAAGTATGACGGATCATGCCAAAAACTGTCTTTTATTTAAGTTTTGTGATCATATGAAGCCATTTGTTATCACATAGCTGGCTACTTTATAAAACCTAATAACAGAAATTGCCCAAATGGCCTTGATCAAAAGTTTACATACCCTGGATTGTTTGGCCTTGGTACAGACAGACAAGGTGACACACACAGGTTAAAATGGCAATTAAATGTTAATTTCCCCCATCTATGGCTTTTTAAATTGCAATTAGTGTCTGTGTATACATAGTCAATGAGTTTGTTAGCTCTCACATGGATGCACTGACCAGGTTAGATACTGAGCCATGGGCAACAGAAAAGAACTGTCAAAAGACCTGTGTAACAAGGTCATGGAACTTTATAAGGATATAAAAAGATGTCCAAAGCATTGAATATGCCAATCAGTACTGTTCAATCACTTTTTTAAGAAGTGGAAAATTCGGAGGTCTCTTGCTCCCAAGCCAAGGTCAAGTAGACCAAGAAAGATTGCAACCACAACTGCCAGAAGAATTGTTTGAGATACAAAGAAAAACCCACAGGTAACCTCAGGAGTAATACAGGATGTTCTGGGAAAAGACAGCAAGTCTGTTTATAGGGAGCACAATACGACGATACTTGAACAAAAATGAGCTGCATGGTCGACTTGCCAAAAAAGCCTTTACTGTGCCAATGTCACAAAAAAGCTAGCATACAATATACTCGACAACACTTTGACGCAGCTCTTTTTTGGGACGGGGCTACGTGACATCAGCACACGAGATCGGCCATCTTTGACATTTATCCAGAGATATTCATCCTTAGGGGGGGGGGTAATGGTTTTTTAAAAAGGCAATTTTACAGAAGGTAATTTTATCTAGTGCACTAGATCTTTCAGTGCACCATTCTTGTGATTAGTTTCTATTTTTTCTGGCTGAGGGATGTTAAAGTGATCTATACCTTCAAAAAGTGTGTTGGAAGTTTGCTGTGGAGCTGTAACCAAGTGGGAGGGAAAGCAGCGATTTTTTAACTTACCTTTTGTGTGGGTCAAGTTTTGAGATAAGCGGCAGCAGTAAGAGGTGGAGGTACACTGTGGTGGAGTACTTCTTCATTATCTATAGAGCACGCATGAAAACGCATGTTATCATACACTATTATTATTTGAGAGAGAATCTGGACTGGATTTATTTCGAATAATTTCTTTTTACATTATCACAATGCAAATATTTGTTTGGGTTTTGTAAAGATATATATTTGGTCACATTTATCATTTTTTTTAGTTGTACATGTGATTTCATATCTATGCATATAAATACTGTATATAATAGGTTTGCATAAGTGTATAACACGTTATGAGTTTTTTGATATTTAAATATTTGGTTGAAGTGGGAATGCATGGCAGTTTAGCGGCAACATAATTTATTTGGATTTGTAAACTACTGACCAGAGCCATTTGGGTAATTTCTGTTTATCATTATGATTTAAAAAGAAGCCAAACAATTATGTAATAATGAATGGCTTCATATGTTCATAAAAGACCAGTGTTTTTTTTTATTGTGTTTTTTTTTGCATGATCAGTCATATTTTCAATATCAAAGCCAAAAGTTCATGATTTCTGCAAGGGTTTACAAACATTTGAGCACAACTCTAACTAAAATCAAAGCCTAAGAGGCATGGCACGACTTTTGTAAATCTCATTTGTTGCCAAACGTTTTTGAAAAATGAAGAAAAAAAAAAAAGCAGAGTAATGGCAGCAGAGACAGAGTGGTTTCCGCGGAGGCTGCATATTATGGCATGGCACTGGCCATAATACGCGTTATGTAAGCTAATCTTTTCAGCCATTATTGGCACTTTTCTATCGGTAAAACGCTGATAACTACTTTTGGCTGATAATTTTCAGCGGACAATATATTGGTCATTAGTTCTTTAAAAATTTTCAGCCTTTTCTGTTTATACAATAAATAAAAAAACTCATTGGTAATCAAATACCACCAAAAGAAAGCTCTATTTGTGTAAAAAAAACAAAACAAAAAAAAAACATTTAATTTTGGTATAGTGTTGCATGACTGAGCAATTGCCAGATAAAATAACAGTGCCGAGTAGTAAAAAAAATGTCCTGGTCATGTAGGGGGTAAAACCTTCCGGAGGTCGAGTGTTTAACAAACGAAATATAGAGCAAATATAACCACCTGTTAGTGTTATTTAAGTGCACTATACAGTATATATTGCAGCTGACACTAAGACTCCATGTACACGAGCTTCCCTGACCGCCGGCCACGGGAAAACGCAAATTGCGTGCATGTTTGATTTATATCTCAGGTGGATATATTATATATTTTTTATTTTGATATATATTTCTTTATTTTTCATTATATTACAGTATTACATAGTGCACAATAGGTTTGCTAAACAAGAGATCTTGTACAGCACTGATTTACAGATTTTGTGATTTTTGGACAGTTTGTTGCTAGAGTTATTGCAGAGCCTCACGTTACATCAGTCCCCATCAGAGCCTCCCTTTATATCATAGGCCTCATCAGAATCTCCTTTTATATCATACTCCCAATCAAAGTCCCCTGTGCATTATAGTCCCATCAGAGCCCACCTTTACATCATAGTTCTCATCAGAGTCTCCCCATCAGAGGTCCCTCACCAGAGCCTCCCCACTCAACGTTTTCCCTCCCATTAGAGCACCGTCACCAGTCTATCCCATTCTGCATCAGAGCTCTTCTATCATCCGCCCATACCAAGCTGCAAAAGAATAGTAGCTGGAGCTCGGTAGATGGAGCAGTCAGGCAGGGCTGCTGAGAAAAATCACAGGTCCTACTTGGCAGGGCAGTGCCCAGGCAGGCAGGGCACCACCACTAAACAATATTTTTGCTAAAAAATACAATGAATCATTATTAGCAAACACAACATACAGTAACTTACAACATTTCTGCTAAATCTAACAGATAAAACTGTATTGAGTTAACCACTTGCCTATCGGGCACTTTTACCCCCTTCCTGCCCAGGCCAATTTTCAGCTTTCAGTACTGTTGCACTTTGAATGACAATTGCGCCATCATGCAACACTGCACCCAAATGAAATTCTGATAATTTTTTTTTTCACACAAATAGATCTTTCTTTTGGTGGTATTTAATCGCCACTGGGGGTTTTATTTTTTGCACTAGAAAAAAAAGAGCAAAAATTTTGGGGAAAAAGGTTGATTTTTTTTCTATTATAAAATTTTGCAAACAGGTAATTTTTCTCCTTCACTGATGTGTGTTGGTGAGGCTGCACTGATAGGCAGCCCTGATGAGGTGGCACTGGTGGGCACTGATGATGATGCACTGATGAGCGACACTGATGCGTGGCACTGATGGATAGCGCTGACTGGCGGCACTGCTAGACACTGCTGGGTGACACTGCTGGGTGGCAGTGATAATCAGTGCAGATCTCCTCTGTCACATTTACTGGTTACCGGCAGTACTTTCCTCACGCGTGACAGCATGGGGAAATTGCTGCAGATAACCGGCAACTGTATTTACTTTGTGAGCTACTGTTTCATTGGACACAGCTGATCATGTGGTAAAAAGCCACTGTGATTGGCCTTTTACCTTGTCATGTGATCAGCTGGTTCCGTAGGACACAGCGATCACTGAAAGTGCTGGGTGCACGCCGCTAGGGGCGTGCCAAGGGAACTGTCTGGGAGAACATCCATGGACGCCCTCCCAGAACTGGACAACTGCACTGTGGCCATCTTTTGGCTATAGCACAATTGGCAAGCGGTTAATAAACAAAGCTCTGTGTGCGATTTAAGGTCTTGGGGCTCATTCAAATGGGCCATGTGGCCTGTACAGTGTAAATCAGCTTCTTTTTTTTTTACATTTACGTGTGCAGTCAACTAATGTCACACTATGGGGATTTTGGTAAATCTACATGAAATTGCACAGATTGTACAATCAGATTGCATAGTGTATGGCCAACTTTATACAAGTGCATAGGAGGGAGACATTCAGCTATCAATGTTCGTGTGCTCCAGCTCAGGGAGGGTCTAAACACACCAATTTCACTTTCAGGCCCCATTCACACAGCATAGTGGGAGCACACATTTTAGTGCATTTTTCCATGCGACAAACACAGCAAAGTAGTTCATTTTGGCACACTGAAGTTTGCTCATTTTTGTACAGCGCATTTGTTGCCTGTTTTTGCACTTGACAAAATGAGCATTTGCTTCCATATTTGGAGTGATATTAACAGTTAATCGCAAAGTGGAACAAGTTCAATTTAGATGTATAGAAGTGGCCATACACCATACAATCCGATTGTACAATCTCTGTACATTTTCCTTTATATTTACCAAAATTTTAAAATAGGTCACCCCTATCTATCCAATCACTCTGCATCCAATCAGACAGGCCCTTGCACTACATAGTTGATGGTAGATGTAAAGGATATTGTACAATCAGATTGTATAGTATATGGTGAGCTTTACAGACTTTTAGAAGCACACACCTCCTGTTTTTAGTACAACAGATCTGCTCCACATAGGCTTGCTCAGTTCCTGCCCAATGAACGGTCTATGCAAGATGAAGGTACAAAACAATTGATGGCTGTGTATTTAGAAGAACTGTGCTCACTGTCAACGAACCTGTATTGAGTTAATAAATAACAATTATTTGTAAACTTTTTCTTGGCGAAATGGTGAAAATGAAACGTATGCAAATATCCATAGTCCAATTGATCAAGCAAATATGATACAGTGGCTGTCTGAAGTCCAGTTAGCGGTTTGTTGGCTGATGTTAAAACAAGAGCTGTCAAACTGCTTACACTCTCTATTTTATCTGACATCAAGAGGGGTTTTGACAGAGGTCATCTGACCAATTACCCGGTATAAGGAGTGGTGGCTCGGAGGTCACAACGTTTATGATTGTATTGTGGCACTCCCTTACAAGCAATTTTATACGAATATTAATATCCTCCACTATGTGCAGGTTGCATTCTGGAAACTGGTAGATTGTTCAGCATTACAGGTGAAACTCGAAAAATTAGAATATCGTGCAAAAGTTCATTTATTTCAGTAATGCAACTTAAAAGGTAAAACTAATATATGAGATAGACTCATTATATGCAAAGCAAGATAGTTCAAGCCGTGATTTGTCATAATTGTGATGATTATGGCTTACAGCTCATGAAAACCCCCCAAATCCACAATCTCAGAAAATTAGAATATTACATGCAATCAATAAAACAAGGATTGTACATAGAACAATATCCTCTGAAAAGTATAAGCATGCATATGTACTCATTACTTGGTTTGGGCCCCTTTTGCATCAATTACTGCCTCAATGCGGCATGGCAAGGAAGCTATCAGCCTGTGGCACTGCTGAGGTGCTATGGTAGACCAGGATGCTTCAATAGCGGCCTTCAGCTCATCTGCATTGTTCGGTCTCATGTCGCATCTTTCTCTTGGCAATGCCCCATAGATTCTCTATGGGGTTCAGGTCAGGTGAGTTTGCTGGCCAATCAAGCACAGTAATCCCATGATCATTGAACCAGGTTATGGTGCTTTTGGCAGTGTGGGCAGGTGCCAAGTTCTGCTGGAAAATGAAGTTCGCATCCCCATAAAGCTCGTCTGCAGAGGGAAGTATAAAGTGCTCAAAAATCTCCTGGTAGACAACTGCGTTGACCCTGGAAATAATGAAGCACAGTGGACCAACACCAGCAGATGACATGGCTCCCCAAATCAACACAGACTGTGGAAACTTCACACTGGACTTCAAGCATCTTGCAGTGTGTGCCTCTCCATTCTTCCTCCATACGCTGGGTCCTTGGTTTCCAAATGAGATGCAAAAGTTGCTCTCATCAGAAAAGAGGAATTTGGACCACTGAGCAACAGACCAGGTCTGTTTTTCTTTAGCCCAGGTAAGGTGCTTCTGACGTTGTTTGTTGTTCAGGAGCAGCTTGACAAGAGGAATACGACATTTAAAGCCCATGTCCAGGATCCGTCTGTGTGTGGTGGCTCTTGATGCACTGACTCCAGCCTCAGTCCACTCCTTGTGAAAGTCCCCAACACTTTTGAATGGCGTTTTCCTGACAATCCCCAACAGGCTGCAGTCATCCCTGCTGCTTGTGCACCTTTTTCTTCCCCACTTTTCCCTTCCACATAACTTTCTATTAATGTGCTTTGATACAGCACTTTGGGAACATCCAACTTCTTTTGCAATTACCTTTTGAGGCTTTCCCTCCTTATGGAGGGTGTCAATGATGGTTTTCTGCACAACTGTCAGGTCAGCAGTCTTTCCCATGATTGTGATTCCTACTGAACCAGACTGTGAGACCATTTAAAGGCTCAGGAACCCTTTGCAGGTGTTATGGCTTAATTAGCTGATTAGAGTGCGACACTTTGAGCCTAGAATATTGCACCTTTTCACAATATTCTAATTTTCTGAGATTGTGGATTTGGGGTTTTCATGAGCTGTAAGCCATAATCATCACAATTATGACAAATCACGGCTTGAACTATCTTACTTTTGCATGTAATGAGTCTCATATATTAGTTTCACCTTTTAAGGTGCATTACTGAAATAAATGAACTTTTGCACAATATTCTAATTTTTTGAGTTTCACCTGTATATTTAGTGTCAGAATACCAAACAGAGGATTTCAGATGGGTCTGTCAACCAGGAGGTAGGAGATTACTATCTCCCCCTTCGCATGTGCTTAGTCATGTATGACCTTGATTTTTTTTGGTATAATATTCCCCATTCAAATATATACTTCATATTAATGTGTCTTGGTCCTGTTGGATTTCATGAATTGTGTGTAGATTTTGTGAGTTAGGTAGAGGTCACCCCGCACCTGCCTGCTGTATTTGTAGACCTTTTATGGCACGCTATGTATTCCTAGAGCTTTAATTGCCTGAAGGATTTTCATAGTACGATAGGTCAATGGCCTAAGTGGAGATAACCGGTCCTTTGCAAACCCAGACCCTTTTTGACTCAAGCTGCCTATGAAATTTTAGCCACATATGGTCTGGAAGGTGGGGGGGGGGAGAAATCAGAGCTCCTGGATCTCTGGTTTTAAAACAGAAAATAAAATGACAAAATGTAATGGCTGAACCCTGTAACAACATGGCTGCTACAGCTGTTTGTGTGCCAAGTACGCGTGACCATTACAGTCTGCAAAAATGTAAATATCCAGATTTCTCTAAAAATCTGGAGGTTTTTATTTTTCACTTACAGCTTTCAGAGTTTGTAAAAGACCCCCCCAAACCATATATTTTCTGGGGACACATGACCTGAATAATAAAAAGAAGGTGCTACTGATTTTTGAGGTCCCACGATAATTGCGCAATTGTTTATCAAAACAATATTTTTGTTGAAATAACACTAAAATCAATATTGGCAGACACAAACAAAACAACTTTTACCTACTTAACCTACTAAATATAAAATCTAAACCTGTCTTGAGTTAATAAATTACAAATATTTGTAAATTTTAAATTGCGCCTTTTTGCAAAATGCTGAAAATAGTATATACGCAAAACTTTAAATAACCAGGATTTCTCTAAAAATCTGAAGGTTTTCATTTTTCACTTACATCTGTCAGAGGTTCTAAAAGACCCCCCTAACCATATATTTTCAGAAAGCGCATGACCAGTAGAATAAAAAGAAGGTGCTACTGATTTTTTAGGCCCCACAATATTTGTGCAAATGTGTATCAAATCTAGTTGTGCAAATATTTATCAAATCACTATTTTTCACAAAAAAACACTAAAATCCTTATTTGCACACATAAATACAAAATAAATTATTTAAATAAACTGCTAAACTCCTGCTAAGGCCTCGTTCAGTGGGGTGTGCTAAAGCGTACGCCCCTGGAGGACTGTATTTACCTGCATGGGGATACACAGGTATTCTGTGCATCCCTGTGCAGGCAGTCCTATTCATGTCAATCGGGACACAGCAGCTGCAAGGACAGATCTGACATCCGTGGGGGTGTAGGTGCATGTCCCCACATGAAGACAGTGTAAGTTCAGGGACATGCACCCACACGGATGTGAAGTTGGAAGCAGTGGAGGCAGTGTCCTTGCAGCCACTGCCTCCCAACTGAGATAAATGGGATTGACTGCACAGGAATGCATGGAACACCTGTGCATCCCTCTGCAGCTAAACACAGCGTGCAATATTATGCCATGCATGAACGAGATCTTAGACTTTGTTTAGACTTGTGGTCTGCTGCCCGCCATCCTGCAATGCTTTGCACCTGTGGCAAATTTGACCGGCTTGTAGTGATGCAAGCCACCACATACTACACATCCAATGCATGCAGTTGCGGCGCATTGTCTGCAAAAATGAGGGTAAAACAGGCGGTGAGGAGTCGTTTCATAGCTTCCGTATTGCCTGTCAGCCTCTAGAGAATCTACCCTTAGTCTGATTTTTATTTTTTTATTTATTTTACATTTTTTTTTTCTCAACAGTTACACTTTTTTTTTCTACACTTTTTTTTTTGGGGGGGGAGGGGCAGGGGGGCTTGGAGAGACATCATGGGTCTAAACAGACCTCTAATGTCTCTTTTTTTGAGAAAGAGAAGGGACTGAAGACAGGTAGATAAATGGATAGGAGTCTGCATAGAGACCCCTGTTCATTCTCAAACTGAAGAATAGTAAACACTCTTACTATTCTTCAGCGGTCAGTGTGCAGTCTGTATTCATACAAGGAAAGGAAGGGGGCTGGTAAACACAGTAGCCGCAGACGGGAGTTGTTGTGGAAATGACAGCCAGCATCACTGCATGGAGGGGGGGGGGGTTGGGGGACTGCTGAGGATCACTGGGGGGTGGGACATTGAAAGGGGGGGTTGCAGCAGCAGGGGGCAGTTCTTTGGCTCAAATGCAATTGCCTGCAGGAAAGGCAGAGGAGGGAGACCAGTAATTGCATGGGAGCCACACAGGATCATTGCTGCCAGGAGCGGGGCTGGGGGGAAATTAGCGTTGGAGGACACAGATGCATCTGGGGAAGGGGGCAGTTTGACAGCTAGTGCAGGGAAGTGGTGGAAGCAGCTAGTGAGAATTGACAGGCGCAGTGGGTTAAGGGGGGGGGGTTGTCACATTTTAGGTTAATAACTCTGATCAGCGGCTTGTTAGCCACTAATCAGAGCCTATTGTTTTGTTCAGCAGGGTCTGTTGAACAGTTCTGCTGTAAGCTCATGGTTATTGGACCTGTCCAGCTAGAAGCAGTGCTGCAGGTCTGCACGCTGTACAGACCTGGCAGCAAAGGGGTTAAGCAGTACTGAGATGTGACTGTGGATGTGAAATGTACCTCCTGGGAATAAGTCTGAGCAGAAGTGAGGTCACAGAGAATAAATCTTCCTAAGGCTAGGTTCACACTGCTGGAATACAATTTTGTCCAACTTTCAGTGCAATTATATATTACTATTTGGATGCAACTTTATTTATTACAGATACTTATATAGCACTGTCAATTTACACATATATTGTACATTCACATTAGTCCCTAACCCTCAAGGGGTGTACAATCTAAAATCCCTAACTTACATTTATAAATGCACGTACTAGGGCTAATTTAGACAGGATCTAATTAACCTAACGGCATGTCTTTGGAGTGTGGGAGGAAATTGGAGTACCAGGAGGAAACCCACACAGGCACAGGGAGAACATGCAAACTCCAGGCAGGTGGTGCTGTGGTTGGAATTTGAACCAACAACCCTAGTACTGCCAGGAGGAAGTGCTAACCATTTAGCCACTTTGCTGCCCTAACTTTGACTAGGTTTGTATATTCTATGAGACCAAAATCACATTGGAATCGTACCAAGGTAGTAAAGGAACCTGACGCATTGATGTGAACAGACATCACTGAAAACTATGCGATTTTCCTTGTCATGCAACTCAAGATAATGTCTATTCCCACCATACACTTTCCTGGATATGGTTTAGGAATAATGGGTGCTGAAGTAACAACCAGCTGGAATTGTAAATATCACAGATCAAATGCAAATATTCACCAGCACACTATGGATCATCGAGTAACGTCCAATTCATGATCACATGCCTGGCAAAAGGGCTCTGAAACGTTGCATCATGTCCTCTGTTATGTGATCGTTCTTCAATAGAGATTCAGATGTTAATCAATGTGCCATGGTATGCTGGCAAATATGTGCATTTGATCTGTGCAATTCAAGTGGCATCTGAAACTGCAGTAGTGTGAACCGGGCTTAAGTTAGCTGGGAAGTTTTGACCAGTAGTAGCTAAGTGAGCTGTAGACTAAAATACAAATAAAAAATACATCAATTGTAAAAGCATCTCACAAAGCAGGACAAAAAGGTAGTTTCGCCTGCCGAATTTGCAATGAAAAATGCATGATATTTCTATGTAACCCAGAGCCCATCACACCATGTGTCTTGAACTGGACTGGGCAGCCTTACCCAGCTCAGTCCCAGACAAGACAACTTACATTGTTTACAATTTGGTCAGTTCACACTCTTGCACTGCAGTAGTGTGCATTTATGAAAAGAAAAAAAAAAAAAAAAAATCACAACATGCAGTACTGTTGTTATGGACCACCTGGTGCACTCTAACAGTCCACAGGACAGGATTCCCCAGGGCGCAGAGTCTAAGCCCCAGTCCGCTTGTTTACCAGAGCCCCTAATGGTGGGGGTAGGCTTGGAGCGGACAGTGACCAGGTCGCGGCCCCTGAGTACACCCACCTGAGGTAGAGGAATCACCAGAGGTAATGACAGGTAGAGAGCCTGACGTGAAGAGGCAGACAGGTCTGGAGAGTAGCAGCTAATCCGTGCGGGTCAGATGGATGGCTGAGCAATAGCGTGGTCAAACAGGCCAGGTCAGTAACAGAGGGGTCAGCGTAGTACAAGGCAGCAGGCAGAAGAATAGTCAGGTCACTCGCCGGGGTAGGTACCAGTAGTTCAGATCAGGTAGGGATATCCAAAAGACAGGTCGAACTTAGCCATGGGTCAGAGCAGGAGACGTCAGCAGGGGGTAAGGTCAGCAACGAATCTCAAACAACAGCAATACAGGAACAAGATCAGACCAGTCTGTGCAGGGCTGGTTAAAGTAGCCCGCCCTGATCCTGACAGGTGCAGCCTAGGTCCTAGTGCCTGCCCAGCAACATCATAGGCGACGCGTGCACCTGGGTCCTAGTGCCCTGCTGCCTGCATGTCTTGACAGACACCTACGCATGTGCAGACCCATGCGTCGCGATGGTCCCTGACAACTGTTTTTTTCACAGCAGTGTGTTGCATCACAGCACAATGCATCGCATCCCCACTAAGGTGAACAGAACTGAAATAAATGTCCCTTGTGATGTTTGAACAAAAAAAGATCACAATTTGTATTATCAGCACAGAGGCACTGCTCTTGACATGGCGCACACCAGCAGTTATTTCCTTACAACTGTCGGTGGACGTTTAAAGGTCTATTCACACCAGTCACCACTTAATAACACAGAGGCTGGTGAGCGGTGCGGTCTGGAGGGAATCACCGCTCTGTACAGCACTGTTTTTTTTTTTTATTTCAAAAAAATGTTATTGAAATGTCACACAGGCATTTCATTAAGTTCAATTGGCCGGCGTGCAGTGCCTCGCAGTGAAGTGCATGTACTACTCTTTTTCAGCACACTGTGCCCACACACCACAATGCAGTGGTGTGAATTGAGCACACGGGAGAGGCATTTGGCCTTGTCATGTGATGGGACTGTGCTGAAATAACCGCTCAGTGCAGTCCTACCGCATCTGGTGTGAATGGACCCTTAGGGTTATTGGCAAAAAAAATATGAATAATGGTGGAAAAAGACGGTATCATAACTAGGAGGGTGTGGCTAACACTGAGTACTGTCATTTAGGGGTGCCCACATGGCACTAATTTAATTTTTGTTTTGTGACTGTAAACAGAGGGTTGCTTGGTCATTAGGCAGCGGCAGTGCAGGCTTTAGCAGGCAGTAAGAATGAGCACAGGTTTGGACCAATTCTGGAAGGAAGCTATCACCCAACCCACTGCTGCCCAATCAACTTCGGCCAGGGAATTTCCCTTTCTGGGGAAGCTGGGATTCAAGGCTGAGATTCCACTGTGCTACAGTGTTGCCAACCATCCATAAATTTATGGACAGTATGTATACTGTGGACAATTTACAAACTGTCTGTAAATGTTCATTACGTACAGTGACTGCCTGCAAAAAAATATGGCCATGCACAGTTCTGAAGCCAGCCGTGCTTGTGTGGGCCCAGCTGGCCTTGGAGGGGGAGGAGAGGCAGGCGTGTGGTGACAACATGGCTTGGTGCCTTGATTGAAGAGGAGGAGCGAGCGAGATGCCCGGACTCTGGAGGAGTCTGAACTTTACCTGAGCCTGAGAGGCCAAGCAAGCAAGCATTATGGAGGAGGTCAGTCATGGGTAATGCTGATTGCCTCTGCTCTGCTCTTTTTGAATGGCCTGACATTCTCATTCTGTGAAAAATAGAGATGCACCAATACCGGTATCAGTATCGTTGCCGATTCCGAGAATTTTTTTTTCACGAGTACTCATGAGAATGCTCCCGAAACCAATACTTTGTGGTGCAATTTGCGTCAATACAAAATGTATGGATGCAAATTGCACCACAAAGAATAGCATATGATTTGAACAGGAATACGGTGCGATTCCTGTCCAAATTGCATGTGGATACCCCACTGCTCCTGTGTTAACCCAGGCTTGAGTTCACACAGGTGTGGTGAGGGAAACCTCCCAGAGGCTTTCTCTTTTCTCTGTGCAGAGAAGACAAGCTAGATGGCTTTTGTTTGGTCAGCACTGTTACGACCTTTGCCCTCCAATGCAGCTGATCAGATACAGATTGGACTGATCAACTGCTTCCATGGCCAGGTAAAAAAGAGCTGTAACTAGAAGTGACAAAATTCTTGTTGCTTCCAGTTTCTGATGTCACACAGTGTGTGCCCGGAGCTGGATGTTGCTGGTTGCATCATTACCGGGCACCCCGATCGCTTGGGAGAGCCTGGTAAAGGCGGCTGTAAGGGAATTCCGGCAAGAAGAATCGCGATCGGGAATGTGCGTAGGAGATCCCGCAGAAGAATTGCCGGTTGTGCGCAGGAATGCGCAATCACGCACATGCACGTGTACAAGCACGGCGAAGATTGGAGCCAGACAGGCCATTTAAGGAGTGCCTCTGCTCAGGTTCAGTGCTGACTAGTCTTCAGCTCCCCTGTGTCCTGCTTGTTCCTGTATGATTCCTTTGTTGCTGACCCGGCTTGTTCCTCACCTGACTCTGATTGCTCTCCTGATACTGGTTCCTGACTTCGGCTCTGCTCCTGACTTTGGCTTTTCCTTCTGATTCTGTACCATGCTGCCCGACTGTTGATGACCCTGGCTATTCCATGACATTGCTCCTGTCTCTTGTCCTCACTACCTGCCTTGCTCTGGTGCAAGCCTTCCAAGGTTTTCATCAGCAAGAGCTGCAAACTACTGGCACTCTTGTTCCCCTGGGTCCTAGACTTCCTCTGTTCCTACTCCAGCTGGGTCAGGACTAGTGACACAAGTGAGGCCGACCTCGTCATTTCAGTCTCCCATCAGGTACGTGACAGTACCAGTCAGCCAATGATGGAGTCTGAAAGGGAGGCCTCGCAACTGGGGGACATTCGCCAATTAGTAACTACCTTGTTTAATGTGATACAAGACCTACAGAAAAACTTTGAGCATCTGGAGAGTAAACTGCTAACTGACTCTAATGTCCTCACAGACCTCACGGCAGCCTTTGATGCAGCCACTCAAACTAAGACCAGTATGATCTTTGAAACCCCTGCCCTACCGGAACCCCGGGTGCCTACGCCTGAGTTCTTCACAGGAGACCGCCGGAAGTTCAGGACTTTTCGTATCTCCTGTGAGTTATATTTTTTCCTGCTCCCCAGGACCTTCTCTTCACCAAATACTAAGGTGGGATTTATCATCACGCTTCTTAGGAATGAACCTCAGTCCTGGGCATACCACCTACGTGAACAACATGATCCGGCCCTAACTTCAGTGGATTCGTTTTTTACAGCAGTGGCACAAATCTATGCTGATCCTTTCCGGCGCCAAACCGCTGAATCTATGCTCAGTAAGCTACAGCAAGGCCAAAGGCCTGTGGAGGAATATGTCACTGATTTCCACATCTGGAGTTCTGATACTCAGTGGAATGAGTCTGCTCTCCGCTATCAGTTCTGTCTTGGTCTTTCTGATACCCTGAAGGATGAGCTGGCCCAAGTGGGTGTAACAACCAGATTGGAGTCTGATAGACCTGACGATCCACATTGACCGTCAGATTCGGGAAAGACAGGATGAGAGGACTAACGGGAAGATTCTGATATGCTCAGAAATTGGGCCCTCCGTGCCCTTCATGAAAGTTGTTCCGTCAGAATCACCCACCAATCCAGCTAGGAGAAGCTTTAGGAGACCACAGTTATCTGCAGCAGAACGCCTTCGACGGCAGAAATCCAATCTCTGCCTCTACTGTGGTGATGCAGGTCATTTTGTGGCGACCTGCCCGATAAAACCTCATAAGTCCTCTCCCAACTGTTTTTACATGATGCACCCCCAAGGGACAAGCCGTACGCACCTCTACTTTCATCTGCAACTACAACTGGCCGAAATGACAATCACGGTCCCGGCCATCATAGACGTGGGTGCTTGCAGTTGTTTTATGGATGTGTACTTTGCTACCCAGAATAAGATTCCACACCGTACCAATGCACAAAGACTTGCCGCTCATCTGACAGACGGGTCTGGTATCAGTTCTGGCCCTGTAACACAAGAAACCATGCCAATATTCTGCTACTCTCCTTCAGGACACCAGGAATTTCTATGTCTGAATATTACCTCCCCGATTTTTCCAGTTATTCTCGGCATGCCTTGGCTAAGAGTGCACAACCCAACCATCAATTGGTTGTCTGGAGAAATCTTCTTCCCTTCAGAATATTGTCTGACTCACTGCACTCCTAAAGAAACAAGTGTAGCAACTCCTCTTAGTATTCACTCTGATCCTGAGACCATGAAACTCATTCCTGTGGTGTATCACGAGTATCTGGACGTTTTCAATAAAGAGTGCCAATACCCTTCCTCCTCATCGTTCCTATGACTGCCTTATTGAGCTCCTGCCCGGCGCCGAAATTCCTTTCGGTCGAATTTACCCCTTATCCGAAGTCGAATTAGAAATCCTCCGGGGGTATATAGATGAACGTTTTTGGAAAAAGGGTTTATTCACCCTTCTACATCACCAGCAGGAGCCAGCATCTTCTTTGTTGAGAAGAAGGATCACACTCTTAGACCTTGTGTAGACTACTGTGACCTAAACAAGATAATGGTCAAGAATCCTTATTCCCTTCCTCTAATCCTCGAATTATTTCAAAGGCTGCGAAGGAGCATGTTTCTTCTCAAAATTGGATCTGAGGGGCGCTTACAGCCTAGTGAGAATTCGTGAAGGTGACGAATGGAAGACAGCCTTTCGAACCCAATTTGGGCATTTTGAATATCTGGTAATGCCTTTTGGTCTCTGTAATGCCCCAGCAACCTTCCAACACCTAGTAAATGATGTATTTCGGAACTATCTGGATCTATTCCTCATTGTTTACCTGGATGACATCCTGGTTTTCTCCAGTTCTAAAGAAAGTCATCGGGATCACGTAAAAAAAAACACAAGAAAACTCTGGATAGACTACGCCAGCATCGCCTCTACGCAAAGGCCGAGAAATACGAATTTGAGAGACAATCCATCCAGTTCCTTGGGCTTGTGATCACTTCTGAGGGCATCTCTATGGACCCCCAAAAGGTGTCCGCCGTCTTAGAATGGCCCATTCCAGGAGACAGGAAAGCAGTGCAGCGCTTTATAGGGTTCACAAATTTCTATAGGAAATTTATCAAAAACTTCTCTGGAATCATTGCACCAGTGACACAGCTGAGACTCCTGAGACCCATGCAGCCTTTCAGCAATTAAAAATCATGTTCACCTCTGCACCTATCCTGAAGCATCCAGACCCTGCTCTAGCCTTTGTCCTTGAAGTGGACGCTTCGGAGAACGCGGTAGGAGCCATATTGTCACAAAGACAGGGACTTAATTTCCTGGAGAAAAATGCAACAGGATGCAGAAGGGATTTAAGTGTCTCTGAAAGAAATTATGATGAGGGAGACAGAGTTACTAGCCATCAAGGCAGCATTGGAAGAATGGCGCTACTTACTGGAGGGAGCATCCCACCCTATTCTCATCTTCATTGATCATAAAAACCTACCTGAAAACGGCAAAACTCCTCAGGCCACAACAACCAAGATGGGCATTATTTTTCTTCCGCTTTGTCTTCCATCTGACGTACCGTCCTGGATCAAAAAAACCTGACGCACTCTCCCGTATGTTTCCCGACCCAATTGTGCAGTCTGAACCTGACACTATTTTGCCAGCCAATAATTTCTTACTTCTCCAGACAGACCTTGTAATGCAAATAAGAGAAGTCGTGGATAATCATCCACCTCCCATAAATATGCATCTGAAATTAAAGGATGGTCTGTACTTCCACAAGGAACAAATCTTTGTGCCCGAAGAACTCAGGACTATTATTCTCAAGAGATGTCACGGCCATCCCTTAGCAGGTCACTTTGGAATTCATAAGACTTCAGATTTGGTCTCTCGCTCTTTCTGGTGGCCAAACGCAATAAAGGATTGCCAGGACTATGTGAAATCTTGCATAGTCTGTCTGAGGAACAAATCTGATAAACCCAAGACTTGGGGCCTGTTAGAATCCTTGCCCGTACCGGAAACACTTTGAAGTATGATCTCCATGGACTTTATTGTTGAACTTCCCCCATCAGGGATTCACCACTATTTTTGTAGTAATTGATCGCCCGTCCAAGATGGCTCACTTCATTCACTTGAAAGGGACTCCTTCTGCCACGGAAACTGCCTCTGCTTTCATCAAGGAGATCGTAAGACTACATGGCGTTCCCCTGAATATTGTCTGATCGAGGAGTGCAATTTACATCCAAATTTTGGAAAGCTCTGTGTGAGGCATTAGAGATCAAGTTACGCTTTTCCTCTGCTTATCACCCACAACGAATGGACAAACGGAAAGGACAAACCAAACTCTGGAGCAATACTTCCAATGCTTCTCATATTCAAAAGGATGACTGGGCATCGCTCCTTCCATTAGCGGAATTTGCATACAATAATTCCATTCATTCCGCCACCAAGCAATCTCCCTTTTACTCTAACTACGGATACCATCCCTCCTTTCTTCCGGAAATACCAGTGGAGGACGCTGTTCCGGCAGTACAAGAAAGGATGGAGTTCCTCAGGAGGAACGGCGAAGTATTGCAGAAGACGATTTCTGAAGCTCAGGCGAGTAACAAAAATTTTTTTTGACAGACAGAGAAGGGCCAACTTGAAACTGAAACAAGGGGATAAAGTCTGGTTATCCACGGCTAATCTAAAATTAAGTTGTCCGTCAAAGCTTGGTCCAAGATACCTGGGACCATTCACTATCAAGAGAAAGGTGAACCCTGTAGCCTTTGAATTGGAACTACCTGCTAACATGAAGATTCACCTGGTATTCCATTGCTCCCTGTTCTCCAAAAACATATCCCAAGTGGGTTTCCCAACCGGAATTCTGAGGCGCCTGCTCCACTGCTGGTTGAGGGAAATGAAGAGTACGATGTTGAGGCTATCTTGAATTGTAGGAAGAGGGGTGGACAGACCCAGTTCCTCATCAAATGGAAAGGTTATGGACCAGAGGATAACTCCTAGGAACCATCCACTAATGTCCATGCCCCACTGATAGTTCAAGCCTATCTTCGTCGTCAATCTCAGAAACGAGCCCTAGTGGGCATCCGGAGGCTGCCCCTAAGGGGGGGGCAATGTAAGGGATTTCCGGCAAGAAGAATCGCGATCGGGAATGCGCATGTGCATAGGAGATCCCGCAGAAGAATTGCCGGTTGTGCGATCGCGCACGTGCACACGCACGGCGAAGATTGGAGCCAGACGGGCTATTTAAGGAGTGCCTCTGCTCAGGTTCAGTGCTGACTGGTCTTTAGCTCCCCTGTGTCCTGATTGTTCCTGTATGATTCCTTTGTTGCTGACCTAACGTGTTCCTCACCTGACTCTGATTGCTCCCCTGATACTGGTTCCTGACTTCAGCTCTGCTCCTGACCTTGGCTTTTCCTTTTGATTCTGTACCGTGCTGCCCGACTGTTGATGACCCTGGCTATTCCATGACATTGCTCCTGTCTCTTGTCCTCACTACCTGCCTTGCTCTGGTGCACGCCTGGCAATCTGCAAAACCTGCTCTGCCTACTACTACTGTGGCAAAATCAGAGGATCATCAGCCTTCCAAGGTTTTCATCAGTAAGAGCTGCAAATAACTACTGGCACTCTTGTTCCCCTGGTTCCTACACTCCCTCTGTTCCTACTCCAGGACTAGTGACACAAGTGAGGCCGACCTCATCATTTCAGTCTCCCATCAGGTACGTGACAGCGGTACAGAGCAGTGACTGTCAGTTCGGCCCCTCCAGTGCTCATCGGAGCAGGGTATTGTAGAGGGGGCTTGTGTGCAGAGAGACTGAGCCAGCTGCTGGTCAGGTGTCTGGGCATATCCTGACAATATTATCAGGATCCCTGCAGAGCTTGGACCAGTTTTGTGATGTCAGCCAACAGCGGGTTTTAGACGGCTGACAGCGGAATCTAGGTGAAAGGAGTGCATAAGTGCACTCCTGTTATCCACAAGAGACTTATGGCCAAAAGATCTTTGGCCATGCCTCTCCCTTAATGTATGTCAATGCATGTTGCGATAATGCATAGTGTATGTACTATGGGGTTTGTTTTAATGGCATTCATAAGGGGTGCGAGTGACAACTCTTTAGGGGTGCTGTGGCCACCTGAAATTGCTTTTATTGTGTTGCACTACACTGCAGCGCTATGTAACACAAAAAAATAATTCATGACACAGTCCACACCTGCAGCTTCCATGAAAACGTCAGTCCAGTGTGAGGGTAAGCCTCCTTCCCTGCTTTGATCATATAGAGCCAAGGGGAGGACTACTCACTCTGTAATGCTTCAGCATCTGGTCTTCAGTGTGGTGAGTGAATTTAGGGGAGATCTGTACTGAGACCCCATCGTTGAAGTATACAAAGAAGCAGGGGGTCATTCTTGACCATATATGGATATGTCCAGTAATGGCCAATGACATCATAAGGGGCAGGGGTCATCAGCTGGCCCCACCCCTTTGATTATTTTACCAGCAATGTCATTCAGTGTGAGCAAGTGAGAGGAGCAGTTGGGTGTGGCAGGTGGTGTTTTTTTTTTTTTTTGTGAATGAGTAGGGAATGTACCTCATACTCATTCACTTGGGGGCAGGGCTGGAATAACCCCCCAGAACCCCACAATCACCGGATCCATCAACAGATAGATGATATGTCCATGTGGAAGGGGCGTAAGGCTTAATGCACAATGTGTTCATGCAAACTGTGACCTTTATATTCGCATTTTAGAGCAGTGTTGCCTCAAACCTGTGTTCAGAGGAGTTACTGGCATAAAGTAAGCACATAAATATATATAAAAAAAGTGCATGTATGTGTGCAAATTAATTTTAGTTGTTAGAATAAATGTTTGTGATCAACCAGGGATTGCTCCAGTCAACGCATTTATACACTGCATCATCAGGAGTATTATTGGATATGAGATATGTAGTAAATTACAGAGCATATAATAAGATCTCTCATTTTACGTGTGTGTGTGTGTATATGTGTGTATGTGTATATATATATATATATATATATATATATATATATAGTGGGGCAAAAAAGTATTTAGTCAGCCACCAATTGTGCAAGTTCTCCCACTTAAAAAGAAGAGAGAGGCCTGTAATTGGCATCATAGGTAGACCTCAACTATGAGAGGCAAAATGAGAAAAAAAATCCAGACAAACACATTGGCTGATTTGGAAAGAATTTATTTTCAAATTATGGTGGAAAATAAGTATTTGGTCAATATCAAAAGTTCATCTCAATACTTTGTTATATATCCTTTGTTGGCAATGACAGAGGTCAAACGTTTCCTATAAGTCTTCACAAGGTTGGCACACACTGTTGCTGGTATGTTGGCCCATTCCTCCATGCAGAGCTCCTCTAGAGCAGTGATGTTTTGGGGCTGTCGCTGGGCAACACGGACTTTCAACTCCCTCCAAACGTTTTCTATGGGGTTGAGATCTGGAGACTGGCTAGGCCACTCCAGGACCTTGAAATCCTTCTTACGAAGCCACTCCTTCGTTGCCCGGGCGGTATGTTTGAGATCATTGTCATGTTGGAAGACCCAGCCACGTTTCATCTCCAATGCCCTTGCTGATGAAAGGAGGTTTGCGCTCAAAATCTCACGATACATGGCCCCATTCATTCTGTCTTGTACATGGATCAGTCGTCCTGGTCCCTTTGTGGAGAAACAGCCCCAAAGCATGATGTTGCCACCCCCATGCTTCACAGTAGGTATGGTGTTCTTTGGATGCAACTCAGCATTCTCTCTCCTCCAAACACGACGAGTTGTGTTTCAACCAAACAGTTCTATTTTGGTTTCATCTGACCATATGAAATTCTCCCAATCCTCTTCTGGATCATCCAAATGCTCTCTAGCAAACTTCAGATGGGCCCGGACATGTACTGGCTTAAGCAAGGGGACACGTCTGGCACTGCAGGATCTGAGTCCCTGGCGGCGTAGTGTGTTACTGATGGTAGCCTTTGTTACGTTGGTCCCAGCTCTCTGCAGGTCATTCACTAGGTCCCCCTGTGTGGTCCTAGGATTTTTGCTCACCGTTCTTGTGATCATTTTGACCCCAGGGGGTGAGATCTTGCGTGGAGCCCCAGATCGAGGGAGACTATCAGTGGTCTTGTATGTCTTCCATTTTCTAATTATTGTTCCCACAGTTGATTTGTTCACACCAAGCTGCTTGCCTATTGCAGATTCAGTCTTCCCAGCCTGGTGCAGGTCTACAGTTTTGTTTCTGGTGTCCTTCGACAGCTCTTTGGTCTTCACCATAGTGGAGTTTGGAGTGTGACTGTTTGAACTTGTTATCAGTATAAAAGACACCTGTCCACAACCACAAACAGGTGCCATTGATACAGGTAATGAGTGCAGGACAGAGGAGCCTCTTAAAGAAGAAGGTACAGGTCTGTGAGAGCCAGAAATCTTGCTTGTTTGTAGGTGACCAAATACTTATTTTCCACCATAATTTGCAAATAAATTCTTTCCAAATCAGCCAATGTGATTGTCTGGATTGTTTTTCTCATTTTGTCTCTCCTAGTTGAGGTCTACCTATAATGCCAGTTACAGGCCTCTCTCATCTTTTTAAGTGGGAGAACTTGCACAATTGGTGGCTGACTAAATACTTTTTTGCCCCACTGTATATATGTGTGTGTATATAAAATTATCAATGCTTTATATGTAAGCAATGCTATTTCTTACCACAAAATGAATACATTATTTGTGACCAGGGGCGGACTGACAACTTATGGGGCCCCTGGGCAATAGGGGATCATGGGGCCTCTGTGTCCTTGCCCAAACTCAAAAAAAGCCTATGAAAAAGGTAGCAGGGGCATCTCATGGGGGCCCCCTACTGACCCCGGGCCCTCGGGCAGTGCCCAAGCTTCCAAATGGTCAGTCCGCCCCTGTTTGTGACTGTCTCTCAATCCTAGCCCATCAGTGTGTGACGTGTCCCAGGAGATTGCAGGAGTGGGGGAACAAGTGGGAACGAGCACCTGTCAGAAATAGGTACCTGTCCCAGGAGAATAGAAAAATCCTAAACAGGCAGAAGAGGTGGGGAGAACAAACAGTGGAACTTCCTGTAGTAAGTGAAGTTCTAGTTTAAAGCAGATCTAAACCCATCAGTTAACAGTTCTAAAAAACAATTGGGACTCGTTTACATCATGTGCTGAGACATCAGTTTTCCTGCATCCATTTTGCACAAAAAAAAATAGTTCTCTATGTGTCCTGTTCACATCACAACACTGGTATCACGTGCAGATTTTTTTTCTGCACAGGAATCTGCAATGTGTATGCAGTTTTCTATGCTGGAAAAAAAAACTGACATGACATCAACACTGTGGGGTAAATATAAATGACGCGCATAAACACTGATGTCAACGTGCATAAAAACTCACTGAAACATGCATGAAAACTGATGTGAACTGATGGGAAACTGATGTAAACTCATATCTCTGCAAGTGAAATCTGCACGGTTTTCCCATCAGTTTTCATTGTGTGAACGAGCACTTACATTCCAAGAGTGCTAACTGTCACATTTGCTTGTGCTCTCAACTAAACTGTCAAACCATCAAATGGCTGGTGTCATAACTGATCACATGTGCAGCATCATGGCAGCTGAAGATCAAACTAAGATGGCAGCTTCCTTGGCTGAAAACGATAGGAGGGTTGTGACTAACTTAACATCCCAGCCATTTAATATAGTAATAATAATGCATTACACAATAGAATTACATGTTAAAGTGGTTCTAAAGGCTGAAGGCATTCAATGTACAGCTACCCCCCTTAGCCTTCCTTATACTCACTTGAGCCCAAGCCCAGTCCAGTGATGTGTACGAGAGCAGAAGCTCTCCTGGATTCTTCCCTCTTCATTGTTTGAGACACAGCAGTGGGAGCCAGTGGCTCTTGTTGCTGTCAATCACAAGCAGTGAGGAGGGAGTGGGCCAATCTGTGCTCTGTGTGTCCCATAAACACACAGAGGCGGCTCAGGAACGAGCACATGAGTACCCCCAGAACAAGCAGCTTGCTCTGGGGGCACTCAGCAGGGGGGTGGAGCCAGGAGCACCAGCAGGGAACCCAAGATGAAGAGGATCAAAATCATTGCACAGAGAAGGTAAGTATGACAAGTTTGTATTTTAATAAGAAAAAATCTGAACCTTTACAATTGCTTTAACCACTAGCCTACCGGGCACTTATACCCCTTTCCTGCCCAGGCCAATTTCCAGCTTTCAGCGCTGTTGCACTTTGAATGACAATTGCGCGGTCATGCAACACTGTACCCATATTAAATTTTTATCATTTTTTTGAGACAGATAGAGCTTTCTTTTGGTGGTATTTAATCACCTCTGGGATTTTTATTTTTCTTAAACAAACCAAAAACCACTGAAAAGTTTGAAAAAAAAACGTTTTCTCTTCGTTTTTGTTATACAATTTTGTAAATAAGTGATTTTTCTCCTTCACTGATGTGCGCTAATGAGGCTGCAGCGATGGGCACTGATAGGCTACACTGATGGACACTGATAGGTGGCATTGATGGGCACTGATGAGGAGGCACTGGTAGGTTGCACTGATGGGCATTGACAGGCATCACTGATGGGCACTGAAAGGCAGCACTGATACATGACACTGATATATGGCACTGATAGGCAGCACTGACTGGCAATGATAGGCTGCACTGATAGGCGGCACTGACTGGCACTGTTAGGCGGCACTGACTGGCACTGATAGGCGGCACTGACTGGCACTGATAGGCGGCGCTGACGCGCACTGATAGGCAACACTGACTGGCACTGGTAGGTGGCACTGATTGGCAGCACTGATAGGTGGCACTGATTGGCATTGATAGGTGGCACTGACTGGCACTGCTGGGTGCATTGAAAGGCAGCTCAGATGGGCACTGATATGTGGCATTGATGTGGCACTGATGGGCACTGGCACTGATGAGCACTGACTGCTGGCACTGATGGACACTGACATGTGGCACTTCTGGGGCCACACTGATCATCAGGGCACACTGATCATCAGTGCCCTGATGATCAGTGTACATGTCCCCTCCGCGGAAAGCTGATTGCCGGCTCTCCTCACCTCTCGAGCTGTCAGCGTGACAGATCGAGAGGAGAGAAGTGCCGTTAACCGGCATTTCCGTGTTTACATGTGATCAGCTGTGATTGGACACAGCTGATCACATGACCGAGCTGACATCTTCGGCTCTTTCCGTGATCCTCGGACACAGCGGACCGGCGATCGCCATGCTGCGCGCTCCCTGAGCCGCGCATGCGCAGTGAGAATGGAAGGACGTCATATGACGTCCTATCAGAATGAGAGAACCACCTTGCGCCCGTCACTGTACTATATGGCGGGCGGAAGGTGGTTAAGTGACTATACCATGTTTTAAACAAACTGAATAGAACCTGGTGTGTTTATCTTGGAGAAGTCCACCACGGAGCACATTTTGTACATTTGCCACTATATTATGTTTAATTACCCTGTCCACTCCAGGGTTTAAACTATTGCTAGGGATTATACTGTATATTTACGCAATGTATATATATTATTTTATGGAACTGCATTCTTTTATGGTATTTTCTATCATTATTTTTATGGAATTGCAGTTAATGAGAGATTTAACATCTATTGACCAGGTCTGAATGTGGTCTCCCACTCAAGTTCCAACTAAGATAGGTATACCCTCTAATTCAGTGGTTCTCAACCTTTCTAATGCCACGATCCCTTAATACAGTTCCTCATGTTGTGGTGACCCCCAACCATAAAATTATGTTCGTTGCTACTTCATAACTGTAATTTTGCAGTGGGAGGACTAGTGCCACATCATTGGTGTCAGTGGAAGGAGTAGTGCCCAATCACTGATGTCAGTGGGTGAATAGTGTCCCATCATTGGTATCAGTGGGAGGAATAGTGCCCCATCATTGGTGTCAGTGGGAGGAATAGTGTCCCATCATTGGTATCAGTGGGAGGAATAGTGCCCCATCGTTGGCGTCAGTGGGAGGAATAGTGTTCCATCATTGGCGTTAGTGGGAGGAATAGTGCCCCATCATTGGCATCAGTGGGAGGAATAGTGCCCCATCATTGGCGTCAGTGGGAGGAATAGTGCCCCATCATTGGCGTCAGAGGGAGGAATAGTGCCCCATCATTGGCGTCAGTGGGAGGAATAGTGCCCCATCATTGGCGTCAGTGGGAGGAATAGTGCCCCCTCATTGGCGTCAGTGGGAGGAATAGTGCCCCATCATTGGCGTCAGTGGGAGGAATAGTGCCCCATCATTGGCCTCAGTGGGAGGAATAGTGCCCCATCATTGGCGTCAGTGGGAGGAATAGTGCCCCATCATTGGCGTCAGTGGGAGGAATAGTGCCCCATCATTGGCGTCAGTGGGAGGAATAGTGCCCCATCATTGGCGTCAGTGGGAGGAATAGTGCCCCATCATTGGCGTCAGTGGGAGGAATAGTGCCCCATCATTGGCGTCAGTGGGAGGAATAGTGCCCCATCATTGGCGTCAGTGGGAGGAATCGTGCCCCATCATTGGCGTCAGTGGGAGGAATAGTGCCCCATCATTGGTATTAGTGGGAGGAATAGTGCCCCATCATTGGTGTCAGTGGGAGGAATAGTGTCCCATCTTTGGTGTCAGTGGGAGGAATAGTGCCCCACCATTGGTGTCAGTGGGAGGAATAGTGCCCCACCATTGGTGTCAGTGGGAGGAGTAGTGCCACATCATTGATATCAGTGGGGAGGAATAGTGCCCCACCATTGGTGTCACTGAGAGTAATAGTGCCCCATCATTGGTGTCAGTGGGGAGGAATAGTGTCCCATCATTGGTATCAGTGGGGAGGAATAGTGCCCCACCATTGGTGTCAGTGGGAGGAATAGTGCCCCATCATTGGTGTCAGTGGGAGGAATAGTGCCCCATCATTGATGTCAGTGTTGTGGAGGGGGGAATAGTGCCCCATCATTGGGGTAAGGGGGGGGAATAGTGCCCCATCATTGGTGTCAGTGGGGGGGGGAATAGTGTCCCATCGTTGATGTCAGTGGGGGGGGGGAAATAGTGTCCCATCGTTGGTGTCGGAGGGGGGAGGAATAGTGCCCCATTCTTGGTGTCAGTGGGAGGAGGAATAGTGTCCCATCGTTTGTGTCAGTGGGAGGAGGAATAGTGTCCCATCGTTGGTGTCAGTGGGAGGAGGAATAGTGTCCCATCGTTGGTGTCAGTGGGAGGAGGAATAGTGTCCCATCGTTGGTGTCAGTGGGAGGAGGAATAGTGTCCCATCGTTGGTGTCAGTGGAGGGAGGAATAGTGCCCCATCGTTGGTGTCAGTGGGGGGAGGAATAGTGCCCCATCGTTGGTGTCAGTGGGGGGAGGAATAGTGCCCCATCGTTGGTGTCAGTGGGGGGAGGAATAGTGCCCCATCGTTGGTGTATGTGTGGGAGAAATAGTGCCCCATCATTGGTATTAGTGACACAAATGATGGTGCACTATTCCTCCCACTGACACCAATGATACTTACCTTGCTGACCCCTGCTCTAGCCTGGGCTCGCTCTCTCCTCCTCCCATCTACAGCCAGCATACCTGGCTGCAGCAGCAAAATTTGCACTTCCCTGTCAGCTGTCTTCCTTCTCTGGCCCCTCTCCTCTTCACTTGCTCCGGCAGCTCCCTCGATCTTCTTTGATCTACGTGCGCTGCCGCTCGGCTCCTCCTCTCCAAGCTCCACCTCCTCGCCGGTGATTGGCCGCCTGTGTGCCTCTCCTGAGCTACAGTTCTGGTGGCCAATCAGCGGCGAGGAGGCGGAGCTGTTTAGTGATCCCGGAGGTGTGGCATGTCATCCCGCCCACACATCGCCTGAGACAGAGGAGCGGTGTCTCGGTTCCTAAGACCATCGGAAATATGTGTTTTCCGATGTCTTAGGCGACCCATGTGAAATGGTCGTTCGACCCCCAAAGGGGTCGCGACCCACAGGTTGAGAACCGCTGCTCTAATTGATACTTATGATAAGACAGGGCAGTATAGATGGTTGATATTACTCATGTTAAGTTAGCCTTTGGATGAAGGACATCAACATCAATCAGCTTGCGTTATCTGTATATGGTTTATTCAGAATATACGATGTACATCGGACCACCAGCAAGATGGAGTGTGGTGGTTACAGTATATGGTTAGAACATCCACTTTTTATACACATATTTTTGTCAGACATGTTCAGGGAGGGTAGAATTTTCCTACCTAACATTACACAATCTTCTTAATCGTGCCAAATGTCAATATGTTTCAATCTTCTTGACCATGCCAAATGTCAGTATGTTCATATGTTCTCATCTCACATTGTTTAGCCAAATCTTTAACTACTTGCCCTGCTGAGTATTTACCCCTCTTCCTGACCAGGCCATTTTATGCTGTTCAGCACTGCACTATTTCAACTGGTAATTTCGTGGCCGTGCAATGCTGTACCCAAACTAAAATTATGTTCTTTTTTTCACACAAATAGAGCTTTCTTTGGTGGTATTTGATCACCGGTTTTTATTTTTTGTGCTATAAACAAAGGCTGAATTTTGAAAAAAAAAATTTTTTTCACTTTTGATTACAAAATATATCCAATAAACTCAAAGTTAGTCATAAATTTAGACTAAAATGCATTCTGCTACATGTCTTTGGTAAATAAAAATCTCAATACGTATATATTAATTGGTTTGTGTGACCGTTATAGCATCTACAAACTATGGTGTGTATATATAGTGGAATTTATGTAGCTTTTACTTTTTGACTGCCTATCACAATTCCTGAGGTGCTAAAATGTCAGGGCAGTACAATCCTCCCCCCCCCCAAATGACCCCTTTTTGGAAAGTAGACACCCCAAGGATTTTGCAGAGAGGCATGTTGAGTCCATGGAACATTTTATTTTTTGCCACAAATGTTTTGAATGTTTTTGTTTATTTTGGTTTTTTTTTTACACAAAGTTGTCACTTCAGTGATATATTGTTCATGCATGCCATGGGTATATGTGGAATAACACCCCAAAACGCATTCTTCTACTTCTCCCGAGTATGGGGATGGCAGCATAAAGCCCCCAAAATCCAATGACCACCTCCAGACTTTCAAAGGGCACATTTCCTCACATAAATTCCCCACTACCTATCACAGTTTCGGAGGCTCTAAAATGCCAGGAGAGTACAAACCCCCCCCCCCCCCAAAATGACCCCTTTCTGGAAAGTAGACACCCCAAGGAATTTGATAAGAGGCATGGTGAGTATTTTACAGAATTTTTGTCACAGGGTATTTGTCACACATGGCAACAAATGAGATCTGCAAAACACTCGCCATGCCTCTTAGCAAATACCTTGGAGTGTCTACTTTCCGAAAAGGGGTCATTTGAAGGTGTTACTTCTACTATCATGGCATTTCAGGGCCAACATTAGAAGCTTATACCACACATCACCCACTCTTGAAGACCAAGCGTTTTCTGACACTTGTGTCAGGTGTGTGTTTTTTAAGGGCAGGACAGCTGTCAGCAACACATCCAATATCATCACACTGATTGGAGTCAAGGTTGGCTCACTCCTGGCTCCAATTAGCTCTGGGAGAAGTCATTAAGCTAGGGCCTCACATACTTTTTCCTCCCTGCACTGTGAATGTTTACATGTTATGTGCAATTAAACCATGGCAACATCTAATGTTTGTGTAGTATTATGTTCAGCAGACTGTGTTCTTCTATTGTTGTGACTTAGCTGATGTTCAGAGCACATTTTATGCCCAATTCATGCAAAACTCCACGTAATCCCAAGGGGTTCACATACTTTTTCTTGCAACTGTATATTGCCCAATTGTTTGTTAGAATATAAAAGATTGTTTGCTGAGTAAATTGATACCAAACATGACATGCTTTAAAACTGCAAATGTATATTGTATAAGGTGCGCTTGTTGGAGCCCAACCTCTGTAGCTGTAAGATAAAGGTGCCAGATGGATATCAGGAATGGATGGGAGCAGTAACACTTAGGCAGCTCTTCTTAGAGTGGAAGCAAGGCTCTAATGCAGTAAGAAGAAAAAGAGAGGAAGGCGCCTCTAAGTGCAGTATTGACAATTTATTCAGTAAACAATGGAAAATTTGCACTTACAAGATAAACGGTTAAAAAGACTCATCGTGTGGTAATTAGATCCAGGTGGGACATCCAGCCGTCCAGCAGCAGACTATGCCTATAGGATCAGGAAGTAGAGACCAGGATTGACAGGAACACGCTCATACACCATAAACCTCCATTGTTAGTATAGTGTCTGAACGGATCAATATCTTTTATCAGATCAGTAATATACCAGTGTTCACATTAGTATCAGGCCCGGCACCTGCGTTTAGCCCCTACGCTTACCCCCCCCTTCTCCCCCAGCAAGTGCAGTATCAGTAGGTCACTGTCACTTAATACATTGCACACAAATCCGCAGTGTTCAGGCCTGATCTCTGTTAGCACTTGCAGGTAAATTTTGATGACTCTCATATGCAGCAGAGTGCCAGTACTAGTGCCCACTACCTTTTGGTGAACTGGCGAGCACTAGTGACCTAGTACATCCTGGTATGTCACATACCTCTTAGATTGTAAGCTCCCAGGATCAGGCCCTTCTAATCCTCTTGTATCAAACTGTATTGTTGCTGTATTATCTCCCATTATATTGTACAGCACTGAGCAAACTGTTGGCGCCATATATCCTGTATTATAATAATAATAATACCAGCACTGCAGTATCACTTGGTGATGTGGCGAGTCCCATTAGTGCAGTACAAGCAGGTGCGGTGGCGAGCACAAGTATTGTCCCACAACCACCAAGAATTCACACACAAATTCTGCAGCACCCGTACTTCCCCCATTCATTGCCCAACCCAGAATTCAGGTGGAAACAGCTAATTTAACTGCTCCCCTTGATTTTTTTGGAGTTGTTTTTCACAGAAGATCTGTATGCATTGACTGTGGAACACAGCAATTTATATGTACAACAATTTATCGCCGCCAACCCAAATTCAAAACTTGCCAGACCATTCGCATGGAAACTCATTACAGTTTCCGAATTTACTTTTTTTTTTTTTAACCTTACCCTCAACATGGACATTACTAAAAAAATGAATTGCGGTTGTATTGGTCCACAGACCCGATTCATTATATGCCCGTGTTCTCTGCTGCCATGGCCAGGCATAGATATGAGCGTATAATGTGTTTTTTTGCATTCCAACGACAATACACTCTGTCGTCCTCGGGGTGAACTTGACCTGAACTTGACCGGCTCCACAAAATTCAGCCCCTCGTAAATCACCTTAACCAAAAATTTGCAGATGTCTATACTCCCCAGCAAAAAATCTGTGTTCAATGAGTCCATCATTAATTTTTCTGGCCTCCTTGCATTCACACAATTTCTCCCCAGCAAGCGTGCCAGATATGGGGTCAACATGTAGAAGACCTGTGAGAGGGCAACAGGCTATACATATAAGTTTCGGATTTACAAGGGAAAGAGAGTCACGTAGAGCCCCCCCCGGATGCCCAGACTACATGGGGAGTAGTGGAAAGATAGCTTGGGACTTAGTGTCATCCTTTTTCCATATGGGGTACCACTTAGACGTGGACAATTTTTATTCAAGAGTGCTACTATTTAGACATTTGTACAATCTTGGAACTGGCGCATGTGGCACTGTGTGACCTAATGTGTGCCCACCATTAGAAGTGGGTGGATGCAGGGCGGTATATTCTAATGGGTATACCACACACTTTTTTTCTGGCAGAGATTTCTTCTCTTTTTTTTTTTTTGTATGCAGCCTGTGGACTGAATGGGAAAAAAAAAAACAACATAGCATAAATACCCAACAAGGATCAGCGATGTACTGGTACATCCCTGGACTTTGAATGGTTATACCAGGATGATGCCTACAGCTGTCGGCATCATCCTGATATAGTATTTTTCAGCCGGCGATCGGCTTTCATGTAAAAGCAATCCCAGTGTCTAATTAGCTGTAGAATTGCTTTTACAAGCAGCGGGAGATGATGCCCCTTCTCCCCTGCTGCTTTCCACGGCCTTCTCGGGCAGTCCCGTGCCATCAAGGGAACCTGAGAATGCAGCCGGTGTTTCTGCCAGCTGACCATAGAGCTGATTGGAGACCAGAATGGTGCCCATCATCTCTATAGTCTAAGAAATCGAAAGCTACGAGCATTTCATCACTTCAGTTTCGCAGGATATAAACAACGCCATTTGTAAATTGGAAAAGCATCTGATAACACCGATTTTGGTTTTATTAGATAATGTAAGGGCACAAGATATATCTATAGGACAATGCCCATTGAAGGTGAAAATCAAAATAACAAAAAAAAACAAAAAACCCTTGCCCCTCCCCTTGAGCCTGTGCCAGTGTGTAAACAGCGGTTGCACCATGCATTTGAGGTATCGTCGTGAACGTCAGATCACGGGCAGTAATTCTAACACTAAACCTCTGTAAATCTAAAATGGTACCTTGTAAAGGCTTTTAAAACGTTGCCTATGGATATTAAAAACATATGCAGTTTGTCGCCATTGCACGGGGCATACAGTTTTAAATCATGTCATGTTTGGTATCTATTTACTCGGCATACCATCATCTTTTATATTTTACCAAATAATTGGGCAATATATTGTGTTCATTAAAAGTAAATTTTTTTTTTTTTAAATTTGCTTTTGAAAAATCGCTGCGCAAGTATTATGTGACATAAAAATTGTAGCACCCACCATTTTATTCACTAGGGTGTCTGCTTTAAAAAAATATATAATGTTTGGGGGTTTAAATTAATTTCCTAGCAAAAAATACTGATTTTTTTCATGTGACCAAAGTGTCAAAAGGCTTGATCTTCAGGTGGTTAGAAGAGTGAGTGATGTGTGGCCTAAACTTTTAATGCTGGGCATAAAATGCCCCCACCCTCCAAAACAACCCCTTTTTGGAAAGCAGACACCCCAAACTATTTGCTGAGGGGCATGTTGAATCAATAAAATATTTTTTTTTTTTTATCACAAGTTTTTGGAAAATGATAAATTTTATGTTTGTTTACACAAAATTGTTACTTAAATGATTTACTGCTCACACATGCCATGGGTATATGTGGAATTACTCCCCAAAATACATTCTGCTACTTCTCACGAGTATGGGGGTACCACATATGAGACTTTTTGGCAGGCTTGCCAAGTACAGGACCCCAAAATCCAATAAGCACCTTCAGGCCCTGAAATGCCAGGAGAGCACCAAACCCCCTCAAATGACCCATTTTTGGAAAAAGAACACCCCAAGGAATTTGATAAGAAACATTGTGAGTATTTTTCAGATCTCGTTTGTTGCCACAAGTTTTTGGAAAATGAAGAAAAAAACTAAAACATATTTTTTCTTTTTTTTTATATTTCAAAACCTTGTGAGAAAAAATGAGATCTGAAAAATACTCACCATGCCTCTTTTTAAATTCCTTGGGGTGTCTACTTTCCAAAAGTAGATCATTTGGGGGGGGGGGGGGGGGTTGCTGCTATCCTAACATTTCAGGGCCTCTGAAACTGTGATAGGTAGTGAGGAAGTGTAATGAGGAAGTTACACACCTTCGGGTTTCAAAGTGGTCATTGGATTTCAGGCTCCTGTATGTGGCTAGGGTCCCAAAAAGTATGGTATCCCCATACTCGATAGAAGTAGCATTTTGGGGTGTAATTCCACATTTACCCATGGCTTGTGTGAGATATACTGTACATACCGTATTTTCCGCTCCATAAGACATTCATTTAAATGACAACTTTGTTTGTAAAAAAAAAAAAAAAGTTTGTCATTTTTCAGAAACTTGTGGAAAAAAAAATCTTCCATGGACTCAATATGCCTCTCAGCAGATAGCTTAGGGTGTTTACTTTCTGAAAAGGGTTCATTTGGGGGTGTTTGAACTGTCCTGGTATTTTAGCACCTCAAGAAATGTGATAAGCAGTCAGAAAGTAAAAGCTGTGTAAATTCCATTATCTATACCATAGTTTGTAGACGCTATAACTTTCACACAAAGCTATCAATATACACTTATTGGGATTTTTTTTAACCATAAACATGTAACAGAATACATTTTGGCCTAAATTTATGATGACTTTTTTTTTTTTGGATATTTTTTATGACCAAAATAAAACCATATAGTATTTTTCCAAAAAATGTTTTTTCTTAAAAATTTTGTGTTTATAGCACCAAAAATAAAAAGCGTACATGTGATAAAATACCACCAAAAGAAAGCTCTATTTGTGTGAAAAAAAAGGACATAAATTTCATTTATGTACCATATTGCATGACCGTGCAATTGTCCGTTAAACTAGTACAGCGCTGTATAGCAAAAAAATGGTATAAATTGCAGTATCTATACCTTGGTTTGTAGATGCTATAACTTTCACACAAAGCAATCTATATTGATTAGGATTTTTTTACCAAAAACATGTAGCAGGTGATCAAATACCACCAAAAAGCTCAATTTGTGTGAAAAAGGACGCACATTTTGTTTGGGTACAGCATTGCATGATCGTGCAATTATCAGTTGAATTAGTGCAGCGCCAAGTAGCAAAAAGAGGCCTGGTCATTAAGGGGGTAAATCCTCTAGAGGGCAAGTGGTTAATACTATTAAAAAGAAATCAGAAAAGGTGGATAAAGACACAAAAAAAGAAGGTAAAAAAATACAACAGATTTTACCGATTTTACTAATCATAAAGCTTACCTCTGGTAAAACGAAACAGCAGTTTCAAAGGATAGTACTAATCCCTTGACATTAACTGCACCTTCTACTCCTGATAAAATAAATACTGGACAGGATCATCTACGTAAGGGAGGCACTAAGAAGGAGGGGTTAGTCACCCCACCTATTTCTGAACAGAGGGGAGTAGGCTCATATCCGCAGAAACCCCCATACCACTTAAAGAGAGGAGGGGGATGCCCTTCTGATGGGTATCGAGAGCAGTATTATTCCCCTCAGTGGAGGAATCAAGGATATTCAACACGCCCTCAAAACCAACCACACTCACACCCTACGTAATATCAGGTACCTACATATAATAGATACCAACCTTTTGAGGACTATAGGGAAGACCATTATGCCACTTCCCAATTCCCAGGACCCCCTTTTTGTGAGAGGTGGAGGAAGGGAAAGGGGGGGCCAAGGGGTCGTCCATTTTCTCCCTATATACAGAATGAGAGGCAATAATATAGGAAAAAAGAGGGTGTAGAGCAGGCAGAAGAATCCAACGCAAAAAAACGGAGAAGATATTAAGCAATGAGGGTGTGTATATATAACATAAGCAGAGTAACATTCATACCCAAAGAATCCAATATCCTTAATTTAGGGTTAAAATGTGCTGCAAAAAAACCCATTAATAAATTTGATGTGTACATTGATGTACATAAATATATTAGATAACTTTAATCTTAAGAAATATTTTCTTAATAATCCATAGGTTAACATCGATAGGATTAATCCTTTAGGGGCTTGTGTGGATAGTGGTCTCCATAACAAGTCAACCTTTAACCCCCCCCAATATAGCCAAACACTGCGTGGACGTATTTAACAACTTAGTTTTAAGGGATTTGGAAGAAATCATCCCTAAACATTAGATAAATGCACCCCACATTTTGGAGGGAATTAAAAGTTTAGAAAATAGGAAAAACATTATAATAAGACCAGCGGACAAAGGGGGAGGTGTTGTCATTATGGATAAAGAATTTTATACCCGACAACTTAAACAACTATAAACAGTCTCATCTGACAACATATGTTCAACTATGGATCCGACTCATAGGTACAAAGAAGAACTTAAGAATTTAGTTAGATGTGGATATCAAACGCATGTTCTCAATAAAAGAGAAAAAAAATATCTCATACCAAGCAGTTGTAGAATACCAGTTTTATATAGACACTGCCCAAAATTCATAACAACGCAGTGTGTCCACCTTGTAGACTTACAGTAAATAGTATAGGTTCGGTAACTGCCAGATTGGGGGAATATCTGGATAAATTTCTTCAGATCAGTGTTTTAAAACTAAAGCCTATCTAAAAGACGCTAAAAATCTACTCCAGTTACTGGGTGACATTAAATACAACTAAAGAAGTCTATTTAGTAACAGCCAATGTATTATCACTGTACACTATAATAGGTCTTGATGATGCATTGTTGGCTTTAAATTGATCCTTGAGCAAAAGATGACCTTCCACATACACAGAACGTTTTTTTGGGAAAAGCTTTGGACTTTTGTCTCAAGCATAATTATTTTTTGTATAACAACATGTTTTTCAGTCAATTGAGTGGTGTCGCTATGGGAGCAAAATTTGCTCCCACTCTAGCCAATATTTTTATGACCGAGTGGGAAGAGATTTATTTTTCAACATCATAAATTAGAAATATTTTACAGAAGATTTATTGATGTATTGCTTATTTGGGAGGTGTCAGAATCAGATTTACATCAGTATATGACTACATTGAATAATACCAATAACCACATTAAGTTGGATTATCAATGGAACAAAAGTTCAATGATTTTTTTGGATGTTACCATATACAGAAGAGATGATGCACTCATTACTAAAGTATTTTTCAAGCCCACGGACAGGAATAGTTACCTGTCTATTAGAAGTGGGCATCATCCAGCATGGTTAAAAAACATCACTCGTGGACAATATATGTGTGTCTGAAGGAATTGCTCCTATGATAGTAATATCTCCCAATCCAATGTCATTTCTAAAAGATTTTTACAAAAAGGTTACTCCCAGCACTTTCTGGATCAAGTTATGCAGGCAGTTCTGGCGATTACCTAGGGAAGCATGTCTGATAGACCAGGATAGAGTGGGTGATAATATTCATCAATGGAATTTTTGTCTGATTATCACTGTCAATATACAGAAGTTGAATCCAGCATACAGCGACACTGGCGCATTTTATTGATGGATAAAACTTTAGGACCCATTATACCTAGGTCACCCAAATTCATTTTATAGAAGGGCACACAATTTTGGGGAGAGAATTGTTCAAAAAATTCTAGATGCGCCAAAGAAAACTACAATGTTCCCTCGAGAGGTTTTAGGGCATGTAGGAAATGTAGAGCCTGCCATACTACTATTAATAATCCAACTAAAATTCAATCATTTTTATCAGACACAGTGGGACGTGAGTTCACTATTCCTGAATACATCACATGTGAGACCACCCATGTGGTTTATGCTTTACAATGTCCATGCAGTCTAATACAGGGGTTAAAATTTCGAGTCCAGACCTACTAGCTGGTCACAAAACTTACTCTCCACCAGTTGCCCCACCCAACCTTGCCTGGGTCCGCCCCCAATCCCACCCCGGCTTGCCCCCAACCACGCCCCCTTAAAGCTTCTGAAATTACATTTTTCTTTAGAATAAATAGTCCAAAATATAAAACTGTACACAGTAATGTATATCCCAACTCCCCTGTACTCCATTATAGTGATATGACATGTATACAGTAATCATTACTGTATACATGTCATCACTATAAATGGAGTACAGGGGAGCTGGGATATACATTACTGAGTAATATATATCCCATCTCCCCAGTACTCCATTATAGTGATAGGACATGTTGTATACAGTACTTACTGTCCCCCACGGCAGTGGAGAGGGTGTCTCCTCTCAGCGTAGGAGAGCGGACCTCGCCTGCACCTGTCCCCTCGGTGGCGGTGCCGCAGAAGCCGGAAACTGGAAGTTGTAAACCGGAACTCGGCTTTACAATAAGGCTTGGAGAGCAGGTGCAGTCGCTCCATGCTTCATCTGTGCTAGCCGCTCGCCACAGAGGAATTTCTCCTTGCATTTGGCGAGCAGCTTTTTCTTTTACAAAGAATTTTATTATAGAATAGAGAGGAGCATAGAATCAGACAAAAACAGATACACTGACCAACAGGAATAAAACATACAAGGTATTCGTTGAATATTACAGAATATGTACTGATGGAGAGACCTAGCAATAAACATCATACTTAAGGGCCGAGTACAGAAAGAAAAAAAAAAATAAAAGGAGAAAACAATAAGTTGCAAAAATGGGGAAACGTTTATAGACCAATGAGAATATAAACTCTAAGGAAAAACTGTCACTATATCAGCATATAGAAAGCGGAGATGATATGAGATGGAACCTCTCAGAAACGGGCATTCCACACGCAGGGCTCCCGATGGAGTCCAGCATAGTATTGCTGGTGCGGCACTCAAAGCAATAATCACAATCAGTACACATAGCATAAAAACAGACTAGACAAAAGGAAAGAGAGGAACGAAGAGGAAGGAGATGAAAACAAAAGGGCTCCAGGGGGATCGCAGCAGAAAAAAAGAAAAATAAACTGATATGTAAATTTTATATCGACAAAAGGGACTGGTCGAATCTCGATGGTTGGGCTATATTAAGCCAGGGACGCCATGTCTGTAGGAATTTTGTGTGGGTGTCTAACAGTATAACCATCAGTTTTTCATTGACCATTATGAAGTTCATCCGGTTTTTGACAGCCTCGAAGCTGCGGAGGGGAGTCTTCCAAGCCCTTGCGATCGACAGCCATAAACAGGTGTGATGCCAGCTGCCGTTCGGGATGAAGTAGGCCCACTAATGGTTTAAATAAAAGAGCTTCATACGGGTTGTGCTTAATGTCTGTGTGAAACATAGTACAGAGGAGGGCATAAACTCTGATCCACAATCTGCAAACCTTAGGACAAGTCCACCAAATATGGACCATAGTACCCATATGCTGACAGCCCCGAAAACAAGTCGGAGAGTATGTAGGGATAAAGCGAGCCAGGCGAGCAGGCGTGTAATACCATCTATAAAGAACCTTATAGGCATTTTCTAGTACTATAACATTCCTAGAGCATTTAGATAATGCTTGGGTCATGGTCCGCCAATCCTGTTGATCCAGAGTGCCCCCGAGTTTCGACTGCCAACACTGATGATAAGAATGGACCGGAGGAGTTCTAGAAGAAGTAATAGAAGAATAGACCAGAGAAATTAAGCCCGGAGCATGGGGTCTATGTCTACATTGATTTTCAAAGGGGTACAACCTGAAGGGTCCCGAGTGCGTCTGTATTAATGTATTGAAAAAGTGGCGGATTTGAAGTTAGCCATAATGTTTCCGCAATGGGATATCATGAGAGGAGCGCAGAGTTTCAAAGGTGAGTATTCGAGTGGGAGATAGCATCGAATGCATATCATGGAAGCCATTTGCTTGCCACCAAGCAAACTGTCCAGGATTATCACGACCTGGGGGAAATAATGGGTTATGTAGCAAACGTAGTAACGGTAGGTGGGCAGAGATGAGACCAGCGAATATTTAATAGAATCCCAAAGACGAATCGTTAGCGTCAGCGTCGGACTAAGCGATGAAGGTCGATGAGAAGAGGGAAGCCACGGCAAAAAAGAGATTGGTATCAGGTGGGAATCCATCAAGTCTATAGTAGCCCACAAGGGAAAGTGATGAGATGCATGAAGATGGGCTAAGGGGGCAATATTGGCCGCCAGATAGTAAGACTGAAGATTTGGGACAGATAACCCACCCGTGGTCTTACGAGCAAATAAGATTTGTTTACTAATTCTGGATCGAGAAGAACCCCAAATGAAAGACAGGAGTTTTCGCTGATGAATACGCAATATATGTGAGGGGACAGGTAAAACTCGAAACACATACAATAATTTGGGAAGATAAGTCATATGGATCGCATTGATTCTACCGAGCCACGAAAGCGGATAGTGAGACCAGGAGGACAACAGCTCTGTCAGTTCATTAAAGACGGTGGGAAAATTAGCCCGGTAAAGTCCTTCATAAGTCGGGGTGAGCTTGATTCCTAAATACGGCAAGGCCGAGAGCCATTGAAAAGGGAACGAATGTTTCAGAGTAGCCAAAAGTGATGGTAAGAGGGTAATTGACATAGCCTTAGATTTGGCAGGGTTGACATTGAGGCCCGAGAGAGCTGCAAAGGAATCCAAAACCACAAGTAAATTTGGCAAGGTGACCCCCGGGTTCGTGACAGACAACAATATATCGTCAGCAAACAGAGAACTTATGCTCAGAACCAGTTACGTCTATTCCCTTAATATCAGGATGCATACGAATAGCTTCTGCCAAAGGTTCCAAAGCCAAGATAAATAGTATGGGAGAAAGTGGGCACCCTTGTCTAGTTCCCCTGCCAATCCGGAACGTTAAGGACTCAAAAGCATAATATTTGAGTTTAGCTTGAGGGGACGTATATAAAGAAGAGATCCAACGTAAGAACAAGGGACCAAAGCCAAAACGGTGAAGGACCGACCTGAGAAGGCCAGGACAAAGTGTCAAAGGCCTTGTTGATATCTAGAGATAGGAGCATCATATCAATTTTGCAAACATGAGCCAAATGTTGTAACTGTAAAATGCGTCTGATGGCATCTCCGGCTTGTCTGTGGGGGACAAAACTCACCTGGTCCTTTTTTTTTATCAGACGAGAAAGGAAAGAATTCAAACGAGTGGCTAAGATCTTGGTGAGGATTTTCATGTCAATGTTAATATGAGAAATTGGCCTATAGTTTGCCCAAGAGGAATGATCACGATCCGGTTTTGGGATCATAACCACATTAGCAGTCAGAGTCAGGGGAAAAGTTCGAACCTCCCTTCACCGCATTGAACATAGCGGCAAGGTGAGGGGCAAGCACATCAGCCAATTTCTTGTAATATAAAGCCGTATAACCATCTGGACCTGGGCATTTGCCCATCTTCAGATCTGCAATGCATTGCAGAACTTCTGATATTTGGATATCACGGTCCATCAGGTCCTTATGAGCCTGAGTCAAAGTAGGCAAGGACAGATGGGATAAAAAGTCAGAAATAGACTGAGGGTCAGCCCGTGTAGGATCCGTATAGAGTCTGGCAAGTCGATGCCGGAACTCCTCCAATACCGCTACAGGGTTACTTGTGAGAGCATTCTGACGAGTGCGTAAAGAAATCGGTTTGGGGTGATGTGTAAAAGAGCGTAATCTACGTGCTAACATGGAATGTGGTTTATTTGCTTTACTATACCATTTCTGGCGCGTCCAACACAAAGAGCGCTCAGCCTCATCCATCAAACAGAGATCCAGTTCCAGGCGGGCCTGATCTAGCAATCTATGGTTCGATGGGGTAGGTACCTGCTTAAATTGAGCCGACATGGAAGCTAGCTTTGATTCCAGCTGACACTGTTTATGTTGTCTGTCCCTCTTCCGCCTCGAAGCTATCTGAATAATATGGCCCCTAAGAACAGCCTTGTAAGCTTCCCACAACGTCACCAAGGAAGAGACAGAACCCGAGTTTAGCTGAAAGTATTCTTGGGATTTGCACTGTAGTTCCGCTTGAATCTCCTTTAGCGAAAGTAGGGAGTCATTCATAATCCAAGAGGAGTAGGCTGGCTTACAAAGGAGAGATCGACAAACCACCAAAATGGGGTCATGATCAGACCATGGAACTGTGAGGATAGAGACTGAGCGTATCAAAGGGAGATGTTTGTGCAATACAAAAGCATGGTCAATTCTAGAGTGAGAATGATGAAGGTGAGAGTAGTAAGTATAGTCTTTCCCCCGGGGGTGGAATTCACGCCATAGATCTCCCAGATCATGGGGACTTAACGTTTGGGTAAAGGATTTAGCTGACGCGGAAGAACTAGAAGTCTCTACAGGATATTTATCTAGGGAGGGATTTAATACTAAGTTGGAATCTCCTGCCATCAAAAGGGTATCCCGTTGATGGACAGCCAGGAGGGAGCAGATATGTGATAGAAAGGGTCCAGGGTTGACATTGGGAGCATAGTAGGTCAGTATTGTGACATCTATACCCTGAATCGTGCCCTGTAATAAAAGATACCTGCCACTGGGGTCAGCAATACGCTTCACACAGACAAATGGGGTTTTGCTGTGAAAAGCAACAAGAACTCCCCTTTGTTTAGTAGGGCCAGTAGCCTGAAATACCTGAGGGTAGCGTGCATCAAAATATTTTGGGGCGGAGGTAGTTAAGAAATGCGTTTCCTGCAGACAAGCAATATAGACATGGCGAGACCGGAGAAGCTTAAATATTTTTACCCATTGTTGCGGGGAGTTAATTCCCTGAACATTCAAAGATAACCAGTTCAACGATATGGCGATTGAAAGGAAAAAAGATCAAGTCCGCCACGATCCCCGAGAGCCCTAAAAAAAAAAAAAATGTAGAAAAACACAAAACAGACATGACAAGGAGCAAAGAAAAGAAGGAAGAAAACAAGAAACCATCTGATATACGAGCAATATGCATTTGAAACCGTAAGATTAGTACAAACATCGTAATAATCAACTGTGGGTGATATACCCACGAAGAGGCTAGGTAGCGGGCAGGACACCAATCCAGACCATTAGCAATATGCATTTGAAACCATAAGATTAGTACAAACATCGTAATAATCAACTGTGGGTGATATACCCACGAAGAGGCTAGGTAGCGGGCAGGACACCAATCCAGACCATTAGCCAGCTCGGAGGGGGACACAATAGTCCACCAGAACCACTCGACTTAGTAAAGACAAGAAAACACAAAGCAAACAGCTTAAGCTAATACATCCACGAATAAGTGGTCTATAAGTGACTCCTAAGGCAATAGGAATCTCAGTCAGCTAAAGCCTCAAAAATGAAGAAACTCCAAAATAACTGGAGGAGTGAGACCACTCATGGGCCCGCCCAGTGAACAGAGTCACACCCGCAGCCTGAGTTCCACCGCCGGTTCTGCCTATAAATAATTACATAAATAGAAGTATCTAAACAGAACTAGCATGGTTATTTAGGCGTTGGCTGCAGCGAAAAAAGTGCGACATGGCATAGCTGCGTAGAAACATCTGTGGGTAGTGTCGTCTGCATCTCAAAAAGTAAAAAGAAAATGTGAATACCCAGCCGGACATAGAATGTCAACTTCCTGGAAACGCTAGGCCTGTAAAGATCGAAGAGCCTGAGAACTACTCTGGCTTGGAGGAGATGATTTATGTGAAGACTGGGAGCCCCACGGGCATGTGGAAACTGTAGCCTCCTCAGTCTGGGAGCGTGGTAATTCCAGTTTCAGTTCCTGAAAGTGGCGACGAAGATCTGAAGGTGAAGAAGCTTGGAACTGACGACCTTGGAAGGAGAAAGAGAGCTTGAAAGGGAAACCCCATCTGTATTTGATATCCGCTGATTGTAGAATCTGAAGGTAGGGTCTCGGGGTTCGACGTTTCGCAACCGTGACTGGAGACAAATCCGCAAACAGCTGAATGGAGTTACCCTGAAATTCCAGAGCCGGATGATTCCGAGCCGCCTGTAGTATACGCTCTTTGGTGCTGTAACAATGGAGTTTAATGATTATGTCCCTGGGAGGGCCCTCCGAGGGTTTAGGAGCTAAAGCTCTATGGATACGGTCAAATTCCAGTCGCTCCAAGGGGATCTCAGGAGCCAGTTCCTGGAAGAGGGCGGTAGCTGTACCCTGTAGATCAGTGATTACCTCAGGAACCCCACGTATGCGGAGGTTGTCTCTGCGGGCCCTATTCTCAGCATTTTCCAATTTATATTTTAAAGTGTCCAGCTCAGCATGCAGATCATCCACCTCCTGTTCATTGCCCTCCAAGACCGTAGTCGCCAGATCCATACGTTGTTCTAATTGATGGGAACGGTGACCCAATTCTTTTAGGCCTCTTACCAGATCAGACGATAGTTTACGAGAGGCAATTGAGATCTCCTCTCACACTATGGCGCGGAATTTGTGTAGTAAGGCTTCAGAGTTTTGTTCAAGGGGGCCGGTCAGACTCGAGGGGAATTGCTGCTGACTATCGCCATCCAACTCCGGATCTCCGGTAAGCTGCGTAACGTTGTCAGGCTCTGGGGGACTGGGCATTATCTTGGCAGTGTGGCTATGCGGAGGAGATTGCTGCTGGGCCCGGTGTTTGGGTCTGGTGCGTGGGGTACGATGCATTTTTAGGTGAAGCCCAGGTATTTCACAAGCACCTCAGCCGGTAGAGATTATATGCAGGGGTGTAAAGCCCTATTGCCAAGGTAGATGTTCCGGTGGCGCGGTGCAGGGAGATCAAATGGTCATCTTCTCTGGCGACGCGTGCGTGTCCCCCAGCGGGGTTGCATTTGCATAAGAACAATTGCTGCAGAGCACCTCATGCATCCCGCCATAGCCATTAAATTGTAGAAAAAATTGTCACAATTGAGGGGGAGGGGTAGGTATAGGCTGAAATTGTAACTTGAACGATACCTTCCTTTAGGGTGATGAAGTTCCAGGTGGAGCGAGCGTAGGCCCCAGGGTCTCAGCACCAGATGGGGTAAGCCAGGCCAGGCGAAAGGCAGCAATAAAGGCCCGCAAGAGGGGGCACAGGAGCCTCTAGTTCATTCCCTATAGAAAGGGGGCAGATGGGGTAGGCCTCCAGGCCTGTCGGGGGCTTCTCCTCCACCACGTTGGGCCACCAGGCCTTATTGCAGACTGTGCAGGCCCAGTGTGATCCCCTGAGCTAATGGAGAGGCCAGGGGGCCACACAGAGACCTCCCCAGGGGCGGGCCCGATAGCAGGGGGGCGGAGCGGCGGTGTCTCGCTCCGGCCACGACCGCAGGAGAGACTGCGGTTTCGCTGGCTGCGGTAGGCTGCAAACACCCGGAGCTCCGAGGGAGGGACAAAAGCGTCCAGCACCCCTCCTTGGATGTCAGGCAGGGGCTGCAGGACCGCCCGGATGGCAGCGGTTTGCACTGTAGGGCGCCGGAGCTCACGATCAAGCTGCAGCTCCAGTCCCCATCTCGGACACTCCCCCGCGAGCGGCTTTTTCAAGCCCTGGTCTAATATATACAGGTCGAACTAAACACCCTTTAAAAGTGCGAATTGCAGAACACATAAAAAATATTAGGATAGGATTCAAACATAGTGTGTCTGAACACTTTGCGCGGTATCATCAGAAGGATCTCTCCATGTTGAAATTTTGGGGGGTAGACTGGATCCCCCCTAAATGGAGGGGATCAAATAGAGTAAGAGATCACAAAGGGAGACTAAATGGATTTTTTTAGCTGAAATCTTTAACATCAGGAGGTTTGAACGCAGAACTGGACATTAACGGCTTCATCAGCAATTTTTGAATAGATTGCTGTGGTGAGTTGTTCATGTTCATTTATTGTGGGTCAGGAATATTTACCTTCCTAATTTTTATATATTTATTTTTTTATTAATAATTTAAATTATAATTTCAATCATAAAAAGTGTTTTTTTTGCATACGATGAATTGGCTCTGTGGATCAACATGACCTCAATTCATTCTTTTCTGTAATGCCCATGTTGAGGCCCAAAAGAGTTTTAGATTCAGAAACTGTGATAGTTTTCCATGCGAATTGTCTGGCAAGAGCTGAATTTTGGTGGGTGGCCATATATTGTTGTGCGTATAAATTGACTTGGCCCACAATCAACTGATACAAATCTTCCGTGAAAAACAGTGGAGGGGCTAAACGCTAGTGCTGGCAGCGAACGGGGCCGATCATGCTAACTCTGCGTTTTTGTTGACTCTATACAAAGGAGGCACTAGTATAGTTCTGTATGTGATCAATATCTTGATCTGTACAAACACTATACTAGTAATGGCGGTGATCAGCAACCTATAGCGTGAGTGCGATAGTGTGTGGGCAATCTAACGCTAGCTATCCCTGGCTGGGAGGGACACTTACTGACTCTGATGTTATCTGATGTTGCTAGTGGCAGGAATACACTGATCAGTGAAAAATTTTATATACTGACACTGTACTAATGGCACTGGCTGGGTAACGAGGTGATCAAAGGGTTAATAGGGGCAATCAAAGGGTTAAATGTGCTAATCTAATGCATGCGTGTAAAATGTAGTGGTGCTTTTACTCCATGCTGTGTTCTCTCTTCTCTCCCTGGGGGGTGCAGGTGCGTTTACACCCCAAAATAGGAAGTGACACATGATTACACAGAATGCGGGTAAGCAGTTGGCAAGTAGTTAAAAAAAAAAAAACATCCTAAAAAATTTTTTTAAATTCTCAATTTAGTTTTGTGTTTTTTATGTTCCATATAAGTTGTAAGTTCATTTGTAGTTAAGAAAAAAAAAACCCTAATGCCACGTATTTTCAGAACTCATCATTGCAAGGTCATCTTTCTAATTCTAAGATATCTGATTGATAGATATATACTTATATAATATTGTAACTTTGTATCTATAATGTTTTCAGTATATGTCTTCTTCATTTTCTATATCCTTTTAAACATACAGAAGAAATCCTTAACAAGTAACATGCAATATTACATAAAATAATATAATCTTTAATATGACATCTGTATTCAACTTGTCACTCAAAACGTATTTTCCCTCTATCAGTGGTAACTTCACAGCACAATATATCCCTTTGGGGTGTTCCAACAAGGTAAAATGAAGTTATATCTTTTATTCATACCCAGTTTAAATTTGGGAAGTTATGCATTAATGTGAATCCACTTTTGTTTGTCATTTTAGTCCCCTCAATCTTGATGTCTGGTCCCTTCAAAACCCCTGTGCCTGCCTTTTTTTTATAGGGAATTATCTGACCACACCTGATAAGTCAATTGTAAATAACCTATTAATTTAGGGATAAGAAATAACCTTGCTTCTGTATTAATAATTGATGCAAATGTTAAAGCCTCATTCACATTGGGCGTTTCAATTCATGAGTCCGTGTTTAGCCCGCACAGGGTTGCACAGGTGTTACGTGCATCCCCATGCCAGAGGTCCCATTGCTGTCTATTGGGACGCAACGGCTACATGGACACAGCCACTGCTCCTAATGTGACATCTTTATGGGTGCAGATGCACAGCCCTGAAAGCACCCAGGGTAAAACACAGCCTTGCATGGGGCACAAATTAAAATGCAGTGTGAACGAGGTCTGTCCCCGCAGCTTTCTCTCTTCTCCTTCTAGGGATGACAGTACAGACTAGACAGCTTCTGATTGGTCAGCACCGTGAAAGTACTGAGCAATCCAAATCTGTCTAGCCATACTATCATCCCTGCACGAAGAGGAGAGCAAGCCGCGGAGATTTCATATCCCCAGACCTTTTCCTTCTGTCACAGCATGGGATCGGTGCAGGTAGGTTTCCAGCACTGCTCCTGTGTGAATGCTATGACAAGCTTGGGTTCACACAGGGGCAGTGGAGAAACCGCATGCAATTTAAACAGGAATTGCACTGCATTCTTGTTCAAACTGCATGCTATTCTTTGTGGTGTGATTTGCATCCATACATTTTATATGGACACAAATCACACTGCAAAGTATCAGTGTTGGGTATCAGGAGCATTTTCACAAGTAAGAGTACTCATGAAAACACTCAGTATTGGCGCATCCCTACTTATTATATGATCTGTGATTTTCTACAGATCTCACCACCAATAATATTCTTGATGAAGCAGTGTCAATAGACTACGAAGCACATTGAGTAAAACCATCACCATTTGATCACAAAGCCAGCAGTTGCCTCTCTGTGACATATAACGGGTAGCTCAAACTTTTATAGGAAGGAAGAGAGCTGGACAAGGACAAATGGGGAGGCCTAATGAATAGGCATTATACATTATTTTGATATCTAACATCTATGGATCACAAAGATATCCCAAGTTGTTTTATGAGTATTTTACCTGGCTATTTTTAAGAAATTATTATTGAAATATAATTATAAAAAATAGGGAAACTTAAGTACCCGGTCTATATGGTACTTCAAATATCCAGGTTTCTTTTTTTCTTTTATTGCCTATTTACCAAAGTTTTGACCCAATATACAAGTCTTTAACCTACATACACCTATTTTCTATTTGAATTGGGTAAATCTTGGTCAAAAGTTATGTGAACCCTGGATGGAAACATTAAATTAAAACAAAATGTGTGCTGGCCATACACTATACAATCTGATTGTACAATCTTTATCACCTTAATGGTGGCCATACACACTTTGTTTTTTTTTAAATCTGACTGATGTGTGATTCAATCAAAACAATTGATAATTTCTGTTCTGAACTATTTAGACTTTTCTTAGAACGTAGAACAAATTCTATCAAACATGTCAATTGGCCAGGGTGGAAAAAATTATCAGTCATGTTAAATCAATCAGAAGCACTGAGATGCTTTGCTCATGAACTCAATTGTATTTCAATTGATTAGCTTTTGATCCTGCATTATGAAAACAGAAATGTAATCGATAACTTATGATCGTATCTTAAAACTAGCAATTGAAATCTCTTCCACTGCATTTCCCATACCAATCAAATTGGTTACTGACTATAGATTGATTACCCCTTATCAAGAGAAATCGACTGAAAAAGAAAACTAACATTTATCTAAGCATGCATGGCCACCATTAAAGTAACACTAAAGACTTGTTTTTTTAAATAACAAATATGTTATACGTACCTGCTCTGCAATGATTTTAGACAGAACAGCCCAGATCTTTCTCTTCTTGGGTTCCCTGCTGGTGCTCCTGGCCCCTCCTCTCTGCTGTTTGCCCCCAGAGCATGCGTGCTCAATTCCAAGCTGGCCCCGTGTGTCCATAAGACACACAGAGCGTGGTTCATCCTCGCCCCCTGCTCTCTCCTCACTGGCTGTGATTAAAAGCTACAGGAGCCAATGAATCCCACTGTTCAGCCAATGAGGAGAGAGAGACTCGGGAGAGCCAAGGCTCCTCTACACATTACTGGTGATGGGGTTCAGGTAAGTATTAGGTGGGCAAAGCACACAGAAGGTTGTTTGCCTTCATGCATAGAATGCATGAGGATAAGGCCCTTTTCATACAGACGTACCTACCGGCTCTGCCTGGCTGTTTTTCAGGCAGACCTGATCGGAACCTCTATTCTCCTTTATGGAGTGGCAGGTGTAAAACAGACATGTGTCCGTTCATACCCGCTGACATCCGATCCAATCCAATTCACCAAAAAGAGACGGATGGGGATTCCTTCCCCTTCTGTCGGTTTGGATCAGATGGCAGTCGGATCAAAATGGACAGGCGGTCCGTTTCCACCCAACCGCCCATTTAGGACAGCAGGCTGTGTCCTCTGCATAAGAGAGCGGACACGAACCTGTCATCCACTTGCTCAGCAGGGATCAGCAGACAGCTCCCCTGCTGAGCAAGCGGATCCGCTGATGGGTCCACCCTGTATAAAAATGGCCTAAACAATCCATTCAATTTGTATAAAATCAGGCAGGCCGTTACTCTACATAGTTAATGGTAGATGTAAGTGTGGCCATACACCCTACCATCTGATTGTACAAGCACTGTACAATCGCATTTAAATCTACCAAAACTATACAATCCATTTAATTTCTATTCAATCACAAAGGCCCTTACATGACATAGTTATGAAGGGCATTGTATTGTTAAGAGTTACCGTTTGATCATAAATACAATCAGAAGCTCAGAAATATTTTTTGGATGTTGCACACACCTAATGATCATATCAAATTTTCTATTTTCCAATAATCAGAGTTTCTGTCCAGTCCAATGAAAATAATTTCAATGAAATTGATTTGATAATTCATAGATCTGATCATAGTATCCAATTCTGTGAAGAACAATTCAATCAGATTGTTACATGTATGGTGTTAGGGGAGGCTATACAATCAGATTTTATAGTGTATGGCCACCTTTACACTAAATATATACAATATACATGTAAAGTACATAATAGTTATATATATATATATATATATATATATATATATATATATATATATATAATTTATTACAGGTACTTGTATAGCGCTGTACATCAACATCAGTCCCTGCCCTCAAGTCAAGGTGCTTACAATCTAAGGTGTGTGTGTAGATATAGAGATTTTTTATATATATATATATATATATATATATCAGCCAATCACATTATGATATGTATGCTATGTGCTTTATTCAACAAAGGCTACCATCTTAAATTATTAAATAAAATATAATAATACACCATTCCCAACAGTAAGCCATGGTCCCAGATCCATTTCCATTGTGGCATTCATCATTGTAGCCAATTCCCCACCCTGTTCAAGTGTGGCTCTAAAAAATGAGGGAAACAATCCCTCCCAACATTGGATGGGGAAACATTGTTCCCTAATTTTCTTAAACGGAGAAAAAGGATAAAGGCAGCAGACAATACAATGGCAGAGCACATGCAAATGAGAGGGTGGATGTTCACTCAACTGACATATAGCCACTGTGTGCTACAAATCACTGCATGATATCAGACAAATCCTAAACCTACGAATTGACAGAACACAGAGACGAACCTGGAGCCTACCTGGTGCAAGACAAAAGGATTGCAGGGATGTGGTGGCTCTGTAGGGATGTGGTGCCTCTCCTCGATATGGGTGTGCTTCTCCGGGATACAGGCTGATCGCTGCTGTAGAGACACAAACCCACACAGTGATATCATCGGCTCAGCCTAGGTCCTTAGCTCCTCCCCCCGTGATGATGATGCTGCTGCTGCTGCTGCTGCAAGATAAAGGAGACAAGGAGCATCACTCAGCTCTTCACTCCTAAATTGGACCTTGTTTTATGACTAGTTGGAACAGCAATATTTGAGCAGTCCATTTAAACAGACTCACTTTATAGACGGTCTGTCTAGCAGCTGACACCCTTGGAAATGCTGTTTCTGTTCCCACCCCTGTTGCAGCTCGATGCGATTGTCTGCACACCTTTTGTAACACAGAATAGGGGAAGGGAGCTCCTGTTGCATCGTCTAAGATCAGTGTTTCCCCTTTTTTCCCCAAAACAGACATATCAGGCAATGATATGCGAAGATGAAATACGTGTTTATGTGGAATCCATGGGGGAGCAACGATTGGCTGGTTGGCAGATGGTACAACGAAGTTTCCGCAGAATAGATGGTATTGTTACTTTACTGGAATTGGGTTTAAAAGGAAACGTGCCTATGGAGTAGAATCAGTGCCTAAGGAGGGTCCACCATGGGTACAGGAAGCACATTACAGCTGGGAGGAGGAAGGGGGGAGGGATGCAATGCTCAGGCTCTACAGCAAGCTCATCTTAGTAATGTGCACTACTGGGCAGCCTCGTCATATCGAAGCCCATACACTTCTTTATTGATATCAGGTACTTATATAGTCAATTTACGCAGTGCTTTACTTATAGTATATTCACATCAGTCCCTAACCCTCAAGGGGCATACAATCTAAGGTCCCTAACTTACATTCATACATACACATACTAGGGCCACTTTAGACAGGAGCCAATTAACCTACAGTGTGAAAGGAAACCGGAGTACCCAGAGGAAACCCACGCAGGCACAGGGAGAACGTGCAAACTCCAGGTAGGTGTTGCCATGGTTGGGATTTGAACCAATGACCCTAGTACTGCCAGGCAGAAGTGCTAACCATTTAGCCACCATGCTGTCCATACACAAACATTTAACCACTTGACCTCCGGAAGATTTACCCTCCAATTTTTGCCATACTTTAACTGACAGTTGCGCGGTCATGCAACGCTGTACATAATCTGTGAACCAGTCGCACTAAAAATATACACTGTCACTGTACTAATGACACTGGCTGGGAAGGGTTAAACATTTAGGGCGATCAGGGTTACCAGTGTTTTTGTGTGTCCTTTTACATCAAGGAAAGCCGTATTAGCATGACTGCTGAGGAGTATAGGCTTGAATCCCAACTGATAATATCTTAACCTTGCCAATATAAATAAACAAACGTAGTGTAATTTAGTTGGAAAAGGGACAAGGCCACAGCATTATTTTAATTCAAACACAGACCATTTTGAAATCAAACCATTTTAACCAGTACCAGTCACAGTTGTACTGTGAGCACATTTTAACATTAGATTAAACAAGTGTAAAGAGTCCTCTCCTTACCATAAGTGCTGGACAGACATTAGACCAATTCCAACTTCCAATCAAGGGCATAGCCCATTACGGCAACTTTTATCGCTGGCAAGGTCCAAAATCCGCTGAAGAAGCCGTGACATAGCAAGAATAGAGTGGGAAGGTGGGCAACTCTTTCAAACACAGTTCTTTAAATGTCAAGATTTTACCTCCGAACATCCTTATAAGTGAGTTCAGGCCCCACCCCCCTCACCTCATACCATCTGAGCAATGTTCTTTAGCCAATTTACATATCGCATGTAATCACGCCCAACTTCCAGCCATGCCCCCATCAGTCAAGGCTCCCTTTCCCTATAGGTCAAGGTGCCATCATTATGGTTGCCCAAAAAAGGGTCAGTTGTATCTGTAAGACTAGATGTTCAAAGCACCCCACCCCCCCCCCCCTTACATCAGATGTCAAGAATCCCACACCCTCCGTAACATCACTGTGCACCCCCTTTGGGAGCAGAGCTGGAAAGCAGAGAAGTGGAGTCAGTTACCAAAGTCTGCTGAACGCTGAGAACGGGAGGAAGAGATAAGGGGGTGCTGTAACTGCACTGAGAGGTGCAGGATTTGGCATTCTCATCTCTGCTGCCGACTGCTGAGACAAGGTGGGGGCAAACACAAGAGGATACCTGCAGGAGAGATGCAAGGGCTACATGAAATGACCTGGAGGGCTGAATTCAGCCCAGGGGCCTTGTGTTTGACAGCTGTGTTTTAGGTGGTTTTACTAAGATGTGCTGGATTTTATTCAAACAAAATCCAGCACATCGTTGCAGACAGGACACCGCTCTCTCCTCGCTGATCAGCAGGTGCTGGCGGTCATCCATCGGCTTCTGCTGATCCAGCGGCAGGAAAACAAAAACATGGCATTTACCTGGGGTGGCAACTTTCGGGGGGGGGGGGTTGTGATGGGTGGAGGGGGCAATGGCGGGTGATTGGTTTTTGGTGGGGGATGGTGGCAAAGGGTGGATTGGGGTGGTGGTGGTTGACAATAGGGCTGGTGTGTTGCCTAGGGAAATACAAACAAGAAGTTTGTTCAGTGCCCGAACTGCACTGACCATGATTCTGCACTTCCCCCTACCAGTGTGTATGTGTGTGTGTATGTATGTGTGTGTGTGTGTATATGTATGTGTGTGTGTGTATATGTATGTGTATATATATATATATATATATATATATATATATATATACACACACACACATATATATATATATATATATATATATATATATATATATATATATATACACCCTACAACAAAAACTCCTCCATCTGGTATTTTGTATGACCTGTAGCACCAAGTCTTCTAGGCATGGAATGAACAAGTTGGCAACATATTGCAACATTTTATCTTTTTCCATTCTTCAAGAACAACCTCTTTTAGAGCCTGGATGCTGGATGGAGAGAATTCCTAATAGGGTTTGATTGGGTTCAGATCAGGAGGCATACTTGGCCACTAAATCACTTTCACCCTGTTCTTCTTCAGAAATGCAACAGTGGCCTTAGATGTGTGTTTTTGGATCATTGTCATGTTGGAAAAGTGCACTACCACCAAGGGCACGGAGTGATGAGAGCATCTTCTCTTTCAGTATAGAGCAGTATATCTGTGAATTCATGATACCATCAATGAAATGCAGCTCCCCGACACCAGCAGCACTGATGCAACCCCACAGAAGGACACTGCCACCACCATATTTCACTGTAGGCACCATGCATATTTCTTTGTACTCCTCACCTTTGCAATGCCATATAGTTTTGAAGCCATTTGTATTTTGGAGGGATGAGACCAAGATAAATGTTTTTTTTGGAACAAAGTTCCAGTAGTCTTCTTTTTCAGCATGGGCCCTGGCAAACTCTAGGTGGGTTTTTTTGTGCATAGGATTTAGGAGAGGCTTCCTTCGTGGATGACACCCATACATGTCATTCTTCTGCAGTGTATACCATATTGTGTCACAGGAAATAATCACCCCACCTTGGCTTTCTACTTCTTTAGCTAACTACAGTGAACTTGCATAGCGATTTGTTTCAACCCTTCTCATCAGTAGACGCTCCTGTCAAGGTGTTAACATCCATGGATGGTCTAATCGTCTCTGTGAGATGGTTGCAGTTCCATCTTTGTAAAATTTTTGTATCACTTTTGTTCCAGTGTTGACTGATAAGTAAAGCTTTGCTGATGTCCTTGTAGCCTTCACCTTTCTTGTGTAAAGAAATTATTTTCTCTTTCTAAGGCCTTGTAACATTTCTCTTCCATGTGGTACCATTGCTGACAGCATGAAATAGGAAGGGGTTTTCTTTGTTAAGTAACGCCCTTTTATAATCAACTGTCTGCTGGACACCTATTTAATGAAATTGTATTTAATGAATAATTAAACTCACCTGTAGTTGAGTTCTTGTTAATTAGGATTTTGTTGTAAAAAATGTAGCCTTCTAAGACTTTCATTGGGGTGTATTCATTTTTGCAACATGGTCTTGAATGAATTTGTTATGAAAAATACTGTTTTGTGTGTGCAAATGAACAAACCTTGTTTGCAATCAATGTCCCACATTTATGGGAGTATTTTGTAATATAGTGTCTGATAGAAAATGTTGATTCTGAAAGGAAAGTAAAGGTTTTCTGACAAATCTGTACTCCTTTATAGTAATATTACTGTATTCATTAATATTTCCTAAATGTGTAGCATAGAGTTGCCACCTCATCCCTTTTAAAACTGAACACATTTTAATTACACAGGTTCTGAGGCTAATTTATTACAGATAAGGCACTAAGTAGGTTTAATTACCACCTTAATCAGCTACAGAACCTGTGTAATAAGTGTTTGGTTTTTACTGGATGAGGTGGCAACCCTAGTGTATCGTTTAGGAGATATTCGCTCTTTCAAGAGCCAGTGACGTCACCGGGGCATGCGCTCTGAAGAAATTGCATACCCATACCGCTCCTTCAGTGCGCCGCACCGTGCCTGTGACTCCCACGCACATGAGGTAAGTGTTGCATACTAGCACATTCAGCTATTGCCTTGCAGGGGTTTTTTTTTCTTAAATGTTGTGATTTACTACTGCCTTAATATATTGCAGTGTAAAATCCTTAGATGTGGTGGCTGCATTAGGCCTCTTTCACATGAGTAACCAGGGGATTGATAAAAAAAGGCAGTTGAACCCTAAAGCTTACAATATAGTCGCTATATAAATCCTGTATAATAATAATTGTAAAGCACTGAGTAACTGTTGGCGCTATATAAGGTCTATATAATAATAATCTAAAGCCTAATGCACACTATTAGAAAATTGGATGACCGATCATCTGATTTCCCATGAAAGTGCATATCATGATGTAGTCAGAATGATTTTGACTTGTAAAAAAATTCTCAACCGACAAAGGCAAACATAGCCGCGTACCATCGTAATAGAAGAGGAAGTGTAGGGACGTTCTATGCCTCTTATCATATGTGTTTTTTTCTATTTGATTTCCATATGATAACTGTGCACATTAAATGAAAATTGGATGTTGTGTTCATATACAATAAAAATTCTAGTTTGCATCCTTGGTTCTTGTTATCCAAAAAGTCAGAACTAGCTGTCGAAAGCACTATACTAACGATCAGATAATCGGACAATTTTTCCTGACGCAGAAATCTATGTATGATGTATTGTGTGTAAGGGCCATTGCATTTCCTCTCCCCACTTTGACAATGCTGTTGTCCAAGGATGGCTCTGTTGTTCCTCCATAGAGTGGAGCATTTTTTGCACATTTTTAAAGCATGTTTTTGGAGCAACACCATTCATTTGAATCGAGCTCAGTCCACTCCAGAAACACTCTAAAAAAGCTCATGCGCCATTTTGAGCAACAAGCTTTGTGCTGTTTTTTAAATGTGCATTTTGCTGCATGGCATTTGGCGTGCGATTAAGAATAAATGGCACTGAAATGGGCCTTGTGCATTTTGCTGCAGTTTTGCCGCAATTTTGAATCACATGCAGAATCGAGGCAATCCTGCTGGGAATTCCAAACTACAAAGTGTGAACAGGACCTAAGACAGGAAATATGTTTGTCACATAACTGGTGGAGAAGCCTGGAATGACAAAGATTACTTCTTTTGCACCTCTGGTTCAGGGGTCATGTTAAAGTAATGGGAGGTGAAAGTGCCAGGTGATCAGCAGAGACTGGCTGGGCAGCAGGCAGGTGATCAGCAGAGACTGGCTGGGCAGCAGGCAGGTGATCAGCAGAGACTGGCGGGGCAGCAGGCAGGTGATCAGCAGAGTCAGGCTTGCTGGGCTGCCAGCTGGCGGCAAGATTGGGTGTAATCATGTATCCAGATGTAAAGTCAGAACTCTGGCTGGAGTCAATAAAGGAGGACGTATTCCATAGACAAGCCAAGGTCAGTACAGACAGATATTAGGAGTAATCAAGGCAGACCAGATCAGTAACAGGCAGACAAGTACAAGGAACAGATAACAGGTTTCATAGGGAATGCTGTAGACCACATGTGCAGCATGTGAGCAAGGCTTAATGAGCCCAAGTAGGGACACTGGAAATTTTTCTCGCTGCTTGATCAGGCAGAAGCTTTGTTCATGAGAAATCTTGAGAAATGAGAAACCAGACTTAAAAGCGAGCATAACTCTTGGTACAATTAACTCTTTGTGCACAATTCACTTCACAGCTACTTCACACTCGCTTAACTTTATGCAGGCGTTCCCCTCTCAGTGCAGTACTTTCAAGGGGATACCTCAAAGCCTGTACAGTTGCAAGAAAAAGTATGTGAACCCCTTGGGATTACGTGGAGTTTTGCATGAACTGGGCATAAAATGTGCTCTGAACGTCATCTAAGTCACAACAATAGAAGGACACAGTCTGCTGAACATAATACTACACAAACATTAGATGTTGCCATGGTTTAATTGCACATAACATGTAAACATTCACAGTGCAGGGAAGAAAAAGTATGTGAAGCTTTGGACTTAATAACTGGTTGACCCTCCTTTGGCAGCAATAACCTCAACCAAACGTTTCCTGTAGTTGCAGATCAGACCTGCACAATGATCTGGAGTTTCAGTGTAGCAATATTCGTGGGATGTCTGGTGTGAATCGCTCTCTTAAGGTCATGCCACAGCATTTCAATCGGGTTGAGGTCAGGACTCTAACTGGGCCACTCCAGAAGGCGTATTCTGTGTTGTTGCAGCCATTGTTTTGTTGAATTACTTGTAAGCTTTGGGTCATTGTCCTGTTGCATCACCCATCCTCTGCGGAGCTTCAGTTGGCGGACAGATGTTCGTACGTTTTCCTGCAAAATGTCTTGATAAACTCTGGAATTCATTTTCCCATCAATGACAACAATCTGTCCAGACCCTGAGGCAGCAAAGCAGCCCCAAACCATGATGCTCCCTCCGCCATGTTTTACAGTGGGGATGAGGTTTTGATGTTGGTGTGCTCTGCCTTTTTTTCTCCACACATAGTGTTGTGTGTTCTTCCCAAACAACTCAATCTTGGTTTCATCTGTCCACAGTATATTTTGCCAGTAGTGCTGTGGAACATCCAGGTGCTCTTTTGCAAACTTCAAACGTGCTGCAATATTCTTTTTGGACAGCAATGGCTTCCTCCGTGGTGTCCTCCCATGTACTCCATTCTTGTTTAATGTTTTCCTTATTGTAGATGTGTCAACAAAAATGTTAGCATGTGCCAGAGATTTCTGTAGGTCTTTAGCTGGCACTCTGGGATTCTTCTTTACCTCATGCAGCATTCTGCGCTGTGCTCTTGCAGTCATTTTTACAGGAAGACCACGCCTAGGGAGAGTAGCAACAGTGCTAAACTTTCTCCATTTGTAGACAGTCTGTCTTACCGTGGACACATGAACATCAAGGCTTTTGGAGATACTTTTGTAACCCTTTCCAGCTTCATGCAATTCAACAATTCTTGATCGTAGGTCTTCTGAGAGCTCTTTTCTGCGAGGCATGGTTCACATCAGACAGTGCTTCTTGAAACCAGTAAACCCAAAACAGGTGTGTGTTTTTTAAGGGCAGGACAGCTGTCAGCAACACATCCAATATCATCACATTGATTGGAGTCAAGGTTGGCTCACTCCTGGCTCCAATTAGCTCTGGGAGAAGTCATTAAGCTAGGGTCTCACATACTTTTTCCTCCCTGCACTGTGAATGTTTACATGTTATGTGCAATTAAACCATGGCACCATCTAATGTTTGTGTAGTATTATGTTCAGCAGACTGTGTTCTTCTATTGTTGTGACGTAGAAGACATTCAGAGCACATTTTATGCCCAATTCATGCAAAACTCCACGTCATCCTAGGCGGTTCACAAACTTTTTCTTGCAACTGTATACTGTTCTTTTAACCCAGCTTCCATGTCACCTCACTCCCAGTGACACTCTTGGGACTTCTCAGTGTATTAAAGACAAACTCTCTGCATATCTCTGAGCTTCTGTAGTTTTGAAGATCCTCAGTCTTCCATCTCCCCTGTGACATACAGGCTAGATCCATAGGGGCTCCATGCCACAATATTGGTCCCATGTATGGGGCACCAATCGATAGGGCGGGGGTTAAGTTCAGAAACCTCCTCAATACCAGAGCACATTGTTACCCTGCCAAGTTACAAGTTCTCCAGCTGTAACACCCAACACTCCTCCAGATATTCATAGGAACAGCAATGCGACCTTTCACCTCTAAGCCACTTGTTAATCCTTGGTAGCTGTCTCTCCCAAACTTCTCTTCATCCCCTTGTAACAAGCCCTACTTTTTTACATGCCTTACATGCACTCCTTTACTTAAAGGACTTCAGACCAGGGATTTTTGGAACTTTAGAACATATGTTTGAAACTTCGTGCAGATACAGAATCAATATAGAGCACTCTCTTACAGACTCCTCCATACACAGCTGTAGTTCATCCTAGCTCAGGCTGCCTAGTTCATACTTCTTAAATAAGAGAAGTCCTTTCAGCAAAGTCCAGAACCAACTTCCGGTACACCAACTGGGTACCCCAAAAGGGGGGCCACTTGGTCATCACAGCACTACTTATTGCTGCATTCCTTCCTGTCTATTCCCATGTAGAAGGCTAAGAGAGTGTCCAGATAGACTGACATATGTATAAACTGACTTGTATTTATAGCCCACCACAAGAGGGCAGACCCATGAACACCCTGGGAGTTGGCAGCCTTAACCCCTTCCTAACTCCCCAGTCAGCTTGCTGTACAAGAACTCACTAACACATATTGTATCATTAACATAGTGCAAACTAATAACATGAGGCAGTGTGCACCCCAACAGTAGGCATCTGCCTACAAGTAGCCCAGTTTAAATAGCCAACGTGGCATCAGCATTAGTGACAGATGCACACTCACATTCTTGCACAAGTTCACAAGGTGATCACCCTGATGCATCATTCTGTATGCTGACATACCCTTCCTGACAGTGTTACTGGCTGGATGACCATAAAGAGATGGCCACTGGGCGAAACAGCAGCAAGAAAAATTAATTCCTATTACCACCACTTGTGTTGGTAAAATGTTTGGAGCCAAGACACCGACTGTCCCCTTACTAGCTTTGTTGCTGGGCATCTGCAGGGAGAAAGGGTTTGTCCAATGCGATTTCATAGCTAGCTGCTAGCAACATGGGACAAAGTACTACATGTACTGTACTTTCTCCCATAGGAGACAGAACAGCGAATTTGAAAAAATGTTAATGGGGTTCTTCTTAAAGCCTGTAATGAAATGGCTTTTTTTTGGGGGGGGAGGGGAGAGTCCTTTTATTTGGTGGTACTCACTCTAACTTCCAAGTTCTTTGTCTAGGTTAGGATGATCTCCCTACATCATGCAACCCAGGAGGCTGGGTGCTAATGCCAGGTCGTTGTCCTCAGGATCGCCCCACCAGGAAGTGATCAAGCCTGGTAGCAGATGTAGCAGGTAAGGATAGGGTAGGCAAGGAACAAGCCAAAGGTCAGTAACAAGTGGTAGTGAAGATACAAATGACAACAGGAGTGGAAGAGGCAAGATATTGGCTGGAGAAAACTAAAATAATCTGGCAAATAAAAAGTGCAAGGGCATGGCCTAAACAGGATGTTCATGGGAGGAGCAAGGAGTTCAAGGTTCACAGGAAACAAGATAGAAAGTAAGGTTGCCCAAGGAATCAGACAGTTAACTGTCCAGCAGGGGCGGACTGGCCATTCGGGCACTAGGGCACTGCCCGAGGGCCTGGGGTCAGTACGGGGCCCCATGAGATGCCTGGTACCTTTCATAGGCTTTTTTAGGTGTGGTTTGAGTGTGGGTGTGATGACACAGGGGCCCCATGATCCCCTATTGCCCAGGGGCCCCTGGAGTTGTCAGCCTACCCCTGCTTTAAAGCATCTCAGGTTGTTCAGCAAGTAGAGCTACTGTCAGACATGCAAGAGATCCTGGATCTTTTAATTAGCATCAACCTGCATAGGTGTTAGAATCCAGAGAAAATCTTGGACTGGTAGAAAAACAAATGCCACCATTACATCCAAATATTCCTCCTTTCTGTAAGTCTTCAATGAATTTGGATACATAATTGGATGAAAGCCTCAGGATGATTAGGATTCTTTAGTATGGTGATCTCATCTCTTACCTGTACAGAGAGCACTTGATGGAACTAATTTTTTTTGCGCTGCTGAGTTCCTTATGGTATCTGAGATCCAACATTGGAATTCAGCTGTGTACTCGGCAATAGAGCGTCCACCTTGCCGCAAACTATGCAGCTTTGCTTTGGCAGTAGTGCAGCGATTGGAATAATCAAAAACTTAATTAATCGCAGTCACAAAAGTTTCAAAATTATTTAGATTTGCACTGTCTTGTTTTACATAAGTGGAGGTCCAAGCTAAGATAAAAAGTAAGGTTGTCCAAGGGATCAGGCAGGCAGCATCTCAGGTGGCTCAACAAAAATAACTTGCTGTCAGACACAATACACTAAGGGTTTCATTTTGTGATGAAGGAGCTAAACCTAGGCCTCTTGTGAAAAAAATGTGAGAGGTAATGGTAACTGCCCTCAACAGGCAGTGAACTATGTACAGTAAGGCAGTCTTCTGCTGGCTAATTTTGTGCCCTTAAAGACGTTGGCGCGCTTATTGGTGTCTGATAGTTCTGCACCCAGTGGGTTAGTTATAAGAAAATAATGGGTTCCTTAGGACACTGAAGTGGGAGGGGCCAGGCAATGTGTTAAGGTTTTGTGATGTAGGCTTTGGCCAAACAAGACTAGCAGTGCTTAACAATGGGCAAGTGAAAACTTAGGGAAGGCAAAAGATGATCAAGCTCCAAAAAATAGCTACACAGTGTCAAATGGGTCAATGACCCGTTCACCAGCTTTCTTTGATCTGTTGCAGTAAGCTGTGTCATTGGCATAGCGTGATGATTATTCTCGGAGGCTTCCTTTAGAAATTTGTTACTGTGCCAGTAGGATCACCATTCACCAGTGTGCCAGTGTCACTGAAGTAGGCCTGAGTGGCAGAGAACCAGATCACTATGCGGTGCTGTATGCCCTGCAGATAGATGCAGGCACTTTACAGTTCTCAGGCCAGTGATTTGTAGCAATAGCAAAGGGCTCTCCGCATAGTGCAGACCCACCGGCCACTCAGCTATGCAGCCACGAATCATTCTCAACTTTCTCTCTCTCCTTCTTTTCTCTCAGCAGCAGCTCCTCACTCTGCTCTGACAGGCGGCGATCTCCCAACAAGCACTGCACTTTCCCACTTATCCATTTATACATTCTCCTTTGTACTCCTCCTGATCCTAGGTACATTGGAGCTTGTAGCTTTCTTTCCAGCAACTGCAATGACACCATGTATGGTCCAGAGTACATCTGCCTGCAAGCATTCAATGCCCTATATTTTAGAATAAGGAGCTCAAAGCTGCTACTGGTTCCATCTTGTAATGGAAAAGGGGAACTGCATTCAGGAAATTTTACAATAATACATTTTAAGGCTCTGCATAATTCTGTAATAGCAATTCTGGTTACGTTACGAACTACCTGCACATGTTGGTAAAGCTACCAAAACTTTCAGCAGGAATTTTTTAATCTGGTGCCTACTATTTTGATAGGCCACATTGGCAGAAACGTGTCATGAGAGCTCTTTCACACTTGTGGTGTTGCCCTCTGAAGAGTGACTTGCATTCTGAACAGTTTTCAGAGGGCATGTGACAGGTGATGAGAAGATGTTATATCACTCCTCACCACCTGATTTAACCCTATAATGCCACACTACCGCACTGCAATCATGTGCATTGCACACAGTTGTAGCATGGCCCCAATGGGCAAGTGGTGCCACTTGTAAAACTCGGCACCCCAAGTTAAAAATGCTACATGTTTTGTAGTCACAGCATGTGTGCAGTCCTGTTCAGCTGTATTGTGATAGTTTGGGTGGGTGGGAAAAACCGACAGCTCTGAAAGTGTTTAATTCCACTGTTGGTGCACTACTGATTAAAACAGTGAAAAGTGCAATATAGTAAACCGTAAAAAAAGGACAGTAATCTCTAATGGCTCATCGCATTTTTGTAGTCAGAGAAGAGGAATTATAATCGGTGTTTGGTTACTACATTTTGTTCTTTTTTCTTACATAAATGTTTTTATTTTTGTATAAATGCTGTTTGTTGGGTCTCTGTATGTCTAAAATCCTACTATGTCTAAAATCCCATACAAATTGAAATCATTATTCTTGTGTTTTTACACTCTACCTTTACATTACTCGTTAACTGATTAGATCTGCACTTGGGAAGAAAGCCTTGCTTTCATGATCCAGTGTTTTTTCTGCTCTAAGGGCTAGTTCAGGCCAAAAATTACCCCTCATTGTGTTCAGTGGAGCTACTGTCAGCTGAGCCTGTTCATCTGCATGGAACTACACTGTATTGCCTGCATTGCACATGATTGCATTGCAATGCTGCAGGTTTTTAGTGCTTAAAATAGGTGGTGAGTTAGCAACATATTGCCTCTTCATGGCCTCTCAAATGCCCTCGGAAGAGTGATCCATTGCAGATTAATCTTCAGAGGGCACTGCACATGTAAATGAGCCCTAAAGGTGTTCATATATTACAATATCATTGCACACTTTGTTTAAAGATGGTCAGATGGAAGAACTACTGCACGCTTGCAGGGACCCTGTGACCCTTGTAGACATCTCCTTTCTGACTTATTTCAGTGGAAAAATGAATGTGGAAGTATGGACAAAAGTCCCTTTCGCATAGTGCAGTCCCAACACTAGGCTATGAGAGTCTCCATGTTGGAGCATATATATCAATGGGAGAATTAAAGCAGTATGTTATTTTTAATGCCTTTTTATTATCATTTTCAAACATGTTCTACTTGCCTGTACTGTGCAATGGTTTTGCACAGAGTAACCCCGATCCTCCTCTTCTTGGGCCTCGCTGATACTCCTGGACCCTCCCTTCTGCCAAGTGCCCGCAGAGCAATCAGCGTGCTATGGGAGCACCCAAGCAGCCTTGCTCCCAAGCTGCTGGTCTGTGTGTTCATTGACACACGTAGGCGCAACTCAGCCCAACCCCCTCTCTCTTCTCATTGGCTCACTGGCTGTGATTGAAAGTGGCGAGAGCCAGTGGCTTCTGTTGCTATCTCAGCCAATGAGGAGGGAGAGTCTCCAGAGAGCTGATGCTCTCATGCACATCGCTGGATTGCGATGGGGCTCAGGTAAGTACACTGCTCAAAAAAATTAAAGGAACACTTTGAAAACACATCAGATCTCGATAGGCAACAATATCATACTGGATATCAATACTCATATACTCTTTCCTCCTAGATTGTAAGCTCGAAAGAGCAGGGCCTTTGACCCCCTCGTGTTTTGTTTTGTTACTGTATTGTCTCATTTTCTGTCCCCCACTATAATGTACAACGCTGAGCAAACCTTTTAGCGCTATATAAATACTGTATTATAATAATAATTTGGACTGGGTAATGTGTTAGGAACGTAAGGATGCCCCATCGTTTTTATGGAAATGAAAATTATCAACCTACAGAGGACTGAATTCAAAGACACTCCAAAAATAAAAGTAAAAAAAATAATGCAGCAGTCTAGTTCAGCATTGCAGCAACTCAAAATGGTACTCAGAAGTTTATATGGCCCCCATGTGCTTGAATGCATGCCTGACAATGTCTGGGCATGCTTCTTATGAGAAGACGGATGGTGTCCTGGGGTATTTCCTCCTAGATATGGACCAGGGCATCACTGAGCTCCTAGACAGTCTGAGGTGCAACCTGGCAGCGTCTGGTGAACCAAAACCATATCCCAGAGGTGTTTTATTGGATTTAGGTCATGCGAGCATGGGGGTCATTTAATGGTATTAATTCCTTCATCCTCCATGAACTGCCTGAGGCCAGGTATTGTTGTGCAACAGGAGGTACCCAGGACCCACTGCACCAGCGTAGGGTCTGACAATGGGTCCAAGGATTTCATCCCAATACCTAATGGCAGTCAGGGTGCCAATGTCTAGCCTGTAGAGGTCTGTGTGTCCCTCCATGGATATGCCTCCCCAGACCATCACTGACCCACCACCAAAATGGTCATGCTGAACGATGTTGCAGGCAGCATAACGTTCTGCACAGCTTTTCCAAACCCTTTCACGTCTGTCACGTGCTCAGGGTGAACCTGCTCTCATCTGTGAAGAGCACAGGGCGCTAGTGGCGGACCTGCCAAGTCTGGTGTTCAATGGCAAATGCCAATTGAGCTTTATGGTGCCGTGCAGTGAGCACAGGGCCCACTAGAGGATGTCGGGCCCTCAGGCCACCCTCATGAAGTCTGTTTATGATTGTGTGGTCAGAGACATTCACACCAGTGGCCTGCTGGAAGTGCAAAAAGGAACAGATACCGGTCCTGCTGATGGGTTAAGGACCTTCTATGGCCCTGATCAGCTCTCCCAGAGTAACTGCCTGTCTCCTGGAATCTCCTCCATGCTTTTGAGACTGTGCTGGGAGACACATAGCAAACCTCCTGACAATGGCAAGTATTGATGTGCCATCCTGGAGGTGTTGGACTGCCTGTGCAACCTCGGTAGGGTGCAGGTATTGCCTCATGCTACCAGTAGTGACACTGACCCTAGCCAAATGCAAACCTAGTGAAAAACAGTCAGAAAAGATGAGTAGGGAAAAAAATGTCAGTGACCTCCACCTGTAAAACCATTACTGTTGTTGGGGGCATCTCATTGTTGCCCATCTAGTGCACCTGTTAATTTTATTAATGCCAAAGCAGTTGAAACTGATTAACAACCCCCTCTGCTACTTAACTGACCAGATCAATATCCCAGGAGTTTAATTGACTTGATGCTATACTCTGGTTAAAAAGTATTCCTTTAATTTTTTTGAGCAGTCTATTAGAGGGGCTGGGGTACTGCTGCACACAGAAGGTTTTTTACCTTTATGAATAGAATGCATTAAGGTAAAAAAAATCTCAAACCTTTACATCCACTTTAAAGCAACATAAATGTCATATTTTGTATGTACAGGTGTAGAAAAAATGCTGCTCCTAGGATTCTCAGCCATTTCTTTTTATGCCCACTTGGCATTAACGTATATTTGTGCACAGCATTTCGGGGCATAAAAAATGCCCCAAAAGCTGCATTTGGAGAGGTACATATGAGCATAATTTACTTGCATATGCTCATAAACTCGCGATACACACTTAAACGCACAAAAAGACTGCACACAAATACACAATATTAAAGACATTTTTTTCTGCCAAATTCTGGCAGAAAAAAATGCATCATAAATTCACACACCTGTGTGCATGAAGCCTATATATGTAGCTACATGGCTGCATTATTTTTCTTCTTTTAGCTTTTTTTGCTTTTTACCTGGCCGTCTGGCTAGTGACACACTTTGTGTCTTAGTGCGCGTTTACACTAGTAGTGCCCTCTAAGGAGCAAGTTGCAGTAGATTGCTTTTCAGAGGGCTTGCACAGGCAGTGAGGGGGCATTATGTTTCCTCCTTACTGTGACAAAAACAGGTCAGACCACTGCCCTCTTCACTGACTTGTGACAAATGACTGGTCAACCTCACACTGCTCTGTCACTGACAACTAACAACACGCAACAATGACATTCTCAGCCTCTCCCTGCACAAAGATTGTCCAGCTTGCGGGACCACAATCTAGGTGCTAACAGACTAAGAGTGATTGTAACGCAGTAACGTCCTGGTTGTGCAGAGTCCAGTCAATCAAGCAAGATGGAAAATTGGCTCCCAGAAGACTTGTCAGGTGTTCCTTGGTTTGATGTTAAATGAGAGCTGTCAACTGCAAGGGCAGCCTCCTTTTTTTGGTGGTGTTGGGGGTGTTGACAGAAAAGATCTGTGACCAATTAGGCGGCTGAGGAGTAGCCATGGGATGTCACTGCCTTTATGACTGTACTGTGGCCATTCCTTACAAACTGTTTTATACCAATATTAATATCTTCAGATATGTACAGGTTACATTCTGGAAATTATGCTTTTGTGCAGCATTGAATTTCATGTCGAGATACTAAACATAGGTTCTCTTGGACAGGTTCTCCTGTATACTATAGCTTAGTCATGTATGACCTCAATTTGATATTCTTCATTCAAAGATATACTTAATATCAATGTGTTTTGATCCTGTCTGATTGAATGAATTGTGTGTTTTTTGAAATTGTGAGTGAGGCAGAGGTCTTAAATAGTTTGTTGCAGGCCATGCACATCAAACATAAGGGCCACAGTAAACTCCATATGGCACCACATCATAATAGTATAAGTCAGGAAAAGGACTTTATGGTGTCAGACATAACCTCACAGAAGGTAGTCCTTTTCCTCTTTTTTAATGCCCTACAAACCATGGGTGACTGAACTGAAGAATTTTGTCACTGTTTTACGTTCGGTCAATCCCAATTCCCCCCCCAGAGGGAAGTAATAATCTGCAGATGTTCATGGTTAGCAGACACTGTCAGACCCCATGCCAGAACCTCAATTAGATATTTGCAGCTCTGGTAAATGCCTGTGTACTGGTGTCTGCTGTCCCTAAGTTGAAATAACAGGCTCTTTGAAATTCCAGACCCATACAGAAATGTGACTTAAGATAAAAGGCTATGTGGGTGCACTCCTAGGTATTCTCTGCTGTAATGTGTCCCTGCTCTCCAAAACCATCATGGCCGACCTATGATTCCTGAACAACATGGCTGCCAGACACAGGTTTTTGTGTGCCCAGTATGTGATAACATTACACTTGCCACCTGTTTTAACTGCTAAAAACCTGCACCATAACAACAGGACCACTTGCATTACACTCGGTTGCGGGGTTGACTCATTCAGTTGAATAGGTAATGTTCTGTAAGCGGTACTGCCTGCTAACCACAAGAAGGGAATCATTTTTGCCACACCATGATGTAAAGCTGCATGACTGTGGCATGTGTACACCTCTGTCCACTGCCTTTGCAGCTTAAAGGGGTGTTGTTAAGGGACAGTTAAAATCCATGTCCATCCATGTCTTTTTATCACCCCCTACCACCACTACCACAAGTGTAAACATAGCCTTAGGGTGGCTCTACTCTTGATAGAGGAGCAACAGAGACAACTTTGGAGAGCAGCATTGTCAATCTTGGGAGGAGGTAGTGTTAGATGCGCTAGTTGATTTAGATGGATTTGTCCAGGAAATTAAAACTGAACTCCAGTTACACTTTTGAACCCCTTCATGCATGAAGGTAAAACTAATCTTAACGCCTAGATGCAGCTTCCAACTTTGACATGAATTTTTTTTATTAAGGGGTTAACAACTTGGATGGGGTCTAGGGGTATGTGGGATACCCAAAGAACTGTAGAACTTGAGGATGAACTTCTTAGCAACTATGTACAAAAATGTGGACTAGCAAGAAAATATAGCACTGTCCCTTTTTGCTGTGCCTCTTTACACCCCGGATGAATCCTACGCTTCCATCAGCTGTACTGAGGGTATCCTTGAGCAAGAGGTCCCAGAAGCTTGCAACTGAGCGGTCCCAGATGAGTATTGAACCTGACTCCCCTCCCCCTATATCTGGCCCAAGGGGTGTAGGAGTACGCACCTTATCCTGTCCTGTCCTGTCAGCTTGTGGGGTTGGTGACTGCTTTCAGGCCTTTTGCTGGGATGGCAAATTCCCTGCTGCTCAGGATGTCCTCCGTAGGAGACTTTGGGCAGTGGAGATCCCCCTGTTCAGCAACTAGCCTGTAGTTAGTCTCCCCTCCCAGGCTCCACACTCCAGCCTTCCTCTCAGTCCATATTCCACCCGACTCCCCTGTGCTCCCCAGGCTCTGTCATATTTGAGGGTTGCACTGGTCAACATGCCCAGCCTCCTGCTTGGGGATTGGCCAAGGTCCCTCAAACATGCAGATCTGGGCCTCCTCTGCTCCTCCACCCATCTTCCAGAAAGTTCTCTAGTTTCTGGAAAGGTGGGAGGGCTCCAGAAGCCCTGACCTGTAGAACCTCCCAGCCTGTCCTGAGGTGAACTCCTGCCTCACTCCCAGGCAGAATCATCCCAGGCTGCTACTCAGCCTCTATCTAAAAAAACAACAAACCTAGCTAACCTAGAGGGTATTACATGTACATATTATCATAAGTATGTTGTATATCCAGGTAATTTATACAGTACCTTGGGCCTTGATGTGACCTTAAAAGGTAAACAATTTAGGTTGCTTTTTACACTAGGAATCTGACAGGTCGGCGACGACTGCAGCTATCTGTAGTTGTCCGCCCAGCCAGCAATTGATACACTTTGAGTGCATCCAACTGCAGGTAATTGCTGGTTACCCATGGATAGCTGCAGGTGCCACTGACTTGCCATGGAAGTGTACAGGGCTGTTATTGAAGTGTACAGGGCTCCAAAGCTTAGTAAATAAGCAGAAGCTCTGCAGACTTCCCTAATCCAATCAAAAATGATGTTTTTTTCCTTGCACGTGTTTGGCTATTGTTTTTAAAAGTGAAGCTTTACCTCATCTACTAAGCTCTGGAGCAACTGCACTTTGGGGTTGATTTACTAATGGCAAATAGACTGTGCACTTTGCAAAGTGCACAGTCTATTTGCCTTTAGTAAATTAACCCCAATGTCTGGTGATCCTGCCATGAAGGTCCTTGTTCAGGGACTTAGTGGTCTATCCCTGCCTCCCAATTGTGCTTCAGCATTGTCACATGGCCTTTCGACGTAGCTGTTTTAAGTCAAATTACAGAGGTATGGCCCATTGGTGTCACCATCACGAAACCCATTCTAGAAATCGCTAGACCACATGTAGTAAGGAAGTGGAAACAAAGAGGCTGCAGGAGATTAGCAGGGTTGAGATTTAACAAAGGATGAAAGAGGGTAAACAAAAGTGGTTACATAGGCCCATGGCTGCATACACATGAGTGTTAAAGGGACCTCAAAGAAATCTCTTTTCCACTTTCCTCTCCTTCTAAATAAGTAACACGACCCAGCACATAACCACTTTTTATCCCAAGATCCAAACTGCATTAAACATGATTAGCAGATGTGAGCTGGATTTGATGGGAGTAGCTCAGCAGTAAGGAGACAAGTTTTGTCACATTGTTTTATTCCTGTGGAATCACAGTAGATGTGCGCTCCTCGACGGCCAATGAGTAGAGAACCTTTGCAGAAGGTAAAGATGACAAGACCAACAGCTGCCTGGACATTTATTACTGGGATCTCTGCCCACATTTCATGCATCGCCTCTGTACATTTAATGCCTCTTGACTGCCTACATTAAGGGCCATCTGCTGGCGTGGCACCATGCCACACACAGTCCACTCTCTCATGGTAAGATGGCACAAAGCTTATCGTGTAGGAGCATTCTGGGTGCACTTGGTTAATAGGGAGCGCTACTTTCTTGGGAGATTGATGGATGGTCTCCTGTCACTGCGCATTTTCGCTTAGCCAGTTGGATGGTGCTGAGCAACTTCCAGGCTGCCATCTATTAAAAATCAGCAAATTATTTTAACAAATTTGCCGGGGCCAACACATGGCCCCACTACTTACAAGTTAGCTTCAAATAAATATGGTAGCGACTGGAAGTGAAGGTCATCAGGAATGTCTGTCCTGTGAGCTGTGGTTATATGTCTTACTCAAACTCTCCAATGACCTGCTAACCGCCAAAGCTAATGGCCACTATTCAATGCTCCTACTCCTTGACCTCTCCGCGGCCTTCGACACAGTCGACCACCCCCTCCTCCTCAAAAAACTACACTCCCTCTGCCTCAGAGATTCTGCTCTCTCCTTGCTCTCATCCTACCTGTCACAACGCTCTTTCAGCGTTACCTATAATGCTACCACCTCCCCCTCACTCCCCCTCTCTGTTGGGGTCCCTCAAGGCTCCGTCCTCGGGCCCCTTCTCTTCTCCATCTACACCTCCTCCCTTGGCCAAGTCATACACTCTCACGGCTTCAACTACCACCTATATGCCGACAACACACAAATCTATCTCTCAACCCCCCACCTCACCCCCTCAGTCTCCGCCGGAATCACACACCTACTGAGCGACATATCATACTGGATGTCGCTCCACTTCCTTAAAATGAACCTCTCCAAAACCGAGTTTCTTGTCTTCCCCCCAGCCCGGAAACCCACCCCCCCATTGACTTCTCCATCATGTCCAACAACACCACCATCAAACCCGCCCCGCAGGCCAGAGTAGTTGGTGTCTTTCTGGACTCCAACCTATCCTTCCAGCCCCAAGTCCAATCTTTAACAAACTCATGCAGACTCCACCTCCACAACATCGCCAAAATACGCACGTTCCTAACCCCAGAAACCACTAAACAGCTCATCCACTCCCTCATCATATCACAACTCGATTACTGCAACTCCCTCCTTACTGGCCTGCCTTGCCGCTGGCTATCCCCACTTCAGTCGATCCTGAATACGGCTTCCAGAGGCATTCACCTTTCCAACCGCTCCGTTTCCGCCACCCCCCTCTGCCAATCCCTCCACTGGCTTCCCTTTGCGCAACGGATCAAATTCAAAATCCTAACACTGACGTACAAAGCCGTCCACCATACTGCCCCGAACTACATCACCGACCTAATATCCAAGTACCACCCAGCACGCACACTCCGCTCCTCACAAGACCTCCTTCTCTCTAGTTCCCTGGTCTCCTCCTCCCATGCCCGCCTCCAGGACTTCTCCAGGGTGTCACCTATCCTCTGGAACTCCCTGCCCCAACCCATCAGATTATCACCTACTCTCCTCTCCTTTAGGCGCACCCTGAAAACCCACCTCTTCAGGGAAGCCTACCCCACCCCCTGCTAACTTGCCGACCTCCTCCACTCTTCCTACCACTCCATCCCCCACAGCTTTCTCCTCCTGTGCCAACATCCACCATCCCCTCCCTCCTAGATTGTAAGCTCGAAAGAGCAGGGCCCTCGTTCCCCTCATGTTTTGCATTGTATTGTTACTGTTCTGTCACAAGTTCTGTCCCCCTTTGTAATGTACAGTGCTGAGCGAACTATTGGCGCTTTATAAATACTGTATAATAATAATGTCCGCCAGGGCAAAAGGCACAAATGGAAGAAAGGTAGGAACACCCAGGAAGGAATAGTTGTCCATAATGACACCCATAATGGGTCATATGTCCTACACTATCAAATTTGATAGTAATATTTTTTATTTTAGATACTTTTGGCACCCATTATGGGTGTCATTATGGACTACTATGCACTCCTGGGTGTTCCTACCTTTCCTCCATTTGTGCCTTTTGCCCTTGCGGGTCATATACCCACAGTATCCAAAACAGACATAACCTTCCCTCCCAGTCGCTACCATATTTACTTGGAGCTAATTCGTAAGAAGGGAGGCCATGTGCTTGCCCCCGTAGAACAGCTTGGCTGATTATGCAATACTACTAGTGTGTCCAAAAACTTGTATGCTGATAATTAGAAACGCATTGTGTTTTTAATGCAAATTGTCAACTATGTATTTATATGTGGAATATATGAATTGTTATATGTTTATTGCTTATTATGTATTTATATTTGGAATGTACAATAATATCACAATAATTGTGAAGGAATGTATGGCACCATTTGATATATACTACAAATTAGCGAAATATATCTTCTAACTGGATTTTATCATGATTGATGTTACCAATAAATCTATAAATATGTGCATTTGCCATATAGTACTGTGACAGTGTGGTGATCTGTCACAATGTAAAAAGGACATTTTGCCCAGGATTCTTAACAAGGCAGATTGAGGGGCTCCAGGGTGCTTATTTAAGTTGGAGGAAACTGTGTTTTCAGTTTCCTCGGTTCATTGCAAAAATCTGTTTTGGACCTGGAGCTTGGAGATTTCACAGTGATCTGGGTGGGACAAATCTCCAGTCCTGGGACCAGGTTTTGGGAATGGCCAGGAGACTAATTGGGCAGGTGTGTGTGGGTCTCTTCTAGAGTCAGGACCAGGGTTCTGGGCTCCACCCTCCCAAGGAGTCCATTTGGGTGCAAGGGAGCAGCCACAAGGGTACCTTGAGGTTTCTTCAAGGGTGCCTTGGCAAAATGTCTAAAAATAGCCCAAACATTGCATACAAGCCAACGAGTGGAACAAGCCTACCTTTTAGTTACACAATGTCACGGGTTTTCATTGTGCTCCATTACGACCTTCTAGCCATTAGCGTCCTGACAACCAATGACATCATCAGTTGATAAAGAGGATGTCAGCTGCCTGCACTGCATCCTAGTTTGACCCTCCCCTGCCCCTCTCCATCACTGCTAAGGTCACATTATCTCAGTGATAGAGAAAAACTGAGGGAGAAGAAAAAACACTGGAATACTACTCAGTACAAGTGTGCAAAATTGTATTTGCTTTGGAAGAATAAATCACATCTAATGTTGGGTGTCCTATATGTGTGGATGTTGCTGTGTTATATGAAACTATTAGAATAGTTTTTCACATTTTAGAATGGGGTGTCTCGAGACTGTCCATAGTTTTAAAGGGTGCCTCAGGACAGTCCATAAGTTTAAAGGATGCCTTGACTAAAAAAAGGTTGAGAAACATTGGTTTAGAGGACCGAGGCATAAAGCCTGAGCAGCGGTGCTGCTAAAGAAAGCCAGGAGGCTGAATCTTTTTCTTTTGCATTGATGGTGGATACCCCTGCGTGGGAAACATATATTGTATAGAACTTTATTTTAAATAAAATTGGGCAAAAACGGCCCTTAAAAAGAAGAAAACAAGTGGCTGTGTACTTTAACCGTTTCCATACCGGGCACTTTTACGCCCTTCCTGCCCAGGCCATTTTTCAGGTTTCAGCACTCTCACACTTTGAATGACAATTGCACGGTCATACAACATTGTACCCAAACTCAAATTTTATCATTTTCTTCACACAACTAGAGATTTCTTTTGGTGGTATTTAATCACCACTGGGGTTTTTATTTTTTGCTAAATTAACAAAAAAAGACCAAAAATTTTGAAAGAAAAACAAGTTTTTCTTTGTTTTTCTTATAAAAGTTTGCAAATAAATAATTGTTCTTCATAAATTTAGACCAAAATGTATTCTACTACATGTCTTTGGTGAAAATAACCCAGGTTAGGATGTATTTTTAGTTTGTAGGAAAGTTATAGAGGTCACAAACTTTGGTATAGATCTGAATATTGATCAATCCTGAAGTACTGACAGCCAATCTAATTTCTTGAGGTCCAAGAATGTCAGAACAGTACAGATATCCCCCAAATGACCCTTTTTTGCAAAGTAGACAGTCCGACGTACTCGCATGGCGAGTTTTTTGAAGTTGTATTTTTTTGTCATAATTTTTCGGAAAATAAAAAAATTAAAAAAATTATTTTCACTATTTTTTTTTTACATACTGTCACCAGTGCAGTACAGCGTCATCATATAACTGGCATGGCGGTGATCAGGGACACTGACTGGTGACAGTATGAAAAAAAATATATATACTTTTTTTATTTATTTTTTATTTATTATTTGTAATTTTTTATTACATTTTTTTTACGATTTTTTTTTTCATATTTCACTATGACCAAAGTAGTACAATGTTACCATAGTAACATTGTACTACTTTGGGAAAGTGATCAGTATTTTTTTTTTTTGTTACACAATTTGCTTATAGCAAAGAATTACTTTGCTATAAGCAAGCATTTACTTGAATTACATCGATTCATTCAGGGTTTTTTTTTTTTCTGTGCTTAGCTGTGATTTGGCCACGGCTAATCACATGACACAGCTGGACTGTGATTAGCCCAGCTTGTGCATGTGATCTCTGTGACCATTCACAGCTACACACACTATTATACAATGGATGGCATGAATGAAGCCATCCATTGTATACAACTGTCATGTGACCTGCTGTGATTGGTCACAGCAGGTCACATGGTACCAGCAACGGGACTGGTACTCAGATCTGTCATCGGCCGTGTCCAGGGTACACGCCCGGTGACAGATCACGCCGCTGCGCGGCTCTGCAGGCGCGCAAACTGCACATGCCCGGAAGGACACCGTATGGTGTCCACCCGGAACGCTAAGGGATTTTGCTGGCCGCCATCAAAAGGTTAAAAGCACTACCGTTGATGCTAGTTCTCACAGTAGTTTTATGCGTTTTATGTTTAATGAGATATTTCTCACACATACCATGGTTAAATATGGAATTACTCCCTAAAACACATTCTGCTCCTGCTCCTGAGTTTGGGGATACCACACATGTGAGACTTGGGAATCTAACCGCTTATAGAAACCCAGAACCAATTACATGCATCAGGTTTTCAAACGGCATAATTTTCTCATTTCACTTCCTCACTACCTATAACAGTTTTTGAAGACCCTAAAATGCAAGGACAATTCAGACACCCCAAAATAACCCTGTCAGGAATGGACTTGCCAATAGTGGTGGGACTCACCTGCCTTGTGGGCTGCAGTAGCAGGGCTGGCCAGCGGGTGCTCTCAACAACCGGAGGTTCACTTCGGCAATTAGCCATCACCTGGGGCTGATTGCAGGTGTATTTAAGGGATGGCCAGACCTGCAGTCTGTGCCTTGGTGTGTGTTTTTCCATGGGCCCCTGTATCTTGTAACCTGTGTTCCTGTTCCTGTTTCTGCCTGACTTGTTGCCGACCCTGTCTGATCCTGACCTCTACTGACTTCTCCTGTTTTGATCCCTGGCTTGTGACCCTGACCATTCTCTCCGCCTGCTCCTCCTGTACCTACCTGCCCGATAGTTATCGTTCCGGCCTGCCTGACTACGTTGTGTTCTATATGTGTATGTACCTGTGTATCTGTATCAGTTTAGGTTTGGGTTTGTTTCACCTTGTTGTATGTATTTGTGTTAGCTTGGGGTTTGGTGCACTGCGTTTATGTTAGTATTGTTAGTCTTAATAAATTGTCTTATTTATACCGTATCTGAAGCTTGCGTTTCCCTGTGTCAGTCCACACACTTCTGGTCACACCCGCATCCCTGACAGACCCACTTTCTTGAAAGTAGACACCCAAAGTTATTTGCTAAGAGAAATGTTGAGTCATTGAAAGATTTTATTTTTTGCCACAAGTTTTTGGAAAATTAAAAAAAGGGTTTTTTTTGTTTCATTTTTTTACACATAGTTGTCACTTTATTGAGATATTTCTCACACATTCCATGGTTATATGTGGAATTACACCCCAAAACACATTCTACTCCTCCCGAGTATGGGGATACCACATGTGTGAGACTTTTCAGGGGAATCTAACCACGTATAGGAGCCCAGAACCAATACCTCCATGAAGTTTTCAAGGGGCATAATTTTCTCATTTCACTTCCTGACTACCTATCACAGGTTTTTAGTCCCTAAAATGCAAGGATAGTTCAGAAGCCCAGAACCAATGACATACATCAAGTTTTCAAACACAGTCATTTTCTCATTTCAATTCCTGACTACCTATGACAGTTTTGAAGGCCCTAAAATGCAAGGACAGTTCAGACACCCCCCAAATGACACTTTTTCTCGAAAGTAGACACCTCAAGGTATTTGCTGAGATGCATGTTGAGTCAATGGAAGACTTAATTTTTTGACACAAGGTTTTGGAAATTGAAAAAAAAGATTTTTTCTTTCTTTTTACTAAAACACAATGTGCACCTTCTCCCATGTATGGGGATACCACACGTGTGGGACTTTTTTGGGAACCAAGCCGCGCATAGACGACCATAACCAATGAACTCTGTCAGGTTAAAAAGAGTGTAATTTTTTCATTTCACTTCCTGACTACTTGTCAGAGGAGGCCCTAAAATGCAAGCACAGTTCAAACACCACTCAAATGACCCATTCCTTGACAGTAGACAGCCCAACGTATTTTATGAGTGACAGGTTGAATCAATTGGAGATTTAAATTTTTGCAACCCCTTTTGAAAAATGATTAAAAAAAATTTTTTTTTTTCACAAAGTTTTTATTTTAATGAGATATTTCTTACACATGTCATGATTATATGTGGAATGAGGAGTATTGGGATATCACGTGTGTGAGAATTTTGTTGGAATTTAGCCACTTATAGGTTCCCAGAACCAATGAATTACCTCAGGTTTTCAAAGAGCTTAAGCTTCCCATTTCACTTCCTCACTACCAATCAGAGATTTGGAGGCCCTAAAATGCAAAGACAGTTCAAACACTCCCCAAATAACCCTTTTTCTCAAAAGTAAACAAAGTATTTGCTGAGAGGCATGTTTAGTCAAAGGAAGATTTTTATTTTTTACCACAAGTTTTTGGAAAATTTTAAAAAAAATGTTTCCTTCTTTTGTGCACAAAGTTGTAACTTTAATGAGATATATCTCACACATGCCATGGTTATATGAAGAATTACACCCCAAAACACATTCTCCTTCTCTCGAGCATGGGAATACCACATCAATGAGACTTTTTTGATAATCTAGCCATGTACAGAACCAATTAACTCCATCAAGTTTTCAAAGCTCATCATTTTTCACTTCCTAACTAACTTTCTCAGATTTGGAGGCACTAAAATGCAATGACAGTTCAGACATCAACAAATGACCAATTTTTTTGAAAGTAGACACCCCAGGATATTTGCTGAAAATCATGTTGAGTCAATTGAAAATTATATTTTTTTGCTACAAGTTTTTGGAAATGACAAAAGTTTTTTTGACAAAGTTGTCACTTTATTTAAATATTTCTCACACATGTCATGGTTATAGTTGTAATTACACCCCAAAACACATTCTTCTTTTTCTCCCGAGTGGGGATACCACAAGTGTGACACCATTTTTTGGGAATCTAGTCACATAAGAAGCCCAGAATCATTGAACTCCATGAAATTTTCAAAGGGTGTAATTACTACCTATCATAGGATTGGAGGCCTTAAAATGCAAGGAAAGTTCAGAATCGCCCCCTTTCTCAAAAATAGACTCCTCAAGGTAATTGCTGAGAGGCAGCTTCCACGGAGAGTCAACGGAACATTTTTGTTTTCATTTTCCAAAAACTTGTGGCAAAATTTAAATTCTTCCATGTACTCAACATGCCTCTCAAAAAATACCTTGGGTGTCTACTTTTGAGAAAAGGGGTCATATGGGGAATGTCTAAACTTTCTGTGCATTTTAAAGCCTTTAATCCTGTTACAGGAAGTGTAATGATAATATTATATCCTTTGAAAACCTGATGGTACGTGTCCAGAATAACAAAAAAGACCCACATATGTGGTAGCCCGCCCGGCGCCGACAGGTGCGCCTGGGTCCTAGTGCCCACCCGGCATCGTCATTGGTGACAGGCGCGCCTGGGTCCTAGTGCCTGCACGCCTGTATGCCTTGTCGGGATCCTGTGCATGCACAGATTCGTGCGCCGCGGTGATCTTCCCTGACATTGCCCCCCCCTTCTGGACAGCCTCCGGATTCCCAATTGGCTCCTCTTTTGCAGGTGACTGCGAAAAAATTTCTGAACTAGGTCTGTGGCATGAACATTTTGTGTCATGAGTTTTCCTCTGGACCATAACCTTTCCACTTAATAAGGTACTGTGTCTGACCCCTCCTTTTTCTACAGTCCACAACAGCCTCAACCTCAAATTCCTCCTCCCCGTCAATATTTATAGGCTCAGGGGGCCTTGACCTTCAATTTGGAAAAGGATCAGGTATTGCAGGCTTCAATAGCGACACATGGAAGACTGGGTGCACTCTAAGGGATTCCGGAAGTGTTAATTCATAAGAAACATTATTGATCTTGCGTCTTACCGGAAATGGTCCTGCAAACTTCGGTGCCAACTTCCTTGAAGGGCATGCCATCTTCAGGTTGGTTGCAGCCAGCCAGACCTGATCTCCTGGGCTCAGAATCAGTTTTCCCCTTCTCCTTCTGTCGAAGGCCTTCTTGTTGTCCTCCTGGGCTTTTGTGACCATCTCCTGTAACAATTTATTGTTAGTGACAAAAAAATTCAATACATCCTGGGTAACAGGAACAGAAGTTTCTGGCACCAGGTCGGGTAAAAAGGTAGAGTGGAATCCATAGTTAGCGAAAAATGGTGATTGTTTGATGGCAGAATGGCTAGCATTATAGTATGCGAACTCTGCCAGAGGCAAGAGTGATACCCAATCGTCTTGGACGAATGACATGTAGCACCGGATATACTGCTCCAGAGTCTGGTTGGTCCGCTCGGTTTGTCCGTTTATTTGTGGATGGTAGGCGGAAGAAATTCCAGGGTTCCGCATAGTGCCTTCCAAAACCTTGACGTAAATTGTACCCCCCGGTCAGAAACAATGTTCATAGGAATCCCATGGAGTCTAACAATCTCTTTAATGAAGACCTGAGCAGTCTCCGAAGCAGAAGGTGTACCCCTTAGTGGCAAAAAATGGGCCATTTTTGATAAGCGATCCACTACCACAAAGATAGCGGTGTGACCTTGGGAAGGTGGAAGTTCCACTATGAAGTCCATTACTTTCATCTCCCATGGCCTATCGGGTACCGGCAGGGGGTTTGAGTAATCCCCAGGCTTTATTCCTTGTGGTCTTGTTCCGGTTACAAATGGTGCAAGTGCTTACATATTTTTTACAATCCTTCTCCATATCTGGCCACCAGAACGTGCGTTAAGCCAGTTCCAGCGTCTTGGAGACCCCAAAGTGACCTGCTAATGGATGACCATGGCAGTAACCCAGGACACGAATTCGTGTTTCCTCAGGTACCAAAATTTGTTCCCCTTTCCATAGAAGCCCCTCCTTGCTCTGTACTGTGATTCCAGGTGGGCTGGGTGCTCCTGCTGATACCTGCTGTAATTGGGACAAAAGTTTCGTCTGAAGCAATAAGAAATTTCCTGCTGGTAGAATGGTATCTGGCTTTGGAGTATCTCTTGGATCTTCGAACATGCGTGAGAGCGCATCAGGTTTGGTGTTTTTGGATCCTGGCCTGTAGGTGATATGGAAGACAAATCTAGAAAAGAACAGTGCCCATCTGGCCTGGCGTGGTTTGAGGCGTTTAGCAGTCCTTAAGTATTCCAGATTTTTGTGATCTGTATAAATCAGGATTGGATGTGTAGGCCCCTCCTGCAAGTATCTCCATTCCTCCAGAGCTACCTTTAATGCTAAAAGTTCCCGGTCCCCTACATCATAGTTCCTTTCAGCTAGAGAAAGTTTCCGAGAGAAGAAGGCTACTGGATGCATAAATTCCTTAAGGCCCTTCTTTTGTGACAGAACTGCCCCTACTGCATTTTCAGACGCATCTACTTCTAGGATGTATGGAAGCAAGGAATCCGGATGGCTTAAAACAGGAGCTGCCGTAAATAATCCCTTCAGAGTCTCAAAGGCAGCCTGTGCCTCAGGGGTCCAGTGAAAGCGAACCCCTAACTTAGTGAGTTGCGTAATGGGTGATACGATACTTGAAAAATTCTTGATGAACTTCCGATAAAAATTAGCAAAGCCAATGAATCGCTGAATTCCCTTTTTGTCTGAGGGTACCGGCCATTCCAAGATTGCTGTAATCTTTTGGGGATCCATCTCGATCCCTGCTGTAGAGATGATCAGACCGAGGAATGGAAAACTCTGCTGCTCAAAATTACATTTCTCTGCTTTAGCGTGTAGTTCGTGCTTGCGAAGTCGTCCCAGGACATTTTTACCATGTTCCCGGTGTACATCCAGAGATGTGGAGAAGATTAAGATATAATCCAGGTATATCACAACAAAAATATCAAGATATTCTCTGAAGACATCATTAATAAAGTGCTGAAAGGTAGCGGGTGCGTTACACAATCCAAACGGCATGACCAGATATTAAAAATGACCGAAACGGGTGCGGAATGCCGTTTTCCATTCATCCACTTCCCGGATGCGAACTAAATTATATGCCCCACTCAAGTCTAACTTGGCGAAAATAGTAGCAGTTTTGAGTCTCTGGAAAAGTTCAGGAACTAGGGGAAGGGGATAACGGTTCTTTACTGTGATTTTATTTAATTTGCGGGGCTGCAAAGATTTGTCCTTTTTCTCCACAAAAAATATTCCGGCTCCTGCTAGTGATGTGGAGAGACGAATAAATCCCTTTTGAAGGTTCTCATCAATGTATTCTTTCAGAACTCCCAGTTCCCGTTCGGATAGGGGGAAAATACGCCCGAAGGAGATTTCAGATCCTGGGAGTAAATCGATTGGACAATCATAGGATCGATGAGGGGGGAGAATATCTGCTCTCCGTTTGCTAAAAACGTCCAGGTAGCCATGGTAGACTGGAGGAACTATTTGAGCAATTCAGTATCTGAATCCATGCACAGCAGGGTAGGTGTGGCTGAGGGCATCATGGATAAGCAATGTCTTTGGCAGTAAGAAGAAGTAAACTGGATCGACCCGGTCTTCAAGTTGATTTGTGGATCATGCGCCCGTAGCCATGGTAGGCCTAAAATAATAGAAAATACTGGAGAGGCGATTGCGTCTAATCGTAGGAATTCTTGCTGGTGGTTGGTTATGGTAGTCCTGATTGGCGGGGTCTCCTTGTCTACTAGTCCGGATTTAATACGAGACCCATCAGCCAAAAATATGGTCAATCCATGTTCTTTTAGCTGTAGTGGGATATGTTGCTGGGCTGCGAAGTTTAGATCAATAAAGCAGCTGCAGGCCCCAGAGTCAATAATCGCGGTTACCGACACAGTTCTTCCGGAAAGCTGGAAGGAAGTGGGTACAGCTAGTTGAGTTGAGCTGGTAGGACATGGTGGAGGAACAGCAGAAGAAACAGAGGCGCATTTACGCAGCTTAGCTGGACAGGAACGCACATAATGTCCTGACTCTCCACAGTAGAGACAGAGGTTATTAATTTGGCGTCGTTGGCGTTCATCTGGAGTAAGTGAGGGGCGTATTAGTCCGAGTTGCATTGGTTCTGCTATGTCTGTAGCTTCAGAATCCAGAGCTCTAGCAGGAGGGTTAGGCTGGACTGGGAATCTAGGTAGCATCCATGTAGGCCTAGGAGATTGGTTAGACTTGTCTAGCCTGCGTTTACGCAGGCGACGATCAATCTGGATGGCTAATGCTATTAGGTCCTCCAGCGAATCAGGTATGCCAATCCGAGCCAGCTCATCCTTGAGGGGTTCAGCCAAACCCAAGCGGAACTGGTGACGTAGGGCTGCGTAGTTCCAGTTTGTATCCCCACTCCAACATCTGGTCAGTGACGTAATCTTCTGCTGCTCGATGACCCTGTTGGAGCACATGTAATGCTGCTTCAGCGGTAGTGGTCTACTGTGGATCGTCATACAGTTTGGCCATTGCATTAACGAGCGTTGTTTTAGTATTCAAGTGTGGATGGTGACTTTCAAGTAGGCGATGGGCCCAACCCTGCGGTTCGCCCTGAAGCAAGGAGATGATGAACCCCACTTTAACAGTCTCTGTGGAGAAAGTTCTGGGCTGTAGCTCAAAATAAAGCTGACATGCATTTCGGAATGCTCTGAATTTACTCCGGTCTCCATTAAGCTGCTCAGGAGTAGGTACACAGGGTTCAGGTAGAGGCATCATAACAATTGTATTGGTGCGGGATTCTGTGGCATCCCTGGCTGTGGCCGAAGTGGCAGGATCTGTTGATACGGAAGCAGGTGGGGCCAAGGTTTGTATGCGTTCCTCCAAGTGTGTATACCCATCCTGCAACGTCTTAACGGCTTGGGTGAGTGCCGTCAGGTGATGAAAAATCTCATGCAATGGAGAGGGTCCTCTTGCAGGCTCAGACATGGCTGTATGGTACTGTCACAACTCTGGTGGTAGCTCTTTAGGTCCACAGTTTGGGGTTTCCCAGGGCGCGGGGTCTAAGCCCCAGTCTGCTTGTTCACCAGAGCCCCTGATGGTGGGGATGGACTTGGAGCAGGCTGAGACCAGGTCACGGCCCCCAGGTACACCCAGCTGTGGTAGTCCGCTAGTGTCACATACTTTAGTAGTGAGCCTGACGTGAAGAAGCCGAGCAGACCAGAGCAAGATGTGGATGGATCCGAGCAGGATGGATGGATGCAGGTGCATCGTGGTGCGAGCAGCAGAGTCAGACAAGCCGAGTTCGGTATTGGATGAGACAGATCAGGCAGGAGCAGCAGGCAGGAGAGTAGTCAGGTCACAGGCCAGGTTCAGCAGCAGAGTATCAGTCAATCAGGAGCAGGCAGAGAATAATCCAGAGACAAGCCAGGGGTCAGGGCAGGAGATAATTGATCAGTAGTCAGGAACAGGCTGGATTTGGCAACAAGGAATAATCACAAAGGTCAGAAACACAGGCAGGGGAAAAGACCATACGGCAATTTGGAGCCTGCAGTGGCCTGTTTAAATAGCCCGCCCAGAGCCGACAGGCACGCGTGGGTCCTAGTGCCTGCCCGGCGCCGTCATTGGTGACAGGCGCGTCTGGGTCCTAGTGCCTGCACGCCTGTATGCCTTGTCGGAATCCTGTGCATGCGCATATTCATGCGTTGTGGCGATCTTCCCTGACAAGGAACTAGTTGATGGAGAGTGTGATGAGGCTGAAGCATTATGGGTGGAACTGCATATGGGGTAATCACTGGAGTTTGTTATAGGCCTCCCAGTGTTAGTGAGGAGGTGGAGACTCAGCTCCTTGCTCAGTTAAAGGGCAAACATTTTTAAACCTACCACAGCACAATTTGTGGTACAGTTCATAGAGCCCCCAACTAAGAATGATGATCTGCTGGACCTGGTAATCTCAAACCATGCAGAGCTTATTACTAATGTCCAAATAAAAGAACATCTGGGTAGCAGTGACCATAACATGATTTCATTTATTGTTAGCTGTAAACATCAAGCACATACAGGAAAAATAAAACCGGTCAATTTTAAGAGAGCTAATTTTCCAAGGCTGAGAGCTGCTCTCCATGACTTAGACTGGGAGGGAATATTGGCATCAAAAGACTGTATGTGAGCACACTGCAAAATATATTCCCATGGGCAACAAGTTTAGAAGGCTAAAAATCAAACCTATGTGGCTTATGGCCAAAATGAAAAAAGCTATAGATAATAAGAAAAGAGCTTTTATTAAATATAAAAATGAAGGAACGCTATCATTGTTGAAACATTACAAAGAATAGAACAGAATACGCAAAAAGGAAATAAAGGCTGCAAAAATTAAAAAAAGAATGACAGATTGCAAAAGATAGCAGGACCAACTCCAAAACATTCTTCAAATATATTAATAATAAAAAAGTCCGGTCCGAGCATGTAAGCCCTTTACAAAATAGTCTAGAGTGGGTGACTGGGGACAAAGAGAAGGCAAATGTATTAAATACCTTCTTCAGCTCTGTGTATACAAAGGAGCAAGGGGGAGCTGTCGTCCATAATGGGCATGGTATTGACACAACTCCAGATGATCCACATTGGCTTACAATTGTTATGATCCAAAAATATTTAGACAGAATAAAGGTCAATAAAGCACATGGACCGGATGGTATACACCCACCGGTCCTTAAAGAATTGAGCTCTGTCATTTCAAAGCCACTGTTTCTAACTTTCAGGGACTCTTTAATGACTGGCATAGTACAAATGGATTGGCGTAAGGCCAATATAGTGCCTATATTTAAAAAGAGGTCAAAATCTTTACCAAGTAATTATAGACCTGTTAATTTAACTTCTATAGTTGGGAAGATACTGGAGAGTTTAATAAAAGACCACATAGATGAGTTCTTGCTGGAAAAAAAATATTTTAAGCAACAGACAGCATGGATTCATGAAAGACAGAAGTTGTCAAACAAATCTGATTTCTTTTTATGAGGAGGTGAGCAAAACCTTGGACAGAGGGGTGGCGGTGGACATGGTATACTTGGATTTTGCCAAAGTGTTTGACACAGTTCCTCATACATAGCTAATGTGTAAGGTAGTCTACAAGCTTGGAAAAATCTGTATGTAAATGGATTCATACTCTGAATGGTTTAGGGTTGTTAGTGGTGTACCCCAAGGTTCAGTGTTGGGACCCTTACTTTTTAATATATTTATAAACAATATAGGGTCTGGGATTATAAATACAATTTCAGTCTTTGCAGATGACACCAAGCTGTGCAGTGGAATAACGTCCTTACAGGATGTCTCCAACTTACAAGCCGACCTCAATGTTTAATTAACAGGACATGAAATGAGATGGGGTTCATTGGTTCTGGGCTCTTGTATGCATCTAGAATCCCAAAAAAGTCTCAAACATGCAGTATCACCATGCTCTGGAGAAGGAGCAGAATGTGTTTAGGGGTGTAACTCCACATATAACCATGGCATGTGTCATAAATATCTCAAAGTTACAATTTTATGTAAAAAGAAAGGAAAAAATATTTATTTTTCTCAATTTGCACAACCTCGTAGTAAAAAGTATAATCTTCCATTGACTCAACATGCCTCTCAGCAAATAACTTGGGTTTCTACTTTCGAGAAATGGGGTGATTTGGGGGGTGTCTGAACTGTCCTTGCATTTTAGGGCTTCCAAACCTGTGAAAGGTAGTCAGGAATTGAAATGAGAAAACTACTGCGTTTGAAAACCTGATGACTCTGGGTTCCTGTATGCGTCTACAATACAAAAAAAAAAATCACACATGTGGTATCCCCATGCTCATGAGAAGGAACAGAATGGGTTTAGGTGTGTAATTCCACCTATAACCATGGCACATGTGAGGAATATCTAAAAGAAGAGACAATGTTGTGTAAAAAAAAAAAAAAAAAAGAAAAAATCTTTCTTTTTTCAATTTCTAAAACCTTGTGTAAAAAAATAAAATCGTCCATTGACCCAGCATACCTCTCAGCAAATACTGTGGAGTGTCTACTTTAGAGAAGAGGGGTCATTTAGGGGGTGTCTATACTGTCCTTGCATTTTAGGGCCTCCGAACCTGTGAAAGTCAGGAAATGAAATGAGAAAATTGCGCCGTTTGAAAACTTGATAGAGTTCATGGGTTCTGTGCTCTTGTATGCATCTAGAATCTCAAAAAAAGTCTCAAACATATGGTATTGCCATGCTGAGAAGAAGGAGCAGAATGTGTTTAGGGGTGTACATATGACCATGGCATGTGTGAGAAATATCTCAATAAAGTGACTACATTGTGTAAAAAGAGAGGAAAAATCATTCATTTTTTTCAATTTCCAAAACCTTGTGGCAAAAACTAAAATCTTCTATTGACTCAACATGCCTCTCACCAAATGCCTTGGGGTGTCTACTGTAGATAAAAGGGCTCATTTTTGGTTTGTATGAACTGCCCTCACATTTTAAGGCCTCCAAACCTGTGAAAGGTAGTCAGGAAAGTGAAATAAGAAAATCACGCCATTTGAAAACCTGATGGATTTCATTTGTTGTGGGCTCCTGTATGTATTTAGAATCCCACAAATGTCTCACACATGTGGTATCCCCATGCTCAGGAGAAAGAGCAAAATGTGTTTAGGGGTGTAATTCCACATATAACCATGGCATGTGTGAAAAATATCTTAAAAAATGTAATCCATTGTGTAAAATGAAAGGAAAAATCTTTTTTTTTTCAATTTCCAAAACCTTGTGGCATAAAATAAATAATGTTTCATTGACTCAAAATACCTCTCAGCAAATACCTCATGGTTGTCTATGTTTGAGAAAAGGGGTAATTTGGGGAATGTCTGAACTCTCCGTGCATTTTTGGGCCTCCAAACCTGTGAAAGGTAGTCAGGAAAGTGAAATGAGAAAATTATGCCATTTGAAAACCTGATGGAGTTCATTGGTTCTGGGCTCCTGTATGCATCTAGAATCCCAAAAAAGTCTCACACATGTTGTATCACCATGCTCAAGAGAAGGCACATAATAGGTTTAGGCATGTAATGCCACATATAACCATGGCATGTGTGAGAAATATCTTAATAAAATGAACCCATTGTGTAAAAAGAAAGGAAAAATAATTATTTTTTTCAATTTCCATAACCTTGTGGCATAAAATAAAAAATGTTTCATTGACTCAACATGCCTCTCAGCAAATACATTATGGGTGTCTATGTTTGAGAAAAGGGGTAATTTGGGGGATGCCTGAACTCTCCTTGCATTTTAGGGCCTCCAAACCTGTGAAAGGTAGTCAGGAAAGTGAAATGAGAAAATTACGCCATTTGAAAACCTGATGGATTTAATTTGTTGTGGGCTCCTGTATGCATATAGAATCTCACAAATGTCTCACACATGCGGTATCCTCATGCTCAGGAGAAGGAGCAGAATGGGTTTAGGTGTGTAATCCTACATATAATCGTGGCATGTGTGAGAAATATCTCAATAAAGTGACAATGTTGTGTAGAAAAGGCAAAATCTTCCTTTTTTTCTATTTCCGTAACATTGTGGCAAAGAATAAAATCTTTCTTTGACTCAACATGCCTCTTAGCAAACAGAGGACAAAGAAATATAGAAACATGCATGGAAAAGTTGATGAAGAAATAGGTCTGAATATTGTCAATCTATCCAATTATTCTTTGTCCAGTGAGGAAAAAAATGTACTAGCTAAAGGTCTAAGTTTATGCCCGGCTAAAAATCTGGATAAGTTCTCAGCAATTAAGGATTTACAATTGTTCGGTCAAAATGTAATCTTAAAAAGTATGTACGACAAATCTGTCAGTGCGCCTTTAAACAGAGAGGATCAAAAAGCCTTTGATGATCTGTTATCATTATTGGAAGAAAATGATCCATCAGGCTTCGTTGATCACATTAACATCACTCAACTTCTTCAACAAATAGATCTAGAAGAACCTAAACCTTTTGCCTATACTTCGAAGCTTAAGAAAAATTTTGATTTTTTCCTCTCTCCAAGCACCAATTCATATGTGGCGGCTTTCTTGAAATTGGTGAGGGAAGAAATTAACAAAGTAAATGTTAATACTAAAAGGAATGATAATCTTAATCTGACCAAACAATTGGCATTAAAAGCGTTGGCAGCCAATACTTCTCTTGTCATCAAGCCCTCTGACAAGGGAGGTAATATTGTCATTATGAATAATGACCAATATGTCAGTATGTGTAAACAATTTCTCTCCGATTCACATTGATACCGTCCAGTCTCATCAGAAGTGATCAATTTTATGAGCTAGCTCAGTCTGCCTTTTTGAATGGCATTATCACCAAAACAACTTGGGATTTTGTTAGAATTAGCTTCCCCAGGATTCCTACTTTTTATTCCCTTACAAAAATTCACAAGAGATTAGACAACCCTCCAGGAAGGCCTATTATATCTGGCAATGGAGTGCTAACTGAGAACTTAAGTCAATTGATAGACGAACATCTTAGCCCCCATATGTGAAGAACACTATACATTTATTGAGAATTATTGACAATTTACATATTCCTGAAGGGGCCTTTTTGGTCACCATAGATGTAGAAGCATTATATAGTTCCATTCCCTATAGTAGGGGCATAGCAGCTATTAGACATATCCTCACACAAAGCCTTAGATTTCATTTTCCAGCACAATGTCTTTCTTTTCAATAGATCCCACTATCTCCAGGTGCAAGGCATGGCTATGGGGACCTTGTGTGCCCCATCGTACGGCAGTTTGTACCTGGGTGAGTGGGAACAAATGTTTCTCTCCAATGAGGATTTATCAGTGTACACGGACCACATTACTATGTGGAGCCAGTATATCGATGATATCCTTATGGTTTGGGATGATCCTGAGGATCTTTTGATTGGCTGTTTAGAAAGAATGAACAAGAATGAGTTTAATCTCACATTCACTATGACTTATAACAAGAGGGAAGTTACCTTTTTAGATGACAATATTTTGGTCAACAATGACAGCAGTCTGGCTAGCAAACTGTATCGCAAACCTACAGCGGGTAATACCATACTGCATGCTACTTATTTCCATCCTAAGGCTTTAATGTCATCCATCCCATATAGTAAATATTTAAGGATAAGAAGAAATTGCTCTGAGGAGCAACCCATCAAAGAGGAGGCTGATGCACTTCATGATAGAATGCTGGAGAGGGGATATACAAAATCATGTCTAAAAAAAGCCTACAAACTTGCCTACAGTAACAGTAGGAGTGATCTTTTATATAAAAACCAGAATAAAATAGTAGCAGACAATCAAACTAGAATCATAATTGAAATTCTCGAATCACCACAATCAAATAGGAATGTGATCCAAAAGTATTGGCACCTATTAACGATAGATCCACTAATAGGCAAATTTGTATCTTCCACTCCTCAGATTACCTTCAGGAGAGCGATATCCATTAGAGACTGTATCACATCAATAACATGATGACTCGGCAAAACATCCCTGTAAATTAAAGGGTACTTTCTGTTGTGGTAATTGCACTTACTGCAAGTATATGCATACGGAAGTACGATGCAAACTACCCAATAGTGTTTTTTTCAAACCCAACATTTTGCCAACTGTCGTGATGCTGGGGTAATATATCTGTTATCTTGTGAATTTGGCTGTTTTTATGTGGGGAAGACTAAGTTGGAATTCTGGAGACATACATATAGACACATCAAAAGCATGTGTACAGGCGATCCTGAGTTACCTTTGGGACGCCATGTTCTGAATGTACATAATGGACATTTTCCCAAAATCAAATTTCTTATCCTAGACCTAGTACATCCAGGGCTTAGAGGGACTGGAACAAATTGTTTTTGCAGTTAGCTTGTAGATGGAAAATCCACCTCAGTTCTACTTCCCCCAGCCCGGTCTGATTGAATCAGTCAATTTTCATCCCTTTTTACAAGGTTTTACATCTGGAGTCATGGAAAAGTGAATTATATTTCATGTCCCCTATTTGTCCTATACTGTCTTTTTTCGGACTATATTGTTGTAATGCTCTCCATATGCCCCATATGAGCATGGCTCCGGTATCTTTTAGACGCCATCTTGGATCCCTGTGGTAAAGCTGAACATCGTCACTGCTCTAATTAGGCTCCTATATCACAGGGAGCCTCTCTCCTGTTCTCTGATAATCCTCGTTCCCTGTGAGCTGACACACGGTCTTTGACACGCTGCAGGTTTCTTTCCTTTTCTGTGTAGGTTGGAGAGCAGTACCCTTATGGGTTTTGGTAAGCCACATTGCTGCCATGTTGGTTAGCCATTTTTGGTTACTAATAGTGATTTCTATGCTGTTGTTCAGAACTTGTTAGTTGGATAGTTGCACTTATATGTTTTTTTTTTTAATCTTCTCAATGACAGCATTGAGTGGCATTTGTACGTCTTTCTGTGAGCCATTGAACTTTCAGTGCTGCAGATTGGTCCTGTATACATGTGCGCACCATATCCAGGGCTCTTTGGTAAGCCTTTTTTGGTTTCCTTCCTTTGGGCACTACCTTTGGGCACTATTGAGACATTCCATGGTGTGTTTTTCATCTATTGTTATAAGTTGTTGGACACATTCTGTATTCCTATGACCTATATATATACAGTGAGGGACAGAAGTATTTGGACACCCTGCGATTTTGCAAGTTCTCCCACTTAGAAATCATGGAGGGGTCTGAAATTCACATTGTAGGTGCATTCCCACTCTGAGAGACAGAATTTAAAAAAAAATTCAGTAAATCACATTGTATGATTTTTAAAGAATGTATTTGTCTTGCACTGCTGAACATAAGTATTTGAACACCTGAGAAAATCAGTGTTAATATTTTGTACAGAAGCCTTTGTTTGCAATTACAGAGGTCAAACGTTTCCTGTAGTTCTTGACCAGGTTTGCACACACTGCAACAGGGATTTTGGCCCACTCCTCCACACAGATCTCCTCTAGATCTGTCAGGTTTCGGGGCTGCCGCTGAGCAACACGGCATTTCAGCTCCCTCCAAAGATGTTCTATTGGATTTAGGTCTGGAGACTGGCTAGGCCACTCCAGAACCTTGATATGCTTCTTACGGAGCCACTCCTTGGTTATCCTGGCTGTGTGCTTTGGGTCGTTGTCATATTGGAAGACCCAGCCACGACCCATCTTCAATGCTCTGACTGAGGGAAGGAGGTTGTTGCTCAAAATCTCACAATAAATGGCCCCATTCATCCTCTCCTTAATACAGTGCAGTCGTCCTGTCCCCTTCGCAGAAAAGCACCCCCAAAGCATGATGTTACCACCAACATGCTTCACAGTAGGTATGGTGTTCTTGGGATGCAACTCCTCCTTCTTTTTCCTCCAAACACGACGAGAGAAGTTTAGACCAAAAAGTTCTACTTTGGTCTCATCTGACCACATGACTTTCTCCCATGCCTCCTCTGGATCATCCAGATGGTCATTGGCAAACTTTAGATGGGCCTGGACATGTGATGACTTGAGCAGGGGAACCTTCTGTGCAATGCATGATTTGAAACCATGACGGCGTAGTGTTCTACCGACAGTGACCTTTGAAACTGTGGTTCCAGCTCTCTTCATGTCATTGACCAGCTCCTCCCTTGTAGTTCTGGGCTGATTTCTCACCTTTCTTATCATCAGTGATACCCCATGAGGTGAGATCTTGCATGGAGCCCCAGTCCGAGGGAGACTGACAGTCATCTTTAGCCTCTTCCATTTTCTAACAATTGCTCCAACAGTTGATCTATTTTCACCAAGCTGCTTGGAAATTGCCCCGTAGCCCTTTCCAGCCTTGTGGAGGTCCACAATTTTGTCTCTGGTGTCTTTTGACAGCTCTTTGGTCTTGCCCATGGTAGTAGTTTGCGTCTGACTGACTGTGGGGTGGACAGGTGTCTTTAAAGAGCTCAGACAGGTGCTACTAAGTTAGATTAATGAGTGGAGTAGAGGTGGACTTTTTAAAGGCACAGTAACAGGTCTTTTAGAGCCAGAATTCTTGCTTTTTCTTAGGTTTTCAAATACTTATGTTCAGCAGTGCAAGACAAATAAATTATTTAAAAATCATACAATGTGACTTATTGAATTTTTTTTTAAATTCTGTCTCTCAGAGTGGGAATGCACCTACAATGTGAATTTCAGACCCCTCCATGATTTCTAAGTGGGAGAACTTGCAAAATCGCAGGGTGTTCAAATACTTCTGTTCCTCACTGCATTTTTTTATGTCACCCACCAAGTTTTTTATTGGATTAAAATCCGGGGATTGGGCTGCCCACTCCATAACGTCAATCTTGTTGGTCTGGAACCAAGATGTTGCACGTTTACTGGTGTGTTTGGGGTCGTTGTCTTGTTGGAACACCCATTTCAAGGGCATTTCCTCTTCAGCATAAGGCAGCATGACCTCTTCAAGTGTTCTGATGTATTCAAACTGATCCATGGTCCCTGGTATGCGATAAATAGGCCCAACACCGTAGTATGAGAAACATCCCCATATCATGATGCTTGCGCAACCATGCTTCACTGTCTTCACAGTGTACTGTGGCTTGAATTCAGTGTTTGGGGGTCGTCTGACAAACTGTCTCTGGCCACTAGACCCAAAAAGAACAATCTTACTTTCATCAGTCCACAAAATGTTGCGCCATTTCTCTTCAGGCCAGTCAATGTGCTCTTTGGCAAATTGTAACCTCTTCAGCACGTCTCTTTATCAACAGTGGGACTTTGCGGGGGCTTCTTGCAGATAGCTTAGCTTCACATAGGCGTCTTCTAATTGTAACAGTACTCACAGGTAACTTTAGACCTTCTTTGATCTTCCTGGAGCTGATTGTTGGCTGAGTCCTTGCCATTTTGGCTATTCTTCTATCCATTCGAATGGTAGTTTTTCGCTTTCTTCCACGTCTTTCAGGTTTTGGTTGCCATTTTAAAGCATTGCGACCATTTTAGCTGAGCAGCCTATCATTTTCTGCACTTCTTTATATGTTTTTCCCTCTCCAATCAACTTTTTAATCAAGGTATGCTGTTTTTCTGAACAATGTCTGGAACGACCCATTTTCCTCAGAATTTTAGAGAGAAATGCACTGTAACCAGCATGTACAACCTTTGCTGCCTTCCTTCCTTAAATAAGGGCAATAATTGCCACCTGTTTTTCAAAAAATGAATGACCTCACTAATAGAACTCCACACTGCTATTATTTTGAACATGCCCCTTTCAATTAGTGATTCAATTACACAGAATCAGCAGCATGCATGTCATGACTGTTGGGTCTGTTGGATTTCTATTGCTCTACTACACCTGCTAGTAAATTATTTGCCATGTAGAAATATCATTTCTACCAAAAACAGTGATTGATCAGGTTAGTGATGTCTGACTGCTATTATTTTGAACACAACTGTATATATATATATATATATTCATTGCAGTGCCCCGTGGTGTGGTTGTAGTGATTTGTATCCTTTTTTTGGACACATTTGTCCTTGAAGCACCACATTATACTATATTTATTGTGCCAATATAAAGAGGAATCAGAATCTTGATTTTTAAACACTCTATGATGGGTTTCTATGTTTTCCATTTCTCTCTATACTGTATGTTGTCAGACACAGAATGTGGTCTTATGACTTGTTTACATATAGTTCTGTTTTGCGGCGTTCTGTGGTGTGGCTGTAGTAATCTGTAGTTCCAATTGGGCATATTCACCTTGAAGCCCTTTATTATACTCACTGTGTCAACAAGAGGATATAGAATCAGTTTTGGACTTTGAGATATTGTATGGTGGGTTGTTCATGTCTTTTCAATTAAGATTATATACTGTTGGACACAGTACATGTGTTTATAACCTACATTTATAGTCATTCATTGCAGTTTTTCGTGGTGTGGCCGTAGTGTTTTGTACCTTCTTCCCCCTCCCTCTTTCTTTTGTGGTGTCTTTCACAAATTTCCATGAAATACATCTTTGAGGTGGTGTGTGCTGACTTGGACGTCTATACACTTTATGGTGGGTCCCCTGTTTTACAAACTAATATGACACCTTGGTGTGATATATATGGCATGTTTTCAATTACTCATATAGTCATCTAGTGCAGGGACCTGGGATGTCCTTGTGACTTGAGGCCTTTTTGGGGGGTTCTGCTGTCCCAGTTCGTTCAGCCCCCAGTTTTATGAGGCGACATTTCTGAAGCATTTATGTCTTTTAACCAATTATCTATTGTGCATTTTCATATACTGTAAGTATACCTACAGATTACAAGGTATTACATGTTGTTATAGATATGAGACAGGTTCCAAACAAATATGTTTAATCTTTTAGATGATGTCACCCATATGCAGAATTCTTCTCTTTTCCCTGAGGAAGGAGTGGAATCACTCTGAAACGTGTTGGGACAATTAGATTAGTATCTCTGCAGCTTTGTTACATCTATGATGATACCAATTTATATCTTTTATGACCAGTCAAACCCAGTCATATTGGGTATCCGTATCATGTAATTTCATTTTCTGATTGTGATGCTTTAATATGACTGTGTATGATTATTATTATTATTATACAGTATTTATATAGCGCCAAAGGGTATGCTCAGCACTGTACAGTAGCTAGGGGGACAGAACATGAGACAAGACAGTAACAATACACTACATGAGGGGTTCGAGGGCCCTGCTCTTTCGAGCTTACAGTGTATGATGTATTGTATTGTAGGTCTTTGTATTATCACCTTTTTTGACAATAAAATGTATACTTTTTTTTTATACTTCCAGTACTTTCTAAGCCTTTAAAGTCCCAGTGTTAGGGGGTCTCTCCTTTTTCCAACTGTTGTCTTGGGGATGTTGGCTTATTTTTTTTTTTAATTCAAATATTTATTAATTTTTCATATTTATAAATACATATAAAAAGAGAAAAAAGAAAATACAAAGGAGCATAGCAATACATTTCTTCAACAATCTCATATATCATATAAAATTCTTATCCCCTTCTATTTCCCCCTTTTATTTCCCTTCCCTCCACCCCTACTCCCTACCACATCCCCCCACCCTCCCACTCTGCATTGCTCTCTTGCATCTTTCTCTATAGACTCAAAAAGAATCTTCAGTTATCACTTCCCATTGCTTCACATATATTTGTTTGATATACAAAATCTTCCCATTTCCTCCATCTCCCATTGTAAACCTCCATCTTGTCTTCTTGGATATAATACAGTTTCTCCATCCTACTGATCTGATTTACTCTCTCTACCCAGTCCTTTTCTCTCGGCACCTCTGGACTATGCCAGAATTTAGGTATCAAACCCTTTGCTGCATTTACATAGTACCATATACTCAAATCTTTATATTTATTCATTGGTATCTTTGTACTATGTAATAGGCAAGCTTCTGGATCTAGTCCTATCTTTATCCCTGAAATTTTCCTTATGAAGTCTCTTAAAATCTTATAAATTTTTGCCGTGCCCCGTTTCCCATCTCCCCGTGATTCCAACAACCTCTCAAATAAATTCCACTCCTTTCTCCCTCTCATTGGCTTTGGAAGTGTTTTAATTGGTGATATTTCCACTCATCAATCTTAATAAAAAGTTCTCCTCCATCTTTCTTTAAATCCTTCAGTGTTTTCAATTTCTGTCCGTCCATTATATCTCTCAGTTGAATGTCTTCCTTTTTAATCCATTTTCCCACCCTCCCCTCTATACCTGGTGGGAAATACTCCATATTCCTTAATGACATTAACTGTGAGTTATAATCCCATTTCATACCTTTATGTAAATTATCCCAAACCTTTAAAACATTCAGTGTATATACACTTGTAGTGTCTTTTAAACCTCTATGTTGTGCAGGTGCCCATATGATTCTACTCAAGTCCACTCCACTCAACTCATCCTCTATCTTAACCCACCTTTTCCCCTCTGCATTGTGTGTCCAATCATAGATTCTTGTTAGTACTACAGCATTATAGTATCTCCTGAAATCTGGCACTCCCAATCCCCCTCTCTCTTTACTACTACTCATCAGGTTATAAGATATTCTAGGTTTTTTATTTTTCCATATAAATCTTGTAATTATCTTTTTAAATTCTTTAAAAAAGGCCTCTGGGAGTCTAGTTGGGATCATCTGAAATTTATACAAGATTTATACAAGATTTTGGGTACAATTATCATTTTTATCAGATTTATACGTCCTAACCAAGAGGGGTTTCCTCCTCCCAGTTTCTTCAATTCCTCCTTGATTTCATTTAGAAGAGCAATATAGTTTAATTTATACAATTTTGTATATGAAGCAGTAAGTTTAACCCCTAAATATTTTATCTCTCTATCTCTCCATATAAAAGGGAATTCTTTTTGTATCTTTTCTTTCTCACTATTCGGAAGATTTACATTTAAGATCTCAGTTTTTGTTGGGTTGATTTTTAAATTTGATAATTTCCCATATTAAGTTTGGGAGTGTTATCCTAGGATTTCCCACATAAAACAACAGGTCGTCCGCAAAGGCTGCCACTTTATGTTCAGTTTCCCCTATCTGTATTCCTTTTATGTCTACGTTCTTCCTAATTGTTTCCAGTAAAGGTTCCATTGATAACACATATAGCAGCGGGGACAATGGACACCCCTGTCTTGTCCCGTTTGACATTTCTATGGGCTCAGATTTTTCACTATTAACCAAGATGACCGCAGAGGGCGATCTGTATAGCTTTCCTATCCACTCCCTCATCCTACCACCTACTCCCATGATCTCTAGGGTATCCATCATAAAATTCCAGTTTACTCTATCGAAAGCCTTTTCAGCATCGATCGAAAGCACCACTACCGGGGTTTTCCCCTTCCTAGATTTCTGGTTCAATAACATAGTTCTGATTCCATTATCTCTACCCTCTCTCCCCGATACAAAACCCTCTTGATTTCCATGGATCCATTCTGGCATTAAATCTTTCATTCTATTTGCTAGAACCTTTGCGTATAACTTCGTGTCTATATTAAGAAGTGCAATTGGTCTATAACTGGAACATTGAGTAGCGTCCTTCCCTTCCTTATGTATAAGTGTTACATGGGCCTGTAGGGATTCCTGTCTAATCTCCATTTCTCCACCCAGGGCATTCATATAATCTTTCAATTTGGGTATTAACAATTCACTATATTTTTTATAATACCTCGCAGTATATCCGTCTGGGCCAGGACTTTTCCCCACCTTAGTGTTTTTTATTGCTATTTTTATTTCCTCTTGCGTAATTTCTACTTCCAGTGATTTCAATAGGTCCTCATCTAACTTTGGTAGTCCTGCATTTTTTAAGTATATTCTTCTTTTTTCTCTACTCTCATTTTCACCTTCATTCACTACCTCCTGGGAATTAATATTATACAGCTTACTATAATATTCCTTGAACACCTTTACGATCTCTTTAGTAGAGTGAGCCATTTCTCCCTTGGGATGTCTTATTTTTTCTATATAATTTCTATCTCTCTTTTTCCTCAGAGCTTTCATTAAGTATTTTCCTGGTCGATCTCCCCATCTATACCTCTCTCCTGCTACTTTATTAAGTACTCTCCTCCTCTCTTCTTCCATTAATATCTCCAGTTCTTTCTTCTTTTTTATTACCTTCTGTCTTATCTCACTTGTTATTCTATTTTTATGGATCTGTTCCAGGTCATATATCTCTTTTAAAAGCTCCGTTAATTTCTTACTCCTTTCCCTTTTTTTTTTTGACCATAACGCGATTAGTATCCCTCTAATATATGCCTTATAAGACTCCCAGACTGTGGCCACTGACACATCCCCTGTTTCATTCTCCTGAAAAAATATTTCTATCTCCTTTCTGATCTTCTGGTCAATCTCTTGGTCTTGTAGAAGGGCCTCATTTAACCTCCACCCTACCCCTCTTGTTAACTCCCTCCCCCATCTTGCCTTCATTATAACCGGGGCGTGGTCTGAGAGAGTCATTGTCTTTATTTCTACTTTAACCACCCTCTCAATAAGTTGATGATCTACCATTATATAATCTAATCTCGAATAAATCTTGTGTGCATTAGAGAAGAAGGTATAGTCTCTTTCCTTTCCATGCGTTATTCTCCATATATCCACCAATTGACACTCATGTATCTCCTTCTTTAAAATTCTCAGTAACCTACCTCCCTCTCTCTGCAAACAAGAGGTTGTGTCCATCTGTGGATCCAAGCATAAATTCAGATCCTTTGCCACTATCAATCTTCCCTTTTTGAAATCTATCAATTTTCTTAATATCCCTTTCAGGTATACCTCTGGTTTCTTATTTGGGCAGTAGATATTCGCTATTGTACATTCCGTTTCTTGCAATCTACCTCTCAGAAACAAGAATCTCCCCTCAGGATCCGTCTCTATCTCCTCCATCTCCCACCTTGCGTTTTTAGCAAACCCAATTGCCACCCCCTTAGCTCTCTTAATTGGGGAGTCCGCATCAAACCATGTTGGGTAATTTCTGGTGTTCAATTTTATATTTGTCTTAATCTCAAGGTGTGTCTCCTGTAAGAAAACTACCGAAGCCTCTCTATGTTGTAATTCTTTAAATAACTTTAATCTCTTCCCGGGACTATTCAACCCCTTTACATTATATGTTATAAATCTTATATCTTCCATATTTCTTGTATACATCTCCTCCCTATGCAGAGTATTTTTAAAAGCTTCCCCCTATACCATCCTCCTCCCCCTCCCCTCCCTCTTCCCCCCCACCTCTCCCACTCCCCACCCCATTAGGCCTACTAATTGCCTTCTAATCATTTGTAGAACTACTGCCAAGTTTGATTTTTGACCCAGGGGTTGAGCTCTGACCTTGTACGGTTCACCTTCCCTCCATTTCCTCCAAAGTTCCCTTATCTATCAGTTCTCTATTTCTCTTTCTAACTTGCTGCCATTCTTCTTTTCCCTCATCATATATCCCTCCTTCTTCCTCCTCCCAACCTGGAATCTCTATTCTCTGGATATTAAGTTTATCAAAGAAGTCTCTCAGTTCCTCAGGAAATCTTCAGTATGCGGTAACTCCATTCTTCCATCCAATTAAACACATCGAGCTACTCCATCTATATTGTATGTTCTGTTTTTTCATCTGTTTCAATAGTGGTTTCAATGATCTCTTTCTCCACAATGTCTCAGCTGTCAGGTCTGCAAACACTTGTATATTTTTCCCTTCAAATTTAATTCTGGTTCTTCCTTTTATCTTCTTCCATACCTCTTCTCTCTCTTTATTTTTATGGAATTGTACAACTACATCTCTTGGTCTCTCTTCCACTCGATCTCGCTGGAACCTTCCTATCCTGTATACATTATTCAGTTCACATGTCTCAGTACTAGATTTATCCATAATGGAGTTTAAGATTTTATGTATTATCCCTCTTAAGTCTTCTCCTTGTGCAAGCTCTGGGACTCCTTTTATCCTGAGATTATTTTTCCTATGCATGTTACCTTGTATCTCCAACTTATACCACAACTTATTTTGTTCTTTCCTCATCTCCATTATCTGATTTCTCAATTCAGGAATAACTTGAGCATGTTTTTTAATTTTTTCTTCTGTTTCTTCTACTCTGGATAATAAATGTCCAAAATCATTCCGAATGATTCCCATCTCTTGTTTAATAGATTTTTCCAATTTTCCAAACATTTCTGCCATCTCCTTTTTATTTGGGATTTGTAGTTCTTCTTCATTTTCTCTTAGCTCTGTTTCCTCTAGTAATAAATGACTATTATTATCCATTTCCACAGACGACCTGACACTCTTATCCATACTATTTTCCATTATACTTCTTTCACATATCCCCTGAGTTCTTTCTGGGGTCACATTACCCTGAGACGTATATTTTCTAATCGTTCCAGATTGGGAGTGCTTGGAATCGCTCCCTTTACTACTTTTACTCTTCATTTTTTCTATAGGTCCAATCTCTCTCCTCTAAAACTTTAGGGCATATGCTGCAATTAGTCCTTTAAAGAGGTTCAATTTCTTCTGTCCCCTTTAGGAATCCTTTAGGAATCCCCCCTTTTCTCTATTTATTCCCTCCTGCTTCAATATTATACAGTCCATATACAATTAGTGTGTGATTAATGTACAATTCAGCCACTCTCACTCACCCTTCTCCGACTGCTTTTTCAGGAAGGCTGCTCTCAGGCTCGTTATTCTGTATTCAGGGGTCCCTTCAGGCTTTATTTCCTCTTTTTTGGGGGGATTCCTCCAGGTCTCTCTCTTTGTCCTTTCCGCCTCTCCGCCTCATGTGCCCAGCAAGCAAAGCTCCCCTCCTTTAGGCCGGTGTCTCCACGATCCGTTCTCCTGAGCCGGGTCCAGGTGGCTTGTCAGTAAGAGAGCCGGCGTCTCCCTTTGCTTAGGAAACCCAGCCGGCTTCTCTTCCTCCCAGTACTCCCTTGCGGGAGATCACGTGACCACCTCGCCTCCTCTGGACTCCCAGCAGCCCACTGCCTCGGACGGAAGACTCCAGCGTCTCTCCACCGCGGTCCCCACAGGCTCTGTCCACTCCACTTCTCAGGCGGGATCCCCCCTCTCAAGGGTAGGACTTTTGGGAGCTTTGGGGTGAAGGTGGCTGTCCTATGGAGAGCGCTCACATCGCGCTCTCACCTACCGCCATGATCAGGCTCCTCCCTCGGGGATGTTGGCTTATAATCAGGAATTTTTCAATTCTTTTCTTTTAAAACGTGATGGAGTTCATTGGTTCTGGGCTCCTGTATGCATCTAGAATCCCATAAAAACTCACATGTATCCGCATGCTCTGGAGAAGGAGCAGAATGGGCTTAGGGGTGTAATTCCACATATGAATGCGAAATATCCTAATAAAGTGAACCCATTGTGTAAAAAGAAAGGAAAAATCTTTTTTTTTTAATTTGCAAAACCTTTTGGTATGAAATAAAAAATGTTCCATTGACTCAAGATACCTCTCAGCAAATACCTTGGGGTTTCTACGGTTGAGAAAAGAGGTCATTTGGAGTGTGTCTGAACTCTCTTTGCATTTTAGGGCCTCAAAACTGTGTAAGGTAGTTGTCATGCCTTTAGCAATTTGTTCTTTGTTAATTAGGCATTATTAGTATGCCTTATCAGTTTGTAATTCTCTGTTCATTGTGTAACTGCTCCATCTAGTGGCTGTTTGTATACACTGCATCTTTTCACAGTAGAAGTTTGACCCATTTCAGCTTCCATAGCTTGTAGCCTATTAACTCTGATTACATCATCAGCCATGCTCATAGCAGCCATTTCCTCATCACAGACTCCATTCCTGTGGTATGCTGGTAGGATCCAGCCCTCACATTCAGGTTCACAATAGCATCGTCGGTACGTCTACACACATGTCTATATCTTATGCATCTGTGTTTTATGTAACCTACATGTCTTACATGTGTTTATATGTGCATTGCCTTACTGTAATGTATAATATGCTTTGTCACATGGCAGACAGTGTTACTAAGCGCCTTATTTTCTGTTCCTCAGTTTCACCTCTTATATCTTTGCAATAAAGACAAAGTTGGACGTTGCTTCTTTGTCAACTCATTGCCGAGAAAGGTTTAGCTGTCTGTCAAGCTATGTACCTTCACACATAAGGAGGACAGAACAGTGAAACGACGGCTTCTTACAAGCTGGATACGAGGACTGCGACTCCTGAAGTCCTGACTGCAGTGAAACGACGGCTTCTTACAAGCTGGATACGAGGACTGCGACTCCTGAAGTCCTGACTGCAGTGAAACGACGGCTTCTTACAAGCTGGATACGAGGACTGCGACTCCTGAAGTCCTGACTGCAGCGAAACGGTGGCTTCTCACAAGCTGGATAAGAGGAACTACGCAGCATCGCCACCCGCAGCGGTTGCAAGTGTGCTAACCCGTTCACAGCATCATCATGTCAGCAAGGGAATCCGGACAGTTCGAGACAAGGTCTCGCATCTCAGTTAACTCCAGAGGCTCAGGGAGATCTTTGAGCAGCTCCACCGTCGCCATTGCCCGCGCGAAGGCCGAAGCCGCCAAAACCCGCGCGACATTTGCCGAACAAGAAAGACAATTAAAAATAGAGAAAGCATGCACGGAAGAAGCTCTAGAAAAGCTAACTGTGGAAAAAGAAGCTGCAGCTGCTGTAGCAGAAGCAGAGGCTTTAGAGGAAGCAGCAAACTTCACAAGCGATAGACTCAGCTACATAAGTAGGCCCGAACCCAGTCTTCACAATAACTTGCAACGCACTTCAGATTACGTACTGCAACATGCTAAGTCAGAAGACGGCCTAAATCCAGGCCTAAATCCAGGTCCAAGAGCGACATCAACCCCTGCTAAGGAGCTCCAACAGACTCCAGTCATACAACAAGCGACCTCAGTTAACCAAAGACCCTGCATGGAACAAGTCGACGGTTCCATAGAACATCAACCCTCAATGCAACCTGCATTCAAACCCACGGCGGGGAGGAGGGAGACACAGTACCTCCTGAAGTGACACCCCAGTGCACCCAAGTCTGTGGAGAAGGTCTTAGTAACAAATCTTGCTCCAAGATTTGTCTTGTTACAGTTTACCCCATCGGTCATAAAGAGAAAGCGGTAAGGTTGTATGCCATCCTTGATGACCAAAGCAATAGATCTCTTGCAAACTCAGCCTTCTTTGATATCTTCAGTATTAAAGGACACTGCTCTTCATATTCACTTAAAACTTGCGCTGGTGTGAGTGAAGAAAAAGGCAGAAGAGCTACTGGTTTCCAAGTCGAATCCATAAATAGTGAAGCATCCCTGCAACTACCTACCTTGATTGAATGCAATCAGATCCCAAACAATAGAGAAGAGATTCCTACACCTGAGGCAGCATTACATCATGAACATTTAAAGACCATAGCGCATCTCATACCTGCACTCGACCCAAAGGCCCAAATAGTACTTCTCCTTGGGAGAGATATCATAAGAGTCCACAAGGTAAGAAAACAAATAAATGGTCCTCATAGTTCTCCATATGCTCAGAAGCTCGACCTGGGGTGGGTCATCATAGGTGATGTTTGCCTAGGAAATGTTCACAAGCCAACCACAGTGAATTCTCTTTACACAAATACCTTGGAGAATGGACGTCCATCCCTCTTTCAGCCTTGTCCTAACAGATTCCTTCTAAGAGAGAAGCCGGCAAGTGTGCTATATCCTGACTTTACAGAAACCGAGAACCACTCTTGCAGTGAAGACCAAGATCACTTGGGGTGCACGGTGTTCCAGAGGACAAAGGAAGACCACAAGATAGCTCCCTCTATTGAAGATGAGGCCTTCTTGGGCATAATGGAACAAGGATTCTTCAAGGATAAAACAAACAACTGGGTTGCACCACTACCTTTCAAAACACAGAGACGTCATCTTCCCAACAACAGGTATCAGGCCTTAAAACGCTTCTGTTCACTTAGACGCAACTTTCAGAAAAGACCAGAGATGATGGAACATTTCTTCTTATTCATGAAAAAGATGTTTGAGAACAATCATGCAGAAGTAGCTCCACCCCTAAAAGAAAAAGAAGAATGCTGGTATCTACCAATCTTCGGCGTTTACCACCCTAAGAAGCCAGGACGAATCCGAGTGGTATTTGACTCCAGTTCACAGTATGAGGGAGTCTCTCTCAATGATGTCCTTTTGACAGGACCAGACCTCAATAACACACTTCTCGGTGTCCTCATCAGATTCCGTAAAGAACCCATCGCTATAGTTGCCGACATACAACAAATGTTCTATTGTTTCCTAGTAAAAGAAGAGCACAGGAACTTCTTGAGATTTCTTTGGTTCAAGGACAATGACCCTACTCAAGACATCATAGAATATCGCATGAAGGTCCATGTTTTTGGCAACAGCCCATCTCCAGCTGTCGCTATTTATGGACTCAGACTCTCTGCTCAAGAAGGTGAAAAAGACTATGGGAAAGACGTTAAGAAGTTTGTTGAAAGAGACTTCTATGTAGATGATGGCTTAAAGTCGCTTCCCTCACCAGAGGCTGCAATCAGTCTACTCAAAAGGACCCAGAGTATGCTTTCCTGTTCAAACCTCAGACTTCATAAGATAGCTTCAAACAGCAAAGTTGTTATGGAAGCCTTCTCTACTCAAGATCATGCCAGTGATTTGAAAGATCTAGACTTAGCGACAGACCCGATACCCATGCAGCGCAGCCTAGGGCTCAGCTGGGACCTCAAATCTGACACCTTTACCTTTCAGGTCGACCAAGAGCAAAAGCCTTTCACACGACGTGGAGTGTTATCTACCATTAACAGTCTATATGATCCACTTGGATTTGCAGCTCCTGTGATCATCCAAGGTAAGACTCTGCTCAGAGAGTTAACCACAGATACGTGTGATTGGGATTCGCCACTTCCCTCAGAGAAAGAAGCACTATGGATAGCATGGAGAAACTCTCTACAGGCATTATCTAACTTACATATCTATAGGCCATATGCCCACTTCTCCCCTGCAGAAGTTCAGTCTAGGCAGCTGTGCATATTTTGTGATGCTTCGGTAAAAGCAATCGCTGCAGTCGCTTACCTTAAAACTATAAACATTAAAGGTCAAGTCCAAATTGGCTTTGTAATGGGCAAGGCAAAACTGGCACCAAGCCCTGAGATTACCATACCAAGACTGGAACTTTGTGCCTGCTGTTCTGGCAGTAGAGCTGGCAGATCTCATTGTGTCAGAAATAGATATAAAACTTGTCAGTACAATGTTTCATACAGACAGCAAAGTAGTATTGGGCTACATTTACAATGAGACTAGGAGATTCTATGTCTATGTTCATAACAGAGTTCAAAGAATTAGGAGGTCAACACAGCCTACCCAGTGGTGCTATGTACCAACTGACCTCAACCCAGCAGACCATGCTACAAGAGCTGTTCCAGCAGCTCACCTTAAAGATACTACGTGGTTCACAGGGCCACCATTCCTCTACAAACCTGTACTTGACACCCTGGAGAAATACTCATTTCAGCTATTAGAACCAAATGCTGATGCAGAGATTCGTCCTCATATTTCTGTACTCACCACAAGAGTTTCTCACAAAGAGCTTGGATCCAAACGATTCAACAAGTTTTCTACGTGGAAATCACTGAACAGAGCTATAGCCGGCTTGATCCACATAGCCAGATCCTTTAGAGCTACACCTACAGGATCAGATCACTGCAAAGGTTGGCATTACTGTCACAAGGCCCATACAGTGGATGAGCTCGCACAGGCCAGAGACGTTATCATCCGTTGTATCCAACAAGAGGTTTATACTCAAGAATTTGAACTCATCCAAAATCAAAAGAGTGTTCCTAAAGACAGTTCCCTCAAGAGGCTTGACCCCTTCATAGATGCTAATGGACTGTTGAGAGTTGGGGGACGTATTTCAAATGCAAAGTTCGAGAGTAAAGAATGTAATCCCATAATAATTCCAAGCAATCACATTGCATCTTTACTTGTGCAACACTACCATGAGAAGACTAAACATCAGGGACGTTTGTTCACTGAAGGAGCTTTACGTACAGCTGGATTTTGGGTAGTGGGAGCGAAAAGACTTGTGAGTTGTCTTATTTTCAAATGTGTCACTTGCAAAAAACTACGTGGTATGTTTCAGTCACAGAAGATGGCTAACCTCCCTGCGGACCGACTCAGTATAGAACCTCCCTTTACTAATGTTGGTCTTGACGTGTTTGGTCCCTGGTCTGTCACCACACGGCACACTAGAGGAGGCCAGGCAAACAGCAAGCGCTGGGCAGTTATATTTACATGCATGAGTATCAGGGCTGTGCATATAGAAGTTATCGAGTCTTTAGACACATCCAGCTTTATAAATGCTCTCAGACGTTTCATCTCCATCAGAGGCCCAGTTAAACTAATCCGCTCTGATAGAGGTACCAACTTCGTTGGGGCCTGCAAAGAACTGCATATCCCCTCAAACATTGACAGTGACCATGTAGAGAGATATCTTGCCGCCCAAGACTGTAAATGGACATTCAACCCCCCACATGCGTCTCACATGGGAGGCTCTTGGGAGCGTATGATTGGCATAGCTCGCCGGATCCTTGATTCTGTTTTTCTACAGCTGGGAACTTCGAGGCTCACCCATGAAACCCTCTCAACCTTCATGGCCGAAGTAGTGGCGATCATGAACGCCAGACCTTTGACTTCAATATCCAGTGATCCAGAAGATCCCTTCTTGCTCACCCCTTCCACTCTTCTCACCCAAAAAGTCGGTACAGCATCGGCTCCTCCTGGCGAATTTAGAGCTAAAGACTTGTACAAGTGTCAGTGGAGACGAGTGCAAACTCTAGCAGATACCTTCTGGGATAAATGGAGAAAACAATACATCTCTACTCTACAAGTCCGGAATAAATGGCAAACCAGCAAACCCAATATGGAGGTTGGTAATGTTGTTCTTGTCAAAGACTCTCAGTCAAGAAGAAATGACTGGCCTTTGGGACTGATAACCAAGGTGTTCCCAAGTGAAAATGGGAAAGTCAGAAAAGTGGAGGTCAAGGTCTGCAGACAACAGGAGCCCAAACTCTTCCTCAGACCCGTTACTGAACTGGTTTTGTTGCTCTCTCCAGGGGTGATTTAATGTGGTATCCTTTAGATACCAGACGGGGAGTGTCATGCCTTTAGCAATTTGTTCTTTGTTAATTAGGCATTATTAGTATGCCTTATCAGTTTGTAATTCTCTGTTCATTGTGTAACTGCTCCATCTAGTGGCTGTTTGTATACACTGCATCTTTTCACAGTAGAAGTTTGACCCATTTCAGCTTCCATAGCTTGTAGCCTATTAACTCTGATTACATCATCAGCCATGCTCATAGCAGCCATTTCCTCATCACAGACTCCATTCCTGTGGTATGCTGGTAGGATCCAGCCCTCACATTCAGGTTCACAATAGCATCGTCGGTACGTCTACACACATGTCTATATCTTATGCATCTGTGTTTTATGTAACCTACATGTCTTACATGTGTTTATATGTGCATTGCCTTACTGTAATGTATAATATGCTTTGTCACATGGCAGACAGTGTTACTAAGCGCCTTATTTTCTGTTCCTCAGTTTCACCTCTTATATCTTTGCAATAAAGACAAAGTTGGACGTTGCTTCTTTGTCAACTCATTGCCGAGAAAGGTTTAGCTGTCTGTCAAGCTATGTACCTTCACACATAAGGAGGACAGAACAGTAGTCATGAAGTGAACTGAGCAAATTGCACCCTGATGTGATGGAGTTTATCGGTTCTAGGTTCCTGTACACGTCTACAATCCAAAAAAAAAGTCACGCATGTGGTATCCCCATGCTCAGGTGAAGGAGCAGAATGGGTTTAGGTGTGTAATTCAACCTATAACCATGGCACACATGAATAATATCTCATAAAATTATTTCTTTTTTCAATTTCAAAAACCTTGTGTAAAAAAATAAAATTGTTCATTGACTGTACATGCCTCTCAGCAAATACCGTGAAGGGGGGGGGGTCTACTTTTGAGAAGAGGGGTCATTTGGGGGGTGTCTGAACTGTCCTCGAATTTTAGGGCCTCCAAACCTGTGAAAAAAAGGAAATGAAATGAGACAAGTGCGCCCTAAGAAAACCTGATTGAGTTCATTGGTTCTTGGCTCCTTTATGCAACTACAATCCCATAAAAGTTTCACCCATGTGGTATCCCTATGCTCAGGAAAAGGAGCAGAATGGGTTTAGGGGTGTAATTCCACATATAACCATGGCATGAGTGAGAAATATCTCCATAAACTTACAACGCTGTGTAAAAAAGAAAGGAAAAAAAAATATTTTTTTAAGTTTCCAAAACCTTGTGGCAAAAACTAAAATCCTCTATTTGAAAGGGTTCATTGGTAACACACCCTGTCCTTGTTGTCTTTGCTGCCTCAGGATTATTGGAATAATGCGAGAGACACACAGGAATCGTACAAGCAGTTATTCAACATTTATTACGGCGTGTTTGTTCTTCAATACAAAAACATAGAAAAAAGGTAGATCATCAAAGTAGCCAATCACTAACTAACACAAAACAAGTATCGATACGTAAAAATGAGGAAATGCAGCATCAGTAGCTGTACCATACAAGGCATATCTGCTTACAGAGAAATTAGAAGTTATTTCTGGGAATTAGAAACTGTTACAAGCACATACACATGAAATGGAGGCAGCATAACAAAATGAATACAATGAATGCACATATGTTTTCTTCAATCCCTCCCTTTTTTCACAAAGTGACAACAAATTCGATGATTATAGCTTTTGCCTCCAATATGAATCAGAGTGCCAAAAATCGGTTGAAAAAACACATACATAGTTTTATCACAATATACACCATTAAAATTACTATTAGGCATAGTAGGACAAACATACCAATTTGTTTGAGCCATCCAAATATGGACCCAAAAAAAATCACCAAACTCCCCTAGACCTTTGAATGGTTTCCAACCATCCTGTGCTATTTGCCTAGCTTCATTTTGTAAATCTAAGACTTCCTTTTTGTGTTTTTCTATTACATCATAATAGTCTGGTATTTCCAGAGAAATGTTGTGTATCCAGGTACAACATTCATAGTCTTCGGTTACCTCACACAAACCTGTTACCCACTTGCCGACCAGCCACAGTACATTTACTGTGGCAGGTCGGCACTGCTGCACAAAATCACGTGTATATATATATACGTGATTTGAATTTCGGGTAGGGGGCACAAGCTGCCACAAGCTGCCGTTTACTGGCAAACACTGATGGGGGGGAAGGCTGCATTGTTTACACTGCAGCTCTCCTCCCTGTCAATTTGAGCACACTGGTCCGGATCGCTGAGCACAGCCTTTCGGATCAGTGCGCTTACAGTGAAGCACACCCCCCCGCCCCATAGTGAAACACTCCCCTCACACAGTTAACCCTTTAAATGCCTTCAAATGTTAACCCCTTCCTCCCCAGTGCCATTAGTACAGTGTCAATGGGGTTTTTTTGCACTGATCAATGTATTGGTGTCACTGGGGATGTCAGTGACCCCAAGTCAGTTCCCCCCAGTGTCAGAATGTCCGCCGCAGTCCCGCTATAAGTCGCTGATCACCGCCATAAGTTGCTGATTGCTGCTATAAGTCGCTGATTGCCACCATTATTAGTATTAAAAAAAAAATCCAGTATATATACCACCATTTGTAGACGCTATAACTTTCACGGAAACCAATTAATTTACACGTATTGGGATTTTTTTTATCAAAGACATGTCGCAGAATACATTTTGGCCTAAATTTATTACGAAATTTGTTTTTAAAATTTTTTTACTGGACATGTTTCATGACCGCACAATTGTCAGTTAAAGTAACACAGTGCCGTAACACAAACCACTTCCTGACCGCCCTATAGCAGAAATACTGCTGCATGGCAGCATGGGTGTGCAAAATCACCTGTATATATGATTCGCGCTCCTGTGGTTTTCACTCCCCTCCCAGATAGTGTCAGATTGCCAGTCAGTACACCAGTAATCACATTTAACCCCTTGATTGCCAGGAACACGCTCATACACAATAAACCTCCATTTCTAGTATACTGTAGTGTCTGAACGGATCAATATCTTTGATCAGATTAGCACTATATCAGCGTTCACGTTAGTATAGTGTCCCCAAAAATGCAGCGTTAGCAGGATCAGCCCCGACACCTGCGTTTAGCCCCTATGCTTACCCCCCCTTCTTCCCCAGCAAGTGCAGTCTCAGTAGGTCACTGTCACTTGATACATTGCACACAAAACCGCAGTCTTTCATATACCAGCACTGCAGTATCACTTAGTGACGTGGCGAGTCCCATAAGTGTAGTACAAGCTGGTGCGCTTGCGAGCACAAGTATTGTCCTGCAACCACCAAGAATTCACACACAGGCCCGTAGAGCCCCTAGTATCCTTCCGGATGTGCTTGCAAATCCCGATTGGCAGTCCACAAATTCGGAGGCACCCGTATTTCCCCCATCCACTGCCTAACCCAGAATTCAGATGGAAACAGCAAATTTAACTACTCCCCTTGATTTTGTGGAGCTGTTTTTCACAGAATATCTGTATGCATTGATTGTGGATCAAAGCAATTTATATGCACAACAATTTATCGCCACCAACCCAAATTCAAACCTTGCCAGACCATTCACATGGAAACCCATTATGGTTTCTGAATTTAAATTTTTTTTGGGCCTAACCCTCAACATGGGCATTACTAAAAAAAATTAATTGGGGTTGTATTGGACCCGATTCATCATATGCCCATGTTCTCTGCTGCCATGGCCAGGCATAGATATGAGAGTATAATGTGTTTTATGCATTTCAACGACAATACACTCTGTCATCCTCGAGGTGAACCTGAATTTGACTGGCTCTACAAAATTCAGCCCCTCTTAAATCAACTTAACCAAAAATTTGCAGATGTCTATACTCCCCAGCAAAACATCTGTGTGTATGGGGTCAAGATGTAGAAGACCTGTGAGAGGGTAACAGGCTATACTTATAAGTTTCTGATTTACGAGGGAAAAGATAGTCATGTGGAGCCCCCCGGATGCCCAGACTACATAGGGAGTAGTGGCAAGATAGTGTGGGACTTGGTGTCATCCTTTTTCCATATGGGGTACCACTTATACATGGACAATTTTATTCAAGAGTGCCACTATTTAGACATTTGTACAATCTTGGAACTAATGCATGTGGCACCATGCGACCTAATGTGTGCCCACCATTAGAAGTGGGTGGATGCAGGGCGGTATATTCTAATGGTGGGCATACCACACACTTTTTCTGGCAGAGATTTCTTCTCTTTTTTTCCATTCAGCTCACAGGCTCCATACAAAAAAAAAGAATATAGCATATATACCCAACATGGACCAGCGATGTACTGGTACATCACTGGACTTTGAATGGTTTTACCAGGATGATGCCTAAAGCTGCAGGCATCATCCTGGTATCGTTTTTTTCTATTTCAATGGTTTTTATTAATTTTTTAAACAATATAAAGCAGAGGCAATAAAACATGCCCATGCAGGGGCTATCAATTGCACAGATAAAAAAACTGCAAAATAAAAATAAGGAAAAACAGTGCTCTAATGCCAACAGGGCAAAAGATACGCCCACGCAGGGGCTATCAATGGCACATAAGTTGGAAAACATTAATATAACTGCCTATAACAACTAAATGCAGCTGTCCAGTCACACCAAAAACAGAGAGAGAGAGAGAGAAAAAGGAAGAAAGAGGAAAGAAAAAAAAAAAAAAGGGGGGAGGGGCAAAAAGCAGGGGTCCAAGAGCGCCAATACCGAACGCCATTACATCCCCAGACTATCCGGGGGGAGTGAGGGAAAGGCATATTGCAACCACGGCTCCCATATTTTCAAAAATTTACGTTGGGAGTCATTGCAGATACTCGACATCTGCTCGTTGAGCATCAAAGTGGTCATACGATCCCGCACCCCGAGGGACAAACAGACTCTTCCAGGCCTGAGCAATTGTTCTAGTGGCCGATAAAAACAGAGAGGAAGCCAACTTTTGCTAGTGAGCCAAGAGGCCCGGTATGGGGCAATGAAGCAAAGCATATCGAGCATCCCGGCGAGAGAGATGGAACAAGGTGAAAAGGAGGCCAAACACACGAGACCAAAAATGAAACAGTCTCGGGCATGACCACCAGATATGCAAAACATCTCCACGATGGCCACAACCACAAAAACATTGATCACTACAGGCAGGGTTAGCCCGGGCCAACCGAGCCGGAACCAAGTACCAACGAAACAATACCTTATAGGCTGCCTCCAGTGTGGTCATATTAAATGAGCATTTAGCTATGAGTGACCAGGCCTTATTCCAGTCCTCCGGATCCACAGCCACTCCCAGGTCGCGCTCCCACTGAACAACATATGAAAGAGAAGTATGCGACGAGCGTCTGTTCATAGCTGCATAAAGAAGGGATATAAGGCCCGGAGCGCCCGGACGCTGTTGGCAAAGCTGTTCAAAGGCAGATTTCTGGTACGGGAAAGCAGAAGTGCCCCGCATCGAGAGCATCCAGTGTCGCAATTGAAGATATCGAAAGAATTCCGCCGGGGGGATATTCCGGGATTCCCGAAGAGAGTTCCAGGTGGGAAAGGACCGAAAAATCAAAAAGTGCCGCACTTGCGAAAAACCATTAGTCACCCACCAAGAAAACGCCCCTGGGTGATCTAAACCCGGTGGGAAAAGAGGGTTGTTAATAATTGGGAACAAAGGCAGAAAAGGTGACATCAGGCCACCAGAGTAACGTAACCAGAGTCCCAGACTTGTAAGCCATGAAGTAACATCGGACTCAGTGCCATAGGGCGCAGGGCAGGGGGAAGCCATAGAAGCGTCAACAGTGCGATAGGGGCACAAGTAGGTAGTTCCAACAGGACCCAGAGGGGGACGTCGGAAGCGGCGTGCAACATAGACAGCTTGGCAATCTGGCTCGCTTGATAATACCTAGTTACATTAGGCACCCCAAGACCACCCTGAAGTCTATGGGCAAAAAGCGTATTTTTGGATACTCTGGGGTGCTTATCGGCCCAGACAAAACGCATTAACTTCGCCTGAAGCAACTGAAGAAAATGAGGGGGAACCCGCACCGGGAGTGTGCGAAAATAATACAACAATTTCGGCAAGATGGTCATTTTCACCGAATTAACCCGTCCTATCCAAGACAGGTGCGGAAATTGCCAAGAATGCATAAGAGAGGATAGAGAGCTAAGCAATGGATAATAATTTGCAGCAAACAAGGAGCCATGAGTGGGGGTCAAGCGAATGCCTAAGTATTCAAGAGAAGAGGAAGCCCATTTGTACGGGAAGTGGGATTGTAGGCGCGAAACCAAATCTGAAGCTAAAGTAATATTGAGGGCGACAGTCTTATCCAAGTTGATACGGAGACCCAAAATCAAGGAGAAGCGCTCAAGAACCTGTTGCAAATTAGGAAGCATCGTCAGAGGGTTAGTAAGAGTCAGGAGGGCATTGTCCGCAAAAAGGTTCAGTTTGAACTCCTGTCCCGCGTAAGGAACCCCCGATACATTGCAATCGGTCCGAAGCACCAAAGCCAGCGGCTCAAGCGCCAGGACAAAGAGCGCTGGAAACAGGGGGCAACCCTGTCTTGTCTCTCGCCCAATAGGAAAGGGATCTGAAAAATACCCAGCGTATTTAACGGAGGCCGAAGGAGAAGAATACAAGGCCTGAATCCAAGAAAGAATAGAATCCCCAAAACCCCAACGAGACAGCACAAACTGCGGATATTCCCAGGATAGAGAGTCAAAGGCTTTATATATGTCTAAAGACAGTAAAAATCCCGGGGTTTTCCGCTGTTGCAGAAAATGTATAAGATGTACCACCTTACGAACGTTATCACCCGCCTGCCTCCTGGGGACGAACCCTACTTGGTCCCTGTGGACCAGGCTATGCAAATATTTATTGCTGCGAAAACTAAGGATCTTGCCCAATATCTTCAGGTCTTCATTAAGAAGAGAAATGGGCCGGAAGGCTTGCGGTTCCTGTACATCATCGGTCATCTTAGGAATCATGGCGATATGCGCTCTAAGCGCATCTGGAGAGGGCAAGGAGCCCTGTCGTAACGCATTAAAATAGTCAGCCAAAAAGGGCGCCAACAAGGCTGAGAATTTCTTATAATAAAGACCAGAAAAGCCGTCAGGACCTGGGGCCGTAAAGATTTGATAGCTTGGAGCACTTCTGGTACAGTGACACCGGCGTTGAGTGCCACCTGTGCTGCCTCGGATAACCCAGGAAGTCGGAGATCTTGAAAGAATGCCTTTGCTTGAGCCACGGGGAAGGGATCTGATTTAGCGTAGAGGCGCGAAAGGAAGTCTGAGAAACGGGAAACAATCTGCTGGGGATTAGAAGTACAGCCACCTGTAGGAAGTCGCAGTCGAATCGGTTTATGGGGTTTCCCCACAGAATTGAGTTTTCTGGCCAGCATCGGGCCTGGCTTATTAGCACAGGAATAAAATTTGTGTTTGGTCCAACGCAGAGGCAAGTAGGTCCAACTCCGCCGCCAGAGCGTCCTGAGCGCGTTTATGGGCCACGGATGGAGATAACTTCCAACGCGCATCTGCAGAGGCCAGGAGAGAATGAATCTCCAAAAGTCGGCGCTCCCGCTTCCGGACTGCCGCCAGCTGTATAACATGACCCCGCACCGTGGCCTTATGCGCCTCCCATAGGGGCACAGCCGAAGAGACCGATCCCGAGTTTTCCGTGAAGTATGTTGTAAGAAAAATTCTATTTGTTGGCAGGTAGTCTGAGTGATCAATAAAGAGTCATTGATGCGCCAATGAAAATGGCGCCGTTCTGACCCAGAAAGGGCCAGGAGGAGTACCAAAGGATCATGGTCCGACCAGGGTGAGGAGGGAATAATTATCTGCCGAACCAAGGGAAGCTGCTGAACATACATGAATATATGGTCAATTCTACAAAAACTGTCATGAGGATTGGAATAGAATGTAAAGTCGCGCTCGGTTGGGTGAAGTTCCCTCCAGACGTCCGCCAGCCCCGCCATCCGCAAAAGAGAGCGCATACGTTCCTCCAACACCAAGTCGTGAGAAGGGGTTGACCCCCGTGCGTAGCGCCTATCCAATGTGGAATCCAAGGTAAGATTTGAATCCCCCAAAACAAGAAGAAGACCCTTACAGTGTCAGGAAACAATGGTGCAAAGATGCGAAAAGAATTTATGCTGAAAACGATTAGGCGCGTAGTAAGAGACAAAGGTAACCTCCTGGTCCCAGAGGGTGCCTTGCAGAAGCAGATACCTGCCTGTGGGGTCCGCTATATTCCTAGCACAGACAAAAGGGAGATTGCGTTTAAAAGCTATCAGTACACCCCGACGCTTCTCAGGAGCCGAGGCCGTGTAAAAGGTGGGATAGTGAGGTGAAAGATAACGCAGAGCGGAGGACTGAGAAAACCTGGTCTCTTGTAAACATACCACATCATTTGAGGTGATGAAAAACTTTAGCCCGCTTCTGAGGCGAATTAAAGCCTTGAACATTTTGTGAATGAATTTTCAAAAGGGGCGTGGCCATGGCGGCATCAGAGCAACACGCTCAGCAAAAAAAAGCCTAAAGCAGCCAGCAATTTCCACTCCCAATGGTGATCGGACCGTGGCGTCCCGGCACCCTGCATAAAACAAAAACGAAAAAGAACAGAGAAGAAAAAAAAAACAAAGAAAGAAAAAAGGAAAAAGACACAAAAAGTATATACAACAGTGCAATCGTGTCACGCCAATGGTGACATGCATCCTACACATGAAGGATACCAGTTAGGGGTGGCTCTACCACCGGACACATGGCTGCAAATGGAAACATCAAAAACATAAGCCCTCAGGGGGCAAAAAGGCAATAAGGCAATGTACCTAATAAAACGGAGTACCAAAATAATAAAACTAAAAGTCCCAGGAGCAGGAACCTCCGTGATGACCTCCCCATAGAAACCCGGAGAACCATAGGGGCCAACCTCCTCCCACCCAACCAGGCCTACCGGGTCAACCTCCCACCCCAAAACCCGAGGGAACCATTACCCAATGCCACCAACGGAGACCCGAATATCATCACCCGGGCCCAAAATAGGCTACGGCAGCAGAAAGTCATGAGTCTTAAGTCCAGGAAGAGACCCCCCCAACCAGGGATGGAACCCAAGGGAGTAAGCTGGAGCAGTCCCAACCTGGAATGCCAACAAACTGGGAAAGCCTGAAGGGCCAAACTCACGGTCCCGTCAGAAAAGTCCTTCGGTGAGACGATACGTGGGAGGTCCAAAACGCATCTTCAGCCTGGAGAAGAACAGGAAGGACTTGATCGCGAAGAGGTCTGAGGGAGGGCCTTCTTCCTGTTGGACGACCGCTCCCAGATGTGGCCCGGAGGAAGCGGCCTCGCTGGGTATCCAGACAAGCTGGGCTCCGATCAGCAGCATCCGGTGAAAGAAGGTGTAACAATTCCAGGAGAGAATGGGCCTCCTCCGGCGTAGTCACAGAGCGACTGCAGCCCTGGTAGGTGAAAGTGAAGTGGAAACAGAAAGCCCCAGGCGTATTTAATGCTGTGTTTCACCAGGACCGAAGTAAAGGGCCTCAACTGGCGGCGCTTCTGAAGAGTGGTCTGGGAGAGGTCCGCGAAAAGCTGGTAGCGATGCCCCTGGAAGCTGAGATCAGGGTTATTTCTGGCCGCCAAGAGGATAGTTTCCTTAGTGTGGTAATAAGTAAACTTAATGACAATGTCCCTCGGGGGCCCATCTGGTCGTCTGGGGCCCAAAGCGCGATGTATGCGGTCAAATTCGAGCCGGTCAATGGGAATAGAGGGTGTCAGCTCCTGAAACAGAGCAGTAGCGGTGGAAATAAGATCCGTGACCGTTTCCGGGATACCCCTTAATGCAAATTGCCACGGCGGGAACGATTTTTGAAATCCTCAAGCCGTAACAGCGCGTCCACCAATTCTTTCTTGATGTCGCACAAATCCTGTTCGTGATTTTCAATGACCGTGGCCGCAGCGTCCATTTTATCCTCGAGATCATTCGTTCGGTTACCCAACTCCCGAATTTCCCGCGAAAGACGGTCGGCCAGCTTGGAGGTAGCGGAGAACAATTCCGACTGCAGCATGCATTTGAAGCGGCGCAGGAGCTCAGCATCCCGCAGGGATGGGATGGGAGACTGCAGGGATGGCTCTGATGCCAGGTCTTCCATCCTACCAGGATCCATCTCACCCGCAGATAGTGATGGCGGGGGACCCGAAATCGCATCCGGGGCTTCATCTGCGGTCTCCGGCAGGAGCTGCGAACCAGTGGCCGGGGTCCTGGAAGCCTCCGTCAGCTGACCCAAAATCGAGGCCGCGGGTTCAGCCGCAACCTCCGGCGGGTAGGCCGCAACCTCTGGCGCGGTTCTCCGGATACTGGAGGTGCGGGCGGCCGGTGTTTTTTTACCCATCCGGGTACCGGAAGGACAAGGGGCCAGGAAGAATTCAGAGGGACACCCCCTGAGGGTCAAAAATCGGCCGATGTGTCCGGCGGCCGAGGAACAAAATTAACAGGCAGCCATCCTGGTTGCTGCTCACGAGCGCCCCCTCGGTATCGTTTTTTTGAGCCGGCAATCAGCTTTCATGTAAAAGCAGTCCTAGTGGCTAATTAGCTGCAGGATTGCTTTTACAAGCAGCAGGAGATGCCTTCCACGGCCTTCTTGGGCAGTCCCGTGCCATTGGGGAAACCTGAGAATGCAGCCGGTGTTTCTGCCAGATGACCATAGAGTTGATTGGAGACCAGAATGGTGCCAATCATCTCTATAGTCTAAGAAATTAGAAGCTATGAGCATCTCATCACTTCAGGATATAAACAGTGCCATTTGTAAACTGGGAAAACATCTGATCTTGGTTTGATTAGATAATGTAGGGGCAGAGGAGCTATCTAGAGTCTGATAGACCCCAGATTTCTCAAAAAAATATATGATAATGCACATTGAAATTATAGGGGCTATTGGCATTCCCTATGATAGCATTAAATTAAAAGCGATAAAAAAAATGAAAGGGACAGTGTAAAAATAATTAAAAAAATAAAAGTATCTTAAAAAAAAAAGCACCCCGTCTCCGCCCCAGCGCACGCATACCTGTGTGCGTGAGAGTTGACCCTGTGTCGGTATGTAAACAGTGGTTGCACTATGCATGTGAGGTATCACCATGAACGTCAGATCAAGGGCAGTAAAACTAGACCTCCTCTGTAAATCTAAAATTTAAGCTTGTAAAGGCTTTTAAGACGTTGCCTATTAATATTAAAAACGTATGCAGTTTGTCGCCATTGCATGGGGCATGCGCAATTTTAAAGCATGTCATGTTTGGTATGTATTTACTCGGCATACCATCATCTTTTATATTTTACCAAATAATTGGCCAATATATTGTGTTTTTGTGCATTAAAAGTAAAAAAGTGTATTTTGTTTTAAAAATAGTGTGTGAAAAATCGCTGCGCAAGTACTAACATAAAAAATTGCAGCACCCACTATTATATTGACTAGGGTGTTTGCTTTAAAAAATATATAATGTTTGGGGATTTAAATACTGATTTTTTTTTTAGCAAAAAGTGACAGAAAAGGCTTGATCTTCAGTTGGTTAGAAGAGTGAGTGATGTTGGCATAAACTTCTAATGCTGGGCATAAAATGCCCCCACCCCCTAAATGATCCTTTTTTGGAAAGTAGACACCCCAAACTATTTGCTGAGAGGCATTTGGAATCAATAAAATAATTTATTTTTTTACCACAAGTGTTTGGAAAAATGACAAAAATTGTTTGTTTGTTTTTTTAAATTGTCACTTAAATAATTTATTGCTTACACGTCCCATGGGTATATGTGGAATTACTCCCCAAAATACATTCTGCTACTTCTCCCGATTATGGAGGGTACCACATGTGAGAGACGTTTTGGCAGTCTAGCCAAGTACAGGACTCCAAAATCCAATAAGCACCTTCAGGCTTTTAAAGGGATTTATTTCCTCATTACACTTCCTGACTACCTATCACATTTTCGGAGGCCCTGAATTGCCAGGATAGCACCAAACCCTCCCTAAATAACCCTTTTTTGGAAAGTAGACACCCTAAGGAATTTGATAAGAAGCATTGTGAGTATTTTGCAGATCTCGTTTGTTGCCACAAGTTTTTGGAAAATGAAGAAAAAAAACAAAAACATATTTTCTTCTTTTCTTTTTTTATATTTCAACACCTTGTGTGAAAAAATGAGATCTGAAAAATACTCACCATGTCTCTTTTTAAATTCCTTTGGGTGTTTTCTTTTCAAAAAGGGGTCATTTGGAGGGGGGTTGGTGCTATCCTGGCATTTCAGGGCCTCCAAAACTGTGATAGGTAGTGAGGAAGTGTAATGAGGAAGTTACGCACCTTCAGGCTTTCAAAGTGGTCATTGGATTTTAGGCTCCTGTATGTGGCTAGGTTCCCAAAAAGTCTCACACATGTGGTATCCCCATACTCGGTAGAAGTAACAGAATGTATTTTAGTGTGTAATTCCACATATACCCATGGCTTGTATGAGAAATATATAATTTAAATTACAACTTTGTGTAAAAAAAATTAAAACATAAAGAATGTTTTTGTCATTTTCCAGAAACTTGTGTAAAAAAATAAATCTTCCATGGACTCAATATGACTCTCAGAAGATAGCTTAGGGTGTCTACTTTCCAAAAAGGGGTCATTTGGGGGTATTTGTACTATCCCGGTATTTTAGCACTTCAAGAAATGTGATGGGCAGTCAGAAAGTAAAAGCTGTGTAAATTCCATTATCTATACTATAGTTTGTAGACGCTATAACTTTCACACAAAGCAATCAATATACAGGTATTGGGATTTTTTTTAACCAAAAATATGTAGCAGAATACATTTGAACTAAATTTATGACAATTTTTTTTTTTTTTTTTCGTTTTTCTTCAAAATTTTTTGTCTTTTTTTGTTTATAGAGCGAAAAATATAAATGGCACAGGTGATCAAATACCACCGAAAGAAAGCTCTATTTGTGTGGAAAAAGGACGTAAATTTAGTTTGGGGGCAGCATTGCATGACCGCGCAATTATCAGTTCAATTAGTGCAGCGCCGAGTAGCAAAAAGAGGCTTGGTCATTAAGGGGGGTAAATCCTATGAAGGGCAAGTGGTTAATGCAACACCCATACTTTCAATTGCCAAATCATATAGCATTTATTGTTTTCTTACTTCCCTAAGCTCTGTATTAAGCAGTTCTACTTCTTGGTCTGTATCAATTATGACACAGTCCATGCCCCAGCCGCCCACCACTCCCACTCCCCTCCTACGATTGGACACTGATGAACACTGATGATCTCCAACATGGCATAACGGACTCTCCCCATCCTCACGTCCTGACTGAAACCTCCCTCCCCCCTGACCCGACCAGCACTCCGCTCACCCTAGCATGCCACCTGCACTCCTCCTCCTCGTTCTCCTCTCCTCCATTCCCAACCTTGCCTCCCTCTACCCCTCTACTCCCCCAAAACAGCTCTACATTGCACCCTCACTTCTTCCTTCTCCCCTCTACGGCTCTCACCACCTCCTCCTGATACTCCACTCCCCCGCCGACCCACACGCTACCACCAACAGACCCACACGCTCCTTCACATCCCGTTCCCATGCCACCTTCCTCACCCTTCTCCTAACCGCCGGAGACATCTCCCCGAACCCTGGCCCCCACCTCCCCACTTCACCTCTCGGCACCCCCCTACTCCTGCCAGCCGCCGCAACTCTCTCAACCTCATATCTGTCCCCATCCTCCCCACATCCACCCCTCCTCTCTCCGTTGCACTCCTGAACGCACGCTCGGTTTGCAACAAGCTCACCGCCATCCACGACCTCTTTGTCTCCCACTCCTTCATTCTCCTAGCGGTCACTGAAACCTGGATCCAAGCCACTGACTCCACCTTCCCTGCAGCACTCTTCTATGGAGGTCTCGTCTGGACCCACTCACCCAGACCGAGCGGACACAGAGGCGGTGGGGTCGGTATGCTCCTGCCACCGCTGAGCACCTTCCAGGTCCTCCCTAACCCCCCTCCCTATCCTTCTCCTCCTTCGAGGCCCACTGCATCCGGCTCTTCTCTCCCACCCCCCTGAGGATTGTGGTAATCTATCGGCCTCCTGGTTCCGCATCCCTCTTCCTAGACGACTTTGCCGCCTGGCTTCCCTTCTTCCTCTCCTCCGAGCTACTGACCATCATCCTAGGGGACTTCAACATCCCCATCAATGCCAACAGCCTGGCTACCTCCCAACTCCTCCTCCTAACCTCCTCCTTCATGCTCACACAGCACACACAGTCCTCCACCCACACCGATGGAAACACCCTGGACCTCGTCTTCTCCCACCTCTGCACCCCCCACGACTTCACTAACACCCCCTTCCCCCTCTCTGACCACCACCTCCTCACATTCTCCATCTCCCCCTCCCTTAACTCCCCCCCCCCCAAGTGTCTAACCATCACCCGCAATCTCCGCAATCTGAACCCGACCCATCTCCACCCAGCAGCTGACCATTTGTATGACAGTATCCTCCTTCTGTCTTGCCCTGACCTAGCCGCTACTGTGCACTCACTGTCAGCTGCCCTTGACTCCCTGGCACCCCTAACCACGCATAACACCAGACCCCGACCGCTTCAACCCTGGCAAAACGACCATACGAAACGTCTCAAACGACGCAGTCGCACGCTGGAGCGCTTATGGCGCAAAACCAGATCCCATCGCGCGATCTCCCTCTACAAAGCCGCCTTTCTCACCTACACCACCTCCCTCCACGCCGCCAAGCAAGCCTATTTCGTAACCCTTATCAACACCCTCTCCACCTGTCCTCGACGGCTCTTCTCCACTTTCAAATCCCTGCTCTCTCCCCCCCACCTCCACTCAGCACCTCTCTCACCGCCCACGAGATTGCCAATCATTTCCAAAACAAGACTGACGCAATCCGTAAGGACATTGTCAACTCACAATCTACCTCTCCACCCAGCCCCCTGCCCTCCATCATCCCCTCAACCCTCCCCTCCTCTGACCTCATAGCCACACTACCCCCCACTATGCCCAACGCCCCGCACACTATCACCTCCCCAACACTCCGCTCCTTCAGCCCAGCTACCCCTGAGGAGGTCTCTAAGGTCTTCACCGAAGCCTGCCTCACCACCTGCCCCCTGGACCCTATCCCCTCACAGCTCCTCCAGTCACCCCCCCCTCCATCATTCGCTCCCTCACCCACATCTTCAATCTCTCCCTCTCCACTGGCACTTTCCCCTCCCCTCTAAAGGACGCGCACATCACCCCCATACTCAAAAAACCTCCCTTGACCCCACTGACCTGAACAACCTTAGACCCATCTCCCTGCTACCATTCACTTCCAAGCTCCTTGAGCGCCTGGCCTACAATCGCCTAAGCGCCCACCTCACTGATAACAACCTCCTTGATCCTCTACAGTCTGGCTTCCGTTGTCTTGGAAATTTGCTTTCCATGAATTTTCCTTACCGTGAGTGTCCGCAGTTGGATCCACAGCAATCCCCCCGAAAGCTGTGCGAACTTCGCTGCAACCGTATTGCACCCTCGGCTTACCGCGACTGCAGCTTAGCTCAACGATTCCTGTGCCTCCAACCGGTGTGCAAAGGTTTAGCTCTTTTGAGATGTGGGGAAATGGAGCTCCAGTAATCCAGGAATAAATCAGACGATACTCCCAGGTTAAAGTTGGAATCCACTCTGCCTGGGTCTAACACCAGACTCCTGTTTTTATTATCTTACAAAACACACCCCCCGCACGGGGCCAAGTCAATCCCCTCCCACAGAACAATGTATAGGGAGTGTCCATACACGAGAATGTCCATCCTGCTCGGAGTGCAAAGTTCCCTCTTAACCAGTTAAACCAATTTTTCTGTCCTCCCCCGTAAGCTCGCTTTGGAGAGCGAGTTTCCCATTATTTACATGCTATCAGCTCCCAGCAGTATGTTCATTGTCTGTATAAGCATCCCTTAGATTAAACAGTGCCAGTCTGTATCTGAATGGGCCCGATACAATCTTTATTAAAACACATCCATCCAGATACAGTTCAGATCGGTAGCGGCTTGTAGAGATATACATGAGCATACACGCGGAGTTCGCACTGCCTGGCGCCTGGCCATACGAAGTCCATGTGGTACTATGCTGCTGATATGTGGATACGGCATTGAATGCCGTGGTGGTATACACGCCAGTCTATAAGCGCAGATCTGCCATCTCATCCATTACCGAGCTGAGTACTGTAATATATACATTGTAAATGCGCATGGCCTAATTGCAGCCTTCAGAGCTTTAATTAAGCCACACAAGAGACATATGAATAACACTTGTGTGATAAAAAAATAACACTAATATATGACACATTTAAAGGACAACCTGTAATAGAAAATTTCCATGACACCGTCTCCTATACTCCACCGAAACCGCCCTACTTAAAATCACCAACGATCTGCTAACCGCGAAAGCAATGGCCATTACTCTGTCCTCCTGCTCCTTCACCTCTCCGCGGCCTTCGACACTGTCGACCACCCTCTCCTCCTTACTAAACTGCGCTCCTTTGGCATCAGGGACGTTGCTTTCTCCTGGTTCTCCTCCTACCTATCCCAACGCTCCTTCAGCGTTACCTATAACACTGTCACCTCCCCCTCTCTCCCCCTCTCTGTCGGAGTCCCCCAAGGCTCTGTCCTTGGGCCCCTTCTCTTCTCCATCTACACCTCCTCCCTTGGCAAACTAATACACTCCCACGGCTTCAATTACCACCTCTATGCCGACGACACACAAATTTACCTCTCCACCCCCCATCTCACCCCCTCTCTCTCCGCGCGCATCGCCCACCTCCTGAACGACATATCAGACTGGATGTCGCTCCATTTCCTCAAATTAAACCTGTCCAAAACTGAGCTCCTGGTCTTACCCCCCACCCCATGCCCCCCCATCCTCTCCATCACTACGAACAACGTGTGAGGGACCGCCGAGCGGCACCACTAGCACTCCACCGGTCAGGCCTGCCCAGAGCGCGGAGTCTAAGCCCCAGGGTACTTGTTCACCAGGGCCCCTGATGGTGGGGATGGACTTGTAGTACCCCGAGACCAGGTCGCCACTACTGAGCACACCTGTCAGTGGTAGGGGTGTTTGCCAGGGGCTCCAACCAGGGAGAGCCAGATGTGAGGAGGTCGGGTGACCCCGATGGGATGGATGGATGGATGGCTGAGCAAGTGCGAAGTCAGACAGGCCCAGTTGGTAACGTAGAGGACGGTAAGGTACAAGGGAGCGGGCAGAGAATCGTCGGGTCACACGCCAGGTCAGCAACAGTAGGTCAGATCTAATGAGGGGCATTCAGGAAGAGAGGTCAGGCAAAGCAAGGGTCTGGGCAGAAGAAATCAGCAGGTCAAGAGCAATCCGGGTCAAATAACTTACAAGGCACAGGTTCAGATTCACAGGAAACAGGTAAGACCAGAAGGCACTGAAATGACAGCTCAGGGACATTTAAATATCCTGCCATTGGTGCCCAGCGGGCGGCCGCGGCTTCTACTGCGCATGCACGAACTCGAACGCCGCGGCCGGCCCGGACCTAGTGCCCGTGTCCCTGCACAGGGCGGTGCAGTGCGCCTGCGCCGGAACTATCGCGGCGGGGATCGAGGGGATCCCTGACACAACGCCACCATCACTCCCACCCCACATGCCAAAGTTCTGGGTATCACCCTGGACTCGAACCTTTCCTTCCTACCTTACATCCAATTACTATCAAGATCATGCAGGCTTCACCTCCGCAACATCTCCAAGATACGTACATTCCTCACCCCAGACACTACTAAACAACTCGTACACTCCCTCATCATCTCACGCCTGGACTACTGCAACTCCCTTCTCACTGGCCTACCCAAACAAACGCTATCCCCACTCCAGTCTATCCTAAACTCAGCGGCTAGACTCATCCACCTCACTAACCGCTCCACATCTGCTACCCCCCTCTGCCAATCCCTTCACTGGCTCCCGATTGCCCAGCGCATCAAATTCAAACTATTAACTCTGACCTACAAAGCCATTCACAACGCCGCCCCAAACTACCTAACCGACCTGATACCCAAATACTACCCTACCCGTGCCCTTCGCTCCTCACAGGATCTCCTACTCTCTAGCTCCCTGATCTCCTCCTCCCACGCCCGATTGCAGTATTTCTCCAGGACTTCCCCCATCCTCTGGAACTCCCTACCCCAATCCATCAGACTGTCACCTACCCTCCTCACCTTCAGGCGCACCCTGAAAACCCAGCTCGTCAGGGAAGCCTACCCCACCCTCACCTAACAACTAACCTCCCCCACTCCTCCCACCACTCCATCCCCCACAGCCATTTCCTCCTGTACCACTTTCCCCTCCCTCCTAGTTTGTAAGCTCGAAAGAGCAGGGCCCTCGAACCCCTTGTGTATTGTATTGTTTCTGTATTGTCTCATGTTCTGTCCCCCTTGCTATTGTACAGCGCTGAGCAAACCCTTTGGCGCTATATAAATACTGTATAATAATAATAATAATATTAATAATGATTATGCTGTAGTTATTTAACATGTTCATCACCATAATTCCCCAGCCCATCCAGGACAGGAACCAAGCCCAAGCCTTGTCTGTGGTATCAAATAGTTCCCTTCTTTTTAAATGTTTGAGGGGATATTTTGGGTAGTTGCTAGCTTGCAATATGTGTTTAGAATCTCCTCCTCCCACTACATTCATGACTGGGACTAGGGAGGCAAGATAACACCATCCTCTTTCATTTCTTGGAATCCACGGATAACATACCTTGCCACAACAAATGTACAAATTATCATTTATCAAAAACAGTACAGTCACTTGACTGGCAGTCTTGTCATAACTCCAACCTACAATTGATAACATTCCCAGGAAAGATAAAGTACTATTGCGCAGAGGCTGAGTAGGTTTATCCATTTCGAAAAAAGACTGACTCATTTCCTGGTGGCAGTCTATATAGGATTCAGAGCTTTTGGATCTAGGCCAGACATATCCACTAATGACCTATGACACATTTCCAGGTTATGATTATAACTGTTTCCTAGTTTAAAACAGCAGTCGGGCGGATACCCTTGGGCTATTATGGAAAAGGAGATAGATTTGTTTTCCTCTGCACTGGATAACATTTGAATATATACTGCAGGTGTCCCATTTAAAAAGGGGGTAATATTTACAGGAACAGCCATTACGGGAATTCTCATTGTACCTGGGTGCAATTTACTACACATGCAACATTTTTCATACCCTGACTTCTGTGCAGAATTGTATTTGAATTTTAACAACATTTTATCAGTGAGGGAGGTGGTGTCTATTGGTGTTAGGTCTCTTTTATTCAAAAATACCTGAGTGTCATGGGTGCACTTCTACTTATTCTATTAATTTGGGTGGGGAGCAATGTATTATTTCTTGCAGGTTTTGCGCACAAAAAGGGAATTTCCTCAGGGTGATAATAACACGTTGTCCCCACCCATATTGGTAAGAACACTACCAGTGATATCAATCCTATCAATAAGAAGAGTTTCCAAGATGTCTGGGGATTCATAATTGGCATCCTGTCTTAAGTCTTTCTCTAAGGGCTCATGTACACTGCAGCTGATAAACTCATGTTTAGGAGCTGTTCAGTGTTTTTTCAGCAGCCCCTGAACTCACCCTAATGTGTTCCTATGTGTCCATGTACACTATGTCGTCTACAGTCGTTTGTAGGCAGTTGAGTTTACAGTAGTTTTTTTGAGCGCAGAAAACTTGCGTTCAGCAGTAGATTTTATCAGCGTTTCAAATGCCAAACGCTTGTAAATGCGGCTTATAAGCATTCGTGTTTGGAAATTTTTTTAAACTCTTCCATTTCCAGATGCTGTCCAGAGCCTTTTTTCATCATGAAAAATGCATGCAAGTCGTTTTCAAGGTACTCAAATGGACAAAACACTGAACACAGGATGTTCCTACAAGCTTGTCAGGCATTGTAATGACCAATTAACACCTCAGGCCTCTCCCACCCTTGGAAACAAAAGATATGTTAATGACCATTCACACCTCAAATTCCTCATGAAGACCCCCTGCCAGGTGACCTTAATGACTCACTCCACCAGACACCTTTCCCACCCTTAGAAACAAAAGAAATGTTAATGATCAACTCAAACCTAAGCTAATCTCAACACATACTACTCTCTCTGCTTCTGCTGTCTGTATTTCTCTGAAACAGTCTGAAATAGTTAATAATTTACCACTTTCTAGTACATTCTGGGCATTTGGGAGGTTCTCCTGTGCTTATCTTTACAAAATGCTTCTAAACGCAAATGCGGCTAAATGCGGTATGCAAATGCATCAAAACTGACGTTTTTTAACCTGCGTTTACCTGCTGTCAGTTTCCAGCGTTCAAACGTGAGTTTATCAGCTGCAGTGTACATGAGCCCTAAGTCAGAGTCAGGCTGATGAGTTGTTTCCTTGGAAGCTTGTACGTTTTCTTCACTCTTTGTGGTCCTCCCAGGAGAGTCTAGGACTCATTTAACCCTTGACGCATGAATCCATCCCTGAGTATCGTCTATCAGCACTGCTGTTCTGGTTACTGCCGTCACCACAGTTGGCTTCCCAAAGGGGGATCAATGGTCTTGTGCCTATGTAACTCCTTCACAAACACACAGTCTCCTGGCTTAAAGGGGTGGGTCCATCTGTTGGGAGAGGAAACGAGAGAGAGATATCTCTGTTTAAACTATTCAACACCCTAATCAATTCTTGCACATATTTTTCCTGGATAAGTTCCAAATCCTTTGGCATAACTACCAATGGTGCCCTGGTCCATGGGGTAGGGAATGGCCTACCCAATAATATTTCAAAGGGTGATAACTTGGTGGTCTTATTAGGTGTCATTCTAATCTCTGCTAATACTGCAGGTAAATAAGTTTTCCAATTTTTAAATGTCCCACAAGTCCCTTTCCTCAGCTTGTCTTTTAAAGTATTATTTATTCTTTCAACCTGGGCAGCGCTTTGGGGGTGGCAAGGTATATGAAATTTCCACTTAATAGCCATTAGTCTTGCTACCTGTTGAGTCACCTTGGATACAAAGGCTGGTCCCTTGTCAATACTTACCAGGCATCCCCACTGCGGAACTATCTCCTTACAGAGGATTTTGGCCACCATGTTTGCATCCTCTTTATTGGTCACAAAAGCTTCCGGCCATCAGCTAAACCTATCCACTACTACCAGAAGATACTTACCTCTCATATGGTTGGGCATATGGCGAAATCAATTTGTAGTTCTTCAAACAGACCACTGGGTGGCACCAAGTTATCATGTTTTGCCTGACCTGGATTGTTTGTGTTGTTCCAGAGACATATGATGTAGCATCCTATTTGCTCCTGTGCTTGTTTAGAAAGGTCTTGTATACAGAAACATTTCTTTATTTCTCCTTTCACCACCTGCCACCCTCTATGCCCTATGCCATGAAATTGTGCAATGATGAGGGCAGCGCTATGCTGAGGGATACCTATGATTGTCCCTCCCTGTGACATTAGACCATTTATGTCCAATGGCAATCCTTTCCTTTTCCAGTAGTTTACATCCTCCTCTGTGGAACTGTACTGTAGCTCAAGGAGCAAGGACTGCTCCGTTAACAAGGGGGGGCTCTAAATATGTCATCTGGAATGCCGTAGGTGGCAACAAGGGCTGTGCGGCGGCTTGTTTGGTCACCTGGTCAGCCAATGCATTGCCTTTAGCCATAGGATCAGAGAAAGATGTGTGAGCTCTACACTTAATTACTGCTATTGATTTGGGCTTGTGAATGGCTTCTAAAAGATCATTAATAAGGTCGGAGTGTGATATGCCCTTACCATTCGCCACGGTGAAATATCTTCTCTGCCAGATTTTACCAAAATCATGTACCTCCCCAAAGGCATACCTGGAATCTGTATAAATATTGACCTCCTGTCCTTTAAAGAGTTCAAAAGATCTAGTGAGGACAATTAATTCAGCGGCTTGTGCAGATGTATGAGGTAGGGGTTTGGCTTCATGAACAATATCCAGTAACTGGACTACCGCATAAGCCGTCAAAAAATTCTCATCAGTGGGTCTAGAGCAGGAGCCATCTACAAATATATCTATAGCTCCAGGAATTGGATTTTGCTGCATGTCTGCTTTAGAGGTGGTCTCCTCATGAAAAACCTGAACACAATCATGTTCCTCTGGAGTTATATCAGTTTCCCCTTTCAGACCAAGCATGGAGTTTAACAAGGTGAAGGGGCCAGAATTGGGGCCAGAGTATTTAATTTCTAGATTAGTAGTAGTGGTGAGGATAACTTTATATCCACTGGCTCTTTAGACTGTCATCTGTTGGGTAGTAAGATTCTTTAAAACATGCAGCACATAATGGGAAGTGAGCAATATAGTCCTATGTCCCAGGGGTACACTCATGGAAGCATCCACTGTCATTGCACAGATGGCCAGGGTTCTCAGACATGCTGGCATGCCCTGCACCGGACTTGGTACTACTTTGGAAAAATAGGCAACTGGCCTCATATGTCCCCCATCATCCCGAGCAACTACAGCCGCCATGGTTTTACAATTTTCACGACCATACACATGAAAATCAACATTGTAATTTGCTAAGCCCAGCACAGAAGAGGAAACTAGTGAGATCTTCAAGATTTGGAAGGCATTGGTGGATTCTTGTTCCCATTTATGAGGTCTGGAGCCTCAGTTTTAGCATGCTGCCTGAGTATATTGTCATAACGGGAGCAGTCAAGCATCCATTGACGACATTAATTAACCATACCAAGGAAGGAGAGAATTTCCTTTTTAATTTTTGGGTGGGGCAGTCCCATAATAGCTTGGATCCTGGACTGGCTCACCATTCTAGTGTCTTGTGATAGAGAGAAGTCCAAGTATTCCACCCTAGTTTGGCAGTATTGTACCTTGTGCCTTGTCACCTTGTGTCCCTCTGTACCCCAAAGATCTAACAGAGATATACTGTCCCACCTACAACCCTCCTTGTCTGGAGAACAAAGTAACAAATCATCCACGCACTGAAGCAACGTGGAACCATGGTGGGGTGCCCAGCCCTTCAAGGACTCTCGGAGAGCCATGGAATATACAGCCGGTGAATCACCATAGCCCTGGAGCAACCTGCCGCCCAGCGATGGCAAAAATATGCAGTAATTGTGTCTCTTCGTCAACTGGAATGGAAAAAAATGCATTACTTAAATCTATTACTGTATAATTGTAAGGGACCACCTGGCGGTACCACTAGCACTCCACTAAATAGGCGTTCCCAGAGCACGGAGTCTAAGTCCCAGGGTGCTTGTTCACCAGGGCCCCTGATGGTGGGGATGGACTTGGAGCCCCCGAGACCAAGTCGTGACTACTGGGCAAACCCGTTAGTGGTAGTGGTAATCGCCGAGGGCTCCCGCGGGGAAGAGCCTGATATGAGGAGGTCAGAAGACCCCACTGGGAGGGATGGACGGATGGATGGATCGGTAACAGGGAGAACGGTACGGTACAAGGCAGCGGGCAGAGAATAGTCGGGTCACACACCAGGTCAGCAACAGCAGGTCAGATCCAATAGGGGGCATTCAAGAGAGAGGTCAGGCAAAGCAAGGGTCAGGGCAGGAGAAATATATCAAGGTCAGAGCACAATCCGGGTCAGCAACTCACAATTCACAGGTTCACAGGATACAGGTAAGACCAGAAGGCACTGAATTTAAATATCCCGCCCTGCGCTGCCATTGGTGCCCAGCGGGCGGCCGCGGCTTCTACTGCGCATGCGCGAACTCGAACGCCGCGGCCGGCCCAGACCTAATGCTCGAGTCCCTGCACAGGGCGGCACACTGCGCCTGCGCCGGGACCATCGCGGCGGGTACCGAGGGGATCCCTGACATTGCCCCCCCTACGGGCAACCTCCGGATGCCCACCCGATCTCTCCACCATGGGTGATCGCGAAAAAACCTCCGGACAAGTCTAGGTGCATGGACATTATGGGCTGGTTCCCAAGAATTGTCCTCAGGGCCATAGCCCTTCCATTTGATTAGGAACTGGGTCTGGCCCCCCCTCCTTCGGCACTTCAGGATTGATTCCACCTCAAATTCTTCTTCCCCTTCTACCGTTATGGCCTCCGGAGGTCTAGATTCTCCTTCGGGGAAGGCATCTGGGACCACTGGCTTCAGCAGGGACACATGGAAGACTGGGTGGATTTTGAGTGTGTCAGGGAGGACAAGTTCGTAGGCCACCTCGTTGACCATCCGCTTAACGCAAAAGGGTCCTATAAATTTAGGGCCTAATTTCTTTGAGGGGCAAAGCATCTTTAAGTTGGATGTAGACAACCAAACCTTCTCTCCGGGTCGCAACACCAGATCTCCCCTTCGTCTCTTGTTAAATGCCCTCTTGTAGTCTTCTTGGGCCCGAATGATGGCTTCCTGTAGCTTCTTGTTGTTCGAGGAGAAGAACGTCAATGTATCCTGTGTTGCTGGAATTGGGCATTCAGGGACCAAGTCCGGGAGGAAGGTAGGGTGAAACCCATAATTGGAAAAGACCGGAGACTGCCCCGTTGCCGAATGGCACGCGTTGTTGTACACGAATTCCGCCAAGGGTAGAAGTGGTATCCAGTCATCCTGAGCAAAAGATGTATAGCAGCGTAGGTATTGCTCCAGAGTCTGGTTGGTTCTCTCGGTCTGTCCGTTGGACTGAGGGTGGAATGCAGAAGAGAGGGATAGTTGGATGTTCAGAGCTTTACATAGAGCTCTCCAAAATCTTGAGGTAAACTGAACCCCTCGGTCTGAGACAATGTCTTCAGGGACCCCGTGCAGTCTTACAATCTCTTGAATGAATACTCGCGCAGTTTCGGCTGCCGACGGAGTCTTCCTTAATGGTATGAAGTGGGCCATCTTAGATAAACGGTCCACGACCACAAGGATTGCTGTGTGGTCTCGTGAAGGTGGGAGCTCGACTATGAAATCCATTGAAATTTTCTGCCAAGGCCGTTCGGGAATAGGTAAAGGCCGCAGAAGACCCCAAGCCTTGCACCTTGATGGTTTGTTCCTCTGGCAGGTGATGCAGGAGTTAACGTAGTGTTTGCAATCTTTCGCCATGTCAGGCCACCAGAAGGAGTGTCGGAGGAGCTCTAAAGTCTTGGCCGAGCCAAAGTGCCCTGCCATCGGGTGGTCATGGCAATGGCCCAAGACCAGGGTTCGGATTTCCTCTGGCACCATAATCCGATCCTCCTTCCACAGGAGTCCCCCCTTGTTCTGGAGGGGCACCCCGGCTGGGATGGGTATGGCCGTGGATACCTCCATTATCTTGGAACGAAGGTCCGTCTGGAGCGCCAAGAAGTTTTCCGAAGACAGGATAGTGGCGGGCGCTGGGACCTCCTCGTACATGCGTGACAACGCATGTGGCTTCGTATTTTTTGATCCCGGCCTGTATGTAATGTGGAAATTGAATCTTGAGAAGAACAATGCCCATCTCGCCTGTCGTGGGTGTAAGCGTTTGGCGGTCCTCAGGTACTCCAGATTCTTATGATCCGTAAATATCAAGATGGGGTGTGAGGCACCTTCCAGCAGGTACCTCCATTCCTCTAACGCTGTCTTAATAGCCAGAAGTTCACGATCGCCGATATCGTAGTTCCTTTCCGCCGGGGTGAGTTTCCGTGAGAAGAATGCCACAGGGTGGAGCAATTCCCTGGTGCCCTTTCGCTGGGATAGGATGGAACCTACCGCATTCTCTGATGCATCTACCTCCAAGATGTAGGGTAAGGCGGCATCGGGGTGACCCAGGATGGGTGCTGAAGTGAATAGCTTCTTCAAAGCTTCAAAAGCTTCCTGCGCCTCCAGCGTCCACCTGAATCGAGTTCCAAGCTTGGTTAGTTGAGTAATGGGGGAGACCAGACCCGAGAAGTTCTTGATGAACTTGCGTTAAAAGTTTGCGAACCCGACAAACCGTTGGACGCCCTTCCTGTCTGTGGGTTCAGGCCAATCCAGTATTGCAGAGACTTTCTGAGGGTCCATCGCGACCCCCGCGGTGGAGATAATCAGACCCAGAAAAGTAATACTAGACTGTTCAAACCAACATTTGTCAGCCTTGGCGTATAAGCCGTGCTGCCGCAACCGCCCTAATACCCTTGCTACATGAACTCTGTGCTCCCCCAGAGAAGGTGAAAAAATCAAAATATCGTCTAAGTAGACGATAACAAAGACATCCAGGAAGTCCCTAAAAATGTAATTCACAAAGTGTTGGAAGGTGGCCGGTGCATTGCACAGACCGAACGGCATGACCAGATATTTGAAGTGGCCAAAGCGGGTGCGGAATGTCGTTTTCCACTCGTCCCCCTCCCTTATGCGAACCAGGTTGTCGTTTCGTGAACATCACTGCCGCCTTTAAACTCTGAAATAACTCGGCAGGGGGTACCAACGGCAGGGGGTAACGATTTTTGATTGTAACTCTATTCAATTCCCGGTAATCAATACACGGTCTCAAGGTCTAGTCTTTTTTTTCTACAAAGAAAATCCCTGCCCCTGCCGGAGAGGTAGAGGGGCGGATGAATCCCTTCTGAAGGCTGTCCTCAATGTATTCCCTCAGGGCCCCCAATTCGAGCTCCGAAAGGGGGAAGATCCGCCCAAAAGGGATCTCTAAGCCAGGTAACAGGTCGATAGGACCGTCATACGGGCGGTGGGGGGGTAGAGTATCTGCTCCCCATTTACTGAATACATCAAGGAATTCATGGTAGGCTGCAGGAATGACCTGCCTTAAGTCAGCATCCCCTTTCGAGCACACGAGGACCTGGGGAACCCCCGGGCCCGAAGTGCGGCAGTGATCCCGACAGTATGGGGAAGGGAATGAGACTACCCTGGTTTCCCAGTCAATCTGGGGGTTATAAGCCCGTAACCACGGAAGCCCCAGAATGACTGGAAAAAGGGGCGATGCGATGGCATCCAAGTGGAGGAGTTCCTGGTGTTGGCTGGCAATGGTGGTAGCAATGGAAGGGGTCTCCTGGTTAACCACCCCTGATCTTATCCGGGACCCATCGGCCAGAAATATGTTGAACCCCTTTTCTTTTGGTTGGAGGGGAATACCCTGCTGGCGAGCAAAATTAATATCTACAAAACAGCTGCATGCCCCCGAGTCAATTATGGCTGTCACTTCCACGGTCCTTTCTGGAAGCTGAAAGTAGAGGGGCACAACTAAGTATTGGGAAGGATGAACATGGCCAACAGATAAGAAAGAAGAGGTGCACTTACTCAGTTTCTGCGGGCAGGATCGTACCATGTGACCAGCTTCACCACAGTAGAGGCATAGGTTCTGGGAGCGTCTGCGCTGACGTTCCTTTGGAGATAGCTTAGGTCGCGCCAGGCCTAGCTGCATGGGTTCAGGAGTATCCTCCGGTGGTGGGTTCTGGAAATGTGGCCTAGTGGATTGGCTGGGACCCTGGAAAGACCCCCAGGTACCTCCGCGACCCTGACCGGACCTCTCAAACCTGCATTCCCGCAGTCTACGGTCAATCTTGATGGTTAGTGCAATTAAGTCTTCTAATGCCTCAGGCATTTCTACCTGGGCGAGCTCGTCTGTCAGGGCCTCTGACAGGCCCATACGGAACTGGTGCACAAGGGCAAACTCGTTCCAGCGTGTGTCCCCCATCCAACGCCTAAAATCAGAGGCGTACTCCTCCGCGGCCCGTCGGCCCTGCCGGAGTGTGTACAAGGTTGCTTCGGCCGAAGCTGCCCGCTGTGGGTCATCATATAAGATGGCCATTGCGTCAAAAAAAACGTTAACTGAGCCTAGGTGGGGTCATTGTTCCCTCTCAGTCGGTGGGCCCAGTCTTGGGGTTCACCCTGCAGGAGGGAGATGACAAACCCCACCTTTACTGATTCCGTCAAAAAGGTACGAGGTTGTAACTCAAAATAGAGAAGGCAGGACTCACGGAATGACCTGAAGCGTGTGCGGTCCCCGTGAAAACACTCCGGTAGGGGTACCCGGGGTTCGGCCATAGGAAGTGATGCGGGGACCCCTGAAGTAGGCTCAGGGGCCGCTACGGGCGGAGGTGCAGGGGCCGGGGCCTGTGGTGCAGGGGCAGATATCGTGCAGGCCTGGAACCGATTTTCAATCTGTAAACACCTGTCCTGTAATACGTTTACAGCTTGCGTCAAAGGTAGCCAGATGCCTACAAACTTCCTCCAGCGGGGAGGGTCCTCCTCGAGGCTCCGTCATGGCCTTCTGGTAATGTAAGGGACCACCCGGCGGTACCACTAGCACTCCACTAAATAGGCGTTCCCAGAGCACGGAGTCTAAGTCCCAGGGTGCTTGTTCACCAGGGCCTCTGATGGTGGGGATGGACTATGAGCCCCCCGAGACCAGGTCGTGACTACTGGGCAAACCCGTTAGTGGTAATCGCCGAGGGCTCCCGCGGGGAAGAGCCTGATATGAGGAGGTCAGAAGACCCCACTGGGAGGGATGGCCGGATGGATGGCTGAGCAGGTGCGAGGTCAGACAAGCTGGGTCGGTAACAGGGAGGACGGTATGGTACAAGGCAGCGGGCAGAGAATAGTCGGGTCACACGCCAGGTCAGCAACAGCAGGTCAGATCCAATAGGGGGCATTCAAGAGAGAGGTCAGGCAAAGCAAGGGTCAGGGCAGGAGAAATACAGCAAGGTCAGAGCACAATCCGGGTCAGCAACTCACAATTCACAGGTTCACAGGATACAGGATATAGGTAAGACCAGAAGGCACTGAATGACAGCTCAGGGCCATTTAAATATCCCGCCCTGCGCTGCCATTGGTGCCCAGCGGGCGGCCGCGGCTTCTACTGCGCATGCGCGAACTCGAACGCCGCGGCCGGCCCAGACCTAATGTTCGAGTCCCTGCACAGGGCGGCGCACTGCGCCTGTGCCGGGACCATCGCGGCGGGGATCGAGGGGATCCCTGACAATAATACTGTGTATCATGTATAATGGAGGTAATCAATGAGGGTACATCTGGGACAATGGGTGCTATCAGAATAATGAGGTTGTTTATGGCCCTCAGATCTTGCACTACACAGAACGTACCGTCAGATTTCTTCACTGGAATTACCGGGGTATTGTATGGGGAAATCACAGGTTTTAAAACTCCCTCTTCAAGGAGCTTCTCTGTTGTTGACATAAGACCATCAATCTCTTCTTGTGACAGGGGATACTGCTTTTGATATACCAGGCTAATTCCAGGTTTGAGTCTGGTTTTGTAAGGTGTACAGGGAATATACCTTACATCTAATTTACTTTTGGCCCAGACTTCAGGCTCTACTTCATCTAGATCTTCCATGCTCACAAAACAGTTCCATCGGCACTCCCCCCTCCTCATTTACTTTGATTGTGGCCCCGAACTTCCCCAACAAATCTCGACCTAAAAGATTCACGGGGCATCCTGGTATAATTTTGAATGAATGATTTACAATGTGCCCTTTTCCATATGGGTTTACTACACTTAATGGGGGAGTTTCCCATGTTTTGACCTGGATGCCCATTATCCCCATGATGGTTCACACTCAACCTTCAACCCTTCATAATAATCTTCTTTCAGAGAAGACCTGGTGGCTTCCGTATCAAAAAGAAAATATATCAGTATTCCTCCAACTGTAAGGGCAACTTCAGGTAACTGTTTAAAATCTCTAGTAAGTTGGGGACAAGTAAGAAAAGGGCTAATCACAGCCATGCCTTCTTTGTCCATTGTCATAATTGTTTCCATCTTACAGAGAAGATCCCTTCCTAAAACATATACAGGGTGTCCGGAAATTACACAAAAAAAAAGTGGTGGGGTTTTCTTTATTTCTATCATTGCTCCACCAATCCCTATTGAAGGTTCACATTCAAAAAGTGGTCCCACATATTGATCCTGTCTTAAAGAAGATTTGGCCTCTCCAGTATTGATGATGAAATGCCCTTTCTTATCTCTTACTGTCATAATTATTTGTGGATTCTGTTCAGTTGCAGGTAAGGCCACAGGACATGTGAGGGAGCTTTCACCTTTAGAGCACCCCTATTGGGGATTTGATTCCCTCCAATTAAAGGGGTATCTTATTGGTGGGTTTCTGCATCTGGGTTCCCCTGGCATTCCTTCCTGTCTTTGTTCACCAACCCTTCTATTCATGTTCCTGTCTTTATTTGGGCATTCACCTTTCTTAATGTCCTTCATGTCCACATGCAAAACACGTGTCATTTCTTCGGCTGTTTCTACCTCTTCCACCTCTAAATTCTCCTCTTCCTCTATGCCTACCGTATTCTCCGGCTCTCGAATAATTACTATGTTGCAATCCTTGGAAATGGGCCTTGTTACCAGGCTTGGGAACTTCAAAACATTCAGCGTCGTCTTTTTCTAACACCCTCTTCTCAAAATCCTTTGCCGTCATTTCAGTCCAGTCTGAGATCAACTGTTTCACCAAGAGACATATTTCAGGTCCAAATCCTATCATTAATGCTTGAATATATAGTGCCCATTTCTTCTGTACCTAAATTCATGCCTGCTTCTTCCTTTCACACTTTCCTAAACCTTTTAACAAAATCAGTCAATGTCTCCTTCAGATTCTGTTTACATGCTACAACAGTAGCTAAGGACTTCCTTCCCTTCCATAGTCTGTTCATTTCACTTGTTAATTCCTCCCACATTTTATCTTGTCTGGCCGTGGTCCTCAATGCATCATTAGTTGAAGTTCTGCAAGGTGCCTCCAAAGTGTCAATAGTAGGGACCTTTGTCCACTCAAAACCTGAGTCCATATCAAATCCTAGTATGCCATCATGTCTCATGTCTTGTTGTGAACATTGTCTCCCTCTGGTAGCTCTCTTCAAATAGGCTACACATGCTTCCGGGTTCCGGCTAGACTCTTGTCTATTCTTTATAATGTCATTCATCTCTGTCATATCCATGGGTTTAATTACCACCTCATTTCCCATTTGGTCCCTTTGGTCTCCCTCTTCTCCTCCCTCTGCCCTCCATTCAGTACTGTCTGAAGTCTGTATATTTTCTACTGGTAATAGACCTACGGGAGGTTGTGGTGGTCTGTCCATCCTCAGAGGCCTGGGGAAGTCATCATCCTATCTTTTGGGAAAAGTTTGATATACTTATGTATAACTTGGTGGGGCAGATGGAGGGGCTAAAAAGTGGAAATTTGGGTTATTGGGCTCTGGGGTATATCCAGGTCAATACTGCAGCCAGTTAAGACCTTCTGCCTTCATATACTTCATATCCCATTCAGGGTCCCCTGAAAACCACGGGAAAGCTTCCTTATCTCCCAAACACAGTCCCCTTATCATGTCCATATGAAACTTATTGTTAAACCCATCTCTCGGAAAGGGACTATTGCTTTTAATGCGCCCGGTGATATTATCCACAAAGGGATCTACATAATAACCATCCCATGGCAATACCACATTCCTTACAAATTAATCTGGGGGTCTCACAATTCTCCTGTTTTTCTTTCTTTCTCTTAGCAATATCACTTAATGCTTTATGCAGAGGCTTAGGTATTCCGGGCAGAGGTCCCTTACCATGGACAGTACGCATCTTAAAGAAAATACAGCACTTAAGCAAAGCTACTAAATATTACAGTGCCTTAGTTTATTCTCTGACAGGAGTAACTGTACTGCACTCACGTAGAGCACAGACAATACTTCTCAACAGAGATAGAGCCTTATTGCTTAAAAATGCAGGCACTTTAATTACCCTAATCTGGTATTTTCAAGTACCCATCGCGTTCACCAGATCCTTTTTTTTTTTCAATTTCCAAGAGCTTGTGGTGGAAAATAAAATCTTCCATTGATTCAATATGCCTCTTTGCAAAAACCTTGGGGTGTCTACTTTTGAGAAAATTGGTCATCTGAGGGGGTGTCTAAACTGTCCTTGCATTTTAAGGCCTCCAGACCTGTGAAGGTTAGTCAGGAAGTGAAATGAGAAAATTACGCCCTTTGAAAACCTTGTGGAGTTCATTGGTTCTGGGCTCCTGTACATAGCTAGATTCTCAAAAATGTCTCACACATGTGGTATCCTTATGCTCAGGAGAAGAAACAGAATGTGCTTAGGGATGTAATTCCACATATAATCATGCAATGTGTGAGGAATATCTCAATAATGTGACAAATTTGTGTATAAAAAGGAAGAAAAAACGTTTTTTTTCAATATCCAAAAACTTTTGGCAAAAAATATTATCTTCCAATGACTCAACATGCCTCTCAGAAAATACCTTGGGCTGTCTACTTTCAAGAAATGGGGTCATTTAGGAGGTGTCTGATCTGTACTTTCATTTTAGGGCCTCCAGACCTGTGAAGGTTAGTCAGGAAGTGAAATGAGAAAATTATGCCCTTTGAAAACCTGATGGAGTTCATTGGTTCTGGGCACCTTTACACAGCTAGATTCTCAAAAATGTCTCACACATGTGACATCCTTATGCTTAGGAGAAGAAACAGAATGTTCTTAGGGATGTAATTCCACATATAACCATGCAATGTGTGAGGAATATCTCATTAAAGTGACAAATATGTGTATTAAAAAAAGAAAAAAACTTTTTTTTTTTCAATTTCCAAAAGCTTGTGGCAAAAAAATAAAATCTTCCATTGAGTCAACATGACTCTCAGCACCTTAGGATGTCTACTTTTGAGAAAATTTGTCATTTGGGTGGTGTCTAAACTGAACTTGAATTTCAGGGCAGCTAAACTTTTGATACTGTAGGTAGTCAGGAAGTGAAATGAGAAAATTAAGCCCTTTGAAAACCTGATTGAGTTTATTGCTTCTGGGCTTGTGTACACATTCCCAAAAAATTCTTCCATACGTGGTACCCCCATGCTCAGGACAAGAAGCATAATGTGTTTAGGGGTGTAATTACACATATAACCATGACGTGTGAGAATTATTTCACTAAAGTGACAACTTTGAGTAAAACAAAAAGGAAAAATCGTATTATTGTTCAATTTCCAAAAACTTGTGGAAAAAAATAAAATCTTCCATTGACTCCACTACTACTACTTTCGAGAAAATTGGTCATATGGGGATGTCTGAACTGTCCTTGGATTTTAGGTCCTCTTAATCTGAACCTAAACCTGTGAATTACGCCCTTTGAAAGCCTGATGGAATTCATGGGTTTTGGGCTCCTGTAGTCTCGAACATGTAGTATCCCTATGCTCTGGAAAAGAAGCAAAATGTGTTTAGGAGTGTAATTCTACATATAACCATGGCATGTGTGAGAAATATCTTTATAAAGTGACAATGTTGTGTAAAAAAAGGAAAACAAAATTTCCTCATTTGTTTTCCATTGTGATTTCCTGGGTTCTAGATCACCAGCCAAACAACTTTGTATAAACAAATAGCTGCAAATCTGTGCTCCTAGTAGATTCCCAAAAAAGTCTCACACCTGTGGTATCCCCATGCTCGGTAGAAGAGGCAGAATGGTTTTAAGGGTGTAATTCCACATTTAATCATCACAATATCTCAATAAAGTGACAACTTTGTATATAATAAAGAACAAAATTTTTTTTTTCAAATTGCCAAAAACTTGTGGCAAAAAAAATCTTCCATTGACGCAACATGCCTCTCGGCAAGAAATAGGGCCATTTGGGGAGTGTCTAAACTGCCCTTGAATTTTAGGGTCCCCAAGCCTGTGATAGATAGTCAAGAAGTGAAATGAAAAAATGATGCTCTTTGAAAGCCTGATGAAATTCATTGGTTCTGGTCTCCTGTACACGTCTAGATTCCAAAATAAAGTCTCACACATGTGGTATCCCCATGCTCAGAAGAAAGATCAGAATGCTTTGGGGTGTTATTTCACATGCTTGGAAGAAAGGTCAGAATGTGCTTTGCAGTGTAATTCCACATATAATGATGACATGTGAGAGAAATATCTCAGTGACAATATTGTGTAAAAAAAAAAAACATTTTTTTCCTCAGTTGATTTCCCATTGTGATTTTCTGGGTTCTGAATCACCAGCCAAATTACTTTGTAAAAACGAATAGCTGGAAATCAGTTTTCTCTCTCTATCTGACCCCCCCCCCCAACCTGAATTGGTTAAAAAACCCTGGATACTCCAACTGTGCCTCTTTTTCTCCCTTTTGAAAGGTCCACAGCCCAAATTATGGGGAAACATATCAATCTTCCAGGTGTCCCTGGTGTCCTGTACACCATAAAACACACTTCAACTACGTAAACCAACCTGCTAATATGCCAAAAATGCATTATGTGCTCACTTATTATGTGAGTCGACACCATGAGCTATGATGATGAGATATGACCATATCTCCATATTACAGAAGAAGATTGACATATCCATCATCCAGGGCTTAAAATTTCAAGTCCTGAGCTACTAGCCAGGCCTTAAGAGTTACTCGCCACCAGTTGCCCCATCCAACCCCTACCCTGCTACACCCCTAATTCTGCCCCTAAACACGCCCTCGTAAATTATTTCATGAAATGACACTGTTAAATGTTACCCACATTACGTCAGGGTCCCCAGAGTCCCCCCACATTACATCAGGGCCTCGAATGTCCCCCTAAACACTCCATCATACTTAGACCATGCACCGCATACAACCATAACCCCTCATAATCTTTCATTCACAAAACCATAACTCTACCAAGCATATCCTACCTACTATCCAACCCAGCAGTACCCCAAGTGCCCCATCCTCTACCACTCATAATAACCACATAATCCTAAACCTGACCAAACCACCCATACATGTAGGTTTACATACAGACACATGTACATACAGACACACAAACAGAGACACCTGTACACAGACACAGACACAGTACATACACATACACACATAGAAACATGTACACACACGCACAGAGACACATGTACACACATACACACACATACAGACACATGTATACACACACAGACCCACATACATGTACATACACACAGACACATGTACATACACAGAAATACACACGCACAGACACATGTACATACACACAGACACATGCACATACATACAGACACATGTACACACAGACACATGTACGTACACACACACACACGTACATGGACACACACACACATGTACATGCACACACAGACACATGTAAACACACACATACAGTTGTGACCAAAATTATTCAACCCCCACTGAAATTGAGTGTTTTGGCCAGTTTGACATTGCTTTTGATCATTCAGTCATCTTGCTTACATTTACATTAAAGAGGCACTTGTAGGTCAGACAAATATAACATAACAGTTATAATGAAATAACCACAAATGTCTTTTCTGTGCTCACAGCATTATCAGTTTTATTCAACCCCCAAGTGACATTCAATCTTAGTACTTAGTACAGCATCCTTTTACAGTTATAACAGCTTTTAAACGTGAAGCATAGCTTGACACAAGTGTCTTGCAGCGATCTACGGGTATCTTCGCCCATTCTTCATGGGCAAAGGCCTCCAGTTCAGTCACATTCTTAGGCTTGCGCACTGCAACTGCTTTCTTTAAGTCCCACCAGAGGTTCTCAATCGGATTTAAGTCTGGTGACTGCGATGGCCACTCCAAAATGTTCCAGCCTTTCCTCTGCAACCATGCTCTAGTGGACTTGGAGGTATGCTTGGGATCATTGTCCTGTTGAAAGGTCCAACGTCTCCCAAGCCTCAGGTGTGTGACGGACTGCATCACGTTTCCATCCAATATCTCCTGGTACTGAAGAGAATTCATGGTACCTTGCACACGCTGAAGCTTCCCTGTACCTGCAGAAGCAAAACAGCCCCAAAGCATGATTGACCCTCCACCATGCTTCACAGTAGGCAAGGTGTTCTTTTCATCATAGGCCTTGTTCTTCCTCCTCCAAACATAGCGTTGATCCATGGGCCCAAACAGTTCTAATTTTGTTTCATCAGTCCACAGAACACTATCCCACAACTTTTGTGGTTTGTCCACATGGCTTTTGGCATACTGCAGTCGACTCTTCTTATTCTTTGGAGACAGCAAGGGGGTACGCCTGGGAGTTCTGGCACGGAGGCCTTCATTACGCAGTGTGCGTCTTATTGTCTGGGCTGAAACTTCTGTACCCACATCTGACAAATCTTTTCTCAGTTCCTCAGCAGTCACACGGGGACTTCTCTCCACTCTACGCTTCAGGTAGCGCACAGCAGTCGAAGTCAGCATCTTCTTTCTGCCACGACCAGGTAGCGTTTCAACAGTGCCCTTTGCCTTGAATTTGCGAATGATGCTTCCTAAGGTGTCTCTTGGTATGTTTAACATCTTTGCAATCTTCTTATAGCCATTGCCCTTCCTGTGAAGAGAAATCACCTCTTCTCTTGTCTTCCTGGACCATTCTCTTGCCTTCACCATGTTTGTAACCACACCAGTAAATGTCTAGAAGGAGCTGAGTATCACAGTCATTTTAAAGCTGCCTAATTGGTGCTTATTATGCTTGATTGCTGCTCGGTGACATCCACAGGTGTTTTCAATACCTGATGGAAAGCACCTGTATGAACCTCTGTTCTTCAGAGTGGTAGTCTTTAAGGGGTTGAATAATTGTGGCAATGAAGAAACCACATAAGAACCATTTACTACTGTATTACATAAACAATTGATGTCATTTTAGTTGCATTTGGGTAGTTACAACGTCCTTGTAGGATTTGATTCTGAATACAATTCCAAATGTACACTATAGTCCCTAAACCCCTTTACAGCATTGGGGGTTGAATAATTTTGGTCACAACTGTACATGTACATACACGCAAACACATGTACAAATACACACATGTACATACACACAGACACATGTACATGCATACACAGACAAACACACACACAGATACATGTACATACACACACACACATGTACACACACATACACACATACAAATACACACACAAACCCCTATAAAAAGTTGCAGTACTTCCTTACGTTCACTCGCAGAGCCGAGTACTGCACTATAGGGGGAGGCAGAGAGCACAGCACACACTTCTTCCTTTGCTTTCACTTTGTTCAACTATTCTGACGGCTCCCAGTGCGAGTGATAGATCCGGCCACACACAGACACATGTACGTACATACACACACACACGTACATGCACACACACATGTACACGCACACAAAGACACATGCAAACACACACATACATGTACATGCATGCAAACACATGTACAAATACACACATGTACATACACACAGACACATGTACATGCATACACAGACAAACACACACACACACACGTACACACACACACACACACATACACACAAATATACACACACACACCCCTATAAAAAGTTGCAGTACTTCATTACGTTCACTCACAGAGCCAGGTACTGCACTCTAGGGGGAGGCAGAGAGCACAGCACAAACTCCTTCCTTTGCTTTCACTTTGCTCAATTATTGAGCAGTCTGACGGCTCCCAGTGCGAGTGACAGATCCAGCCCTGAGTTCTGAGCCTGCTCAGCAAGATGGCCTTGGGGACACACTCTCCCCCACCATAATTTCCACTCACCAATGCAAACAGGCGAGTGGAAATTTCAAGGCCTGCATCATCTATAATCCTTATTATCAGATGAAATAGTCCAGATGAAAACTTAAAGCATTTCGAACATTCATTGTCTTCTTCAGGAACATAATCTAAAGATACTGTATATAATGCATGTTATCCAGCTACGATTCAGTCATTATAAAAATTAAGTAGCCTTGAGGAATATGAATATATTTATACATACGTGTATTACCAGAATGATCAGTCATAATCATTCAAAACAATTTGCATAAATCGGCGTCTCTACAGCATAGCCTGTGTAGACCATCATCTACTCAGCACAGGGAGGAGCATTATAAATAACCAATAGTCACCAAAAGTGAACACAAGGGACACCATAATGCCACCAATCTAAATAAAAGTAAAAATGTCTTTGTCAATTTGGTTAAATAGTTCAAAATAAGTATTGCATGAGGACCACTTAAAAGTTGTATAGTAAAATTACAAGCATGACATTTTCAGAAAATAGATCCTGCACAAGGGAAGGAAAATATCTTCAAATAGGTAAGTAGATGTGTACATATGGAGCCCATAGGATGTCATCTATATTGAAAAAATATATTACATAATCAAAGGGTGGTCAAAAAAGGAGTAAAGGCAGCTACTGAGTGACCCACATTATAATTACAATAAATAAATAATTACTGTGAGGTACAGTAGTATGGAGGAGCAAAATAATCCAGAGCAGCATCTTATAAAGTGTGTAAACTACTCCTCAATGAAATGGTAGATTTACTTTGTACTTTCTTACTGGTTCATATAAAAGAATGCAGGAGGTACTTTAGTCAAACTGAATGAAATGTTAGCACAGGGTTTTACAGACAGCACATCACAGGAAGGTAAAAGTATTTTCTGATAATGTTCCTGTGCCACAAGGAGAAAAAAGTTTCAAAGTCTGGAAACAGCACCCTCTCCAATGTCAAAGTGTGTGGTCCTGTGCAGAAGAAGGCAAAAGCAACAGTGTGTCACTGAATGACTAAAGAATTAAGACACATATAAAACACTAATGAGGGGGTAAGTGCAATGGACTACATACAGGTAATGTTTTCTCACAATATGATCAGAAGCAGATGGTTTCTAACTACCATATGTCTTGTCAGAAATAAGTGGAAGATGGGGGAATAATTGATTACAGTTATTCTTGTCAAGTTTGGTATATACCTCATTCTGCAGTGGACTCTATGAGGACCAGTCAGTAAGAGGCTTGCTACCTCCTCATCCTCTTACATAGATGCGAGAATTCTTTCTTTCTATGAGTTCATAGGGTTATTAAAGAAACAGGAGGCTTATGTTTAGTTTTGTACTCCTAAGAAGGTGAAATCTGTTTCAAAGAGGATCACTAACTCCTGAATAGGGATGGACTTGATGTGTGTTCGCCAAACACATGAAAGGAAAGGGTGTTCAGTGGGCTGTTTTCGTGCTGCTCCTTACAATGCACTAAACTCTCACAGTGCATTGTGATTGAACAAAACAATGCACCTGACCACAGGTATTCCACAGGTCAGGTGCAATGCTTTGGCCAATCACAGCACAATTGGGCGCAGGTAGTGGTGACATCACAAGTGCTCAGCAGGTGTGGACAGGTCAGTGGGCATCAAGTTTTTTTTATTTTGGCAAGTCAGCGCCATTGTGACGACGCTGGATGCCGTCGTTGACGATGGATTACAATGATGGAACCATTTTTTGGGCTTTTTTTATTTAATTAAAGTACTTGTCAAAAACTGTTGTTTTTTTTGTTCAATTAAAGGATTTTTTCATAAGACTGGTCTCTTTATTGTTTTCTAAATTTAACCCTTTAGTGTATGGGTACCTCAATCACAAGGGGGCAGCATCAGAAATCAAAAATTTAATCTCCAAATACGGAACGGTTTCTTCACAGTAAGAGCTCTGAAAATGTGGAATAGACTCCTTCAAGAGTTGGTTCTGGCAAGCTCAGTGGATTGCTTTAAAAAAGGCCTGGATTCTTTCTTGGATACACAGAATATGACTGGTTACTAATATTTATAGGTAAAGTTGATACAGGGAATATCCATTTGCCTCTTGGGGGATCAGGAAGGATTTTTTTCCCTGCAGGAGCAAATTGGATCATGCTTTGCTGGGTGTAGGATTTGAACTTTTTTTTTTAATGGTTGAACTGGATGGACTTTTGTCTTTTTTCAGCCAGACTAACTATGAAACTATACCCTGATGCTAATGAGCCCCCCTGCCTGCTGACCCCCACAACCACCGGGCCAGGGTTGTGGGAAAGAGGCCCTTGTTTCCATTGGCATGAGCACACCGTCTCAATGATGAGGGAATGTGGCCTGGTAACATAAACCTTTTCAACAATCCATACAGGACCCTCTCCCACAGTCCCACACCACTCTCAAATTGTCCACACCTCAGTCCACAGTCCAAAATCAAAAGCCAAAAACAAAAATAACAATATTCCAAATGTGTCCAAAATCTTCCCGCTCAATCCATGAGATCCTCAAAAAAACAAAATACAATATAGCGCATTATCCTTAATACAAAATACTGTGAGTGATGTCATGCAATCACACTAGTGATAAACATAAATTAAATATAGTTAAAAAGTGAATCCACCATATCACTAGTGGTCCAGTGAGACAACACTGCAATCGTGAAAATAAACCACACAGTGTGATCCGTGCCACAGTAATCCGTGACAGTAGTGCCAAAATAGAGCCACACTCTGTTAGGGGATAAAATTGCAATTACCCTCTTGCTGTAGGTCAGAAGACATTTAGGATTCCTATATGCCACAAGGTAAACTTCCTAGGAGGTGCGTCTTCCTCTCAGGAGTAAGCAATGGGATCCCTTTTTCCTCATCCAGCCATAGATCATAGATACCAAGGTCCCCGTTCCTCGCGGGGAAATAGTAGCAGACTCAGTGGAGTAAAAGGTAATACACACTTTTATTCAGTAAACTTACATCTTAGAATATACCGTCCATCCTCGCTCCCGTCCGTTCGCTGTTGTGAGTAATTCAAAAATGGCCGCGCTGTTCCTTCCGGCTACAGCGTCTGACGTCACGACCCTGACGCGTTTTGTCACTTCCGACTTTTTCACAAGGGATCCAGACGTCCATGCGGCGGTTCCTCTTATCCAGTAAGGCTACTGGCAAAAAACGTCCCGCCGCCATTTTAACTATGGGCATCTTAACGATGCCTTACATTCTCAACCGAACGGCTCAGAAAATAAAATAAATACATACTTATTCCCATACACAGGGAACCGATAGATAGGTATATCTCAATCTATTAAACCATATACAGACAATAGATTTTCCCTAAACAGTATCCCGCCGAATACTTCTATAGGAATACTATTAAATCCATAGACACATAAGATAAAATACATCCATAGAATACAGTGAACTAAAATGTTAAAATTAATATATATATATATATATAAAATATTTAAACTATACCTAAAGTAAATCATCTATAAGATTTAATATATACATACCGTATATAAATATAAATACTTCAATTGAACCTGAAGCAGATCATCTATATGGATAGGGCACCCTCTACTGGTCATTAAATATATAAACCCCAGCTGATAAATAACTGAATGAGTCACTTCTCTACTTCTTATTAATCAATACATCTCCCCCAACAAAACCCCAATGGGCAATATAAATAAATGTACAAAAATAAATAAAATAAATAAATAATATAATTTTTTAAAATAAATCTTCCACTACATATTAAATATCAGCAATAAAACTTTCTATTTTATTTTTTATTTTTTGTTTTTTGTTGTTTTCTTCCTCAATCAGAAACCCCATCCCTAGATAATATCCTATAACCTCCAATCTAAGGAACCAATTTAAGAAAAAATTTAATAAGCTAAAAAACAATCCACTGCCAGTCAGAAGATAACTCATATCCTTATCTCACACCAGAAAAACCTTCCCCTAAATTTATTACATATTCCAATGGCCTATTTTTACCAATCTGAAATAAAGCAGTTTAGATCTAAATCGATATTTAAACCTCTAGGTTTTAGAGTGCGCAACTGATAAATCCAAAATGTTTCATTCCTGGACAACATCTGGACCCTATTTCCCCCTCTCCAATGAGCTTCCACTGTGTCTATCCCACAAAATTTAAGGACACTAGGGTCTGACCGATGATATTCCTTAAAGTGCCTCGACACACTATGATTCTTTTTCCCTTTCGCGATATTTCTCACATGCTCTTTAATTCTATCGCTAAGGGTCCTTTTTGTTCTCCCTATATACTGTAATTTACAGGGACATTCCAACAGATATGTCACATATTTGGTACCACAAGTGATGAATTTCTCAATTGTAAATTTTTCTCCCGTATTAAAAGATTCAAACCCAGAAATTTTACTTTTACTGCCTGTGATCTTACACACGTTACACTTTTTACATGGATAAAATCCTTTAAAATCGAACAATTTCATACCTTTTGACTTGGGAGGTGAAATAACTCCTTTTACCAGGACATTCCTAAGATTATTATTTTTCCTATATATGAACGACTGTTTCTTTGGAAGATGGGTCCCTAAAGTAGCATCTTTCATTAAAATCGGCCAATGATTATTAAAAATATTTTCTATGTCTTTATAATGGCAATTGAAACGGGAAATAAAAGCAAAATCTGCTATCTTGCCATCCCTTCTTATAATCACATTTTCTTTCTTAATTTTTCCTTCTCCCAAATAATCACGGCTAATTTTATATCTGGTTTTTTCCAATTTCTCTGGATTATAGCCCTTCTGAATAAACCTTTCTTTAATTATATCTGATTGTGTGATATAATCTTCAAGCCTGGAACAATTCCTCATAATCCTAGAGAACTGGCCCTTAGGTATACCTTCTATCCACTGGGGATGATGGCAGCTATAAACAGGAATATACCCGTTTCTGTCCGTTTCTTTAAAATAGGTTTTAAAATATAATTTATTATTATATTTAAAAATATTCAAATCTAAAAAATTAATCGAGTGAGTGCTACTAAAATGTGTGAAACCCAATCCAAATTCATTATTTGTAACATGATCCATAAAATAACCCAAATCCTCAGCCGTACCATCCCACACCATCACTATATCATCAATGTATCTTTTCCAGGTTCTAAGTCCCTCCCACTTTTTACCATAAATTTCTCTTGACTCCCATCTTGCTAAAAAAATATTAGCAAGGCTGGGCGCAAATTTTGCGCCCATTGCTACACCTGGTAGGCTGCAGGGAGGGGAGGCACATGATCGCCCTCCCCCCTTTCCTGCCCTGCCAGGCCTGTGCTCGGATCAAGGGTCTGGCATGAATGTAGAGGGGACCTTACGCTTCCCCCCCCCTAAAGGGCCTGGTATGGCTTTTAGGGGGAACCCCACGCACTTTAGAAAAAAAAAATCACTTTTTTTTTAAATAAAAATGTCATTAAAAAAAATGTCAGTCCTGCTGCAGCAGGTTCTATACATTGTACAGATGTACAACTTGTACAGCTTTCGAGGTAGTTTAAGGCCCCCCAGGAATGACATATAAAGGAATTTTTTATTTTTTTAACTTTATGTAATGAAAAATGACTGCCCCTTTAACCACTTGCCTACCAGGCACTTACAGTGGGGCAAAAAAGTATTTAGTCGGCCACCAATTGTGCAAGTTCTCCCACTTAAAAAGATGAGAGAGGCCTGTAATTGGCATCATAGGGAGACCTCAACTATGAGAGACAAAATTAGAAAAAAAATCCAGACAGTCACATTGGCTGATTTGGAAAGAATTTATTTGCAAATTATGGTGGAAAATAAGTATTTGGTCAATATCAAAAGTTCATCTCAATACTTTGTTATATATCCTTTGTTGGCAATGACAGAGGTGAAATGTTTCCTGTAAGTCTTCACAAGGTTGGCACACACTGTTGCTGGTATGTTGGCCCATTCCTCCATGCAGATCTCCTCTAGAGCAGTGATGTTTTGGGGCTGTCGCTGGGCGACACGGACTTTCAACTCCCTCCAAAGGTTTTCTATGGGGTTGAGATCTGGAGACTGGCTAGGCCACTCCAGGACCTTGAAATGCTTCTTACGAAGCCATTCCTTCGTTGCCCGGGCGGTATGTTTGGGATCATTGTCATGTTGGAAGACCCAGCCACGTTTCATCTTCAATGCCCTTGCTGACGGAAGGAGGTTTGCACTCAAAATCTCACGATACATGGCACCATTCATTCTTTCCTGTACATTGATCAGTCGTCCTGGTCCCTTTGCGGAGAAACAGCCTCAAAGCATGATGTTGCCACCCCCATGCTTCACAGTAGATATGGTGTTCTTTGGATGCAACTCAGCATTTTCTCTCCTCCAAACACGACGAGTTGTGTTTCTACCAAACAGTTCTATTTTGGTTTCATCTGACCATATGACATTCTCCCAATCCTCTTCTGGATCATCCAAATGCTCTCTAGCAAACTTCAGACGGGCCCGGACATGTACTGGGTTAAGCAAGGGGACACGTCTGGCACTGCAGGATCTGAGCCCCTTGTGGCGTAGTGTGTTACTGATGGTAGCCTTTGTTACGCTGGTCCCAGCTCTCTGCAGGTCATTCACTAGGTCCCCCCGTGTGGTCCTGGGATTTTTGCTCACCGTTCTTGTGATCATTTTGACCCCACAGAGTGAGATCTTGCGTGGAGCCCCAGATCGAGGTAGATTATCAGTGGTCTTGTATGTCTTCCATTTTCTAATTATTGCTCCCACAGTTGATTTGTTCACACCAAGCTGCTTGCCTATTGCAGATTCAGTCTTCCCAGCCTGGAGCAGGTCTACAATTTTGTTTCTGGTGTCCTTCGACAGCTCATTGGTCTTCACCATAGTGGATTTTGGAGTGTGACTGTTTGAGGTTGTGGACAGGTGTCTTTTATACTGATAACAAGTTCAAACAGGTGCCATTGATACAGGTAATGAGTGCAGGACAGAGGAGCCTCTTAAAGAAGAAGGTACAGGTCTGTGAGAGCCAGAAATCTTGCTTGTTTGTAGGTGACCAAATACTTATTTTTCACCATAATTTGCAAATAAATTCTTTCCAAATCAGCCAATGTGATTGTCTGGATTTTTTTTCTCATTTTGCCTCTCATAGCTGAGGTCTACCTATGATGCCAATTACAGGCCTCTCTCATTTTGTTAAGTGGGAGAACTTGCACAATCGGTGGCTGACTAAATACTTTTTTGCCCCACTGTATACCCCCTTTGTGCCCAGGCCAATTTTCAGCTTTTAGCGCTGTCGCACTTTGAGTGACAATTGCGTGGCCATTCAACACTGCACCCATATGAAATTTTTATCATTTTTTTCACACAAATAGAGCTTTCTTTTGGTGGTATGTAATCGCTGCTGGGTGTTTTATTTTTTGCGCTATAAACAAAAAAAAGCAAAAATGTTGAAAAAAAAAAGTTTTTCTTTGTTTCTGTTATAAAATTTTGCAAACAGGTAATTTTTCTCCTTCACTGATGTGCATTGATGAGGCTGCACTGATAGGCAGCACTGATGGACACTGATAGGTGGCACTGATGAGCTGGCACTGATAAGCAACAATGATGGGCACTGACAGGCGACACTGATGGGCACTGATAGGTGGCACTGATGGGCACTGAAAGGCGGCACTGATGGGTGCAGGTGGGTGGCATGGCTTGGCACAGGTGGGTGACACTGCTGGGTTCTTGTGGGTGGCACTGCTGGGCACTGAATGCAAGAACTTCCTGCGCTAGAAATGGGGCCCTATTCACCAAGCTGCTGACACAAAACTCCTTACCAACATGAGTGAATACATATAAATATAAAGTGCAGCGCTATACCTAAGTACACTAAATAAATATAAATATAAAGTGCAAACTGACTATTCAAAGTGCTCTAAATATTGCCACAAGGTACTATACTTATGTGCAAAAATTGTGCATTTACAAAAATACTGTGCAACCCGTGTATTACAAAGGAATAAGAATAAAGTGCAATTAGTGACAAACAAAATCACTGCAACCATTTGTTGTACATGATAATGAATCCAAAAAATTTTTTTTTAAATTAAAGTGTCCAAATGCAACAAAAACGCATTTCAATCTTCATGCATGTGTCACACTTGTCCACACTGTGTGAATCCAAACTTTAGCCGTGATGGCCCCTCACCTCCTTGCCACGACCCCACAGGGTCAGCTCGCTTAAAACAGGACACCACTTTGATAGCTCACCAGGACCTCACCCGCAACGCGTCGGAACGTGAGGAGGATTCTGGGAGCGCGGTGACGTCATTTCCGGTGTGGCGGCCATATTTGAAATCCCTGTATCTAAATACCCATGCAGGAGATTCATAGCATGGGGTATTGAAGGCTTATGAGGAGATGAACCTAAATTTGAGTGGGCAATTTTATTCTACATTCAATATACAAAATAAACAGGATTACACTATGTGAGTCTTTTTTGTCTGTATATGAATCGTGGAGGAGACTGCTGATAGAGTATAAGAGGCGGGTGAGGTCCTGGTGAGCTATCAAAGTGGTGTCCTGTTTTAAGCGAGCTGACCCTGTGGGGTCGTGGCTAGAAGGTGAGGGGCCATCACGGCTAAAGTTTGGATTCACACAGTGTGGACACGTGTGACACATGCATGAAGATTGAAATGCGTTTTTGTTGCATTTGGACACTTTAATTTTAAAAAAAAATTTTTGGATTCATTATCATGTACAACAAATGGTTGCAGTGATTTTGTTTGTCACTAATTGCACTTTATTCTTATTCCTTTGTAATACACGGGTTGCACAGTATTTTTGTAAATGCACAATTTTTGCACATAAGTATAGTACCTTGTGGCAATAATTAGATTAGTTTGAATAGTCAGTTTGCACTGCTGGGCACTGATCATCAGTGCCCTGATGATTGGTGCCGATCCGTCCTCTGACAATTACAGGTTATCGGCAGTACTTTCCTCATGCTGTGACAGCGTGAGAAAAGTGCAGCCGAAAACCGGCAACTGCATTTACTGGTGATCTGCTGTGTCATTGGACATGGCTAACCACTTGGTAAAAGGCCGCTGTGATTGGCTTTTTACCACATCATGTAATCAGCTGTGTCCATAGGACACAGTGATCATGGAGATCACTGGGGGTCACCTATATCCGTGTCCCTTCACGTCTTCCCTCCACTCCATCATTCCACTTCTCCAGCGTGCTCTCTCTAGACTTTTCACCTTAAACTCCAAACAATTCCAGATATCTTTTAGATATTTTAAAGTTTGACCACTTATTCCAAGTTTTCCTGAATTTTTCCATTTTGTCCTCCTCCACATGATACAACTCCTTCATCCTGTATCCATCCTCCATTCATCAACTCTATTTATCCAGTCACTTATTCTTGGGGACTCTTGGACTTGCCAAAACTTGGGAATCAAACTCTTAGCCGCACTAATTAAATGATACAACACCCTATTTTCATGAAATTTCACAGAAGAAACAAAATTATAAAATAAACATACCCATGGGTCCCTCTGTAAAGTAATCCCACATATCTCTTGAATTTTGGATTATTTCCTGCCAATACCCCTGTATTTTAGGACATCCCCACCATATATGTGCCATTGTGCCTTTTTTCCCACAATCTCTCCAACATAATGGTGAGACATTTAATTGTTGTTTATGTGCCACACTCGGTGTAATATACCATCTCATCAAACATTTATAGTTCATTTCAATTGTGTTCATATTCATCACCTTATGTGTTAATTTAAATATTCTGTTCTTTTGTTGCTCATTCACTTTTGTCCAAAGTTCCTTTTCTCATTTCTCCAAGAACAGGGGAGGGACCGCTCCTTCCATATCCATGAAGATCTGAAAAATCCTTGAGGTAGTCTGTTTTAGAGCAGTACTTATGGTCAATAGTTTTTCAAATGGATATAGCTCCTCCAATGTCCTCAATGGTTGTGGGAGCATTGAAAGAAAGTGTCCTAATTGGCAATAACGTAACTCATCAATGTGAAAATAAATCTTTATTCTTCTTTAAATCTTGAAAAGTGTGCAATTTCCCTTTATCCAATATATCTTTCAAACCTGCATTTTTATCCTTAATCTATTTCCCGGAAATATTGTCCTTCCCTGGAGGGAGAACTCCATTCCCATCAAGGGAGTCCATATTGAATTATATTTCCATCCCTTTTGCTTAAATATTATATACAAACTCTTAATACTTTCCTAGTCAGTGGGCTAATATTCACATCCAATATACGAAATTTTGGTGCTATCCAAATTATCTTCTCTGGTTGTGCCTTACTCAACGTCCCTTCCTTGTTTACCCAACATTTCCCTTGTGAATTATATGTCCAGTCTACAATTCGTGATAATATCACCGATAAATAATATTTCCTGAAACTAGGCAGGCCCAATCCCCCATTCCCTTTTGCCCTACACAATACTTTATATTTAATTCTCTTTTTTTTATTTGCCCAAATAAACCTGAGTATCGTCCTCTTCATTATCCCGAAAAAAGACCCTGGTAAATGTACTGGAGGCATATGAAACCTATACAGGATTTTTGGTAATATCACTATCTTTAACAAATTTATGTGACCTATCCAAGATGCCCCTCCCTTAGAAAGTCTCCCCAACTCATCTTTTATTTCTTAATTAACAGAATATAATTATCCTTGTATAGGCCTTTTGATGAAGGGGTAAGTTTTATTCCCAGATAACCAATTTCTTTTTCCCTCCATATAAATGGAAAATCTTTTTGTAGACTACATTTCTTTATCTTTAAGATATTGATATTTAAAATCGCTGACTTTGAGGGGTTTATTTTCAAATTTGTTAGCTCACCGTATTGTTTCAATAACCTCATTAAATTAGGCAGCGTTATTCTGGGATTTACAATATAAAATAGCACATCGTCTGCATATGCTGCCACCTTATATTCTACTTCACCTATCATTATTCCTGTTATATCTACACACTTTCTTACCCTCGCTAACACGGGTTCCAGGGAGATTACAAATAACAAAGGAGAGAGTGGGCATCCTTGTCTAGTACCATTGTACATTTTGAAAAACAGAGAGGGAACCATTAACCTTTACCACCGCTGACAGACCATTAAAAAAGCCCTTTTATCCACTTTAACATTTTAGGCCCTAATCCTAAGGCCTGTAACGTATCAAACATAAATCCCCAGTCAGCCCTGTCAAAAGCCTTATCTGCATCAATTAACAGAAATATTGTCGGCTGTTTCTCTCTCTTTGCTCTTTGTAAAAGGAACGATGATCTCAAGCCATTGTCCCTCCCTTCTCTTCCAGGAATGAATCCCACCTGATCCAGGTGTAGCCACTCCGACATAAACTCCTTCAGTCTAGTTGCCAATACCTTCGCATACAATTTTGTGTCGATGTTTAGTAAGGATATGGGTCTGTAACTAGCGCACTGTGAGCTGTACTTCCCTTTTTTAAGAATGATAGTTATATATAAAGAACGTTGTGCATAGGCGGGCGCTGGAAATAAATCTTAAGCAGCTAGCACAAAGGTAAAGGTAACAACTCCTTATAAAATATGGCATAAAGTGCAGCACTAAGTAAAAAAATAAAATAAATTAAATACATATTGTGAAACAGTCAAATCTAGCATTGATATAGGATACAGTGCTAAATAAATAATTGATAAATATGGAACAGTCAAGTGCAACATATAAAGTGAAACTAAATAAAGTCTATATATACATACTGTATATATATATATATATATATATATATATATATATATGTGTGTAATAGATAATGTCCATGGGAATAAAAATCACAGCAATCACGGTAAAGGATAAAACTGTGAAATGATCCAGTGCAGAAATCCACCACCTCTGTCAGATGTAAACTCACCAGAAAAGCTACTGGTAAACATCAGGACATAGGAAACAGCCAGAAGCCTCTGTATGGAATGCTCCGCAATGGGCAAACTGCAGGTGGACCCTCTCCTAGGAAGAACAGCTCACCACAGGAGCCCAGAAATGGTCAAAATGGCCTCCGCTGCAACCTTCAGCAGCGGCGGCGTAATGTCAGCAAGTGCGGCTCCACCCGATGTGTTTTGTACACATGCACGTTTTCAGGGGTATGCCCACTGTTAACGTCGCATGCAGGCTCTATCTAAATAGCCTGCAAGGTGCAATAAATTACGCGGCGCCATTTTCTCAGAGACCCGGAAGCGATGGCTAATCAGAAAATACCGGCGGCCATTTTCTCGAAGCCAAATAGTAGTAATTGCGGCCAACATTCCGGAATGTGAGGGGATACCACTACCACTCTGGGATGAGTCAGAACATTAGATGAACGGGTGTCAGATTAAATAACAGACTATAATAGATATATGATATTAAAGGCCAAAAATTGGTAAAAGAACCAAATAATGACATCAAAGTAGGTAATAAATGGGGACGTCCAAAATACAATAAATTGAATTGAATAAATAAATAAAGAGGAAATACCTTCAAAGGGAAATATATAGCAGGCGATTTAAATAGAAGATGGCTGTATTAGAATACAGTACAATCACAGCATAGATAATAAACATACATAAAAATACGGAGATAAAATCTATATAAGGCATATATAGGCAAATATGAAGGTGTATATAAAAGCATATTGAGAGGCATATATAAAAAAAAGGATGCATAAAAAGGCATATTAAGAGACAGGAGAATAAAATAAATAATTAAAATAAAATATAGCTCAATGGTGCATATAGGCCAATTGTAATATGGCAAACGAATAAATACAGTATGTATCAGAATAGCTATAAATAAATAGGCAAAAGGACTATGAACATCCACCTTGATAGGTCATAGTGAAAAAATAAGATAACGTGGAGGGGACCATAGAGTTAACTTTTATCAATAAAAAAATTAATGTCTATATCCACGTTGTGGCCCCTCACATTCCAGAATGTTGGCCGTTATTACTACTAATTGGCTTCAAGAAAATGGCCTCCGGTATTTTCTAATTGGCCATTGCTTCCGGGTCTCTGAAAAAATGGCGCCATGTAATTTATCGTGCCTTGAAGGATATTTAAATAGAGCCTGCACGTGACGTTAGCAGTGGGTGTACCCCTGAAGATGTACATGCGCACAAAACGCACCGGGTGGAGCTGCACTTGCTGATGTCACGCCGCCGCTGCCGAAGGTCGGAGCGGTGGCCATCTTGACCATTTTTGGGCTCCTGTAATGAGCTGTTCTTCCTAGGAGAGGGTCCACCTGCTGTTTGCCCATGGCGGAGCATTTCATACAGAGGCTTCTGGCTGTTTCCTATGTCCTGATGTGATGTACATACATGCTGTTTACCAGTAGTTTTCTGGTGAGTTTACATCTGACAGAGTTGGTGGATTTCTTCACTGGATCTCTAAATTTTTTTAAATAGCCAACAGTATATCCATCAGGGCCTGGACTCTTTCCTGCGGTTGTACGCTTCAGGGCCAAATTAATTTCCTCCAGGGTGATAGTTCTCTCTAGGGCCTCTAATTTTTCTTCAGAAATTCCAGGCATCCCTACCTTATTTAAACATTTCTGCCTTTTTCTCTTCTTTTCATCCTCTATTTCTTTTTGGTCTGTGGGGCTTACATCATACAACCTACTATAATAATTTTGGAACATACTAGCTATATCAGTGGTTGAGTACACCATTACACCTTTTTCATCTTTAATTTATTCTATAAAATTCTTTGAGTTCTTTTCCTTTAGTCTCCTCATTAAATACTTTCCTGGTCTATTCCCCCACTGATATCTCTCTTTTGAGACCCTATTATATATCCTTCTCGATTTCTGTTCCATTAAATCTTTTAATTCTTCTCTATTAAGGGTTATTTTCTGTTGTATATCTATGCCACTCTTTTTTTTATGTGCTTGTTCTAACTTGTGAAGCTCCTCCATCATCCTCTTTATTTTTTCCCTCCTGTCTTTCTTTTTTTCTGACCCTATTGAGATCAGTATTCCCCTGATATAAGCTTTGTGTGCCTCCCATACTGTGGTTACCAACACGTCCTCAGTCTCATTAAGCACAAAGAATTGTTCTATTTTCTGCCTTAACCTTTTCTCTATTTCAGGTTCTTGTAATAGCATCTCATTTAATCTCCACATAGTTATTTTGTCCCGTTCCCCTCCTACCCATAGTCTCATTGTGACAGGAGCGTGATCCGCTAAGGATGTAACCTCTATGTTGGAGCTAACCAACGACTCCAATTGTCTATGCTCAACCATAATATAATCCAGTTGTGAGTATGATCCATGTACTGAGGAGAAGAAGGTGTAATCTCTTTCTTTTTGATGTTTCACTCTCCAAGTATCAGTCAATTGACATTGGTATAAAATCCTCTTCAATAATTTTAATTTCCTACCACCTTCTCTCTGCGCACCGGATGACATATCCAGCTGTGGATCTAGACAAACATTAAAATCTCTTGCCACAACCAAACTACCTTTTTTAAATTCAGAGAGTTTTCTTAGAACACCCTCTAAAAATGTTACTGGGTTTTTGTTCGGGCAATAGATATTAACTAGTGTGCATTCAAATCCTTGTAATTTTCCTCTCAGGAATAGAAACCTACCCTCTGGGTCCTCTAATCTCCCCTCCAAGTTGAAACTGATATTTTTTTAAAAAACCCAATTGCTATTCCTTTATCCCTTTTTATAGGTGAGTCAGCGTAGTACCACAATGGATAATACTTTGCATTTAGCTTAACATTTGTCTCATGGGTTATGTGTGTCTCTTGTAGAAACACTACATCTATAGAATATTGGTAGATTTCCCTAAGTATCTTGTATCTTTTTGTCGGGGAGTTTAATGCTTTCACGTTATAGGTCATAAATAGAGATGAGCGAATCGAAGTAGCCGAAGTGGAATTCGAGTCGAATATCGGAAAAATTTCGAATCCGAAAAATAGCCTACTTCGGACGCGCGAATCGAAATTTTTCCGAAAATGGCGGCGGACATGTGCGGCGACGGAGCGGGGATGTCTGGGAAGGCGCGCAGACAAGGCGCGCTGACCCATAATGCATTCCTTAATGACATGTGATCGCATTAGCCAATCAGCAGCCAGCCAGCCAGCACTGTGTAATGGTCGAGCTATAAATAGCGGCCATTTTGGAATTCTTCATTTGCCTGCAGTCATTGAACAGAGGCAGACCGCTCTGTATTAGGGACAGAGTTAGGGCCACAGAAACGATACTTGGGGACAGAGAAACGTTACTTAGGGACAGAGAACCATTACTCAGGGACACAGAATTGTTAATGAGGGCCACAGAATCGTTACTTAGGGACAAAGAAACGCTAGTTAGGGCCACAGAATTCTTACTCAGGGACAGACAGAATTGTTACTGAGTGCCAGAGAATTGTTACTTAGGGCCACAGAAACGTTATTAGGGCCACAGAATTGTTACTCAGGGACAGACAGAATTGTTACTGAGTGCCAGAGAATTGTTACTTAGGGCCACAGAAACTTTAGTTAGGGCCACAGAATTGTTACTCAGGGACAGACACAGAATTGTTACTGAGGGCCACAGAACTGTTACTTAGGGCCACAGAAACGTTATTAGGGCCACAGAATTGTTACTCAGGGACAGACAGAATTGTTACTGAGTGCCAGAGAATTGTTACTTAGGGCCACAGAAACTTTAGTTAGGGTCACAGAATTGTTACTCAGGGACAGACACAGAATTGTTACTGAGGGCCACAGAACTATTACTTAGGGCCACAGAAACTTTAGTTAGGGCCACAGAATTGTTACTCAGGGACAGACACAGAATTGTTACTGAGGGCAACAGAACTGTTACTTAGGGCCACAGAAACTTTAGTTAGGGCCACAGAATTGTTACTCAGGGACAGACACAGAATTGTTACTGAGGGCCACAGAACTGTTACTTAGGGCAACAGAATTGTTACTCGCACAGACACAGAATTGTTACTCAGGGACACAGAATTGTTACTGAGGGCCACAGAACTGTTACTTAGGGCCACAGAATTGTTACTCGCACAGACACAGAATTGTTACACAGGGACACAGAATTGTTACTGAGGGCCACAGAACCGTTACTTAGGGCCACAGAATTGTTACTCAGGGACACAGAATTGTTACTGAGGGCCACAGAACTGTTACTTAGGGCCACAGAATTCTTACTCGCACAGACACAGAATTGTTACTCAGGGACACAGAACTGTTACTGAGGGCCACAGAACTGTTACTTAGGGCCACAGAATTGTTACTCGCACAGACACAGAATTGTTACTCAGGGACACAGAACTGTTACTGAGGGCCACAGAACTGTTTCTTAGGGCCACAGAATTGTTACTCGCACAGACACAGAATTGTTACACAGGGACACAGAATTGTTACTGAGGGCCACAGAACCGTTACTTAGGGCCACAGAATTGTTACTCAGGGACACAGAATTGTTACTGAGGGCCACAGAACTGTTACTTAGGGCCACAGAATTGTTACTCGCACAGACACAGAATTGTTACTCAGGGACACAGAACTGTTACTGGGGGCCACAGAACTGTTACTTAGGGCCACAGAATTGTTACTCGCACAGACACAGAATTGTTACTCAGGGACACAGAATTGTTACTGAGGGACACAGAACTGTTACTTAGGGCCACAGAATTGTTACTCGCACAGACACAGAATTGTTACACAGGGACACAGAATTGTTACTGAGGGCCACAGAACCGTTACTTAGGGCCACAGAATTGTTACTCAGGGACACAGAATTGTTACTGAGGGCCACAGAACTGTTACTTAGGGCCACAGAATTGTTACTCGCACAGACACAGAATTGTTACTCAGGGACACAGAACTGTTACTGAGGGCCACAGAACTGTTACTTAGGGCCACAGAATTGTTACTCGCACAGACACAGAATTGTTACTCAGGGACACAGAACTGTTACTGAGGGCCACAGAACTGTTACTTAGGGCCACAGAATTGTTACTCGCACAGACACAGAATTGTTACACAGGGACACAGAATTGTTACTGAGGGCCACAGAACCGTTACTTAGGGCCACAGAATTGTTACTCGCACAGACACAGAAACGTTACTCAGGGACACAGAATTGTTACTGAGGGCCACAGAACTGTTACTTAGGGCCACAAAAACGTTAGTTAGGGCCACAGAATTGTTACTCAGGGACAGACACAGAATTGTTACTGAGGGCCACAGAATTGTTACTGAGGGCCACAGAACCGTTACTTAGGGCCACAGAATTGTTACTCAGGGACACAGAATTGTTACTGAGGGCCACAGAACCGTTACTTAGGGCCACAGAATTGTTACTCAGGGACAGACACAGAATTGTTACTGAGGGCCACAGAATTGTTACTGAGGGCCACAGAACCGTTACTTAGGGCCACAAAAACGTTACTCAGGGACACAGAATTGTTACTGAGGGCCACAGAACCGTTACTTAGGGCCACAGAAACGTTAGTTAGGGCCACAGAATTGTTACTCAGGGACAGACACAGAATTGTTACTGAGGGCCACAGAATTGTTACTGAGGGCAACAGAACCGTTACTTAGGGCCACAGAACCGTTACTTAGGGCCACAGAATTGTTACTCAGGGACAGACACAGAATTGTTACTGAGGGACACAGAATTGTTACTGAGGGCCACAGAACCGTTACTTAGGGCCACAGAATTGTTACTCAGGGACACAGAATTGTTACTGAGGGCCACAGAAACGTTACTTAGGGCCACAGAATTGTTACTCAGGGACAGACACAGAATTGTTACTGAGGGCCACAGAATTGTTACTGAGGGCCACAGAACCGTTACTTAGGGCCACAGAAACATTACTCAGGGACACAGAATTGCTACTGAGGGCCACAGAACTGTTACTTAGGGCCACAGAATTGTTACTCGCACAGACACAGAATTGTTACACAGGGACACAGAATTGTTACTGAGGGCCACAGAACCGTTACTTAGGGCCACAGAATTGTTACTCAGGGACACAGAATTGTTACTGAGGGCCACAGAACTGTTACTTAGGGCCACAGAATTGTTACTCGCACAGACACAGAATTGTTACTCAGGGACACAGAATTGTTACTGAGGGCCACAGAACCGTTACTTAGGGCCACAGAATTGTTACTCGCACAGACACAGAATTGTTACACAGGGACACAGAATTGTTACTGAGGGCCACAGAACCGTTACTTAGGGCCACAGAATTGTTACTCAGGGACACAGAATTGTTACTGAGGGCCACAGAACCGTTACTTAGGGCCACAGAATTGTTACTCAGGGACAGACACAGAATTGTTACTGAGGGACACAGAATTGTTACTGAGGGACACAGAATTGTTACTTAGGGCCACAGAAACGTTACTTAGGGCCACAGAATTGTTACTCAGGGACAGACACAGAATTGTTACTGAGGGACACAGAATTGTTACTGAGGGACACAGAATTGTTACTTAGGGCCACAGAAACGTTACTCAGGGACACAGAATTGTTAATCAGGGACAGACACAGAATTCGTACTCAGGGACAGACACAGAATTGTTACTCAGGGACACAGAATTGTTACTGAGGGACACAGAATTGTTACTCAGGGACACAGAATTGTTACTGAGGGACACAGAATTGTTACTGAGGGACACAGAATTGTTACTCAGGGACACAGAATTGTTACTCAGGGACAGACACAGAATTGTTACTGAGGGACACAGAATTGTTACTGAGGGACACAGAACTGTTACTTAGGGCCACAGAAACGTTACTCAGGGACACAGAATTGTTACTCAGGGACAGACACAGAATTGTTACTGAGGGCCACAGAACCGTTACTTAGGGCCACAGAATTGTTACTCAGGGACACAGAATTGTTACTGAGGGCCACAGAACTGTTACTTAGGGCCACAGAATTGTTACTCGCACAGACACAGAATTGTTACTCAGGGACACAGAACTGTTACTGGGGGCCACAGAACTGTTACTTAGGGCCACAAAATTGTTACTCGCACAGACACAGAATTGTTACTCAGGGACACAGAATTGTTACTGAGGGCCACAGAACCGTTACTTAGGGCCACAGAATTGTTACTCGCACAGACACAGAATTGTTACACAGGGACACAGAATTGTTACTGAGGGCCACAGAACCGTTACTTAGGGCCACAGAATTGTTACTCAGGGACACAGAATTGTTACTGAGGGCCACAGAACTGTTACTTAGGGCCACAGAATTGTTACTCGCACAGACACAGAATTGTTACTCAGGGACACAGAACTGTTACTGAGGGCCACAGAACTGTTACTTAGGGCCACAGAATTGTTACTCGCACAGACACAGAATTGTTACTCAGGGACACAGAACTGTTACTGAGGGCCACAGAACTGTTACTTAGGGCCACAGAATTGTTACTCGCACAGACACAGAATTGTTACACAGGGACACAGAATTGTTACTGAGGGCCACAGAACCGTTACTTAGGGCCACAGAATTGTTACTCGCACAGACACAGAAACGTTACTCAGGGACACAGAATTGTTACTGAGGGCCACAGAACTGTTACTTAGGGCCACAAAAACGTTAGTTAGGGCCACAGAATTGTTACTCAGGGACAGACACAGAATTGTTACTGAGGGCCACAGAATTGTTACTGAGGGCCACAGAACCGTTACTTAGGGCCACAGAATTGTTACTCAGGGACACAGAATTGTTACTGAGGGCCACAGAACCGTTACTTAGGGCCACAGAATTGTTACTCAGGGACAGACACAGAATTGTTACTGAGGGCCACAGAATTGTTACTGAGGGCCACAGAACCGTTACTTAGGGCCACAAAAACGTTACTCAGGGACACAGAATTGTTACTGAGGGCCACAGAACCGTTACTTAGGGCCACAGAAACGTTAGTTAGGGCCACAGAATTGTTACTCAGGGACAGACACAGAATTGTTACTGAGGGCCACAGAATTGTTACTGAGGGCAACAGAACCGTTACTTAGGGCCACAGAACCGTTACTTAGGGCCACAGAATTGTTACTCAGGGACAGACACAGAATTGTTACTGAGGGACACAGAATTGTTACTGAGGGCCACAGAACCGTTACTTAGGGCCACAGAATTGTTACTCAGGGACACAGAATTGTTACTGAGGGCCACAGAACCGTTACTTAGGGCCACAGAATTGTTACTCAGGGACAGACACAGAATTGTTACTGAGGGCCACAGAATTGTTACTGAGGGCCACAGAACCGTTACTTAGGGCCACAGAAACGTTACTCAGGGACACAGAATTGTTACTGAGGGCCACAGAACTGTTACTTAGGGCCACAGAATTGTTACTCGCACAGACACAGAATTGTTACACAGGGACACAGAATTGTTACTGAGGGCCACAGAACCGTTACTTAGGGCCACAGAATTGTTACTCAGGGACACAGAATTGTTACTGAGGGCCACAGAACTGTTACTTAGGGCCACAGAATTGTTACTCGCACAGACACAGAATTGTTACTCAGGGACACAGAATTGTTACTGAGGGCCACAGAACCGTTACTTAGGACCACAGAATTGTTACTCGCACAGACACAGAATTGTTACACAGGGACACAGAATTGTTACTGAGGGCCACAGAACCGTTACTTAGGGCCACAGAATTGTTACTCAGGGACACAGAATTGTTACTGAGGGCCACAGAACCGTTACTTAGGGCCACAGAATTGTTACTCAGGGACAGACACAGAATTGTTACTGAGGGACACAGAATTGTTACTGAGGGACACAGAATTGTTACTTAGGGCCACAGAAACGTTACTTAGGGCCACAGAATTGTTACTCAGGGACAGACACAGAATTGTTACTGAGGGACACAGAATTGTTACTGAGGGACACAGAATTGTTACTGAGGGACACAGAATTGTTACTTAGGGCCACAGAAACGTTACTCAGGGACACAGAATTGTTAATCAGGGACAGACACAGAATTCTTACTCAGGGACAGACACAGAATTGTTACTCAGGGACACAGAATTGTTACTGAGGGACACAGAATTGTTACTGAGGGACACAGAATTGTTACTCAGGGACACAGAATTGTTACTGAGGGACACAGAATTGTTACTGAGGGACACAGAATTGTTACTCAGGGACACAGAATTGTTACTCAGGGACAGACACAGAATTGTTACTGAGGGACACAGAATTGTTACTGAGGGACACAGAACTGTTACTTAGGGCCACAGAAACGTTACTCAGGGACACAGAATTGTTACTCAGGGACAGACACAGAATTGTTACTGAGGGACACAGAATTGTTACTTAGGGCCACAGAAACGTTACTCAGGGACACAGAATTGTTACTCAGGGACAGACACAGAATTGTTACTGAGGGACACAGAATTGTTACTGAGGGGCACAGAACTGTTACTTAGGGCCACAGAAACGTTACTCAGGGACACAGAATTGTTACTCAGGGACAGACACAGAATTGTTACTCAGGGACACAGAATCGTTGAATTAAAGAGTATGTCAGACAACATGCAGAGGAGTGGCAGAGGAGGCAATGTTTTAGGAGCGAGCAGACGTGGCAGCAGAGGAAGGGGTCGAGGCAGCACTATTCGCAGCCAGAGGCCAGTGCTCCCGGTGTCATCCAGTACAGTGAGGAAGAGCTAACAGAGGGCAGTCAGGAACGGGGGGAGACAACCGCCTCTTCAGCAGCCAGGCGAAGAAGTAGTGGCGAGGAGAGTGGCTCGGTAGCCGGTCTAGAGACAGGTCTGTCTCCTGATCCACACGCAGCCGAGGGGGCTAGTAGTGAGGCGGAGACCCTAATTGATGATGATGAGGCTGATCGCACTTGGCAGCCTCGTCGTCATCAGGCTATTGCTTCCGCATCATCAGGAGAAGAGGGTGGCAGCTTGGCAGCGAGCAAAACAGTCGGTGGGTTGTCTCCATCGCCACACTCTGCCATGTGCCACTTTCAGGTCTCCTCACACACTGCTGGTGTGTTCCATTTTTTGTCATAGGGTGCTGGCAGATTACGGGCCTCCCATAGCTGCTGCCAGGCCCCTAATCTGCCATGGGCCCCTGTACCGCCTCCTCATGCTGCTGCCAGGTCCACAGTGTCTCATGCCATGTGCCACTTTCAGGTCTCCTCACACACTGCTGGTGTGTTCAATTTTTTTGACATAGGGTGCTGACAGATTACGGGCCTCCCATAGCTGCTGCCAGGCCCCTAATCTGCCATGGGCCCCTATACCGCCTCCTCATGCTGCTGCGAAGTCCAGAGTCTCTCATGGGTCCCTGTACGGCCTCCCATTGCTGCTGTCTCCATCGCCACACTCTGCCATGTGCCACTTTCAGGTCTCCTCACACTGCTGGTGTGTTCAATTTTTTTGACATAGGGTGCTGGCAGATTACGGGCCTCCCATAGCTGCTGCCAGGCCCCTAATCTGCCATGGGCCCCTATACCGCCTCCTCATGCTGCTGCGAAGTCCAGAGTCTCTCATGGGTCCCTGTACGGCCTCCCATTGCTGCTGTCTCCATCGCCACACTCTGCCATGTGCCACTTTCAGGTCTCCTCACACACTGCTGGTGTGTTCAATTTTTTTGACATAGGGTGCTGGCAGATTACGGGCCTCCCATAGCTGCTGCCAGGCCCCTAATCTGCCATGGGCCCCTATACCGCCTCCTCATGCTGCTGCGAAGTCCAGAGTCTCTCATGGGTCCCTGTACGGCCTCCCATTGCTGCTGTCTCCATCGCCACACTCTGCCATGTGCCACTTTCAGGTCTCCTCACACACTGCTGGTGTGTTCAATTTTTTTGACATAGGGTGCTGGCAGATTACGGGCCTCCCATAGCTGCTGCCAGGCCCCTAATCTGCCATGGGCCCCTATACCGCCTCCTCATGCTGCTGCAAAGTCCTGAGTCTCTCATGGGTCCCTGTACGGCCTCCCATTGCTGCTGTCTCCATCGCCACACTCTGCCATGTGCCACTTTCAGGTCTCCTCACACACTGCTGGTGTGCTCAATTTTTTTGACATAGGGTGCTGGCAGATTACGGGCCTCCCATAGCTGCTGCCAGGCCCCTAATCTGCCATGGGCCCCTATACCGCCTCCTCATGCTGCTGCGAAGTCCAGAGTCTCTCATGGGTCCCTGTACGGCCTCCCATTGCTGCTGTCTCCATCGCCACACTCTGCCATGTGCCACTTTCAGGTCTCCTCACACACTGCTGGTGTGTTCAATTTTTTTGACATAGGGTGCTGGCAGATTACGGGCCTCCCATAGCTGCTGCCAGGCCTCTAATCTGCCATGGGCCCCTATAGCGCCTCCTCATGCTGCTGCCAGGTCCAGGCGAACGTAGTCACACAGGGGAGGAACTTCTCAGTGTAATGAACAGAGAAATCAACAGATGGCTGTCTCCGCGCAAACTGAAAATCGTAACCATGTTGACCGACAACGGAAAGAACATGGTGTCTGCTCTGCGTCAAGGAAGGTTGTGCCATGCGCCATGCATGGCTCACGTGTTCAATCTGGTTGTCAAGCGGTTCCTAAAATCCACCATCCCACTGCAAGACATCCTTAAAATGTCACGTAAACCTTGCATGCATTTCAGCCATTCCTACACCGCAAAGCACACCCTCCTTGAGCTGCAGCGGCAGAACGGAATTCCACAGCATCGCCTGATCTGCGACGTTGCAACAAGGTGGAATTCAACCCTACACATGGTAGACCGCCTTTACGAACAGCGAAAGGCCATCACCGATTTCCTGATGTTACAAGCGGATAAAGGTACTCCCCTGTGTAACTTCGATGTCAGCCATTGGCAGCTCATGCGTGACACCTGCCGCTTGCTCAGGCCCTTTGAGGAGGCCACGCTATTCGTGAGTCGGCAGGACTATGGGATGAACGACGTCATTCCTCTGTTGCACGTCCTGGAACAAATGCTGTTAACAATGGCTGGTCAGGGTGCGGTAGACGTGGCGCACAGATCTCAACGCCACATGAACCCTGTGGGGGCAGGACAGGAAGAAGAGGAGGAGGTAGAGGAGGACATTGGTGCTCAGGAATTATTGAGTGAAATGGGTGGTTTTTCCACTCAGCGGACAGGAGTGGAGGAGCAGGAGCATCTGGTAGAGGAGGAGGAGACAGAGGACCCAGACGCACCGTGGCAGTATGCTGTGGAGATGGAGTCAGGGAGTACCTCGCATTCCTTGGCACAAATGGCCCATAGCATGCTCGGTTGCTTGCGTAGCGACAGCCGAATAAGAACCATCAGACAGAGGGATGACTTTTGGATGTCCACCTTGTTGGACCCTCGCTACCGTTCAAAAATGGTGGCCTTTTTCACACCTGCTGAGAGGGAGGCCAAAATAACGTACTATAAAAACCACCTATGTAGTCAGTTGGTCTCTGCCTTTGTGCGCCAACGTCCATCCTCAGACACTGTGGGCCCTGTGCGCTCGCGTTCCGCTGCCATGGCAGCAGGGGAGGGGTGGGGTGGTAGGAGCAGTGGCAGCTCCACCAGCAGCGGCTGACTCAGTCTGCAGTCGATGATGAGTAGCTTTCTTCACCAGCGCAGTGAGGAAACTACTAACCAGCCGCAGCAGCAGCAGCATCAGGTGGACCTGGAGCAGGACCTCAAACAACAGGTTTGGGCCTACTTGGACAGCACCCTGCCAACCGAGGTAGACAATCCCCTTGACTACTGGGCAACGAAACTTGACCTTTGGCCCCAACTAGCTGAATTTGCCCTTGAAAGGCTGTCATGCCCGGCCAGTAGCGTGGCATCGGAGCGCGTGTTTAGTGCGGCAGGAGGTATTGTAACTCCGCGGAGGACACGACTGTCCACCCAAAGTGTGGAGAGACTCACGTTTGTGAAAATGAATCAGGCGTGGATTAGTCTGGATTTCAAACCACCAGTTCCTGACACAACTGACTAAATCCGCCATGAATCATGCCTCAAACATGTGCCACTTTGAGGTCTCCTCACACACTGCTGGTGTGTTGAATTTTTTGACATAGGGTGCTGGCAGATTATGGGCCTCCTATAGCTGCTGCCAGGCCCCTAATCTGCCATGGGCCCCTATATACCACCTCCTCATGCTGCTGCCAGGTCCACAGTCTCTCATGGGTCCCTGTACGGCCTCCCATTGCTGCTGTCTCCATCGCCACACTCTGCCATGTGCCACTTTCAGGTCTCCTCACACACTGCTGGTGTGTTCAATTTTTTGACATAGGGTGCTGGCAGATTACGGGCCTCCTATAGCTGCTGCCAGGCCCCTAATCTGCCACAGGCCCCTATATACCGCCTCATGCTGCTGCCAGGTCCAGAGTCTCTCATGGGTCCCTTTACGGCCTCCCATTGCTGCTGTCTCCATCGCCACACTCTGCCATGTGCCACTTTCAGGTCTCCTCACACACTGCTGGTGTGTTCAATTTTTTGACATAGGGTGCTGGCAGATTACGGGCCTCCCATAGCTGCTGCCAGGCCCCTAATCTGCCATGGGCCCCTGTACCGCCTCCTCAAGCTGCTGCCAGGTCCAGAGTCTCTCATGGGTCCCTGTACGGCCTCCCATTTCTGCTGTCTCCATCGCCACACTTTGCCATGTGCCACTTTCAGGTCTCCTCACACTGCTGGTGTGTTCAATTTTTTGTCATAGGGTGCTGGCAGATTACGGGCCTCCCATAGCTGCTGCCAGGCCCCTAATCTGCCATGGGCCCCTATACCGCCTCCTCATGCTGCTGCCAGGTCCACAGTCTCTCATGGGTCCCTGTACGGCCTCCCATTGCTGCTGTCTCCATCGCCACACTCTGCCATGTGCCACTTTCAGGTCTCCTCACACTGCTGGTGTGTTACATTTTTTGTCATAGGGTGCTGGCAGATTACGGGCCTCACATAGCTGCTGCCAGGCCCCTAATCTGCCATTGGCCCCTATACCGCCTCCTCATGCTGCTGCCAGGTCCACAGTCTCTCATGGGTCCCTGTACGGCCTCCCATTGCTGCTGTCTCCATCGCCACACTCTGCCATGTGCCACTTTCAGGTCTCCTCACACTGCTGGTGTGTTACATTTTTTGTCATAGGGTGCTGGCAGATTACGGGCCTCCCATAGCTGCTGCCAGGCCCCTAATCTGCCATGGGCCCCTATACCGCCTCCTCATGCTGCTGCCAGGTCCACAGTCTCTCATGGGTCCCTGTACGGCCTCCCATTGCTGCTGTCTCCATCGCCACACTCTGCCATGTGCCACTTTCAGGTCTCCTCACACTGCTGGTGTGTTCAATTTTTTGTCATAGGGTGCTGGCAGATTACGGGCCTCCCATAGCTGCTGCCAGGCCCCTAATCTGCCATGGGCCCCTATACCGCCTCCTCATGCTGCTGCGAAGTCCAGAGTCTCTCATGGGTCCCTGTACGGCCTCCCATTGCTGCTGTCTCCATCGCCACACTCTGCCATGTGCCACTTTCAGATCTCCTCACACACTGCTGGTGTGTTCAATTTTTTTGACATAGGGTGCTGGCAGATTACGGGCCTCCCATAGCTGCTGCCAGGCCCCTAATCTGCCATGGGCCCCTATACCGCCTCCTCATGCTGCTGCAAAGTCCTGAGTCTCTCATGGGTCCCTGTACGGCCTCCCATTGCTGCTGTCTCCATCGCCACACTCTGCCATGTGCCACTTTCAGGTCTCCTCACACACTGCTGGTGTGTTCAATTTTTTTGACATAGGGTGCTGGCAGATTACGGGCCTCCCATAGCTGCTGCCAGGCCCCTAATCTGCCATGGGCCCCTATACCGCCTCCTCATGCTGCTGCGAAGTCCAGAGTCTCTCATGGGTCCCTGTACGGCCTCCCATTGCTGCTGTCTCCATCGCCACACTCTGCCATGTGCCACTTTCAGGTCTCCTCACACACTGCTGGTGTGCTCAATTTTTTTGACATAGGGTGCTGGCAGATTACGGGCCTCCCATAGCTGCTGCCAGGCCCCTAATCTGCCATGGGCCCCTATAGCGCCTCCTCATGCTGCTGCCAGGTCCAGGCGAACGTAGTCACACAGGGGAGGAACTTCTCAGTGTAATGAACAGAGAAATCAACAGATGGCTGTCTCCGCGCAAACTGAAAATCGGAACCATGTTGACCGACAACGGAAAGAACATGGTGTCTGCTCTGCGTCAAGGAAGGTTGTGCCATGTGCCATGCATGGCTCACGTGTTCAATCTGGTTGTCAAGCGGTTCCTAAAATCCACCATCCCACTGCAAGACATCCTTAAAATGTCACGTAAACCTTGCATGCATTTCAGCCATTCCTACACCGCAAAGCACACCCTCCTTGAGCTGCAGCGGCAGAACGGAATTCCACAGCATCGCCTGATCTGCGACGTTGCAACAAGGTGGAATTCAACCCTACACATGGTAGACCGCCTTTACGAACAGCGAAAGGCCATCACCGATTTCCTGATGTTACAAGCGGATAAAGGTACTCCCCTGTGTAACTTCGATGTCAGCCATTGGCAGCTCATGCGTGACACCTGCCGCTTGCTCAGGCCCTTTGAGGAGGCCACGCTATTCGTGAGTCGGCAGGACTATGGGATGAACGACGTCATTCCTCTGTTGCACGTCCTGGAACAAATGCTGTTAACAATGGCTGGTCAGGGTGCGGTAGACGTGGCGCACAGATCTCAATGCCACATGAACCCTGTGGGGGCAGGACAGGAAGAAGAGGAGGAGGTAGAGGAGGACATTGGTGCTCAGGAATTATTGAGTGAAATGGGTGGTTTTTCCACTCAGCGGACAGGAGTGGAGGAGCAGGAGCATCTGGTAGAGGAGGAGGAGACAGAGGACCCAGACGCACCGTGGCAGTATGCTGTGGAGATGGAGGCAGGGAGTCCCTCGCATTCCTTGGCACAAATGGCCCATAGCATGCTCGCTTGCTTGCGTAGCGACAGCTGAATAATAACCATCAGACAGAGGGATGACTTTTGGCTGTCCACCTTGTTGGACCCTCGCTACCGTTCAAAAATGGTGGCCTTTTTCACACCTGCTGAGAGGGAGGCCAAAATAACGTACTATAAAAACCACCTATGTAGTCAGCTGGTCTCTGCCTTTCTGCGCCAACGTCCATCCTCAGACACTGTGGGCCCTGTGCGCTCGCGTTCCGCTGCCATGGCAGCAGGGGAGGGGTGGGGTGGTAGGAGCAGTGGCAGCTCCACCAGCAGCGGCTGCCTCAGTCTGCAGTCGATGATGAGTAGCTTTCTTCACCAGCGCAGTGAGGAAACTACTAACCAGCCGCAGCAGCAGCAGCATCAGGTGGACCTGGAGCAGGACCTCAAACAACAGGCTTAGGCCTACTTGGACAGCACCCTGCCAACCGAGGTAGACAATCCCCTTGACTACTGGGCAACAAAACTTAACCTTTGGCCCCAACTAGCTGAATTTGCCCTTGAAAGGCTGTCATGCCCGGCCAGTAGCGTGGCATCGGAGCACGTGTTTAGTGCGGCAGGAGGTATTGTAACTCCGCGGAGGACACGACTGTCCACCCAAAGTGTGGAGAGACTCACGTTTGTGAAAATGAATCAGGCGTGGATTAGTCTGGATTTCAAACCACCAGTTCCTGACACAACTGACTAAATCCGCCATGAATCATGCCCCAAACATGTGCCACTTTCAGGTCTCCTCACACTGCTGGTGTGTTCCATTTTTTGTCATAGGGTGCTGGCAGATTACGGGCCTCCCATAGCTGCTGCCAGGCCCCTAATCTGCCATGGGCCCTTATACCACCTCCTCATGCTGCTGCCAGGTCCAGAGTCTCTCATGGGTCCCTGTACGGCCTCCCATTGCTGCTGTCTCCATCGCCACACTCTGCCATGTGCCACTTTCAGGTCTCCTCACACACTGCTGGTGTGTTCAATTTTTTGTCATAGGGTGCTGGCAGATTACGGGCCTCCTATAGCTGCTGCCAGGCCCCTAATCTGCCATGGGCCCCTATACCGCCTCCTCATGCTGCTGCCAAGTCCAGAGTGTGTCATGGGTCCCTGTACGGCCTCCCATTGCTGCTGTCTCCATCGCCACACTCTGCCATGTGCCACTTTCAGGTCTCCTCACACACTGCTGGTGTGTTCAATTTTTTGTCATAGGGTGCTGGCAGATTACGGGCCTCCCATAGCTGCTGCCAGGCCCCTAATCTGCCATGGGCCCCTATACCGCCTGGTCACGCTGCTGCTGGGTCCACAGTGTGACATGGGTCCCTGTACCGCCTCCCATTGCTCCCACTCTGCCATGTGCCACTTTCAGGTCTCCTCACACTCCTGCTGGTTTCCATTTTGTCATAGGTTGCTGGCAGATTACAGGCCTCCCATAGGTGCTGCCAGGCCCCAAATCTGCCATGGGCCCCCGTACCACCTCGTCACGCTGCTGCTGGGTCCACAGTGTGACATGGGTCCTTGTACCGCCTCCCATTGCTCCCACTCTGCCATGTGCCACTTTGAGGTCTCCTCACACTCCTGCTGGTTTCCATTTTGTCATAGGTTGCTGTATGGCCTCCCATTGCTGCTGCCTCCACCGCCACACTGTGGCTCCAAACACTGGTTTTGGCCCCGTGACTGGCCAAATGAGTGAAGTGTGCGGTGATTCTAAGATCGACGGCACTCATCTGCATGTCATACTGAGTGACAGTATTATTTCTCTTCCCCAGCAGACTCCAAGGGCATTTAAATTAAAGGTACAGTGTTCTGCACTAATATTAAGTCTCTCTGAAGCCTAGAAACACCCTTTTTTAAGTTAAATTCACAGCGAATTTATTCGACTCGAATCGAATATTGTCCACAAATTCGCCGAATCAGTCGAATCGAATTTTTCATTTCTTCGCTCATCTCTAGTCATAAACTTAATCAGGTTCATCTCTAATGTTATTTCACTTCTCTACCAGATTCCCCACGAGGAAACATTGGTATAGGCAACTTAAGACATGGACTTTCTCCCCCCAACCCACAGCATCTCCCCACTATCCTCCCCCTCACCCTCTGTCCACCCACCCTCGCTTCCCCCTAAAACCCCCATGGCTTGCATGTTGCCCTGGAATCTGTCATGGAATATTTCCATTCGCGATTCCTATTTTGGGGTAAGACTCAAAAAATGCACGCCCACTCCGATCCCTAGTTCGTAACATTGGTTAAATCAGAGTTTGACCGCATGTTTGGCCCCCGCATCTGAATTCCCTCTATCCCTCCCCCCCTTCACAACCGGGGAGTAAGAGGACGGAAGGTGAAGGAGACATGGTGCAACTGGAGGAGGGCCGACGGCATGGCGGCAAGGGAGGGAGAAGATAAAAAACATTTCCAGTCTCCGGGAGAGAATTCAGAATACCCCCTCTTTTCTTTCCCCTGGCCACCCTCCCCTACCAACCAACCTCCCGCCCTCCCCCACCCACCCCCCACCTACCTACTCCTTCTTAGAAACCCGCTGCCACTTTCCTGTCCCCTGCCCCACACTCTCAAGAGGCCTTCAGGGTCCATTTTCTGTAAGTCTAATTTTTCGCTAAAGTCACTAAAGTCCTCTGGGAACCTCAGCCTTGCAGATTTTCTGTCTTTCCATCCAATCATACATGCTGGAAAGCCCCAGCTATATCAAACTTTTTTCTCTCTCATCTGATCTGCAGCGGTTTCAAAGATCTTCTAGCTAGAGTCTCTGATGCAATGTCAGCAAAAACATGCAGTTTTGTTTCCTCATATTTTATTTCGGTGATATGCAAACTTTTCCATATTTTTTCTCTGTCTTCATAGTGATGATCTTCCAGTTTAAATGATAGCATTCTCTGGTTCCTTTGCATCTCCTCCACCTGCGTTTCTAATTTATTAATTAATTGCACTTTTATCTCCATACTCTCCTTTACTTCTTCCACACACATAGTCGTATGTGTGTGGAAGAACAGTAAATACAGTAATAGTATTCGACCCAAATCATTGCGTAATACTCCCATCTAATTTTTCATGGATCTCTCCAATTTCGCAAACAGTTCGGCTATCTTGTTTTTTGTAGGTAATTGTGACATTGCTCCTTGTTGTTCCATGACACTTTGTTTGCTGACCCTATTCATGTTAGTCGGTTCTTTGATCTGATTCTCCTCCCAGAATCCAAATGACAATCTAGTTTAATCTCCATCCGAATTTCCAATGTCTTCTTGTTGTTTCTCCGAGGTTCGCTTATCCAAACTTTTCTCCTGAGGATGAATGTATTTTTTTTATTGTACTGGGATTTGCGCTCAATTGGGTTTTTTTTTAGCCCCCCCCCCTTCACTGATCTACTCTTCATATATGTTTAGTTCTCTTGCTACTTATCTTTTAATACACAGGAATATTGGTACTCGTTCCCGAGAAGATTCTTGTTTCTATTGTTCTCCTGTACAATTTTGAGACTTCTGCTGTAAGACTATCATTATCAGGGGTCAGGCTTGAAGACCAGTTGCTATAGCAGTGGAGAGGCTCACACCGAAACCAGCAGGATAGTTACACAGGCAGGTCACCTTGTCAGGGGAGTGGGCTCACCTGAGGTGCGGAGTCTAAGTACTAACCAGTGTTCACCAGAGCTCCTGATGGTGGAGATGGATTTTGCTGCGTGTTAGCACCAGGTCGCGGTCCTCAGGATCATCCCACCAGGAGGTGAGCAAGCGGAGGTCCAGTAGCGTATTAAGCAGGTAAGGATCAAATGGAAGCATGGTCAGTAAACAAGCCAAGGTCGGTGTCAGGTTCCCCAGATCTGGCCGCGATCGCGCACGGGTTTGCGCATCCGCAGTGTGCCCAGCCGCACTAGCGTGCGAGCATTGGGACCTGGGCACCCGCGACGGCAGCAGCACTCGCGAATGCGCACTCGCGATCGCAGACGCGTGCCTGGCACCAATCAGGGCGCCCTATTTAAAACAGGTCAGGTCTGGCTCTAATTGCCGTATGGTCTTACCTGTATCCTGTGTTCCTGAAGATTAGATTGCTTTGTTGCCGACCCTGCCTGACCTTTGATGTGCTGATTGTCTCCTGCTCTGAACCTTGGCTTGAGTGACCATTCTCCTGTCTTATCCCACACGTTTTGATCTTCTGTTACCGAACCCGGCTTGTGACCCGTTTATCCTTCTGTCTACTGTTTTGTACCATGCTCTCTCCACCACTACCGACCCGGCCTGCCCGACTCTGCTCTTTCTACCTCCTCACATCAGGCTCTCACCTGCTATACACCTCCGGCAAGCGCTTCTACCACAGTTGGATGCACCCAGGGGCCGCGACCTGGTTCTGGCCTGCTCCAAGTCCATCCCATCATCAGGGGCCCTGGTGAACAAGCAGGTCGGGGCTTAGACTCCGCGCCGTGGGGAATTCCGATCTGTGGAATGCTAGAGGCTACCGCCGGCAGGTCCCTAACACTAGGTCTAGATAGGATGAGAAAATGCACCAAATTTAAGTTTAAGAGACAATTATAATAAGAGGATACAACATTAACGTGAATAACTTCCTGTTCCTTTGCCTGTAAAATAATATAAAGGGCTAAGCACTCTGGTTTTATTTTATTAGAAGCCAAAAACCAATGTCAACATATAGGGAAACCTTGTCTTACCTTATCCATGACTTTGGGCCTACTAGAGGTCCAGGTTTCACATGTCACAGTGGAAATACGCTCAAAGGGTTCTTCAGTGTTTGGGAACATAGTAATGGACCATGGCCCTAAACCTTTATAGCACCCTGTGGATAGCTACACACATTGAACTTCATGCGAAAGTAAATGCCTAACACAGGATCCAGTGACTGAAGCAACCATTACAGGCCGGCCTCACACAGTAACACCTGGGGGTTCTAAAACTGCTAGATGGCCCAGAGCAATAAGCAGTCAGATCTTGACAGAAGTGTTGTGAGAAATACATTAATGGATATAGTCTTACAGAATGGGTGGGGCTATATGTGTGCAAACTAGTGCAGGAGCAGTATTGTCACAAAGAGTAGGGGCCAAGGAACTAATGCACCTGGTGGATTTCTTTTCTAGGAAGCTCTCCCCCTCAGAAAGAAATTATGACATTTGGGATCGGGAATTGTTAGCCATTAAGGCAGCATTAGAGGGGTGGTGGTATCTGTTAGAAGGAGCTCTACACCCCATTTTGGTCTATACCGACCATAAGAACCTTGAGTATCTGAAGACAGCAAAATGCCTCCGACCACGCCAGGCCAGATGGGCACTATTCTTTGCAAGGTTTAACATACATATTACTTATCGTCCTGGGTCTAGAAACACAAAACCGGATGCTCTCTCCCGGATGTTTGAGGACCCTAAAGAAACACCCCAACCAGATACCATCTTACCGGCGGGTAGCTTCCTATTGCTCCAGTCTGAGCTTCTGTCCAAACTACAGGCTGCTTCCACCAGAGTTCCTGATCTACCGGGAATTCCAATACACAGCAGGGAAGGTCTCTTTTGGAGGGGGGAACAGATCCTGGTACCTGAAGAAGCTCAGACCTTGGTTTTAGGTTACTGTCATGACCATCCATTGGCGGGGCACTTTGGGATACACAAGACCCTAGAATTGGCACGACGCACGTTTTGGTGGCCAAGCAAGGCCAAAGATTGTGAAGCATACGTCAGAACTTGCGCAATCTGTAATCGGAATAAACCCACCAGAGACAGGGCTTGGGACCCTGCTACGACCCTTGCCAATACCTGACCGACCCTGGACCATGATCTCCATGGACTTTATCGTGGAACTTCCACCTTCGCAGGATCACAGCATGATTTTTGTGGTGGTGGACTGTCTCTCTAAGATGGCCCACTTTCTTCCACTAGAGAAGACACCATCCGCTTCCGAGACAGCACGGGTCTTCATTAAGGAAATAATGAGACTCCACGGAGTGCCAAAAAATATTGTTTCGGATAGGGGAGTCCAATTCACGTCCAGGTTATTGAAGGCTTTATGTGAGGGATTGGAGATCAAATTGTCTTTTTCTTCAGCGTATCACCCACAGACTAATGGGCAAACAAAGCAGACCAATCAGACACTCAAGCAATATCTTAGATGTTATACGTCTTTACTGCAAGATGACTGGCTGACACTTCTGCCAATGGCGGAATCTGCATACAATAATGCAAACTATTCTGCCACCAATCAATACCCGTTTTTCTTCAACTACGGGTTCCACCCTACTTTCCTGCCAGATTTGGTTCCAGAGAACTCAGTCCCAGCAGCCTAAGAGACCCTAAATTTTTTCACAACCAATAATAAGTTATTACAGGAAACAATGGCTAGAGCCCAGGTGGAGAGCAAGAAGTTTTTTGACAGAAGGAGAAAAGGGGAATCGGGTTTGCCTGGCAACAACCAACCTGAAACTGGCATGCCCATCTAGGAAATTGGCACCCAAATTTGTGGGGCCTTTTCAAGTAGAACGTAAGGTCAGTGAAGTGGCATATAAACTAGCACTTCCTGGGTCCCTTAAGATACACCCCGTCTTCCATGTGTCGCTATTGAGACCCGCAGTACCTGATCCTTTCTCAGATCGCAGATCCAGTCCTCCAGAAGCCATAGACATTGATGGGGAAGAGGAATTTGACGTATAGGCAATTGTGGACTGCAGGAAGAGGGGTGGTCAAACACAATACCTCATTAAGTGGAAGGGCTATGGGCCAGAGGAGAATTCGTGGGAACCTGCACAAAATGTCCATGCTCCCAGATTGATGCGGGAATTCCTTCGCAACCAGCCTCAAAGGAGGAATCGAGTGGGCATCCAGAGGCTACCCGTACGGGGGGGCAATGTCAGGGACCCCAGATCTGGCCGCGGTCGCGCACGGGTTTGCACATGCGCGGTGTGCCCGGCCGCACTAGCGTGCGAGCATTGGGACTTGGGCACCCGCAACGTCAGCGGCGCTCGCGCATGCACACTCGCAATCGCGGACGCGCGCCTGTCACCAATCAGGGTGCAGGGCGCCCTCTTTAAAACAGGTCAGGTCTGGCTCTAATTTCCGTATGGTCTTACCTGTATCCTGTGTTCCTGAAGATTCGATTGCTTTGTTGCCGACTCTGCCTGACCTTTGATGTGCTGATTGTCTCCTGCTCTGAACCTTGGCTTGCCTGACCATTCTCCTGTCTTATCCCACACGTTTTGATCTTCTGTTACCGAACCCGGCTTGTGACCCGTTTATCCTTCTGTCTACTGTTTTTTACCGTGCTGCCTCCACCACTACCGACCCGGCCTGCCCGACTCTGCTCTTTCTACCTCCTCACATCAGGCTCTCACCTGCTATAAACCTCCGGCAAGTGCTTCTACCACAGCTGGGTGCACCCAGGGGCTGTGACCTGGTTCCGGCCTGCTCCAAGTCCATCCCCAACATCAGGGGCCCTGGTGAACAAGCAGGTCGGGGCTTAGACTCCGCGCCATGGGGAATTCTGGTCTATTGAACGCTAGAGGCTACTGCTGGCAGGTCCCTAACAGTCGGTAATGAGCAGTCGACGATTGGAATCAGGCAGAAGCGTAGTTGAGAACAAGCCAGGGGTCAATAACGCGTGGTAGCAAAATATGGATAACAGCAGAGAAGGCAAGGAGCAAGATACTGGCTGGAGAGCACAATAATCTGGCAAACAGGAAGTGCAGAGACATGGCTTATATCAGGAAGTTCATGGGAGGAGCAAGGGGTTCAAGGTTTATGACAAACAAGGTCAAGGCAGGATCATTCAAATAATTGTCAAGGGAGCTGTCCAGCAATCCAGGTGGCGCAGCAAGAAAAAGCATTGCCACTCTCTACAGAAGGCCTAGGTTCAGACCCAGGCTCCCCTCCTCACAGGACATCCACTGGATTACTTAGGACTAGGCTTGTGGGGAAACCTCTAGTGGAATTCTCTTGTTAATCTAGGAGCATGAATGAGGAGTAATTGGTGCTGCGCTAATTCTAAATATATAAAAATGTCAAAAAGAAATATTCCTCACAATAAAGCTTACATAAACATATAAAAACCAATCACAAATAATAAAGTACTGAATAGAATACACATGAAACATCCAAAATGGTGGATAACAGTGAAAAACACCCAAAATATACAAAAGGTGTAACCTAGGTACACCACTAATAATAAATATGTTTATGTAAGATTTATTGTGAGGAATATTTATTGTTGAAATTTTTATATATTTAGAATTAGCGCAGCACCAATTACTCCTCATTTAGCATTTTCCCATTTGGTATATAGTAAGGTGTTAGCAGCTGTACATATAGATTAGGAACCTAGAGCGCGGGAGGACTACATAGATATGATCTAGGAGCATGAACATTTTCCTCAGGCTCCCAATAATTCTCCTCTTGCCCATATCTGTCACATACCTGGTTGGGGAGCCTGATGTGGAGAGGAGGCGTCCTCTTACTACTCCCGCTCGGAGCCCCTGATAGTGGAAACAGAGGGCGCAGAGCCAGGAGGTCTGGAGCTCCGGATGCAGGCCAGGTGCGGATGCAGGAACGTAGGTGCAGCAGCAGGCAGGTATGGCGGCAATCAGGATGCAGACTGGGACTGGACACAGGAGCGTGGATGGGGCAGCAGGCAGGTATGGCAGTGACCAGAATGCAGGCCAGCTGCAGGACCATGGGTGCAGCAGCAGGTAAGTATGGCAGCTGTCAAGATACAAGCCAGGTGCAGATACAGGTAAGTAGGTGCAGAAGAGTCAGACAAGCTGGGGCAGGATCAAACGAGTAAATCAAGTACAAGGAAGCAGGCAAGTGGATAGTCAGGGATAGCTGGGGTCAGTGCAGGCAGAGTTCTTTCTTAGTCAGGTCAGATCGGGATACAGGCAACAGAATCAGGTAATGTAGTGCAGGATGTTATAGACCATAAGGCATTGATTACACAGTATTGCAGGTTTAAATAGCCCGCCTTGCGGTGATGTGTGCGCTACTGCGCATGTGCGCACTTGCGCGCTCCTGCGCATGCGCACTCACACCGCCATGGCCCGAGGGGATCCGACGCACGGCTGCACAGCGGCAGGATCCCTGACAGTGCCCCCTCCCTAAGGGCAGCCTCCGGATGCCCAACTGGGACATCTTCTCTGGATTCCTGCGCTTGAATGCACACCGGGCAGGACTCCGGGCAGGGGCACACCAGGCAGAGGCACACCGGGCAGAGGCACAAAGGGCAGAGGCACATCGGGCAGAGGCACATCGGGCAGAGGCACATCGGGCTGGACTCCGGGCAGAGGCACATCGGGCTGGACTCCGGGCAGAGGCACATCGGGCTGGACTCCGGGCAGAGACACATCGGGCTGGACTCCGGGCAGAGGCACATCGGGCTGGACTCCGGGCAGAGGCACTCCGGGCAGAGGCACATCGGGCTGGACTCCGGGCAGAGGCACATCGGGCTGGACTCCGGGCAGAGGCACATCGGGCTGGACTCCGGGCAGAGGCACATCGGGCTGGACTCCGGGCAGAGGCACATCGGATTACCAGGCGAAGCAGCAGGCACCGGGCCACCGGGCGGAGCAGCAGGCACCGGGCCACCGGGCGGAGCAGCAGGCAGCGGGCCACCAGGCGGAGCAGCAGGCACCGGGCCCCCAGGCGGGGCGACAGGCATCGGCCCCCCGGCGGGGCGACAGGCACCGGGCCCCCAGGCGGGGCGACAGGCACCGGGCCCCCCGGCGGGGCGACAGGCATCGGGCCCCCAAGCGGAGCGCCGGGCGCCGGGCCCCCAGGAGGGGCGACAGGCATCGGCCCCCAGGCGGGGCGACAGGTATCGGGCCCCCCGGCGGGGCGACAGGCATCGGGGCCCCCCGGCGGAGTGACAGGTCTCAGGCCCCCAGGCGGAGCGACAGGTCTCAGGCCCCCAGGCGGAGCGACAGGTCTCAGGCTCCCAGGCGGAGCGGCGGGCGCCGGACCCCCAGGCGGAGCGACAGGTCTCGGGCCCCCAGGCGGAGCGGCGGGCACCGAGTCACCAGGCACGACAGTGGGCTCCGAGTCAACTGGCAAGACTGCGGGCACCGAGTCAACTGGTAAGACTGCGGGCACCGAGCCAACTGGCGGAACAGCGGGCTTCGAGTTGTCTGGCAAGACTGCGGGCACCGAGTCGTCTGGCAAGACTGCGGGCACCGATTCGTCTGGCAAGACTGCGGGCACCGAGTCGTCTGGCAAGACTGCGGACACCGAGTCGTCTGGCGGAACAGCGGGCATCGAGTCAACTGGCGGAACAGCGGGCTTCGAGTCGTCTGGCAAGACTGCGGGCACCGAGTCGTCTGGCAAGACTGCGGGCACCGAGTCGTCTGGCAAGACTGCGGGCACCGAGTCGTCTGGCAAGACTGCGGGCACCGAGTCAACTGGCGGAACAGCGGGCATCGAGTCAACTGGCTGAACAGCGGGCACCGAGTCGTCTGGCAAGACTGCGGGCACCGAGTCGTCTGGCAAGACTGCGGGCACCGAGTCAACTGGCGGAACAGCGGGCACCGAGTCGTCTGGCAAGACTGCGGGCACCGAGTCGTCTGGCAAGACTGCGGGCACCGAGTCATCTGGCAAGACTGCGGGCACCGAGTCACCTGGCGGAACAGCGGGCATCGAGTCAACTGGCGGAACAGCGGGCACCGAGTCGTCTGGCAAGACTGCGGGCACCGAATCACCAGGCACGACAGTGAACTCTGACTCAATTGGCACGACAGCGGGCACCGGGTCACCAGGTATGACAGCGGACACTGGGTCACCAGGCATCAGGACATTTGGCTTGCCAGCGGGCACCGCGTCATCTGGCAAGGCAGTGGGCACCGGGTCACCAGGCATTGGATCGTCTGGTTCGACAGCGGGCATCGGGTCCCCAGGTATGACAGCGGGCACTGGGTCACCAGGCATCAGGTCATTTAGCTCGCCAGCGGGCACCGCGTCATCTGGCAAGGCAGTGGGCACCGAGTCACCAGGCACGACAGCGGGCTCTGAGTCAACTGGCATGACAGCGGGCACCGGGTCATCAGGTACCGGATTGTCTGGCTCGACAGCTGGCATCGGGTCACCAGGCCTAATAGGATCGTCAGGCTGGATCAGTTCATCATGCTGGGTAGAGGCATCAGGCTGAATGCAGGCATCCGGCTTAGTAAAGGCATCAGGCTGAGTAGAGGCATCAGGCTGAGTAGAGGCTTCAGGCTGAGTAGAGGCTTCAGGCTGAGTAGAGGCTTCAGGCTGAGTAGAGGCATCAGGCTGAATAGAGGCATCAGGCTGAATAGAGGCATCAGGCTGAATAGAGGCATCAGGCTGAGTAGAGGGTTCAGGCTGAGTAGAGGGTTCAGGCTGAGTAGAGGATTCAGGCTGAACCACGGAAGGCAGGTTCACCGGTTTGGATACTGGCAGGATGGTACTGGTTGGAAAGAATTTTTGCTTTTTTCTGGTTTTAACTACTGGAGCACTGCAAGTAAACGCAGGTCTGCAAATGAATGGAGCAGCTGGAGACAGAGAAGAGCTGGAGGATGGAACAGGGAAGGGAGCAGTTGCTACAGAGGGCTTTTTTACAGGGTTAAAGGCAGGATAGGTGCAGCGAGTGGGAACAGGGTACTGACATGCGGTAGATAGCAGGGCAGGAGGAGCTGTTGGGAATGCAGGAATAGAGCTTTGAGGAAATAGATTAGAAGCAGGACTGGGTTTTTGTAAGCTGACTGAGGCTGGGTGCAACAAATCTGTCCATGTCTGCAGTATGGGTTGAACAAAGCTGAGCTTACACAAAGCCTGTCTGACTAAAGACTGCACTGCGTTTATACAATCTCTTAGTATCTGTGGTGAACATGCAGCATAATGCTCCAAGAAGCAATCCACATCATCCTCTAATAACCACACCAGGGACTCTACCTGGTCGGCACTAAATGGCGGCAAAAATTCATCCCTGCATTCGGGGGAACCAGATGAAACCAACTCCGCACAAATCTGAATCAATGGCTGCACCTCAGAGAACTCTGTGCCCTGATCTACTAGAACATGAGCGAGCCGTATACATTCTAGCAGTTCATCCTGGGGATACTCCTTCAGAGTCTGATAAGCATACTCTCTGTCATCAAACACTAGCAGATATAAATACACAACCTCATCAAGATCCATCCTTCCCATCAACAAACCAAGATGGCTTCCCTGTGCAGCCACTTCTGGTCAGGATTGGCCTTGGTGTAATGTCAGGGCTCCCGGGTATGACCAGAGGTGTGTGACTGACGCAGGGAAACGCAGACTTCAGATATGTTATAACAATGTAATTTATTAACACTAACAATACAAACATAAACGCAGTGCAATACTAGAACATAACACAGTGCAAACAAACCAAACCAACCACCCACAGATAACAGTACATACAAGCGTCGTCAGGCACGCCAGGTCAATATCAATCGGGCAGGTAGGTACAGGGGGAGCAAGCGGAGAATGGTCGGGGTCACAAGCCAGGTTCAGCAGGTAGCGGGCAGAGTGGTACAGAGGGTCAGGCAGAGGGATGGTCAGGAGCGAGCCGGGGTCAGAGCAGGAGAAGTCAGCAGAGGTCAGATCAGGCAGGGTCAGCGACAAGACAGGAACAGGAACATGAATAGGATGCAGGAACAGGATACAGGGCCCAGGAAAAACACACCAAGGCAGAGTCTGCAGGTCTGAATGTCCCTTAAATACACCAGTATAATTAGTTCCAGGTGTTTGACTGGCTGCAAGCTTGAGTCTCTGATTGCTGGGAGCACCCGCTGGCCAGCCCTGGTACTGCAGCTCATAAGGCAGGTGAGTCCCACTATTGCTGGCCAGTCCATTCCTGACAGACAGGAATTTACGTAAGCCTTGTAATCCTTCTCCCACTCAGGCCACCAGAACAGGCGCTGTACTAGGTCTAAGGTCTTGTGGACCCCAAAATGATCTGCCAGCGTATGGTCATGACACAGCCCTAAAATTGCCAGTCGGGTAGTTTCTGGTGCAAAGATTCTGTTCCCTGACCATAGTAATTCTTCTCTAGAGGACAGAGTTATTCCTGGAGGGGATGGAGCCCCAAAAGATGCCTGCTGGATCTGCAAAAAAAGGTCTGGTTGTAAGAGACAGAAGTTACCTGTTGAGAACACTGTATCAGGGGTAGGAGGATCCTTTGGGTCATCAAACCCGAAGGATGAGAGATATGTTCTGTTAGTTGATCCTGCTCAGATGCTCACACACTGTAGTTAGTAGCAGACATTTTATTAGGTGCTCATAGCCGCCATTAAACATGTGTCTGTTTTTAGAACTACAACCAAAGAGACCAAATAACACAGTTGTACCAGTATCTAAGTAGTGAGACCCCTAGAGGCCATACACAGCATATAACATATTGCTATATCCTTTCTCTTTTAAATAAAAGAACAATGAAATATAACAAACACAAAATGGTGAAGTAGAACATAGCTATAAGTTAGATATAATCCTTGAGGTGAGCCGGCTTTCTGATTGTTCTGCCAGCTCGCGTAACATATGAGGTTTCTTCACAGAAATCTTGATGTTCTTCTGATTCTGGCAGTCTATTTTCTGGGACTGTCTCTCTCTGCCTAGAGACCTCCCTATGCTCCTCAGCAGTCTCTGTTTCTTTGTTGCTGGTATTCATAGTCTCATCGCTTTGAGTGTCCATATACTGTTCCCAGGGCCCTGTATCATCTCCTTGTGTTTTTTTCAGATGTCTCCGATTTCTCCTCCATCTTCTTCCTTCCTCTGTTATAATTTCATAGGACCGTGGTCCCAATTTCTGTACAACCTTTGCTTTTTTCCAGTGTTTGTCATATTTGCATTTTGGCTGAATCCATACATTTTCATTGCTCTAGAGAACAGGCAGATCTTTTGCAGATTTATTATAATAGAAAGCTTGCCTATCTTGATTCTTCGTTAGTTTGGCTTTAACATTGCCCACAAGCTTTGGCTTTAGTAGTTGACCTGCAGTTGGTAGGAGAGTCCTTGTACGTCTACTCATAAGCCGCTGTGCTGGACTGGTGTCTAGGCCTTGTGTGGGTGTGTTTCTGTGCTCCAGTATAGACAGGTATATCTCTGTACCTGCCTGTTTTGCCTTTTGCATGAGTCTTTTGGCTGTTTTTACTGCTGACTCCGCTTTACCATTACTCTGTGGATATCCAGGAGATGATGTCTGGTGCTCAAATTCCCACGTCTCCCTGAATTTTTTGAATTCTTCCGATGTAAATTGAGCAGTGTTGTCAGAGAACACAATATCCGGAATGCCATATCTGGCAAAATGGGCCTTGAGTTTTTTAATTACTGTTTTGGCCCTTGTGTCCTGTAAGTAGTCTATCTCCCAGAAGTTGGAAAAATAGTCCACAGTTACCAGATATTCCTTGTCGTTCCACGTGAACAGATCTGTTCCTACTTTTGACCATGGTCTGTTTGGAATTGTATGTGGTTGCAATGTCTCTTTCGGTTGCTTATCATTGCACGATGCACATATTTCACACTGTGCTATAAAGTTTTTATGTGGTCATTCATTCCAGGCCAATAAACATATTCTCGTGCACGACGTAGACATCCTTCTACACCTAAGTGAGTCGAGTGCAATCTTTCTATAATGTCTCTTCTAAGGGATTTTGGTATGACAGCCCTTTCTCCTTTAAAGATGATTCCATGCTGCACAGAGAGTTCATCTCTTATGTGAAAAAATGGAGAAATCTCCATTGGAGCATGCTGCTTGTGTTTTGGCCATCCCTTCAAGATGACAGTCTTTAGGATCTGTAGAGTTTTATCTTCCGCTGTGCAGGTCTGTATTTTTTTCAGTCTGTCTTTTGAAACAGACAGATATTCACACATATTGATGCTTTCAATGTCTTTTTCTTCTTCATTTGTGATGGGTAAGTAAGCTCTGCTTAGGGCATCTGCAATCAGTAAATCCTTCCCTGGACAGTAACAAATGTTAAAATCATATTTCTGAAGCCTTAACAGCATACGCTGCAGTCTTTTTGGGGCATTCAGTAGTGGCTTCTTTGTAATACTTTCTAAAGGCTTGTGATCTGATTGCACCACCACTTGTCGACCGTAGGTGTACTGGTGAAATTTCTCTAACCCAAATACTACCGCTAGTAGTTCCTTCTCGATTTGAGCATATCCTTGCTCTGTTAGAGTTAACGCTCTGCTTGCATATGTGATTGGCTGTTTATCCTGCATTAGTGTGGCTCCAAGGCCGGTTTCTGAGGCATCACATTGTACTACCACTGCTTGATCTGGATCAAAATATTTTAGCGTTGCTGCGTCTGCAATAGCATTTTTCACTGACTGAAAAGCAGTTTCATGGCTTTCTGTCCTTTCCCAGAGTACGTCTTTGTGAGTTAGCTGTCTCAGTGGCTCACACATGTCTGATAAATGCTTGCAAAATTTGGAAAGATAATTCACCATGCCCAGGAATCGTTGTACTCCACGTATATCTGTAGGTGTCGGCATGTCCTGTATTGCCCTCACCTTCTCTGGATCGACTTTAACACCATTTGAGGTAAGAAGATGTCCAATATATGGTACTTCTGTCATTTTTAGTTTGAATTTTGCCAGGTTCAGTTTGATTTGTTTTTTTCTACATCTGTCTAAGAATTGTATCATCTTTTTATCGTGATCCTTTGTTGCGGATTCTAGATCATCACCTTTCCTAACTATTAGTATATCGTCTGCTATTATTTTTACTCCAGACAGTCCTTCCAAAGCTTGCATCAATTTTTGTTGGAACACTTCTGGAGCCGGGCTTAATCCCATTGGCATTCTCAGCCACTTATAGCGTCCAAATGGGGAAGAAAATGCTGTTAATAAACTTGATTCTTTATCCAGTTCCACGTGCCAGAACCCATTTTCACATCACATACTGAAAATATTTTAGCCTTTGATAGATCTGGTAGAATATCTTCTATTGTTGGCATTGGGTAGTGATTTCTTTTAAGGGCCTTATTCAGTGGCTTAGGATCAATGCATATTCTTAACTTGCCTGATGGTTTTTTTACTACCACCAAACTGCTTATCCAGTCTGTGCTTTCCTGTACTGGTGCTATCATACCTCTGCTGTGCAAATCCTGCAGTTCCTCTTTAAGCGGTTGCATTAAGGCTACAGGTACTCTTCTTGTAGGCAGTCTTGTAGGCTGTATTGTATGATCAATTTCTAGTTTGTATTTACCTTCCAGGCACCCATCACCTTCAAACAAATCAGCATCCTCTGTTTTTATGTGGTGAAAATCCAAAATATATTCTGCCTTTTGTTTAGGATTTTGAGTATTCTCAAAAACTTCCAGAGCCATGATGTTATGGGACTGCACCTTTATTAAGTCCATAGCCTGAACTGCTTTAACTCCCAGCAAAGGAATGTGATCGTCCTCCTGCAACACAGTAAACTCCACTCTGTAGCTCTTTCTGTTACGTGGATTTCTTAATTTTAGCTTGCATGTTCCCATGGGTTTCAGAATACTTTTGTTGTACATGACCAGTACCTTATCAGTGGGCTCAATGGGAACCTGTTTGTTAAGCAGAGTAAATGGAATGACATTGCAGCTTGCTCCACAATCCAGCTGAAATCTTATGGGCTGTTCATTCACCATAAATATGGCAAAGAGCTGCTTTGCATCATTGGCTACTGGCTGTTTGACTACATTGACGTTCTCTGTTGCAGACTGCAGCTGCAGCCATGTGATGCCCTCTGTGCTGTCCTCGTCTGTGTCCTGGGTCACTGTGTGGACTTGTCTGTACTGTTTGCTGGTTTTGAATCTGCACACAGCTGAAAAGTGGTTCATCTTGCCACAAGTCCTGCAGGACTCCCCATACGCTGGACATTTCTCTTTGTCTCTTTCATGTCTTTTGCCACAGTATTTACACTGGACTGAGCTCACAGGGAGCCTGGACCTTGCTCTGCCTTTCACAGATACTGCATGTACTGAGGCATCACTGGTGCCCTCCATCATCTTCAGCCTGTCTTTAGTCAGCTCAGCAGCCCTGCAGATTTGTATACATTTCTCCAAAGCCAGCTCTTCCTCCCTCAGTAATCTTTCTCTGAGGTGAGAGTCTCTGATGCCACACACTATCCTGTCTCGGATAAGGGAGTCCCTGATGTCCCCAAATCCACAGGTTGTAGCCAGTCTCCTCAGCTCTGTCACATATCTGTCCACACTGTCCCCAATCTCCTGATTCCTTGAGAAGAACTTGTATCTCTCCACTGTCTCATTCTTTTTGGGGTCACAGTGCTTATCAAATGCTAGCAGTATGTCTGTCAGTGCCATGCTGTCTGTGAGCAGGGTCTCGGCTAGTTCTCTGCCTTTTTCCCCAATCAAGTAATAAAACAGCTTTACTTCCCTCTGCTCATCTCTGGGTGCCACTGTCAGGTCCACATACAGAGTAAACTCTTCCTTCCAGTGTCTCCATGTCTGTGAGAGATTGGAAGAAGTGACATCCAGTCTCTGAGGGGGTTTCAGGCCACTCTCCATAGTGCAGTCTGATAGGGACTCTGTACTTACAGTTGCTGATTCTCTGTACAGTTCTAGTGTCACACAATCTGTATTTGTAGACAGAAGACTGGCTATTAAGAGGTCCAGTGCCCAGCTGCCACCATGTTCTGTTAGTCGATCCTGCTCAGATGCTCACACACTGTAGTTAGTAGCAGACATTTTATTAGGTGCTCATAGCCGCCATTAAACATGTGTCTGTTAGAACTACAACCAAAGAGATCAAATAACACAGTTGTACCAGTATCTAAGTAGTGAGACCCCTAGAGGCCATACACAGCATATAACATATTGCTACAAGATAGATCTGAGTGATGACACCCAGATCTATCTCTCCACTCCCCAGCTCACCCCCTCAATCTCCTCACATATCACAAATCTAAGCGACATATCAACATGGATGTCACATCACTACCTTAAACCCAATCTTTCAAAAACTGACCTTGTAATATTTCCTCCTCCCCGATCCCCACTCATGACTTTACCATTAAGATCAATAGCACTACCATTGGTCCTTTCCCTCATGCCAGGGTACTAGGCGTAATCCTAGACTCTGACCTCTCCTTTGGGCCCCACATCCACTCACTGGCTAAATCCTGCTGCCTCAACCTCCGAAACATTTCCAAAATCCGCCCTTTCCTGACCAATGACAACACAAAACAACTTATCCATGCCTTGGTTATATCCCGCCTCGATTACTGCAACTCCCTCCTCACTGGTCTACCGTTACACAGGCTATCCCTCCTTCAGTATATTATGAATGCTGCTGCTAGACTCATACACCTTACCACCCAATCAGCGACTGCTGTCCCTCTTTGCCAATCCTTCCACTGGCTTGTGGCTCCCCTTAGGCAGCAAATTGCTGAGCTGCACGAATTCGGGGTTACCTATATATATAGAAAGTCTTGTTCTATATAAGGGGAGGCCCAAGCTAGAGCTTCTCCAGTCAGAAGTCCAATAATAACATTACCTTGTTTTTCTCTGAAGGAAATGCAGGGTGCATTTGGAAATATATACTACATTGATTAAGGAAACCCCTGTAATGGCGGTGGTCTCCATTAAACTTGTGGCACTCTGAAGAATTTTCAGACCTTTTTGACTGCGATGAATCAGGTTTTTGATGATCCCAACCGTTGTGCTACTGCCGAAGCAAAGTTGCATAGTCTGCAGCAGAGTAAACGCTCTGTAGCTGAATACACAGCCAAATTCAGATGTTGGATCGCAGATACCACTGCAGCACAAAAAAGCCAGTTCCGCCAAGGGCTTTCTGAACAGGTAAAGGATGAGCTTTCCAGAATAGATACTGCTAATGATCTTGAGGCCTTCATCCAATTATGTATCTTAATTGATCAAAGACTTACAGAAAGGAGGAAGGAGAGGCTGGGAATGTATGGAAATAATGGTGGCATGCATCTCTCTGCTAGCCCATTTGTTCAGTAGGATTCAAAAGTCTCTCCAGGTTCTAACACTCCCAAGCCTATGCAGGTTGATGCTATCAAGAGATCCATTTCCATTCAGGAGAGAGAGAAGACATTCAGAGAACGTATGTCTATATTGTGGGGACTCTGGTCATTATGCAGTTAATTGTCCTAACAAAGTTAGAACAAATGCTAAGGCTGATGTGATTGTGCCTGAACAAATAAACTCTATTAGTCAGTCTGTCTCCCCACTGATTCCTGAAGAAAATAAAAAGAACTCTCGAATCTCTCATTTTGTCATCCCCATTAAACTGTCTCAGAGGGCCGTGAAATCTCCTGCTCAGCTATGCTGGACTCCGGGGCTAGGGGGAACTTTACGGATATAGAATTTGCCCATGGAAATAATATTCAAGCAAGAAATACATTTACCCCTATTGATATGGAAACAGGTGATGGTTCACCCTTATCTTCAAGACCTGTTACCCATAAAATGGTTCCCCTGATACTTTAGTTTGAGGCTAACCATTGTGAGACCATCAGCTTTCAGCTGATTACGTCACCCAAGTTTCCTATCATTCTGGGCATTTCTTGGTTCTCCACTCACAATCCCTCCATCAACTGGGCAGCACGAACTAAAGATTTTACATCCCCCCACTGTGAAAAATACTGTAGGGAACTTTGTTCACCACGTTCTTCACTGACCAAGGAATCGCAAATTGATGTGTTAGCTATCCAATCATATGACAACTTGCCTCCACAATACCATGAGTTCTGGGATGTATATGACAAGAAAAATGCAGATCAATTACCTCCTCATCGCTCATATGATTGTCCCATTGAGCTGCTCCCAGGGGCAGAAATATCTTTTGGCCGCCTTTTCAAACTGTCAGAACCTGAATTAAAAGTGCTCAGGGAGTGGCACGACGAAAATTTAGAGAAGGGCTTTATTAGACACTCAACATCTCCTGCAGGAGCAGCCCTGTTCTTTGTTGAAAAGAAAGACTCCACCTCGCGTCCATGCATTGACTACAAAGACATGAATAAAATCACTATTAGAAAACCGTTATCCATTACTCTTGATCTACGAAGACATTCTCAAGTCTTCTCAAAGAGGGATATGAGAATGACCCACTTCTCAGTTATCCTCCTAAGAACATTAACCTTGAATACAAGAATGGCTTTTGGACTCAAGCACATCGTCTCTATGTACCTGAATCTGCTCGGGTGAAAGCCCTCAAATTAGTTAATGACTCCAAACTTGTGGGACATTTTGGGATTTCTAAGACAGATGAACTTTTGTCACGTTCCTTCTGGTGGCCTGGTTATAAGAAAGATTTCAAATGCTATGTGGCCTCCTGTCTGACGTGCGCATGCCATAAGACACCCCAAGCTTCTCCTTTGGGGTTGCTCCAGCCACTTCCTGTTCAATCAAGACCTTGGGGGTCAATTTCTATGGACTTTGTAGTCGTTTGTTTACCTCCCTCAAAAGAAATGACCACTATCTTGGCAGTCATCGACCATCTTACTAAGATGGCTCATTTTATACCTGTTAAGGGGGTGGAAAGATCCGACCAAAGGAGATCTCAGCTCCAGGTAGAAGTTTGATCGGGCAGTCATAGGGCCTGTGAGGTGGAAGGCTGTCTGCACCACATTTACTGAAGACGTCCAGAAAGTCATGGTATGCTGCCAGAACCATTTGGCCTACTTCGATATCATTTTCCATGCATAGCAGGGGCCCGGATGGAGCAGGACCCTGGGGAAAGCAGTGCTCAATGGCAGTAGGCCGACTGAAAGTCCACTTCACCAGATACCCAATTTACACTGGGGTTGTGGGCATGCAACTATAGGATCCCCAAGATGACTGGAAACAGCGGTGATGCAATAACATCCAGGCATAGTAGTTCCTTGTGACCAGATGGAGATATTATCACAGGAAGTGGGATCGTTTCCTGTGTGAATGCCCCAGACTTAATGTCAGATCCGTCAGCCAGATATACTGTCAGTCTCTGAGGTTTGGATTTTAAGGGTATCTGGTGTTGCTGAACGAAGGTTGCATCAATAAAGCAACTGCAGGCCCCAGAATCAATGATAGCGGGTACTGGCAGGGTTCTTTCCGAAAGCTGGAATGAGATGGAAATGGTGAGATGAGCAGGATTGACAGCTGGTATTTTAGCAGGCAGGGTGGTCAGAGACTTACGTAATTTTGCAGGGCAGTTCTGTACATAATGGCCCGGTTCTCCACAGTAGAGGCATAGGTTGTCCTGTCGGCGGCGTTGCCGTTCCTCCGGGGTGAGTGAGGTTCATAGCAACCCTATTTGCATGGACTCAGTTGGGTGTAGCAGGGCTGGTTGGTGACATCCTCATTAGAGGTGGTACCCTGGATAGCATCCACATGGGGCGAACTTGGCCTGCGGATCATTCCAACCTTCGTTCCCTAAGTCGGCGGTGAATTTGGATAGCCAGATTAATAAGCTCTTCCAACGTGTTAGGTACTCTGACTCGATCTAACTCATCTTTCAGGGGTTCGGCTAGACCTAAGCGGAACTGGTATCGTAGGGCAGCGTCGTTCCAATTGGTATCGGTGCTCCAACACCGGAATTCTGTTAGATAGTCCTCAGCTGCCCTGTGACCCTGCTGAAGAGAGTGTAGTGCGGCTCCTGCCGACGCAGATCGCTGGGGATCATCATAGAGCTGCGCCATAGCTTTAAAGAAACGATTTAAGGAAGACAGTTCGGCATCTTCCTTCTCCAGCAAATGGTGGGCCCATGCTTGTGGTTCGCCCTGAAGAAGTGAGATCACAAACCCCACCTTGGTTGCCTCTAATGAAAAGGTGCGGGGTTGCAACGCAAAATAGAGTTCACAGGCATTGCAGAAGGCCCTGAATTTGTGGCGGTCGCCAGAAAATCTTTTGAGTGTAGGTATTATAGGTTCAGGAGGCAACATCATCACTGTAGGGCTCGCCATGGTTCCTGGAGCGACAGTTGGAGTGGAAGTCGCTGCGGTGCTAGCAGAGGGTGTGGTTGCATATAGGGTCTGAAACGGTCCTCCAGACGGTTATACCTCTCTTGCAGGCCCTTGACGGCTTGTGTCAGTGCCACAATGTGCAGATCTCTTCCAGAGGAGAGGCCCCTCTTTCAGGCTCCGACATGGCCTTCTGGTACGGTCACCTACCTGGTTGGGGAGCTTGACGTGGAGAGGAGGCGTCCTCTTACTACTCCCGCTCGGAGACCCTGATAGTAGGAACAGAGGGCGCAGAACCAGGAGTGGCACGAGTGCCGGGTAGGTCTGGAGCTGGTGGCAGGTAGGTGAAGATCCAGGAGATCCGGATGCAGGCCAGGTGTGGATGCAGGAACGTAGCAGTAGCAGGTATGGCGGCAATCAGGATGCAGACTGGGACTGGCAGTAACCAGGATGCAGGCCAGGTGCAGGACCGCGGGTGCAGCAGCAGGTAAGTATGGCAGCCGTCAGGATGCAAGCCAGGTGCAGATACAGGTAAGTAGGTGCAGCAAAGTCAGACAAGCCAGGTCAGGATCAAACAAGCAAATTAAGTACAAGGGAACAGGCAAGCGGATAGTCAGGGATAGCCAGGGTCGGGCAGAGTTCTTTCTTAGTCAGGTCAGATTAGGATACAGGCAACAGAATCAGGTAATGTAGTTCTGGACATTATAGACCAGAAGGCATTGATCACACAGTATTTCAGGTTTAAATAGCCCACCTTGCGGTGACGTGTATGCTACTGCGCATGCGCGCACTTGCGCGCTCCTGCGTGTGCACACCCGCACGCTCCCGTGCATGTGCACTCGTACCACCACGGCCCGAGTGAATCTGTCACCATGGATCCCTGACAATATCCTTCCAGTTGGACAAGACATTTCAATTTTTTTCTAAACATACTAGAGTCAAGAATTTTCTCCACCATATATTCTTCTTCACCCTGTACTTCAACAGGTGGAGGAGGTGGAAGAATTCTTCCAGAAAAAGGATTTTCATGAAATGGTTTGAATAGCGCTATGTGAAAAACAGGGTGAATCTTCATACTGTCAGGAAGTTTTAAGCGAAAGGTGACTGGGTTGATCTGAGCAGAAATCTGGAAAGGTCAATGGAGCCACAGAACGGGCCAACCAAGCCTTGGAACAGTTCCTACGTTGCTATATTTCAGATCACCATAACAACTGGTTGGACTTTTTGGTGTATATATAAAACTGCAGCGCTGTAAGGAAATGAGTAAACATAAAATAACTGTAACTAGCAATCACATAAACCAGAGTCTCAATGACATAGAAGGTGCTGAACCCCAATGGGGTAAGATGTATAAAGTGACATATGTGAAAAAATCAATAAAACGTGTGATGAAAAATATCCGTGACTCCTGTGGTAATGGGAAAGGATATAGATTGCACTAACCAGATAGCACAATTGCTTGTGCATGGAGTATATAAAACCTACTCCTAGTTCTCTGGATCTGGAACACTGCAGACGGTTGAAGTCATCAGGGCAGCAACCGCCAGGTGTAATACGTCTGGGTAAGGTAACCAGCCTCCAGAAATGCCCATATCAGCCACCAGGATGATCATGTACATTAGCATGCATCAGGTCAAAAGGAATCACCTTCAAAGAGGGGGGCTCACAAGAAAAAAATGAGCCCAAGAAGAAAGCCTCCAATGGTGTAGTATTTTTATTAGTCAAAAAAAGGTATATAAGATGAATCACACTCACATAAAAATCCAAGATGGCCACCGACTGTCCATAAAGGACCTGCGGTGTGTACACAATACTTTGATAAAGTGTCTGAACACGAAACACGTTAGGGAGGTACCCCTAAGTATTGTGTACACACCGCATGGCTTTCCTTCCTTCATCCATTCCCTCCCTCCCTCCCTTTTTCTTCCTTCCCTTCCTTCCTCCATCCCCTCCTTTCATTCTTTCCTCCCCTTCCTTCATCCATCCGTTCCCTCCCTCCTTTTTTCCTTCCTTCCTTCCTTCCTTCCTTCCTCCCTCCATCCATTATCTCCCTCCCTTTTCTTCCTCCATCCCCTCCCTTAATTTTTTCCTCCCCTTCCTTCCTTCCTTCCTCCATCCATCCCCTCCATCCTTTTTCCTTCCTTCCTCCCACCTCTCCTTCCTTCCTTCCTTCCTACCTCCCTTCCTTCCCTCCCCTTTCTTCCTCCATATATTCCCTCCCTTTCCTTCTTTCCTTCCTCCTCTCCCCTTCTTTAATTCCTTCCTTCCTTCCTCCATTTCTCCATCCTCCCTCCCTTTTCTTTCATCCATTCCCTCCCTCCTTTTTCCTTCCTTCCTTCCTTCCTTTCTTCCTTCCTTCCTTCCTCTTTTCTTCCTCCCTCCCTCCCTTTCCTTCCTTCCTTCCACTCCATCCATTCCCTCCCTTCCTAACATCCTCCCTTCTCTCGTTTTCCTTCATTCCTTCCTCCATCCATTTTCTTGCCTTCCTTCCACCATCCATTCCTTCCCTCCCTTTTCTTCTTTCCTTTCCTTCCTCCATCCCCTCCCTTCCTTCATTCCTCCCACCCCTCCTTCCTTCCTCCCCTCCCCTTCCTTCATTACTTCCCTCCTCCATACCCTCCCTTCCTTTTCTTCTTTCCCTTCTTTCCTCCATCCCCACCTTTCATTCCTTCCTTCCTCCATCCATTCTCTCCCTCCCCTTTCTTCCTTCCCTTCCTTCCTCCATCCCCTCCCTTATTTTTTTCCACCCCTGCCTTCCTCCATCCTTCCATTCCCTCCCTCCTTTTTCCTTCCTTCCTTCCTTCCTTCCTTTCCTTCCTTCCTTCCACTCCATCCATTCCCTCCCTCCCTAACTTCCTCCCTTCCCTCGTTTTCCTTCATTCCTTCCTCCATCCATTTTCTTTCCTTCCTTCCTCCATCCATTCCTTCCTTCCCTTTTCTTCTTTCCCTTCCTTCCTCCATCCCCTTCCTTCCTTCTTTCCTCCCACCCCTCCTTCCTTCCTTCCATCCCTCCCCTTCCTTCATTCCTTCCTTCCTCCATCCATTCCCTCCCTCCCTTTTCTTCCTTCCCTTCCTTTCTCCATCCCCTCCTTTCATTCTTTCCTCCTCTTCCTTCCTCCATCCATTCCCTCTATCCTTTTTTCCTTCCTTCCTTCCTTCCCCTCCATCCATTTCCTCCCTTCCCTCCTTTTCCTTCCTTCCCTCCTCCATCCATTCTCTCCCTCCCTTTTCTTCTTTCCCTTCTTTCCTCCATCCCCTCACTTCACTCTTTCTTCCCACCCCTTCTTCTTTCCTTCCTACCTCCCTTCCTTCCCTCCACTTTCTTCCTTCCTTCCCTCCTCCATTCATTCCCTCTCTCTTCTTCCTTCCTCCATCCCCTCTTTTCATTCTTTCCTCCCCTTCCTTCCTTCCTTCATCCATTCCCTCCCTCCCTCCCTTTTCTTCCTTCCTCCATCCCCTCCTTTCATTCTTTCTTACCCTTCCTTCCTTCCTCCATTCCTTACTTCCTTTCTTCCCCTTTTTTCCTTCCCCTCCATCCATTTCCTTCCTTCCTCCCTCCATCTATTCCCTCCCTTTTCTTTTTTTTCTTTCTTTCCTTCCTTCCTTCCTTCCTTCCTTCCTTCCTTCTTTCCTTCCTTCCTCCGCTCCCCTTCATTCATTCCTTCCTCCATCCATTCTCTCCCTCCCTTTTCTTCCTTCCCTTCCTTCCTCCATCCCTCCCTTAATTTTTTCCTCCCCTTCCTTCCTTCCTCCATCCATCCATTCCCTCCATCCTTTTTCGTTCCTTCCTCCCACCCCTCCTTTATTCCTTCCTTCCTACCTCCCTTCCTTCCTTCCCTCCCCTTTCTTCCTTTATCTATTTCCTCCCTTTTCTTCCATCCTTCCTCCTCTCCCCTTCTTTAATTTCTTCCTTCCCTCCCCTTTCTTCCTCCCTCCATCTTTCTTTCTTTCCTCCCTCCATCTTTCCTTCCTCCCTCCCTTTCCTTCCATCCATTCCCTCCCTCCTTTTCTTTCCTTCCTTCCTTCCTTCCTTCTCTCCCCTTTCTTCCTCCCTCCATCTTTTCTTCCTCTCTCCCTTTCCTTCCTTCCTTACACTCCATCCATTCCCTCCCTTCCTAACTTCCTCCCTTCCCTCATTTTCCTTCATTCATTCCTCCATCCATTTTCTTTCCTTCCTTCCTCCATCCATTCCTTCCCTCCCTTTTCTTCTGTCTCTTCCTTCCTCCATCCCCTCCCTTCCTTCTTTCCTCCCACCCCTCCTTCCTTCCTTCCTCCATTCCTTCCCTCCCCTTTCTTCCTCCATCTATTCCCTCCCTTACCTGCTTTCCTTCCTCCTCTCCACTTCTTTAATTCCTTCCTTTCTCCATCCATTCCCTCCCTCCCTCTCTTTTCTTCTTTCCCTTCTTTTCTCTATCAACTCCCTTCACTCTTTCCTCCCACCCCTCCTTCTTTCCTACCTCCCTTCCTTCCCTCCCCTTTCTTCCTCCATCTATTCCTTCCCTTTCCTTCAATCCTTCCTTCCTTCCTCCTCCTCTCCCCTTCCTTCATTCCTTTCTTCCGCCATCCATTCTTTCCCTTCCTTTCTTTCTTCCTTCCCTCCTTCCTTCCTTCCTTCCCCTTTCTTCCTCCCTCCATCTTTCCTTCCTCCCTCCATCTTTCCTTCCTTCCATCCATCCATTCCCTCCCTCCTTCTTCCTTCCTTCCTTTCCTTCCCTCCCCTTTCTTCCTCCCTCCATCTTTTCTTCCTCCCACCCTTTCCTTCCTTCCTTCCTTCCTTTCCTCCTTCCTTCCACTCCATCCATTCCCTCCCTTCCTAACTTCCTCCCTTCCCTCGTTTTCCTTCATTCCTTCCTCCATCCATTTTCTTTCCTTCCTTCCACCATCC